>NC_091839.1:6363221-6973234 GCF_037783145.1 Equus przewalskii
GTTTCTTTCCCTCTCTGTCTCTCTGCCTTCCTTCCACAGCTCCTCAGGAACCTGACCCATTTTACTATGGTGAGTGGCGGATTCGGTGATGAGGGCACCCTGGGGCTGGATGGAGGGTGCCTGTAGATCCCCACAGATCACTGCTGGAGTGGCTTCAGCTGTGGCTACCTGGCACATGCTGGGCCACTGGCCATATGATCACGTTGATGCTGTTCATAGCACCTGGGCCCGTGGAGGGCAGAATCAGACTTGGGGGGTACCCTCTCTGGGCCCCCCCAGGCTTCCCAGGACTCCAGGCTGGTGCTCTGGGGTCATCAGAGAGGGAAATAACTCAGGTCAGGCTGCCTGGATTTGAATCCTGGCTTAGCCACTCACTAGCTGTGTGGCCTGGAGTAAGCAACTTTGCCTCTCTGGACCCTTCTGTAAATAAGAGATAGTAATAATAGTTCTCACCTGTGAGGCTTGTGGGAGAGATTTATTTGGAGGATGCTCTTAAATCGTCCCCACAGCACTGAAGCTCAGAGAAGTTACCCCCAGGTCTGGCAGACCTGCCCCAGTTCCCTCTCCAAACCCTCCCCACCTCCCTCTGCTTGCTCATGCTGTGCCTCCAATCGGCCAAGTTCTCTCCCACCTCAGGCCCTTTGCACCTGCTGTTCCCTCAGCCAGGAAGCCTCCTCCTCTAGCTCTCCTCACAGTCGGCTAAGGCTCCTCTTCCTTCTTCAGGCCTCAGATCATACACTGATGGCCCTGGCTCCCCAGCAAGAGGAGCCATGCCCACATCTACCCCCCACCCCCGTGCCCCCCGGGCACATGACTCAGTTTCTAGTTTTATTTTGATTAGTGCTTTACCACAATATGAAAGTCGACTCCCTGGACCTCTGCTGGTACAGAGCTGGTGCTCCATAAATTAATGTTTTAACAAAAGTTTACTATGGTATATCAGACAAGAATAATTACTATGAAGGAAAATAAAGGAAAGGATGAGATTAGAGAGTGTTGAGGAGAGGAAGGGAAATTCTCCATAGGACAGCCAGAGAAGGTGTCACTGATATTTGGATAAAGCCCAGAAGTTGGTAAGGAAAGGATATCTGGGGGAAGAGCTTTCAGGCAGAGGGAATAACAAGTGCAAAAGCCCTGAGGTAGGACCATGCCTGCTATGCTCCAGGAATAGCAGGGAGACCAGTGTGCCTGGAGGAGGGGACTGAGGAGGAGAGTGGAGTGGCATGAGGTCTGAGAAGGAGCAGGGATGAGATGATATAGG
Organism: Equus przewalskii; assembly: GCF_037783145.1. Lineage (NCBI taxonomy): Eukaryota > Metazoa > Chordata > Mammalia > Perissodactyla > Equidae > Equus > Equus przewalskii. Next base: position 6,364,483 of record NC_091839.1, read on the forward strand.
GCTCTGTGGGCTGTGGCAGCCACTTTGGCTTTGAATGAAAATGTAGTGGACACCAGGGTGGAGGGAAGGGCTCTGAGCTCAGGAGGACCCAGATCTGACTCAGGTGTTAGTGGAACCCCTGTGGCTGGGGTGGGGGTGGGGGAGACCATAGAGAAGGCTGTTTCTGCATTGGTCCAGTGGGAGACAAGGGTGGACCAGACCTGGGGGAGGCCATAGAGGAAGTCATGCATATATATATATATATACACACACACGCAGTAGAGGAATGTTACATACACATCTAGGGCCAAAGAATGCAGGGGAGGGGAGGGGGGAGAGGTCAAGGGAGCCACCGATGCCCAAGCCCACACTCTCCATCTTCACACTCACCCACCGGAGGAGCCTCCGGCACGGCCTGCAGCATCCCTGATTCTGGGCGCCTGGCTGGGCAGCCATGGAGCCAGGCCGAGGCTCCAGAGAGGGCTGAGGTGCCACCCGACCCTGATGTCCCCCCTTGTCCTCCCCAGATTATGACACTGTGCAGACCGTGGGCATGACTCTGGCTACCATATTGTTCCTCCTGGGCATTCTCATCATCCTCAGTAAGTGTGACCCCTTCCTGGGCTCTGGAGCCCCTCAGGAGGGCTGCCTCCAGTCCCAAGCTCCTACAGGGCCCCCGCTGGCTCCTGCCCAGACCCGTACGTCTGTCTCCTTGTTCTGTCTGTCTCTCCCAACAGGCAAGAAGGTGAAGTGCAGGAAGGCCGACTCCAGGTCTGAGAGGTCTGGCAGCAGTGGGGAGAGAGGGGAGAGGGGTGGGGGCAACCTGTGGCCCAGGGGTCCCCCAAAGGGGCCTATGGGGCCCCCAGGCCTGCCATGTGTCCCCATCAAGCCCGCGGCTATGGAGCCTCTTTATGCTTTTCTCTCTCGTCTTTGCTTCCACAGCCCAACATGCAAATCCTGTAAGTCGGAGCTTCCATCCTCAGGTGAGGGCAGAAAGTTGTGGTTCTGGGAGGACAGGCGGGAGCAGACAGGGGGCTGCACAGGATGTCCGCAGGAATGGGCCCCCAACGGGCCCACACGGGAAATTCTGTAGGAGCTGAGACCCCACAGATCAGAGGTGTTAAACCGTGGAGAGTCAGTGGGATGTGAAATGTCCCAGAGAGTCCCCTAAGCTTCCCAGAAACGAGTACAGCAGCCTGTGAAAGCCAGGATGAGCCGGTGCCCAGAGGGAGGGTGAGGAGAGGGGCCGGCAGGGACAGCCTGTGCAGTCAGAGCAGAGAGGGTTGGGGCTTAGAGGTGGTGGGGCGTAGAGAGGGGTGGGGCGTAGAGGGGGTGGGGCGTAGAGGGGGTGGGACAGAGAGGGGCTGGGGGTATTGGGTGGAACAGAGGGGGTGGGGCGTAGAGGGGCTGGGGTATTGGGTGGAACAGAGGGGGTGGGGCGTAGAGGGGGTGGGGAATAAAGCGGTGGGGTGTAGAGGGGGTGGGACAGAGAGGGGTGGGGCATAGAGGGGGTGGGGTGTAGAGGGGCTGGGGTGTAGAAGGAGGTGGCAGCGTTGGGGGGGAGAGTGGGTGAGGGGGTTGGAAAGCATGAAGGAAGATGGAAAGAGAGATGTCAGATGGAGGAGGGGATAAGCGTGTGGATGAAAGAGTGTGACTCCTTGGGGGTGTTAATTTTAATTATATAAAAATATCTCGACCTGTTTTTAGTGGAACCGCGTCCTTTCCAGGGACTTTTAAAAAATCAGAGATGGGAATCTCTCTGCCTTTTATAAAGTTCTCATAACTAAAAATGGGCCTTGGGGTACTCAATATTTGGGGGGATTTGGTGTGGAGCTGCATGTGCTTTGTTTCATGTTCTTTGAATGAGATTTAAGAGCATTAACGAGTCGCACGTGGGTGGCTGGGGGGGGGTTGGCCCTGGCCCCCAGGCACAGTCTAAGAATATGCACAGGATTCTGACCCACTCCAGTTGAGCAATGGTCCCAAGTGGGTGGGAAACAGGAGAATTCCTGTCGTACCCAACGTTCGGGAGATGGGGTGTTGGAAAGGGGTGTGGCTGTAGGAGGAGACTGGGGGCCTAGGAGGGGATGGAGACTTCGTTTCTGCCAGGGGGACGCCCCAGAAAAGCCCCAGCCGGGCCGGGGTTCTCCAGTCTGTCACACGTGTGTTCCCCTCCGTGGCAGTGTCCTGTGGGGCAGGACAAAAGCCACACAGGTGTCCTACATGGCCCAGGCATTAGGTCATGGGGAGGCAAGCGAACTCCCCAGTGCTAGCTCAAGGGTGACAGTCCTTGGGGGTCTAGCTTCCCGGGGGTTGGGGGGGGGGGGGCGGTGACGGAGGGCCGGCTGGCTGTGGGGCGGGGCCTGCTTCCACCTCTCCAGTCGCTGACCTGGGCGCACTCTCTCTCACCCCAGCCCCTGGAGGTGGCGGCGTGTAAAACCAACCCGGGGCACCTCCACTGCTGTCCCTGCCTGAGTGCGGGAGCCTGAGGACCGGGTGGAGGCGGTGGGGACCCCAGCCTTGCGCCGGGGAGCGCTCCCCCAATGAGCCCCACCCACCCACCCCGAGGCTGGAGCCGCTGCCCCCGCTGCCCCTCCCCAGGCAACGGCGATCCCCTAAAGTGCCCGTCTGCACCCCAGATCCAGGGCCTCAGGCCTCTAGCTCCTGGGGTCTGGGAGTCTCCCCAGCCCCCGGCATCCCCGTGTGCTGCTCCCCGGCACCTCCTTGTCTCCTCTCCGAAGATCCGGTCCCCTGCACCCTCGGTGTCCATGTCTTGAGCTTAATAAATGGGCATTTGGTTTTTCCCCCTGTTCCGTCTGTGTGTTCTCATCTGTGGGGACAAAACGGGAGGGGGCAGAGGTGGACCTGGGGAGCTCTCTCCCCTCCTTCTCTTTCCCCTCCCCCTTCCCCGTCTGTCCTCCCTCCCCAGGAGCCCCACCCAGCCCAGACCTGCCGGTCTGCGCCCCACGCCGACCTCCCCCAGGCTGGAGGCGCCGCCCTGCCTCTCCCCCCGCGCCCCCATCGCCCTCAGCGTCTCCCACTCCTGCTCCCACCCTGGGCTCTGAAGCCAGGAAACCCAAGAGGAAATGACTGGGCGGGTCTTGGTCCCCGCCCGCCAGCGCTCCCCTGGCCACACCCTCCGCCTGGACGCAGCCACCACCGCTGCCCTGTCTCCACGAGGCTGCCGGCCCGGACCCGGCTCGGACGTAAGTCTCTCCTCGCATCCTCTCCCTCCGCCCGCCCTCTGCCCGGCCGCGCTCAGGTGGGGCGACGACGGATCCGCCGGGGGCCTCTCGCCCCCCTCCATGCTCGCTTCTGAGCCTGCTCGTCGGTACTCCCGTGGGCTGCGCTGTTTCGCTCCTCCTGCCTCAGTCTCCCCAGCTCTCCTCCGTGCCTCTGCGGCCAGTCCCTCCCAGGTCTGCCCGGCGTCCTGTTCTGTTGTCCCTGCAGCGAGGCTTCTAAAGCAACTCACTTTTTCCCCTGCCATCAGGAGCACATTACTCACTCTTCCTCTTTCCCCTCCTTGCTGACTCCTCGGCTCCGGGGACAGCCCCAGAGGGAGGGCCCGCGATCTCCTCCTGTGCCCCAGACCCTCCCCGCTTGCAGGGTCCGTCCGCGGGGTGAGTGCTGAGGAGCCGGGTGTCCCTGCGGTGGCTGCTACTGGAAGCTGGGTTGATCTGATGCTTTCTCTTTTCTCTGGGGACCTGCAGAGGCAAGAAGGGGGTGGCGTGGCGGCTGGGGACCCCCCACTTCGGAGACCCTCCCCCTGCCCCCACAGCCGGCTGTCAGTCCTGGCTGGAGTCCTTGAAGCCAGAGAAGGCTGCTCAGGGTGGGGAAGGGGGCTGCAGGCTCGGGGGGCTGCCCCGGGCCTGCCGCCCTGACAGCATGGCTGACCGCAGCTCCGCCGGCCCGCAGATGTCGCCCTCTGGTTGTCTGTGCCTCCTCACCATCTTCGGCCTCATTCTCCCCACCAGAGGTAAGGCCCAGCCCTGGTCTCCACGCTGCCTCGGGGCCCCCAGCCCCTCCTCAGGGCGGCTCTGGGCCGCGTGCTCACCCCCTGCTGAGCCGGCACCAGGAAGGGGGGATCCCGATGAGGGGGTGGGGCTTACACCCTCTTTGGACACCTCAGACCTGGGTGGCCGCTTCCAGTGAGTCTGGCCAGAGGCTCCCCTGCTGAGCATCCTCCAATTTCACCTCCAAGAAGAACTCACCGAGTTTGATTTGGCTGCGGGATCCGTGTGGGTTTCTCCTGGGCAGCCAGGAAGTGGGGCCCCCAGCGCCCCAGCTCCCGGATCCCCGGGTGATAGCGATTAGGCAAAGGGGGTGAGAGGCGGGGGCCAGTCGGAGACAGAGCTGGAGATGGCACAGCGTCGCCTGGGCTGGGTTTCCTGAAGGCAGGACCCCTGGGGGCGGTCGCAGGAGCCTTCTGGGGCAGGCGCTCTGTGCGCGAGCTCTACTGTTCCACATGTTGTCCTGCCCATTTTACGGATAAGAAAACTTGAGACTCAGCAAAGGGAAGTGCCCTGTGCCGCAGGCTAGTGAGTGGAGGGCTGGGATCACAACCATCCTGTTGGCCCCCCGCTCCAGCTCCGCTGAAGCTGCCCTTTGCTCTGCGATGGAATCATGCTCACGAGTTCCTCCAGTCGTTCGAGGAGTGTTCCCTGAGCAGCTACTCTGTGCCAGATCTTGTTCTCTGTGCGATGAGTAAAATGGGAACTGCTGGTCTCGTTGGGAAGGCCAGACAATAAGCAAACCCCTAGTCAATGGTATAGGATCTAGGAGGTGGTGAGTGCCGAAGAGAAAAATCGAGGCGAGCGATGAGATTGTTTCACGACTCAGGAAGACTCAGGAAGGCCTGCCGAGGAGGCTGCTTTGGGCAACACCCTTCCCCCCTCCGTCTCATTTCAATCTGTCTACAGCCCTGAGAAGTAGATTCAGCTGTTATCCCCACTTTGCAGATGAGGCAAGTGAGTCTCAGAGACGGCACATCACTTGCTCCAGGTCACACAGCAAGGAAGTTGTTGGGAGCAGAATTTGAGATCAGGGCCCTAGCTGCCTGGAACGTCCACAGGGGTGGGCAGGGAGAGGGGGCTGGAGGAAGGGCGCTGGGGTATGAGCATTTCTTACAACACTTCCAGGGGCATGGATCGATAGCGCCCAAGCTGGTCAGTCAAACATCCGTCTGCCTTTCCCAGCAGACAGGGCCTCCTGAGTTACCCCCAGACTTTCAGAAGGGGAGGCAGGATGGGGATGCTGATGAGAGAAGGGGGCCCAGAAGCTCCTCCCTGACTTCTCATCCTCGATTTCCCAGGACAGACATCGAAGGAGGCCACATCCACTTCTCTAGCAGACCCAACTACTGAGGAGATTCGGGTGCAGACTGAAGCCCCAGGTGAGGAAAGAGGAACAGGTCTGTCAAGATCCTGCCATTGCAAATAACAGCAGCAACAAATCTCAACTGTGGACCAAACTGGAATTTTTAGATTGTGTAACTGAAAAGTCCAGGGATAGACCTTCAGGCATGGCTCGATCTAGGTGCTCAAATGATGCTATCAGAAACCTGTCTCCATCTCTTGGTTCTGTTTCCTCAGTGTTGGCTTTGTTCTCAGGCAGATTCTCCTCTTATGGGGCCAAGATGACCCCTAGAGACCCAGGGCTTCCATCTTACCTGATAAGAATCAAGAAGAAAGAGCATTTCCCCTTCCCCAATCCAGCCAATGTTCCAGAACTGAGTGCCACTGACCAGGCTCAGGTCATGTGCCAACCCGTGAGCTGATCATTGTGGCCACAGGCACAGAAAGCTGATTGGCCAGACCTGGGTCTCATGGTCAACCTCCAGTGGGGCTGGTGCCAGGCCCACTGACCGAAGTGGACCGAGAATCAGGGAAGGATGGTTTCCCAGAGGGCGTTCCAGGGCCTCTCACCGGAGGCAGGCGGATGCCGAGTAGGGGATGGGCGTCCGTGGGAGGAGGGCCTGAGGCGGCCTCACATTTGGGCAGTTAGCGGAATGGCCGGATTCAGATTTGTTCGTAAGTGGTTTCCACCACATCAAAACTGAGTTGGTGTGGAAATCCTCCTGCACCTGCGCCCACGGGCTTCCTCCATCTCCTCTCCCTTCTCTCCCTGTTTCCCGATCCAGGCACAGACCACACGGAGCTCCAGCCCACCCCTCAGACCTCAATCCTGCCGGCCGGTGGTGAGTGGGGCAGGGGAGGGGCGGGGAGGGGCGCCCGGGTCAGACGTTCTCCCCTGCTTCCTCTGACGCTCTGCGTCCCTGGTCACCGGTTACAGCCCCCCTCCTTTACTCTGTGGGGGGGCACCAGCCAACTCCCTTCACTTCTTCAAGAAAGAAACTTTTGAAATCGTGAAAAAGAACATGCGTACAGAAAAGTACAAAACCCATAACTGTACAACTTAACAAATTCCTCTGAATCGCACCCGGGGTCGCCGCCGCCTGGTCAGGGAGTGGAGCGTCGCAGACGCTCCGGAAACCCCCCGGGGGCCTGCCCCGTTCATTTCTCCCTTTATCCTCTTTCCCTTTTTCCTTTTTTGAATGTTCAGATTATTATTGAACTTTTCCTTCGATTATAACATAATTCACAAAGTGCTCCCCGACTATCCCATTGATGTTTAGTGACACCGTAAACATAACACACATAAACACAGCCTCCCTGGAGACAGTGAAAATACTGCAGGCGAGAGGAAATCCCTTCGTCCATTCCCCACGCTGCTCTCTCCCCCATCTCCAAGAGGCCCCCTCTGTCAGCCCTGGGTGGGGGCGTGTTTCCGTGAGCCTAAGGATACTGGGCGATAGTTCTGCAGTGTGCTCTGCTCCCCCTGCAGTAACACGCCCGATGCCCCCCCGCATTCCTGTGTGAACACCCATCTTGCTCTGTTTCCCCGCCCCTGGGACTCCTCAGGAGGCTGTGCATGGACTGTGGAGCCACGCACATCTCCGTGAGCATCTCGGTCACTTCCAGTTTCTTCTGCTACACACAGAGCCACAAGGAGTGACATGTCCCCTGCTCCTCGAGCCCACCCTAGCAGCATGTATTCTAGATGAGTCCTAAGTATCTCACCCGTGTTCACTCGTTCAGCCCTCACCCAAACCCTCGGCGGTGGAAGCGAGCCCAATCCCCGCTTCACAGACGAGGACACGAGGGCTCAGAGTAACCCGCCCAAGGTGTCACAGCAAGGCAGGGACATGGCTGGCATCGGGGTCCAGGGGTCTGGCTCTGGGGCCCTACTCCTACCCACAACACTCTGGGGCAAAGGACGCTAGCGCTGAAGTTTGTTTCAGGAGCCGCTTGGCCAACGGCCACACGAGCTGCCCTCAGCAGCAGCGTGTGACAGAGTCCCCCGTCCCAGCCCACGGGAGCGACTTTGGTTTTTGCCAACCTGATTGGGGAGGCCCCCGGCTGTCCTGTGGACCTGCACGTCCCTGCCTCACTCGCTTCTCCCCTCCCCTCCTCGCTCTTCCGACCCCAGTAGAAACGACGCTGCCGAAGGAGGTGGAAACGGAGACCCAGACCCAGCCACTGCCGGGGCCCGAGGCGCATCCAACCACAGTCCGGGGGACGGACAGGAGCCGCACGGAAGGTAGGGCCCGGGGCTGTAACAGCAACCCGCGAGTTTTGTTTAATTCTCTATCTAGGTCAGCATTTCCCTAAGTACGCTTCTCAGAGCACCCGTTTGGGGAATTAATACATTTTCAAAAAATTTCTTTGCAGTTTGTGGTCAAAGGTCTTTGGGAAACTCTGAGTTAAAGTTAAACACGTTTCCTTCTGGCGGGACTTCTCAGAGTCTTAACAAAGTGCATCTGCAGCAGGCTCCCTGAGAGGAGCATGTAGTCCGCAGTGTTCCCCAAGTCTGATAGACTCAGGGCCCTCTTTTGTTCAGGTTCCTTTGTGGGGCTGGTCCCAGGAAATCTGGCTGTGGGTGTTTCCTTGGTTGTGTCTTCTTATGGGAGCAGGAGCTTTCCAGTTGCAAAATCCAGAAAACCCAACTGAAAAAAAGATTTGTTGGCTATATACAATCTGCAAAGTCCAGAGGTATCCAGTTTCAGGCGCAGCTGGATCAAGGAGCTCAAGCTGTCATCGTGACTGACTTGCTCCCTCTCTCCACTCTGTTGTCTTCATTCTCAAGTGGCTTTTCCCCTTTTGCTGGCAAAGATGGTCCCATAATTCTAAGGTTAGGTCACAAACTCAGCAGCTAGAGAACGTCTCTTTCTCATTATCTCCAGCCCAAAGCCTAGAGTTGATTCTCATTGGCCCAGTTGGGGTCACATACCCGTGTTTGACCATCGGAAGCCTAGGAAATGGACTGCCCTGATTGGTCAGGCCTGAGTCTTGTGCCCTACCCTGGGGCTGGAGAATGGGGTAGCCCTGTCTAAATCCCGTAACCCAGAGTCAGGAAAGAGGCAGTTCCCTTCAGGACAAGTGAGTTAATGTCACCAGAGGTGTGGGGAAGGGGGCGGAGCCGAGATGAGGGCAACAGGTGGCCTATAATGCTTGTGTGATGGTCTGTATTTGAAGGGCAGCCCCTGCTGGGAAGTACAGTAGCTTGGGCACTCCCAGACTGAGATGCATGCACAGTTGTGCAGACTGGGCACTGCACAAGAGCCCCACCTGTAAGGCCGTGTCATTCCCCTGGTAGATTTGTGTAATTGTTAGTTTCCAGCGATGGCAGTAAAGCATCGCATTCTGACAGAATCTATGAAAACAACTTTACAACAGGTGGAAATAACGTGTCTTGGGAAAGGGACTTTTCTATTTTGCACAAAATTGTCCTCTCGGGGCAGGGCTTAGCGGCTGTGTCCACACTTCCCGGCTGAGGAAACATCCTCGCATCCCGGACTCACTCACTGAGTCCTTGCCGCTGAGAGTTACTCTGCGCGATGGTCCACGTTCCTGATTATTCCTGACAGACAGTCACCCGGGCTGAGTGGGTCAGGGGCCAGTGATAGAGGCACAGCCGAGCCTCGGGGTCAGCAGGCCCCAGCACAGAAGCCCCAGAGCTCCTCTCCCTCCCTCATCTTTGATTCTCCTGTCTCCTGCCTGGCCGGGAGGTGGCTCCTGTCATCTGCTGCTCTGAGTTGCACCATGATTCCGCTCAGATCCCTTCTTGGAATGGAAAGGTCGAGGGAGGGGCGAGACCGGGTCCCCTGCCCCACTGTGGCTGGGGCACAAGCGGAGAAGGGAACTGAGGCCCAGAGAGGTTACTCAGTGGCGCTAAGCCACACAGCCCACAGAGGCAGAATGGCCTCTAGCGCCAGGCTGGCTGAGCCGCACACCCACCGGGGCTGTCCTTTGGGTGCTCTGTCGGCTCCCCAACTTTGTTCCTGCTCTTGATCCCGTTGACCCCCTCCTCCAGACAGGCTTTCCCGAACACCTCGGAATCCTTGGCTGTTGGTTCATCTGCAGGGGGTACGGGGCAGAGACTGGCCTGGGGAGCTCGGGCTTCTTGGGGCAGCTGCTCTGCTCGCTGGCTTTGCACGGGGACATCGGTCAGGGGTGACGATTTCACTGGGGACACTTCTCAGTGCCAGAGGCCACGGCTTTTTTGAGGGCGTCGATTCTTTTAAAGACGGGAGCCCTCTGGGATTTTTGGCCTGGGACAAGAGGTGATATTCGAAAAGTCTCATAACAAGCATCTCCACGCTCTGTCACGGGCCCAGGGTCCCGGCGGCCCCTGCCTGGCTGTGACAGACGTTGCCCTTTACTTCCTGGATGATGGGGCGGCCAAGGGGTCCTAGGAGAGGGGCCAGGGGGTCCTCGGGGGTGGGGTGGCTGGTCTCAACCAGGGTGCAGGCTTACCTCAAATTTCATACCTGCCGTTCCTTGCTGCCTCCAGGGTTGGGTGAGGGGACCTGCACCCTGAATGAGTGGGTGACAGGGCTGCTCCCAGATCCAGACGTCAGTGACGTCCCCTCTTTCCCTCCACGGCTCACTCCTGCCCTCCGCCATCTGGCCGTTCTCCGCCCATCCCACTGCAGGCACCACTCTCTCCAAGAGACGAACCCCCGGCAACGATGTGAGGACGGACCCTGCCCTCCAGCCAGCAGGTGGGTACCCCCCCACCCCCCCAGACCGCGGACAGGCTCTCTGCTGGCCGCTGTGTGTCTCTAGCTCCTGGCATACGGCCTGGCCCAGAGTCGTCCTCAGGAGGGCTGGGCTGGGTGAATGCATGGCTTCAGGGCTGGCAGCGGGCGCACCGGGCAGACACACAATAAATGTCAGAATAGATGAATGAATGCCCAGGGGCCCCCAACATCGGTGGGTTAAAATGACAACCAGTGATTTAGCTCCCAAGTCTGCGATGTGGGAGTCTCGTCCTGGCTCAGCCGGCTGCTTCTTGGGGTCTCTGCTGGGCTGACTTGTGCCTCTGAGATCTGCTTGGGGTCTGCAGGGGCTCTGCTCCTAGGGGCACCTGGGTCTGGTCTCCTACTTCCTGCCCCGCCAACCCCAGTGGATGGATGGAAATGATGTGCCTGCACGTCACGTAGAGCATTCATTCATTCGAAAGTTTTCACTGAGCGCCTGCTGTGTGCCACGCAGTGTTCTAGCTCCCAGGTACACAGCAGTGAACAAGACAGACGAAAGTCTCCCTCTCTGGGAGCAGACATCCTAGCAGGGGGAGAGAGACGATGAATGAGAATTGTAATCACTTTAGATCAGGGGGTTCTCAGTTGCTATCGGGTTAGAGTGGAGGGAATGAGCGGGGAGTGTGTTCTGTGAAGGGCAGGGAGGCCTCACGGAGAAGGCACTGTGGGGGCCGTGTCTAGGCAGAGAGAACAGCTGGTGCAAAGGCCCTGAGGTCAGTGGGGCGGGGGGGGGGTCTGGTACATCACCAGCAGGCAGTGGGTGGGGTTGGGGCACATGAGTGAGGGGACTGTGAGGAGGTGACGTTGAGAGGCAACGGGAGCCACACTGTGGCCACGTGAGGACTTTGGGTTTGTTCTAAGTGTCCCAAGCCTGAGACCCAGGTGTCCCCTCTCCCTGACCTGCCATTCGCTGATTCACTCCGCAAACCTCTGCTGAGTGCTGCCTTTCTCCCTGTCTGTCCCCCAGCTTCCAGTGAGGACGACCCCTTCTTCTATGGTGAGTTGCCCTAGGGGGCGGCGGGGGGAGGAGGGGCGAGGGCCGCCCTCACCAGGCTCCTCCGTGTCCCTCTCTGCAGACGAGGACACTCTCCGGAAGCGGGGGCTCCTGGTTGCGGCTGTGCTGTTTATCACGGGCATCGTCATCCTCACCAGTGAGAAGGGGCAGCGCGCGGCACCAGGCGGGGAGGGGGGCCCAGCGGGCGCCCTGAGGGAGGTCTTCAAGGCTCTGGGGAGGTTGTTCAGCGCTTATCCATGCTTATCTGTTGGCGACATCACCATACAAATGACCCCAGAACTCAGCGGCTTAAAATGGTAGCCACTCACTCAGCCCTCAGGGCCATGGATGGGAGGTGCCGGCTGGACTCGTTCCTGCATCGAGGTCAGCATGGGTCAGCGTGGGTCAGCAGGGAACTCCTCCTGTGGCACCTTGGTCCCTGGCTTCGTGGTCTTATCCCCCGGTTGACTGGCCTGGGCTTCTTCACGTGGTGGTGGCAGGCTAATGTGATGGTGTGGCCCCCAGGACTAGCCACCATGGGTGCTGTGATCACCCCAGCCCCGAGGGCCGAGGGGAGGGCGTGGCTGCACCAGGACCTGCTAGAGACGGAGCTGTAGGGGGTGCCAGCAGGGGCTGTGGCTCCAGGAGAGGTTCCCGCCCACTGCCTCGTGGGCCTCGTGGAAGGCCCACCGGGAGGGGCGGGGTGGGGGTCCCAGACTCCTATACCATCCTCTCCTCCTGCCCTTCCCCCTCCTGCACTCCCACCTCCTGCCCTCCCCTCTCTGGCCTCCCCCCTTTTTGGTCTCCCCGTCCAGTCCCCCTGCCCTCCCCTCTCCTCTCCCCCAGCTCCTGTCTGGCCTCCCCGCCAAGGCTCAGGCAGAGGGCAGCCCAGGGCTGCTGCCTCTCAGCTCAGCCTCCCAGGACCCAGCCCCGTGCATGGGGAAAGGGGCAGAGGGAGAATGACAAGCAGAGAAACTAATTATTTTTAAAGTTTTTTTTTTTTTTTTGTGGAAGATTAGCCCTGAGCTAACTGCTGCCAATCCTCCTCTTTTTGCTGAGGAAGACAGGCCCTGAGCTGAGATCCGTGCCCATCTTCCTCTACTTTATATGTGGGACGCCTACCACAGCATGGCTTGCCAAGAGGTGCCATGTCTGCACCCGGGATCCAAACTGGTGAACCCCGGGCCACCAAAGCGGAACATGTGAACTTAACCACTGCACCACTGGGCCGGCCCCTTTAAAGTTTTCTAAATGCTGCAGATTAAGTAAAACACAAGGGCCGGCAGTTTGCGAGCTCTCCTTAAGCTGAATCACCCACGCCAGGTCCTGGCCTCTCATCTGACTCTCTCGTCAGGAAAATGGGCGCAGCCACACCTTTTTGCCTTGAGGTGGGAGGCAGGGCACTAAAGGTCATGCACCGAGGGGCCACATGTATGATGGTCGTCCCATCAGATTAGTGCCACACAGCCTGGGTGCATTGTACGCTGTAGGTTTGTGTGAGTCACTCTGTGATGTTCACACAATGATGAAATCGCCCAATTCGCAGGACGTGTCCCCGTCGTTAAGTGATGGGTGACTGTAATGTTAAAAAGAGATTGGTAACTCATGCCTGACCCACGCTGAGTCCAGGAGTCAAGCACTGTTGCCTCAGTGGTGTGACACGTCTTTGTCAACCCTGACACTGTGCTGGGCCCTATTCCCTCCCTGTGGGAAAATCGAGGCTCAGAGAGTTGAGGAGTTTGCCCAAGGTCACGCAGCACGTGAGAATCAAGGAAGGCCTGGCACCAGGTCTGCGCGAGGGCAGAGCCTGGCCGTTAACTCTGGGGCCAGAAGTGACAAACATCCGTGGGCACCCACTCTGTGCTCAACCCGGGCTGTGGGGCTGGGGGCACGGCCTGGTCCCCACCCTCGGGAAGCTCACATGTGGGGCTGATGATAAGCAGGTAAACGCACTAGTAAGCAGAGTGGATGTACAGAGAGGTGATTAATTACCATGCAGAAACAGAGCAGAGGACAGGACCGAGAGGGACGGAGGGAGCATCTCCCTCCAGTGAGGTGCAGTCAGCACTGGCTCCTCACCGTGAGAAGGATGATTAGAAAACCAGGGAGAAGGAGCCCCACTCGGAGGCCAGAAGGAGCTGAGCGCGTTGCGGCAACCACAGGAAGAGGCCAGGGTGGCTGGGCGCGTGAGCCAGGAGAGGAGTGGAAGGATTCCAGGCAAGAGGGCCAGGGAGGCGGGAGGCAAGGGGGGCAGCCAGGAGACTGCAGAGTGCTGTTGTCTGAAGCTCCCTTTGTCTCCTAAGATCCCCCATCATTCACTTGGCTCCAGCCCATGGCCTCCCTGCTGTCCCTTAAGCCCACCTGTCCCGCTCCTACCTCAGGGCCTTTGCACTGGTTGTTCCCTCTACCTGGAACGCTTTTCCTCCAGATGTCCATGTGGCTCCCCCCTCACCTCCTTCAGGCCTTTGCTCAGAGGTCACCTCCTCAGGGAGTTCCCTCTGGTCATCGCCACGAGGATGCCCCAGCTCCTGGACCTGCCTGCCCCCTCCTTGGCTTTATTTTTCTTCATGGCACACATCATCATCTGGCTTATCACCATCTGTACACTGGACTCAGCTATTTTTTTGCAGTGTCAGTCTCCCCCGCTAGAAAGCCAGCTCTACCACGGCTGGGATTTTCTTCCTTCTCGTTCCCGGCTGTGTCCCCAGTGCCTGGCACACAGCAGGTGTATAATAAGTATTTGCTGGATGAATGAATAGCAGACAAGCCAGGATGGGCTTTTGAAGGACTCTTCCTTTGGGGCCCTTGCTCCAGCTGCTCTCCGTTGGCTTCTTGTCACCTGCTCAGACGGGCAGGTTGACCGGCTGGTCTCCGCCACCCAGCACAGCACAGTCGTCAATTCTGTTCCACCTTGTGACCAAACCATTTCCTTTGTCCGCAGGTGGCAAATGCAGGCAGTTGCCCCGCTTGTGCCGGAATTATAACAGGTGAGTCCATCGGAAGCGGGGCCAACGACCGATGGGCACCCGGAGACCAGCCCCGCGGCTGCCTCCCCTGCACAGAGCCTGCGCAATGGTCAGGAATGGCCAGCTGAGAGGGACGACATGACAGCCGAGCCCCTGACCCCTGCCCTGCCCACCCTGAAGGCAGCCGGTCCCTGGCGCGGCCCCAAGTGATCTGTTCTCTCCCCATGACAAGTAAAGCACTGTGGTCCTGCCCCCTGATCTTGGTCATCGTGACTGACAGAGGAGGACAGCGAGGGGTCGCATTCTCACAGCCAAGGGGGGCGGGGGACAGTGAAGGAGCCAGCGTGCATCGTGAGGTGGGAGGGGCAGGAGTGGCCCGCAGGGGCCCTGGCCACGGAGGGGTCAGCGCTGGATCCTGCCTGTGGCTGCTTGAGACCCCAGACAGGTCCCCTCGCAGAGCCTGGGGCCAAGGCCAGCTCACCCCGACAACCCGTGGTTGTGTTGGTCACTGCGAGCACAAAGGGAGGTCCCCGGCCCACGATGGCCCCCCTTGCCGCACACTTGGGTCCCTCCAGCACTGCGAGGGGGCTCGCACATGGGAGTGTGGACACCCTGCCTGCCCATCCGAGCTCCCGAGCTCCATCCGCACCCAACCCACAAATGACCACCTTGGGGCTACCTCTTGGTTTCGGGGTATGCCCCCCAAGAAGGCCACGTGGGCCTTGCAGTGGCGCAGAGCACTTGGGGGGGCAATTCTGGGGTCGCAGGGCCCCAGAGTGGGGTCGAGAAGGGGCGCAGGCTCCCCGGGCGCTTCTAAGGCCCTCGGGCTCTGCAGCCGGTGGGGGGCTCCCCCGGGTTAGGCTGAGCGGGCCCGGAGGCTGAGGCATCCTCTGAAGAGGGAGACGCGGCCTGTCCATCGGTGGCTGCATCACAATATTCCACCGCCTTCGGGTCACGGCCTGTTCATGGTTACACAGTCAGTTTAGTGGGCTGGGAGTTGCATAAAAAAAGAGAAAAAGAAGTAATGAAATAGGAAAGGAAATATCAGAGTACATCACAAATAATATGGCCTTCTTTCTGTATATATCCTCTGCTCAATTTTTGCCACATTGTCGTCCTACCTGGGTTTTTATTTACTTTCTTAAGAGATCAATTCCCTTTTTAACTTAAATAAGTTTATTTTAAAGGCATAATCATATATGGAAAACCAGTCCTGCTCCACATAAATAAAAGATAGCCAGAAAGACAAATCCAATGAAAACAAACATGTATGAGCTGTATATTGTATTTGTATATGTAATATATATCGTACGTGACATACATATTATATACGTAGAGGAGAGAAACAAAATATTTTTTGATTGGCACCCACCACCTGCTAATCAGGACAGACGCCTAGCCAGTCAGGAGGGAGGATTAGCATATAGATTACATATTACATATATGTTCATGGATAGTGTATTATGTCTATTAAATTGAATCAGGTGAAATTGTCACTATTCAAATTTTTTTGATCTGTAAACACGACAATTTCATAGGGCTTAACCTAATATATACAATGATCATATAAAATGTATTTCATACTGCAGGTCGCTTTTTAAAAATACCGAGAAGCGCTGGTCGAGGGAGTGTGTAGGTTGTCGTGGGGAGGAAACTAAGTTTCCTTCTTAGAACAGGAAACGCCGGCAGCCACGTTTGCCCTGGAGGGGTGGCCACCCCAGTTTGTGGAAGATGTTCTAGGGCGGTATTTCCCAGACTTCTCTTCATAATTGTTGCCATTTTCATCCTGCTTGTACTGTTAATCACTTTTTTTTAAAAAAGATCAGCTCCCTTTTTTTTTTTTTTAACTTAAATACATGTATTTTAAAAGGCATAGTCCTACATGGAAAGCTGGTACTGCTTGATATAAACAGAAGAAAGCCGTAAAGGTAAACCCAATGAAAACAGACAGGGAGACAGACACGCGGTGTTCCAGCTGGATCCTGAGTGGCTGCCCGGGGCTCTGAGCCAGAGGCCAGAGTCTGCTCCGCTGGAGGAGACCAGCAGGGGTCAGGGGTGTGGGTGTCACCTCACTGCCCAGACACCGCGGAGTCTGGGAGGCCCAAGACCACCTCATTTCTGACACCAGCTGCAAGGTGGAGTGTCCCCGAGACCGCCCCTGGGTTTGATGATTCACTAGAAAGACCCAGAGCTCACTGAGAGCTCTCATGCTCATGGTTATGGTTTATCACAGTGAAAGGGCCCAGCTTAGAATTAACCAATGGACGAGACACACACGGGGCAGAGCCAGGAGAGCTCCTAGCACCAAGCGTCGAGTCATCCTCTCCCAGTGCAGCCATGGACGGTGCCGACTTCCGGCAACAATGTGACAACATGCACAGAGTGCTGCCAACAAGTCTGGGTCCAGAGCTTTCACTGGAGCCGGTCACAAAGACATGGCTGACCATCCCTGTGGTCCTTGTAGTCTCCAGCTGCTCCAGAGGCTGAGCTGATACCTGTGGCCCAAAGCCCCCACCGTCAATCCCACTGTTAGAAACTACTAGGTGGGGGAGGGGCGGCCAGCCCAGTGGCGCAGCAGTCAAGTGCTTACAATCTGCTTCGGTGGCCTGGGGTTTGCCAGTTTGGATCCCGGATGTGGACGTAGCACCGCTTGGCAAGCCATGCTGTGGCAGGCGTCCCACATATAAAGTAGAGGAAGACGGGCACGGATGTTGGCTCAGGGCCAGGCTGCCTCAGCAAAAAGTGGAGGATTGGCAGCAGATGTTAGCTCAGGGCTAATCTTCCTCAAATAAAAGAAAAAAAGAAAAGAAACTATAGGAGGGCCCCCACGCCCTGGGTGGACAAAGACATTCTTCAGACAGGACCTTCTGCGGCTTAGAGATGAGCCTCTCTTTGGGGGAGGTTGATTCTTGACTGCGCCGAGCCTTCCTCCCTCATATCATTTGATGGATTGAGAGATGTTCAGAAAGTGATTTACCGTCTGGTGAAGCGATTCAATGAGAGTGAGCATTGTTTGTGGCCTAACACCGCCCGCTGCTGGAGCGAGCCTGACCCGAGGAGTCCCCAGCCCAGGGCGACCCCTGGCAGCCTCCAGGGCACAGGGCAGCCTCCTTCCCCCTCGCCCCATCCCCCAGCGGGGTGGAGAGGAGAACCTGGTGCTGTGTTTCCCAGCTGCCCCTGAGATGCGGCTCTGGATGTGGATTCGGCTCTGCTTCTGCAGGGCCCTCCTGTGAGGTTTGGAAGCCAAAAGAGACCATCTTCCTGCCTCACTGGCTGTTTCCCGCTGGCCAGGATGGCTGTGAAGGTGATGAGCTTTTTGGCTACACCATTCTGGTCACTAGCCTTGTGGACATTGAGGCAGTTATGCACACGCAGAAAAAGGATGTCTAAATGGCTAATAAACATGTGAAAAGATGCCCAATATCAGTTATCAGTAAAAAGTAAATGACAACCAGAATGAGACACCGTCACACACAGAATATCTAAAATGAAAAAGGCCAGCAGTTCCCAGTGTTGAAGAGGATGTGGAGGGGGTGGAATTTTCCTGCATTGCCGTCAATCGGAGGGTAAATTGGCACAATCACTTTAGAAACAGTTTCTTTAAGAGGTCATGAGCACATGACCCAGCAATTCAGTTCTTAAATATCTAACCAAGAGAAAGGAGACCAGACATCCACACCAAGACTCGCCCGTGAATGTCTACAGCAGCAAGATTTGTAAGAGCCAAATGCTGGACACGCCCTGAGTGTGGATCTGCAACGCCAGCGGGTGTGGACTGTTGCACGCACGTGCGGGGGGGACACGGCTCAGCCACAGAGCGGGAGCTGGTCCCGAGCGGAGGGAGCGCAGCCTGTGCCTCCGTGGCCCTGGAGTGAGGGAACCCGCAGCAACTGGGGGCGACAGAAGCTGGACGATGGTTCCTCTGCTGCTGCTGCTGCTGTGGCAGGGCGGATTGAGGGGCAGAGGGAGCGGCCCGAAGGCTGAAGCGTCTGCACCCCAAGAGTGGCGCAGACTACGCAATGTGCGCGTCCATCAGGAGTGACAGCCGACCCTAAGATTCGTGTGCTTTGTTATACCACAGCACAAAACAGCAAAAGGGAAAACAAAAAGGCAGTTATGTCCCGGATCAGACACGGAGCACGGAATTCTGAGGTCGCCACGAACATGGGGCCTCCTGATGGTGGAGGGAGATGCTGCCCAGGTAGGTGGGTTCTGTCTGTCGCTGTGAGACAATGGACAATGTATATATTGGGTTTTGCTCCAAGTTCCTGGCGCACAGCTCTTAAAACCTAGTAATTTCCTAAGTGATAAGAGCACCAGGAGCATGTCTTGTTCTACCATTTGGTCTTCGATGGTGGTTCCTGACACAGAGCTCCTAAATCCCTTGGAATTTCCTGGGTGATTGGAGCGTCTTTTGTTCTAATGAGGTGACACTGGGTGGCCCCTGGATGGCGGCTGGTCACCACAAAGACCAAGTTGTGGTGAGCACCTTGGAACTTTCAGCCCAGGTCCCTGTCCTCTGGGAAGGAGACGGGGGCTAGAAATGGACTTGATGATCCTTCATGCCTATGTGTTGAAACCTCGATAAAAATCCCAAAA
Source organism: Equus przewalskii (assembly GCF_037783145.1). NCBI lineage: Eukaryota > Metazoa > Chordata > Mammalia > Perissodactyla > Equidae > Equus > Equus przewalskii. The sequence goes on from NC_091839.1 coordinate 6,383,123, forward strand.
GTACAGGGTTCGGAGAGCTCCCAGGTTGGTGGACACATCCACGTACCAGGAGGGCGACACACCCCAAGTCCACGGGGACAGAGGCTCCTGTGCCCGGGGCCCTCCCAGACCTCGCCCCACGTGTCTCTTCATCTGGCTGTTCATCTGGATCCTCTAGCACGTCCTTTATCGTGATGACTGTCAGTGCCAGTGCCGCCCTGAGTTCTGTGCGCTGTTCCAGTGAACCATCGAATCCAAGGTCGGGGGATTCCTGGGAACCTCCAATTGGCAGCAAAGTTGGACAGAAGCTGCGGGTAGCCTGGGGACCTACTAGCGACTGACCTCTGAAGTGGACGGCAGTCTTGTGGGACCGAGCCCTTGACCTGTGGGTCTGCACTGGCTCCAGTGAGTGTCAGAACTGAGTCGTGCGCCACCCAGCTGGTATCACAGAGAGTTGCTTGGTGTGGGGAAAGTCCCTGCACATCTGCTACCAGAAGTGAGTGAGTGTGGGCGTCGCGTGAGAGTAAAGGAGAGACACACAGGAGGAGGAGCGAGGTTGTCCTTGCCGTCGTGTTCGGGGAGTCATTTGCAAAGTCAGCCTGGAGCCCTCTCCACCGAAGAGCTTGTCAGCCCCTCATTCCCTCTCTTGAGCCAGCCCACTTTTGCTTAAAACTGACAGTAATAAAGGATCTCAAACTCTGAGTGGCTCACCATGACCAAGGTGTGTTTCTCACTCAGGCTTTGTGTCCATCGTGGGTCGGCTGGGAGCTGTGACGTGACTAAGCTGGTGGGGAAGCCCCACCAGAAACATTTCTGGTTATCATTGACAGGAAGCGAGAATGACGGCTCTTGTAGCCTCTGCCAGGATGGGACCCACATCACTTCTGCTCACATTCATTGGCCAAAACAAACCACCTGGCCACGTTTGAGTTCAAGAGAGCAGGAAACAACTAATCTTCTTATAGTAGAGCTTGCCACAAAGGAAGTTTATCATCTCACATCGCAAGAATTCTAGAAGCAGAAACCCCATTCAACTGCAAGAGACATAAGCCAGAAGCAACGGTGGCGTCAACAAGCTCATTTATTCTCTCTCACGTAACAGAACTCTGAAGTGTGTAGTCCGAGGCTGGGGAAGGGGTTCCTTGATGTCATAAGGGACCAGGCTCCTACTGACTTACTGCTCTGCCATGATTAGCATGTGGTGCTAATCCTCAAGATCACAAAATGGCTGCAGGAGCCTCAGCCATCGTGCCACATTCCAGGGAAAAAAGCAAGAGAAAAAGAAAAAGGTGAGGGGAAAGGCACCACTAGGTGAGCTGACTCATTTTAAAGAGCCTTTTCAGGATACTCTCCCAGAGACTTCTACTTACTTCTGATTGGCCCCCTCCATCTGCAAAAAGAAACTGGGAAATGTTGTCATTTAGCTGAGTTTGTGACACCAGGGAAAACAATAGCCCTGGGGAATTTGTTGATATGGTGAGGAGGGTGCTGAGATTCCCCCCAAGTCAAGGGATGGGGCTTCAAACCATTTTTATTCAAATATGAAAGGAAAAGTTTCTTCTTAAGACTAGATTCTGTTGATACCGCCAGGGGACAGAACACTGAATCTCAGACTTGGAAAAGACATCCAGAAAGCTCTCCAGTCCTGCTCCCGGTGCTCTCAAGAGGCTGTTCGTCTCCTGCCCAGACCCCGACTGGTGTGACACCTTTGTTTGTGCTGTCTGACTGGAGCCTCCTTGCCAAGAGCTAATGGGGCGGCTCTTGTAACGCAGCCAGGCTCCCGAGTGCAACAGTGACAGAGTTCTTGTTCTGGAGGAATTAAGGCCAGATCCCCTTAACTGGAAGGCCTGTTCTCCTCCTGTGAGACCAGACTGTGCTTTCCTTGGGGTCTCAGGAGGGACGGCCGATGCTGGCTTCAGGGAGCTGCGCTTGCTGCTAGGGAGGCTGGCGAGTGATGAGCTCCAGCTCCTGCTGGTGGGAGGTTAAACAGGACTTGAAACACTGGCTTTGTCATGTATCCACTTGGCCAGGTTAAACTGTATTTCCCAGAACTCCCCTCGCTGTGTGCTTCTGGTTAGGGTGGGCCACGAGAGGTGTTCTTGGGGGAGACCGGCTGGATGAGGTTGCAGCCGCCGCCATTTTGTGGCTTGCACCGGTTGCTGCTTATCTGCCCACTCATCTCGCTGGTGTAAGGCAGAAACTGGGCCTGCAACTGCTCCCCGCCCCCGGGTCTTCCTGCAGCTTCTCCACCTCTGGGGCCACGTGTGCGCTCAGCTCCGTGATGACAGGCCCTGGCTTTGACTCGGACCACCGAGGTCAGAGGCAACAAGAATGACACGGGCTTCAGTGCATCCTCCTGGAGTGCAGCTTGTGCTTGCGGGTCCAGATTGCTCTCACTCTTCCCCACCTTACATCCATCTTCCCTTCCTGACCACCTGCCCCGTGGACTTAAGTCCCCCATCAAGCCTAGAGGTAACGCCTCACAGAGACAGCTTAACTAGCTCCCACAATTGTGCAAGGTCAACTTCCTGTAACAAATCACATGTGAGTGCGTGTGCGTGTGTGTGTCGTGGTGGTTCTGCTTTGCTGTTACAGAATTCGATCTGAGTGATTCTGGAAGATCAGAATCTTCAGGATGATTTCTGGGTTTTTCTGGAATTCGTTCTCTAGTCTAATTAGATTTACAGTTGTTAATGACCCTGTTTCCAGTGGTAAAGGGGGCACTCATGGTCCGTGGCGTGGAGTGGCAAAACAGTCACTCAGGTCGTTCCCAGTAGCTTCCTATATGTCACGTCCCCATAGAAGACAAGGCTCTGGGTTACCTGGTATTTGCTTCCATAGAACGTTTTAGTGGAAATATGGAGAGTAATGGGGTTGCTTGGTTGCTTCTAACTGTGCTAGAAAACTTGGGGAGAGGAAATGATGAGCTCAGGGCTTTCAATTCCCAGCCCGTGATCTGAGTCTGTGACTGCGCTGAAAGAAACCCTCATCCCCCATGGTCGCAGGGCTGAGAGCTCTGAAAACCGAACTCGAGTCAGACTGCGGGCGGCTCCCTCACGGCACAGGTGGAACCACCAGCCTCGCAGTTCTTGTTAGAATTAGGGCCTTGCCTGAAAACTGGGATGGAAGCGCATGAGCAGATTTTCGTAAAGCTGGGGACCCCAAACCCTTAAATTCTGCAGAGTCTTCTTTGCCCACAGAAGCAGCCTGCGCGCCTGCCTGCGGAGGGTTGCTTTCTCTTCCTGAAGAATCTGGAAGGGCCTCCTCGAGGTTTCTGCTGTGCAGGGCATGCTAGTCCTCCTCAGAACCTACTCCTGCTGCCTGTTCTTGCTTCCAAGACCTATAACAAGACTGAAGTATCAACAGAACCCAAAGGGCAAGGTACAAAATGTGAGCGCCGAGGGGTGAAGTGTAACACCAAGACAGCTGCCAATTTCCGTTTGCCAATTTGTATCAATAGAAAACTGGGGAATGTGTGTGGAAATGGGTCTTAAGGGTGTTGAATCAAGGTGGGAGAATATAAAGGTGGACCAGGCCAAATTTGTGCCCACTAAGCAGAGCTACCGGACTCAGTGTCGGAGCTGGAGGGGCTCAGAGTGGCTCTGACCGTTTGCTTGGTTGTTTGATATGAGGGCCCACAGGTGGCCTGTGCGAGGCTGAAATGTCCTTGGTATGTTATAGGGCAGAGTCAGCACACTGTTCCTGTAAAAGGCCAGGTGGGAAATGTGTTGGGTTTCGCAGGCCAGTGTCAGCTGCAGCTGTTCAGCTTTCCCACTGCAGCAGACAAGCAGCCAAAGACCGTTTGTAAGGAAGTGAGCAGGGCTGGGTTCCGATGAAAGTTTATCAACGAACACTGACATTTGCATTTCATATTGTTTTCATGTGTCACAAGATATTCTTCTTTGATTTTGTTTCAATTAAAAATATAAAAATGGGGGCCGGCCCGGTGGCACAGCGGTTAAGCTTGCACGTTCTGCTTCTGCGGCCCCAGGTTCGCCAGTTTGGATCCCGGGTGCAGACATGGCACTACTTGGCAAGCCATGCTGTGGTAGGCGTCCCACGTATAAAGTAGAGGAAGATGGGCATGGTTGTTAGCTCAGGGCCAGGCTTCCTCAGCAAAAAGAGGAGGATTGGCAGCAGTTAGCTCAGGGCTAATCTTCCTCAAAAAAATAAAATAAAATAAAAATGGGGCTGGCCCAGTGGCATAGTGGTTAAGTTCACACCCTTGGCTTTGGCAGCCTGGGGTTTGCTGGTTCGGATCCTGGGTGTGGACCTATGCACTGCTCATCAAGCCATGCTCTGGTGGCATTCCACATACAAAACAGAGGAAGATTGGCACAGATGTTAGCGCCAGGCCTCTTTTCCTCGCCAAATAAATAAATAAATATATGCACACACATATATATATATAAAAATCACCTTTGGTCTGTTGGCCATACAGAAACAGCCTGTGGGCTTGATTTGGCCCCTGGGCTGTAGATTGCTGACCTTGTTCTAGAGGAAGATATCCAAAGGCCTGGGGCCTGGAGGACACTATGCCAAATAAAATAAGCCAGACACAGACAGCAAACACTGCGTGATATCACTTATAAGTGGAAGCTAAAAAAGTCCAACTTGGGGCTAGCCCCATGGCTGAGTGCTTAAAGTTCCGTCTCCTTTGCTATGGCAGCCCTGGTGCATGGGTTCAGATCCCAGGTGCGGACCTACTCTACTCATCAGCCATGCTGTGGAGGCATCCCACATACAAAGTAGAGGAAGATTGGCACAGATGTTAGCTTAGGGCCAATCTTCCTCAGCAAAAAAAAAAAAAAAAATTAAATTCATAGAAGCAGGGAGTGGGGTGGTGGTTGCCAGGGGCTGGAGAGTTGGGGGAATGGGCAGATTCTGGTTAAAGGGCAGACAATTTCATTTATACAGGATGAATAAGTTCTGGAGATCTAATGTACAGCGTGGTGACTATGGTTAATACTACCTCATTTATCACAGTAAACTCAAATTTTCTAAGAGTAGATCTTGTGTTCTCACCACAGAGAAAAAGTGTAACTCTATGAGGAGATAGAAATGTTAGTTAGCTTGATTTTGGTCATTATTTCACAATGTATACTTATAGCAAAACAGCATATTGTATACCTTAAATATATGTAATTTTTATTTGTCAATTAAACCTCAATAAAGCTGGGGAACAAACCCACACGGGCTTAGGGAGATTGGAATGCTGAGTGGCTTTGTCATTTAAGAGTTGTTTATCCACACACACGGGAGGGTTGGGGGACACAATTTTCACTGTAGCCATCATAAATAACTTCAGAGGGGGAGTCTGTGTGAGGGGAATTTAGTTTTATAGAGAAAAAGGGGGAGAGGGAGGGGCTGTTCGAAAGGAAAGTCCATTGGGGGAAAGTAACAGTTCAGGGCGCCAGCGGCTTCCCATTGGCTGAGGTGTAGCAGCTTCCCATTGGCTGAGGTGTAGCGGCTTCCCATTGGCTGAGCTGCAGTGGCTTCCCATTGGCTGAGGTGTAGCTGCTTCCCATTGGCTGAGGTGTAGCGGCTTCCCATTGGCTGAGGTGTAGCGGCTTCCCATCGGCTGAGGTATAGCGGCTTCCCATTGGCTGAGGTGTAGTGGCTTCCCATTGGCTGAGGTGTAGCTGCTTCCCATTGGCTGAGGTGTAGTGGCTTCCCATTGACTGAGCTGCAGCATTTCTCACTGGCTGGGCTGTGGCTGGGGAGGGAGAGAAATCTTTCTTCAGTGGTAAAGTCGTTGTACTTTCTTTTGAAGATGCAAGCAGCCATCTCTTCCTGTTTGGTATAACGGACAATGGGTGATAAGGTGTGAGAGCTCCACCTACAGTCCTTCCCAACTCCACTTTAGTTAAAGTTTCTTTATTAATTTCCACAGTGGAAAGGGAAATAATCAGACTTTCCAAGAATTACTGGCACTGGTTTGAACTGACTCTAATTCCTGGATTTCCAAAGCATCACTCAGTTCACTAGTCAGAGCAGGGCCTACGGAGGTCAGGTGATCAATGGAGGTTTTAATCAGCCCCTGAATCAACCCTGTGGATATTTCCTCAGTGCTGAAATGCGTAATTGGAATAGACATCTTGAGCAGCTAGAAGAATCCCAACATTGGTTTGCTGACCCATGCCATGAGGGATATTATGGTAGGAAAAGCCAAGTGGGAGCCTCTGGAGCTATCTCTGCCTATGAAAATACTAAGCCAAATGCAATGCCACATTCCTGGAGAGATTGCAGAGATTGGTGCTGCCATTAAGGACTTGAAAGATGCAGGGTGGTGATTCCCACCACACACCTGTTCAACTTGCCTATTTGGCCGGTGAGGAAGACAGATGGCTCTTGAAGAATGACAGTGGATCATCATAAGCTTAATCAGGTTGTGGCTGCAATTGCAGCTTTTGTTCCAAATGGGCTTTTGTTGATGGAGAAATCAACACATCTCCTGGGACCTGGTATGTAGTTATTGATCTGGAAAATGCTGTTTTTGTCTATATCTGTTAGTAAAGACCATCAGAGGAAGTTTGTTTTCAGCTGGCAAAGCCAGCAATACACCTTCACTGTCCCATCTTAGGGGTATATCAGTGCTCTCGCCCTAGGTCATAATATGGTCTGGATTGCCCTTACTCAGCTTCCTTTTCCACAAGACGGCTTGCTGTTCCATTATCTTGATGATATGATGATGATTTGATCTGATGAACAAGAAGTAGCAACCACTTTAGACATGTTCATAAGACACTTGCATGCCAGAGGGTAGGAGACAAATCCCACCACCCCCTACAAAACTTCAGGGGCCTGTCACTTCAGGGGAAGTTCCTAGGGTCCAGTTATTTGACGCATGTTGAGATATTCCTTCTTGGGTGAAGGAAAAGCTGCTGCATCTGCCCCTCCCATCACTAAGAGGGAGGCACCATGCCTGGGGAGCCCCGTTGGATTTTGGAGTCAACATACACCTCATTTGGGAGTGCCTCTGTGGTTCATTTACCGAGCAAGCTGAAACGCTGCCAGTTTTGAGTAGGATCCAGCACAGGAGAATGCTCTGCAGCAGATTCAGGCTGATATGATGGTGCTTGAAGTGTCAGTGGTAGAAAGAGATGCTGTTCGGAGACTTCAGTGCCCCCTGTAGGTGAACCGCAGTGCAGACCTCCAGGATTTGGGGGAAAGTCATGTCATTCTCTGAAAAAGTAATTACTTTACTTTTGAGAAACCATTTTTTGGCTTTCTGCTGGGCCTTAGTGGAGACTGAACCCTTGACCGTGGGCCACCAACGTCCTATGTGAACTGAACTGCCCATCGTTATCTGTGTGTTGTCGGACCCAACAAGCCATAAAGTTGGGCACGCACAGCAACACTCTCTGGAAGAGATTTATACAAGGCTGGGCTCCAGCAAGTCCTGAAGGCACAGGTAATCTGCATGAAGAAGTTGCTCAGATGTCCAGCTTCCTTATGGATGATTCATTGCCTTCTGTCTCTCAAACTGCACCAGTGGCCCATAGGGCATCCCCAGTTGACTGATAAAGAAAAAACCTCAGACCCGGTTTACATATCGTTCTGCAGGGCATGCAGGCACCACCCCAAAGGGGACAACTGTATCACTACATCCCCATTCTGGGACACCCCAGAAGGACAAGGGTAAAGGGAAATTTTCCCAATGGGCAGAAATTTGAGCAGTGAACCTGGTTGCCTATTTTGACTGGAAGGAGAGATGTCCAGAAATTTAGATCTCTATCAATTCATGGGTTGTGACTAATGGTTTGGCTAGACGGTCAAAGACTGCTACAGAGTCTAGGGAAGAGGTATGTGGATAGAACTTTCCGGAGTGGGAAGATAATTGTGTCCCATGTGATACAATTCCAATGCTCACCAAAGAGTGACCTCAGAGAGTAAGATTTTAGGAAGACAGGATAACCCATTCTGTGGACATCAGTCAGCCGCCTTCCCCAATGACTCCTGTCTTTGCTCAATAAGCTCACTAACAGTGTAGCCAAGTGGCAGTGGTGGAGGTTGTTCATGGGCTCAGCAACGAGAACATCCGCTTCCGAGGCTGATCTGGCTACTGCCGCTGAGAAATGCCCAGTCGACCAGCAGCAGAGAGCAACTCCAATTCCCTGACATAGCACTGCTCCTCCAGAGCATCAGCCAGCTCGATGATGGCAGGTGGATTACAGTGAACTCCTTCCCTTATGGAAAGAGCAGCACTTTGTTCTCTATTTTTTTTTCTAATAGCTTTATTGTAATATAATTCACAAACCATACAATTCACAGCTTTAAAGTGTACAAGTCAGTAGTTTTTGGTACATTGACAGATTTTTACAACCATCCCCACAATCAATTTTAGAACATTTTCTTCACCCTGGAAGGAAACCCTGAGAGGATTCTGGGAAGATGGTGGAGTAGGAAGCACCAGGAATCCATCTCCCACATAGACAACAACTGCATTGGCAGGGTGTGTCTCATGTTACTATTTTGGGAATCTGGACTCTATTGAAGGCTGCCAACTTCCAAGGGAAGGCTTGGATGGTAAATTGTGGTTAATTTAAACTCTTAGCACAGTAACAGCTACCCATCCCCAACCTCAGCCTGTGGTGGGCAGCCGTGCACGTGTTCCTGAGCAGCTTGCATACAGTCTGCTGGACCAACGTGGGCAAAAAGCACCTTGTCCTGTGCTCTGATCACTGATGGCTGCTTCTGATCATGGAGGTGCAGGCAAAGAGGCAGGCCATCATTGTAGTTGCATCTCCCTTCATTGTTGCAAGCCTCTCCTCCTCCAGCTCAAATGACTTCCAGGGGATTTAAAGGGCTGGTGCCCTATTTTCCCACTTTCATTTTTCTCTTTTTCCCCTTCAGGAGCCAGATAGTAAAGACTGGGACATCCAAAAACAACTGCCTACACAGGAAAAATTAGAAGGAGACCGTGCACGCCCAGGGAAAGGGGCAGGCTAAGAAAAGAGCTCAGAAGACCTTAAGTTTATACCCCAGGATGATCCTTGGCACAGAAACAGCCTACAGCAATCAAAAAAAAACAGGAACAATAGCAAAAAACAGCAAATCCTTGGGATGGGAGAGAATCTGATTTCCAGAGTTATGGTTTTCAATAAAAAATCACAAAATGTATAAATAAACAGGAAAACATGGCCAATTCAATGGAAAAAATGAAGCAACAGGAACTGTCTCTGAAAAACGTGTGGTAGCAAATCTAACAGACAAAGACTTTCAGACAATTGTCTTAAGTTCAAACATTTTGCAATGTCTACAAACATCAAATTATTATGTCGTACACCCGGAACTATTATAATGTTATGTCAATTATATTTCAATAAAAAAGCAATTTAAAAAAAATAATAGAGTAGATTTTAAAGGTCTTCACCACAAGAAAACAATTTTTGTAACTATGTATAGTGATGGATGTTAACTAGACTTATTGTGGTGACCATGTCCCAATGTATACAAGTATTGAATCATTATATCGTACACCTTGAATTAATATAATGTTATATGTCAATTATACCTCAATAAAATAATAATAATAATAATAATAATAATTTTTTAAAAAGGAGGCTCAAACAACCAGAAGAATAATTGGAGAAAGTCAAAATGATGTATGAACAAAATGAAAATATAAATAAAGACAGAAAATCTGAAAAGAAACCAAGAAGAAATTCTGGAGCTGAAATGTACAATAGCTGAAATGAAAAATTCATTAGAGAGATTCAGTGGCAAATTTGAGCAGATAGAAGACAGAATGAGTGAACCTGCAGATAAGGCAATGGAAATGATCAAGCCCAGGGAATAGGAAAAGAAGGAGTGAACAGAGCCTAAGGGACCCAGGGAACATCATCAAGTCGACCCACATACATATTGCCAGAAGGAGACGAGAGAAAGGGCAGAGAGAATATTTGAAGAAATAGTGGCTGAAAACTTCCCAAATTTGATGAAAGATATGATTATAAACATCCAAGAAGCTAAATAAAACTCCAAGTAAGATGAACTCAAAGAGACACACATGGGAATACATTATAATCAAACTTTCAAAAGCAAAAGGAAAAAAAAAAGAATCTTGAAAGCAACAAGAAAGAAGTGATCTGTCACATACATGAGATCCTCAATAAGACTATCAGCAGATTTCTCATCAGAAACTTTGGAAGCCACAAAGCAGTGGGCTGATATATTCAAAGCGCTAAAACAGAAACCCTGAACCTTGAGCAAGAACCCAAATCCAGCAAAACTGTCTTTCCCAAGTGAGGGAGAAATTAAGACATTCCTAGATAAACAAAAGCTGAGGGGGGTTTGTTAGCACTAGACCTACCCTGCAAGAAATGCTTAAGGGGGTCCTGCAGGGTGAGATGAAAGGACGCTGGATAGTAATTGGAAGCCATATGAAGAAATAAAGATCTCAATAAAGGTAAATACATGGTGAGATTCTGCACCCGATTTTGATGTGTGGGTTTTTTCCCCATGCCAAGTAATTCTCCAACACCAGCGGGTGTCTTACAACTCAACAATTCTAACACTCTCTCTCCAGAGGTAGCATCAGATTCCACAGATTAAAGGCTCAGTCCAATAAGACTACCCCTCCTTCAGACGCCAATTGCAAGTCCAGGTCGTCACCTGTGCTTCTGAGCAGCTGGCTATAAATTGGAGGTTCCAATGATCCACTCCTTGGGTTTGATTAATTTGCCAGAATGGCTCACAGAACTCAGAGAAACATCTTACTTACTAGATTACTGATTTGTTATAAAAGGATATAACTCAGGAACAGCCAGATGGAAGAGATGCATAGGGCAAGGTATACAGAAGGGGCATGGAGCTTGCATGCCCTCTTTGAGAGTGCCTCTCTCCCCAGCTCTCCATGTCTCCCCCAACCCAGGAGATCTCTGAGCCCTGTCCTTTTGGATTTTTATGGAGGCTTCATCACACAGGCATGATTGATCGAATTGCTCGCCATTGGTGATTGAAGTCAATCTCCAGCCTCTCTCCTGTCTCAGGAGGTGGGAGGTGGGACTGAAAGTTCCAGCCCTCTGATCACATGGTCAGCTCCACTTGCAACCAGTTCCCGCCCTTAGGCACATTCCAAAAGTTGCCTCATTAACATAACAAAAGATACCTTTAGCACTCTCATCACAGGAAATTCCATGAGTTTTAGGAGTTCTGTGCCAGGAAAGGGGATGAAGACCAAATACATATTTCTGATGACGAGTCACGATATCGCACATGGGCAATTATAAAAGTTAATATTATTGTAATAATGATTTGCAGTACACTTTTTGTTTCCTATGATGTAAGAGACAAACACATTTTTAAAAATTATGAGTCTAAAAGCTAGTATTATTGTAACTTTGATTTGTAACTCCATATTTTGTTTTCTATATAATTTAAGACACTAATACATTTAAAAGTATTATTAGTTTGTGTTTTGGGGCACACAATGTATAAAGCTGTAAGTTTATGACATTGACAACCAAAAGGGCAGAGGATGGAGCTGTAAGGGAGCAGAATTTTCATGTGGTGTTGAGATTAAACTGGTGACAAATAAAAATGGCAAGTAATAGAATATATTGGAGTATATCAGGAAGCCATTTGGTGTAAACCTAATTTGGCCTGACCTTGTCTTTCCAAAAGGGCCTGACCAAGGGCCGTTGAGCATGCATTGTATATCTGCTTTAGATATTCCCTATGGCAAGAACAAAGGCCCTTGAGATAAAGGTGCAACTTCTCTCCCCCTCCCAACGTTGGCATTTCCTTAAGGATTAAGCATCTTTCCTTAGGCTAGGAACTGATTGCTGCGCTCACCTGTGACCACCCAGCTCGAGACAATAGACTTGCCTCCTGCTATGCCCTCTGAGACAGCAGACCCACTACCTGCTGTGTCCATCAAGCACTGTGCCGACAGGGCAATCTTGTGACTGTTGTGGGAGGGAAATTTCAATCATATGTGAAACATCCTGTTTGGGGGTATATAACCACTCTGTATACCTCACTTCTTGGTGCCCTTCTTCTTTTGGGAAGAAAGGCCCCAGGCCATGGTCCTCAGATTTTAGCTCAGAATAAACTCACCCAAATTTTCATTTATAGATTGGTTATGGATTATTTTTCATTGACATTGGTATAAATTCAAATTAGATTGTTATAACTTTAGAATGTTAAACTTAATCCCCATTTTAACCACAAAAAAAAAGCTATAGAATGAATATGAAAATAGCTATATGAAAGGAAATGAGAAAGACATTTAAATATTTCACTACAAAAAAATCAACTAAACACAAAGGAAGACAGTAATGCAGGAAATGAGAGACTAAAAACCTGTAAGACATGGAAATCAAATAGGAAAATGACAAAAGTAAGTTCTTCTTTATCAGTAATTACTTTAAATGTAAATGGATTAAACTCTCCAATGAAAAGATAGAGATTGACAGACTAGATTAAAAAAACATATGCTGTCTACCATAGACTCATTTAGAGCCAAAGACACAAATAGATTGAAAGTGAAAGGATGGGAGAAAAATATTCCCTTCAAATAGTAATCAAAAGAGAGCAAGATTGGCTATACTAATATCAGACAAAATAGACTTTAAATGAAAAAGTTATAAGATACAAAAAAGTACATTATATATTAATAAAAGGTCCAATATAACAAGAAGAGATAATAATTATAAACATTTATGCACCTAATAACAGGCCATCAAAATATATGAAGCAAAAACTGACAGAATTGAAGGGAGAAATAGTTTCAAAATAATAGTTGAAGACTTTAACACCCCCTTTCCGTAATGAATAAAACAACCAGACAAAAGATAAATAAGGAAATAGAGGACTTCAACAACACAATAAACCAACTACATCTAACAGAGGTGCATACAGCACACTGCCCAGCAACACCAGCATGCACATTCTTTTCAAGGGCACGTGGGACATCTGCAGGGTGTACCATATGTAAAGCCACAAATAACGTCTCATTAGATTTTAAAAGATAAATAAGATAAAAAGTATCTTCTCTGACCCCAATGAGATGAAGTTAAACTGAAAAATTCACCAAATTGTGGAACTTAACACACTCTTAAAAAAAAATCAATGGATCAAAGAAAAAATCGCAAAGAAGTTAGAAAATACCTATAGACAAATTAAAAAGAAAATCCAGCATACCAAACTTTATAGGACACAGAGAAAGAAGTGCTAGAGGTAAATTCATAGCCATAAATGCCTACATTAAAAAACAAGAAAGATCACAAAACAACAACCTAACTTTACAACTTCAGGAACTAAAAAGAGAAGAATAAACTAAACTGAAAGCTGGCAGGAGGAAGGAAAAATAAAGATTATGGAAGAGATTAACCAAATAGAGAGTAGAAAATAATAGAGAAAATCAATGAAACCAAAAGTTGGTTCTTCAAAAAGATTAACATAATTGACAAGGCTTTAGCTAGATGGACTAAGAAAAAAAAAGAGAAGACTCAAGTTACTAAAATCAGAAATGAAAGTGAGAACATTATTAATTCTATAGAAATAAAAATGACTACAGGCTGTACTATGAAAAATTATATGGAAGCAAGTTGGATAACCTAGATGGAATGGACAAATTCCTAGAAATGCAAAACCTGCCAAGACTAAATCATGAAGAAAAAGAAAATCCGAATAGACCTAATTAAGTAATCAAAAATTTCCCAGCAAAGAAAAGCCCTGTGGCTGATGACTTCACTGGTGACTCCAGCAAACATTTCAAGGAGAACTAATGCCAATCCTTCTCTAACTCTTCCAAAAAATTGAAGAGAAGGGAACACTTTCTAGCTCATTCTATAAGGCCTGAATAACTCTGATACCAAAGGCAGACAAAGACACTACATAAAAAGAAAATTACAGACCAATATCCCTTATGAACATTGATACAAAAATCCTCAGCAAAATACTAGCAAACCAAATTCAGCAGCATTTTAAAAGGATTATACACCATGACCAAGTGGGATTTATTCCTGGAATGCAAGGTTAGTTCAACATATGAAAATCAATCAATGTAATGTACCACATTAACAGAATGAAGAAAAGAAACCACCATGATCATCTCAACTGATGCAGAAAAAGCAGTGACAAAATTCGATACCCTTTCATGATTTTCAAAAAAATCACTCAATATACTAGGAATAAGGACACTGCCTCAGCATAATAAGCTATATATGAAAAACCCACAGCAAACATCACTCAATGATGAAAGATTGAGAGCTTTGCCTCTAAGATCAGGAACAAGGCAAGGATGCCCACTTTCACCACGTCTATTCAACACAGTACTGAAATTTCTAGTCAGAGCAATTAGGGAAGAAAAAAAATAAAAGGCACCCAAATTTGAAACGTGAAAGTAAAATTATCTCTGTTCACAGATGATATGTGGAAAATCTGAAAGATTCTACAGAAAAATTGTTAGAACTAATAAATGAATCCAGCAAAGTAGCAGACATGAAGTCAACACACAAAAATCAGTTGCATTTCCATACACTAACAGTGAATAATCTGAAAAGAAGATTACAAAAGCAATTCCATTTACAATAGCATCAACAGGAATAAAATACTTAGGAATTAACAAAGGAGGTGAGAGACTTGTACAATGAAAACTACAAAACACTACTGAAAGAAATTAAAGAAAACAAAAGGAAACACATCCCATGCTCATGTATAGGAAGATTTAATATTGTTAAAATGTCCATACTACTCAAAGTAATCTACGGATTCAATGCAATCCCTACCAAAAGCCCAATGGCATTTTTTGCACAAATAGAAAAACTCATCCTAAAATTCATATTGAATCTCAAAGGACCTCGAATAGCAAAAACAATCTGGAAAAAGAAGAACAGAGCTGGAGGACTCATCATTGCTGATTTCAAAACTTACTAAAAATCTACAGTAATGAAACAATATAGTGCTGGCATAAAGTCAGACATATAGACCAATGGAGTAGAACACAGAACCCAGAAATAAACCTTCCCATGTATGGTCAAATGATTTTTGACAAGGGTGGCAAGACCATTCAGTGGGTAAAGGACAGTCCTTTCAACAAATAGTGCTGGGAAAATGGAATATCTACATGCAGAAGAATGAAGTTAGACCCATACCTATATATCATATACAAAAATTAACTCAAAATGGATCAAAGACCTAAATTTAAGACCTAAAACAATAAAACTCTTAGAAGAAAACATAAGGCAAATCTTTACAACATTGGATTTGGCAATGGTTTCGTGGATATGACACTAAAGGCACAAATAACAAAAGAAAAAATAGACAAATTGAACTTCATGAAAATTAAAAACTTTTGTGCATCAAAATACAATATCAACAGAATAAAAAATAACCCATAGAATGGTAGAAATTATTTTCCAATCATATATCTGATAAGGAATTAATATCCAAAATAAATAGAGAACTCCTAAAATTCAACAACAAAAAATAAACAATCTAATTTAAAAATCGGCAAAGGAATTGAGTAGATAATTCTCCAAAAAGAAATACAAATGGCCAATAAGTATATGAAAAGATGCTCGACATCACTAATCATTAGGGAAACGCAAATCAAAACTACATTGAAACACCACCTCCCACCCATTAGGCTACTATGAAAACAGAAAATAACAAGTATTGACAAAGACGTGAAGAAATTGGATTCCTTGTGCACTGTTGGTGGAATGTAAAACGGTACAGCACTGTGGAAAACAGTATGACATCTCCTCAAGAAATTAGATATAGAATTATCATATGATCCAGCAATTTTACTTCTGGGTATATACCCAAAAGAATTGAAAGCAGATTCTTGAAGAAGTATTTGTGCATACATGTTCATAGCAGCATTTTCACAACAGCTGAAATGTGGGAGCAACACAAATATCCATCAATAGATGAATGGATAAACAAAACATGGTATATACATACAATGAAATGTTATTCAGCAGTGCATAAGGTCTCCAACTCCTCCACATCTTCACCAATACCTGTTATCTGGCTTTTTGTTTCTAGCCATCCTAGTGAATGAGAAGTGGTATCTCACTGTGGTTTTGATTTGTAATTCCCTAATGACTAATAATGTTGAGCATCTTTTCACGTGTTTACTAGCCATTGGTATATCTTCTTTGGAGAAATGTCTATTCAGATTTTTTGCCCATTTTTAAATTGGACTATCTTTTTATTATTGAGCTGTAAGAGTTCTTTTTGTATTCTAGATACAAATCCCACATCAGACATGTTATTTGCAATTATTTTCTCCCATTCTGTGAGTTGTCTTTTCACTTTCTTGATGGTGTCCTTTGAAGCACAAAAACTTTTAATTCTGATGAGGTCCAATTTGTCTATTTTTGTTGTTGCTGCTGTGTTTTAGTGTCTGTGATACTGTGACATAATAAGAAACATGTGTATTTGGTCTTCATCCTCAGTTCCTGGTACAGAGCTTCTAGAACCTTTGGAATTTCCTGAGTGATAGAGGTCAGAGGAGCTTCTTTTGTTAATTATGATAAGCCCTTTTCAACCATGCTTGAGTTAATACTAATGAGGTGACTTTATGGGCTCAAGATAGCTTCAGGCTGGGGGCTGGTTTCTGAAGGAACTAACCATGTGAGGGTTCATGCCCTCCCCGTGACCTTCTGGAGATCGAGTTAACCACCAATGGCCCATGATTTAATCAATCATGCCTATATAATGGAACCTCCGTAAAAACCTAAACAACAGGGGTTGGAGAGCCTCCAGGTTGGTGAACACATCCACATGCTGGGAAGGTGGTGCACCCCAATTTCATGGGGACAGAAGCTCCTGTGCTTGGGACCTTTCTGGATCTCAGCCTACGTACCCTTTCATCTGGCTGTTCATTTGTATCAGTTAAACATCCTTTGTAATAAACTGGTAATAGTATGTAAAGTGTTTGCCTGAACTCTTTGAGCCATTCCAACAAATTATCAAACCCAAGGAGGAGCTCGTCAGGACCTCCAATTTGTAGCCAAGTCACACAGAAATTGGGTATCTTGGGCACCCAATACTTGCAACTGGCATTTGAAGTGGGGAGCAGTCTTGTGAAACGGAGCCCTTAACCTGTGGAATCTGCACTAACTTCAGGTAGTTCCTGTTAGAATTGAATTAAATTGTAGGACCCAGTAGGTATCTGGAGAGAGCTGAAGAATTGCTTGGTGTGGAAAACCCACACAGTTAGTGTCAGAAGTGTTCTGGTGCTGTGAGTGGAAACAGCACCGTTTAGTCTCATATCTGAGAATTCATTGCCAAATCCAAGGTCATGAAGATGTCTTCTCTTAAGAGCTTAACAGTTTTAGTTCTTATATTTAGGTCTTTGATCCATTTAATGCCACTTTTTGCGTATGTTGTGAGGTAAGTGTCCAACTTCATTCTTTTGCATGTGGCTATCCAGTTGTCCCAGCACCATTTGTTGAAAATCCTATTCTTTCTCCATTGAATGGTCTTGGCACCCTTGTTGGAAATCAGACCATAGACACATGGGTTTATTTCTGGACTCTCAATTTCATTCCATTGATCTATACGTCAGTCTTTGCACCGGTACCACAACTGTCTTGATTTCTGTTGCTTTGTACTAAGTTTTGTAATTGGGAACTTTGAGCCCTCCAAATTTGTTCTTTTTCAAGATTGTTTTGGTTATTCTGGGTCTCTTGCAATTCCATATGAAATTTAGAATAAACCTACCAGTTTCTACAAAGAAGACGAGTGGATTGCATTGAATCTATGGATCAATTTGGGGGGTATTGTCATCTTAACAATATTAAGTTCCAATCCATGAACATAGATTTTTTCCTTTTATTTATATCTTCTTTAATTTCTTTCAATTGTGTCTTATAGTTTTCAGAGAATATCTTGCAGTTCTTTTGTTATATTTATTCCAACTATTTTATTCGTTTTGATGCTATTGTGAATTGAATGTTCTTAATTTCATTCTTGGATTGTTTGTTGCTAGTGTATAGAAATACAATTAATTTTTGTACATTACTCTTGTATACTGCACCTTGCTTAACTTATTATTTTTAAAAGTTTTTTAGTCAATTCCCTAGGATTTTTCTGTATACAATATCATGTTATCTGAGAATAGAGATAATTTTATTTTTTCTTTTCCAATTTGAGTGACTTTTATTTCTTTAACTTGTTTAATTGCTCTGGCGAGAACCTGTAGTCTAATGTTGACTAGAAGTGGTGAGAGTGGACATCTTTGCCTCGTTCCTGATCTTAAGCAGAAAGCACTCAGTCTTTCACCATTAAGTATAATGTTAACTTGGGTTTTTGGTAGATGTCCTTTACCGTGTTGAGGACGTTCCCTTCTGTTCCAAGTTGTGGCGTGTTTTTACATTTTCGCAGAAAATCCATTTTCTGTGTTTAGTGAGATGATCGTGTAGTTTTTCTTTTTTATTCTAGTAATACAATGTGTTACATTAGTTGATTTTCAGATGTTAAATCACCCTTGCATTCCTGGGATCAGTCCCACTTGCTCGTAGTGTGTAACTCTTTTTATATGTTCTTGTGTTTTATTTGCTAGTATTTTATTGAGGATTTTTGCATCTGTATTCATAGTTTTCCTTTTATGTCTTTATCTAGCTTTGTCATCAGAGTAATACTGGCCTCATGGAATGAAATGGGAAGTGTTGTCCCCTCTTCTAACTTTTGGAAGAATTGATATTGATTCTTCTTTAAGTTTTTGGAAGAATTTACCAGTGAAGCCATCTGGTCCTGGGCTTCTTTGTGGGTAAGTTTTTGATTACTAATTCAATCTCTTTACTTATTATAGTTCTATTCACATTGTCTATTTTTTCTCAAAGCAGTTTCAGTAGTTTGTGTCTTCCTAAGAATTTGTCTATTTCATCTAAGTTATCTAATTCATTGTCTTACGTTTGTTCATAGTATACCTTTATAATTATTTTTATTTCTGTAAGGTTGGTAATAATGTCCCTGCTTCCATTTATGATTCCAGTAATTTGAGTTTTCTCTTTTGTTCTTGGTTAAGCTGGCTAAAATGTCAGTGTTGTTGATCCTTTCAAATAATTAGTATTTAATTTCATTGATTTTTTTCTGTATTATTTTCCTATTCTCTATTTCAATAATTTCCACTTTAATCTTTGTTATTTTCTTCTACTTGCTTTAGGTTTAATTTGCTCTTATTTTCCAGTGTCTTAAGGTGAAATGTTAGGTTACTGATTTGAGATCTTTCTTCATTTTAATAGTCACTTACAGCTATAAATTTCCCTTTAAGTATTGCTTTAGTTGCATCAGATAAGTTTTGGTATGTTGTGTGTTCATTTTCATTTATCTCAAAGTATTTTCTAATTTTCCTTTGATATTTTCATTTAACTCATTGGTTAAGACTGTTATTTAATTTACACATATTTGTAAGTTTCCCAAATTTATTTCTGGTACTTATCCCATTGTGATTGAAGAACATACTTTATATGATTTGAAATCTTTTCAATTTACGGAAGTTTGTTTTACAGCCTAACATATGGTCTATCCTGGAGAATGTTCCATGTTCACTTAAGAATGTTTATTCTGCTGTTGAGTAGAATGTTCCATAGATGTCTGATATGTGAGGTTGGTTTACAGTGCTACTCAAGTCTATTTTCTTGTTGATTTTCTGCCTAGTTGTTCTATTCACTATGGAAAGTGAGATATTGAAGCCCCCACTACTATTGTGGATCTGTCTATTTCTCCATTCATTTCTGTCATTTATGCTCCATATGTTTTGGTAATCTATTATTAGATGCATATGTTTATAATTGTTATATATTCTGATGAGTTGACCCTTTTATCCTTATACAGTGATCCTCTTTATCCTGTTACCTTTTTTTGTTTCAAAGTTTATTTTGTCTGATATTAGTATTACCATGCCAGCTTTATTTTGGTTGCTGTTTGCATGATACATCTTTTTCTATCATTTTACTTTATATCTTAAAATCTACACAACTAGAAGGACCACAACTAAAAATATATATGCAACTAAATACTGGGGGGATTTGGGGAGAAAAAGCAGAAAAAGAAATCTAATGTGTTTTTCCTGTAGATGGCATATAGTTGGGTCTTGTTTTTTTAATCCAGTCCAAAAACCTCTGACTTTTGATTGGTTTGTCCAATCCATTAACATTTAATGTTATTATTGATATAGTTGGATTTACGTCTGCCATTTTATTTTTTGTTTTCTGCAACCTTGTAAAACTCATCTATTAGTTCTTGAAGTTGTTTTGTTTTGTTTTTAAACATTCCTTGGGATTTTCTACAGAGACAATCATGTCACCTGGAAACAGGAAAGTTTTGTTTTCCCCTTTTTAATCTGTGTGCCTTTAATTTCCATTTCCTTCCTTGTTACACCGGCTAAGATCTTCAGTATGAATTGAATAGAAATGGTGGACAGTTTTGACTTGTTCTTAATCTAAAGGGAGAAATATTTTTCCTGATTGTATGATGGTAGCTATAAATATTCGTAGATACTCTTTAATCAGGTGGATGAAGTTCCCTTCCATTCCTAGTTTGCCAAGTCTTTTAAAAAACCACGTATGAATGTTGCATCTTGTCAATACTTTTCCTACATCTGCTGATATGATCATATGATTTTTTTAAACTGTCAATAATGTGGGTTATATTGATTTTCAAAGATTGATGAGTATTGCTTTCTCAGGATAAATCCCACTTAGTCATTGTTGAATATTCTTTTTATATATTGCTCGATTCAATTTGCTAATAATTTATTGAGTATTTTGCATCTAGATTCATGAGAAATATTGTAGTTTTCTTTTCTGTATTATCTATCTGGTTCTGTTTTCAGGGTAACGCTGGCCTCCTAAAATGAGTTGGGAAGTATTCCCTTCTCTTCTATTTTCTGGAAGAAATGATAAAGAATTGGTGCTATTTCTTCTTTAAATCCTTATGGAATTCTCCAGTGAAACCACCTGGGCCTGGAGATTTCTTTTTTGGATGCCTTTAACTACGGATGCAATTTATTTAATAATTATCAGATTACTCATTATCTATTGTATCAATGGTGAGTTTTGGTAATTGCTGGTTTTTGAGGAATTGGTTCATTTCATCCAAGTTTTTGAATTTATGTACAGCCATGTGTCACTTATGATGGTGAAATGTTCTGAGAAATGTGTCATTAGGCAACTTCGTCATTGTACGAACATCGTAGAGTGCACTTACACACACCCAGATGGTATAGCCTACTACACATCTATGCTGTACTGTACTAATCTTATGAGCCCACCATAATTTATGTGGTCTGTCATTGACCAAAATGTTGTTATCTGGTGCATGACTGCACATAGAATCATTAATTCCATATTTCTTAATTTCTTCAATGTGGAAGTTTAGATTAGTGATTTGAGATCTTTCTTCTTTTCTAATTTAGTAAACATTTAATACTATAAATTTCCATCTGAGCACTCCTTTAACTGCATTCCGCAAATTTTGATATGCTTATTTTCATTTTATTTCAGCTCAAAATATTTCCTAATTTTCCTTGAGACTTCTTTTTTGACCCATGGATGATTTCAGCATGTCCTGTGTAATTTCAAAGTGATTGAAGATTTTCCTGTTATCTTTCTGTTGTTGACATCTAGTTTAATTCCATTATGGTCAAAGAACATGCTTTGTATGATTTCAATTCTCTTCAGTTTGTTAACTTTTGTTTTATGATTCATGATATGGTCTATCATGGTGAATACTCTGTAGGCACTTAAAAACATACTTATTCTATGAGTGTTGGGTGGAGTGTTCCATAAATGTTAATTAGACCCATTTGGCTGATGGTCTTGTTAAGTTCTTCTATATCTTTGATACGTGTTTCCCATATCCTTGATTTTTCTCTCTACTGGTTCTCTTTGTTACTGAGAGGGAAGAGTTGGTCTCTAACTATGATGGTGGAGTTGTTCATTCTCCTTTCCATTCCGTCAGTTTTGGCTTTGTGTGTTTTGAAGCTCTGTTTGTTGGGTTTATACACACTGATAATTATGTCTTCTTGGTAATTGACCAAGAATATCAATATGTATAAATATGTGTATCAACATGTAACATTCCTCTTTACTCTTGGTAATTTTTTTTCTGAAGTCTACTTTGTCTGATATTAATATAGTCACTCAAGCTTTCTTTAGATTAATGTTTACATAGTATATATTTTTCCATTCTTTTACTTTTAATGTACCTATATGCTTAAATTTGAGATAAGTTTCTTGTAGAAAGTATGTAGTTGGGTCATTTTTTAAAATCCATTCTGATAATATCTGTCTTTTAATTGGTGTATTTAGACCATTTATATTTAATGTAATTATTGATCTATTTGGATTTGGAGTTCCATTTCATTATTTGTTTTATGTTTGTGCATTTGTGGTTCCTCTTTTGCCTTTCCTGACTTCTTTAGGCTTATTTGAAGATTATTCAGTATTCCATTTTAAGTTAAGTTACCTATTATAATTTTAACTATATCTTTTTGTATAATGTTTTAGCGATAACTCTAGAGATTACAAAATGCATACTGAAATTTTCACAGCGGATTTAGAAAGAACATTTTACCACTTGAAACCTTACCACTAATAGGCCCATTATCGATCCACCTTTTTATGTTATAGTTGTCACGTATTACATCTATATTCATTGAAGATCCCATCAAAAATGTTACTTTTTTTTCTTTCAACTATCAAACATATTTTAGAAAACTCAAGAGGAGAATTTATTATATTTACCCAGATAGTTATCATTTCTGTTGCTCTTCCTTTATTCCTAATGTTCCAAGCTTCCTACTGGTATCATTTCCCTTCCATCTAAATCACTTCCTGTGGCAATTTTTTTAGAGCAATTCTTCTGACTATGAATTTTCTTAGTTTTACTTAATCTGAGAATGTCTTTATTTCACCTTTATTCCTGAAATATATTTTCACTGGATATAGAATTCTAGGTTGTAAGAAATTTTCTTTCAGCACTTTAAAGATATTGGGCCTCTTCCTTCTGGTCTCCATGGTTTCTGATGAGAAATCTGCCATCATTTGAATTGTTGATCACATGTAGGTAATGCATTGTTTTCCTTTGGCTTATTTCAAGACTTTTCTTTTCTTTTCTTTTCTTTCTTCTTCTTCTTTTTTTTTACTGAAGAAGCTTCACCCTGAGCTAACATCCATTGCCAATCTTTCTCTTTTTCGCTGAGGAAGATTTGCCCTGAGCTAACATCTGTTGCCAATCTTCCTCTATTTTTTATGTGGGCCGCTGCCACAGCATGGCTTGATGAGTGGTGTAGATCTGTGCCTGGGAACCGAACCTGGGCTGCCGGAGTGGAGCGTATGGAACTTAACCACTAGGCCACTGGGACTAGCCCATGAGATTTTTTCTTTGTATTTAGTTTTTAGCAATTTGATTATGATTTGTCTTTGCATGGATTTCTTTGGCTATATTTTATTTGGGGTCCATTTAGCTTCTTCAGTCTGTAGGTTTATGTTTTTTGCCAAATTTTGGAAGTTTCCAGCCATTGTTTCTTCATACATTTTTTCAGCACTGCACTCTCTCCTGTCCTTCTGGGACACAAATGTTAGACCTGTTGCTTTCCTCCCAAAGGTTTTCCAGGCTTTGTTCATTTTTTAAAATCTTCTTTCTCTCTGCTGTATAGTTTGGGTAATTTCTGTTGATCTACCTTTAAATTTACTGACTGCTTTCTGACATCTCTATTCTGCTATTAAACCCATCCAGTGAACTTTTTATTTTGGTTATTGTGTTTTTCAGTTGCTAAATTTTCATTTGTTTCTTCCTGATAGGTTCTGTGTCTTTGCTGATGCCTTTTATTTTAATATCTGTTTCAAGCGTGTTCATGATTGCTCTTTTGAGTACTTTTATAATAGCTGCTTTAAAGTACTTTTTGTATAATTCCAACATTTGCGCCATTTCAATGAAATCTATGGATTGTCTTTTCCCATAAGAGGTAAGATTTGGGAGATTATTCATAGGGCAAGTAATTTTGGATTGTATTCTGCACATTTTGAATATTATGTCAGACACTCTGGATCTCATTTGAATCCTGTAAAGAATGCTGATACTTTTGTTTTAGCGGCCAATTGGCCTGGTTAGATTCAGAATAGAAATTCCTACCTGTCTTCTGTCATCTGTGGTTCCAATGTCGGTTCAATTGGTGAAGTGCTTCCAAAGCTACTCTGATGAATCTCGCAGGTGTCGCCCAGTGGTCAGTCTGGGGCTCGGGCAGAAGTTTGACCATTAGCTCAGTTCTCAAAGTCTTCACTATGGTAATTAGGGTCAGGTGAGCCCAGAAGTTCATAAATAACTTTACAAGGTGACTTTCCCAAGCCCTTCCCACTGCTGTCTTCTCGGTACTTTCTGGCTCCCTGAGCTCCCCTTTTTGACCCCCCAGTCAGAAACTGCCCACTTCCATGATTGTGTCAGGTCCAGGACCCAGAGATAGGGCAGCAGAGAGGGAGGGAAAAAAAGCAATGGGGTTTGGCCCCACCCTCTTGGAGCCAGGGCTCCACTGGATGAAGAGAAAGGTCCTTCTCCCTTACAGTTTTGACTTCTGCCAGCTCCTATTGCCAGGCGCTGTTGCTGTGGTGGCTGCTGCTATGGGATTGCCTGCAAGAGAAAAGGGAGCACAAACAATTTTCCCCACTGTCTCTGAGCTTCAGGAATTCCCTGTCCTGCTTCTTGAGCCAGGCTTCTCCTAGATTTCTCTCTGTCTCACCACAGTGCTCACTTCTGGGTTTTGCACTGTGTAGAGTTCAGGTTGAGGGATACAGGAGAAAAATAAAACTCACCATTGATTCAGTGGTACATTGAATTCTTGTATCCTTGCCCAGTCCACCTATTGTGATTTAATTTTCAGTATTTTCAAATAGCAGGGCCATGTATTCTGTCCAGATTTTATACTTGCATTTAGTGGGAAAGAAAAGGTGGCATGTGTTTACTCCTTCTAACCCAGAACTGGAACTTGGAGCAGACTTTTGAATGTTTGGTCATAGTGTCGGCTATGTGGCAACACCTGTGGGGCTAGGGCTAGGGCAACATCCTCCAGGATGCAGGACATGCTCTAAGTCAGTGGCGAGCATATGGTATTGTCCCTCCGCTAGGCAGCATTCATGGGTTCAATAATCAAGGGGTGAAAATGGGAATTTTTCTTCTCACTATTAGCCCTAGGGATCCACCATCAAAACTTTGCTGCCTGTGCCCCAACTTTAGGCTCTGCTGGCATAGAGGCCTCAGTTCCAAAGGGACAGATGCTTCCACCAGGGAGCACAACAGTGACTCCACTAAACTAGAAGTTGGGACTGTCACCCGGCTACCTCAGGCTCTTCATGCCACTGAATCAACAGCCAAGAAGGGAGTCACCACGCTGGCTAGGGTGATTTATTCTGACAATCGAAGGGAAACTGAGCTGCTACAACACAATGAGGGTGAGGAGCATATAGCTGGAACACAGATCACCTAGGGTGTCTCTTAATACTCTCAAGTCCTGTGATTAAAGTCAGTGGAGAACCACATCAACCCAATTCAGACAGGGCTGCTGATGTCCCAGACTCTTCAGAAGTGAAGGTTTGGGTCACAGTCCAGGCAATGATCCATGACTAGATGAGGTGGTTGCTGGGGGCAAAGTTACTATGGAATGTCGCTGTCTTAGTCCGTTCGTTGCTATAACAAAACACCACAGACCAGGTGGCTTATAAACAACGAGAATTTATTTCTCACAGTTCTAGAGGCTGGAGGTCTGGGATCAGGGTGCCAGCATGGTTGGGTGAGGGCCCCTCCTGAGTTGCAGACTTCCCATTACATCCTCACATGGCCAAAGGGGCAAGGGAGCTCTGTGGGGTCTCCTCTATAAGAGCACTAATCCCATTACGAGGGCTCTACCCTCATGACCTAAGAACCTCCCAAAGGCCCAGCCTCCTAAGATCATCACATTGGGCATTAGAATTTCAACATGTGAATTTCAGACTATAGCAATGGGTAATGGGAAAGGTAGTTATAAATATAATTGTGAATGTCAGCCATGACCGGGTGACCAGGTGTAGAAAGAAGAATTGTAGTAGTTATAAGTGTTTCTTCCTTTTTTTGATATGAATATGTTTATATATATATTAACCACATATCTTAATTTTCTTCTACTCTTTCCCTTATTTGCAAACATAAGATGTGTTAATAGTAGTCAACTTTATTTCTCAGTATTTAAACTACAAGATATCAATGGGGTAGCGTGCGTCAGCTAAGAGAAGAATGAACATCATCCAAAGGAAAAAAGATATTGTGTCCTCTTCTTGGGAAAGGGTTAGCACGGTTGAGTAGACGTACACTTCAGGTAAAAGCATGACTTTGTTGTTCTCTTTATTTGGAGATTAAGTATGGTTTAAGGAGATGCGTACATGCAAGTTGACAAGGAGTGGACTGTGGTGGCTTTGTAGTGTAGTGACTTGCTTTGATTGAACTGCATTTCCCAGAATTCCCTTTTTGGTATGTTTCCAGTTGGGTTGGTCCACAAGAGAGATTCTTGTGGGAGATTTGGGGGCACGGGGAAGTAGCAGCCATTTGGAAGCTCACATATGTTGTCTCTTAACTGCTGGCTCATTTCATTGGTCCTGCAACTGCTCCCCTCCCCTGGATCCTCCTGCAGCTTCTCCACCTCCGGGGCCAGGTATGTGCTCAGCCCTGTGATGAGGGGCCCTGGCTTCCACAGGACACCCGCAGCACCGAGGTCAGAGGCAATGAGAACGACACGGGGTTCAGTCCATCCTTGTGGACTCCAGCTTGTGCTTGTGGGTTCCAGCTTGTTCTCGCTCTTCCGCACCTTACATCCATCTTCCCTTCTTGACTGCCTGCCCCGTGAACTTCAAGTCCAGCATCAGACTCAAAGACAACACTATGACGTAGATTGTTCAAGCGACTCAACCCAGGTTGCATAAGATCAAATCCAGTAACAAGTCCTTTCATAGCCATTTATCTCTCTGTAGATACGTCCTAGTGGTTCTGCTTCTCTGATTGAATTCTGACTGATACACTTGTCAAATTCTTGTTGCTTCAGGACCAGAGCCTGGAACATGGGGGTGACGCCTGGGAGGGAGGAGATCTGGCCAGAGGAGAGCTTCTAATAGCATCTGACTGCAGCCTCAATCCAAAAAAAAAAAAGAGGTGAGGATGGAATTCCATAGGAAAGAGAAGAGGAACACCAGACTCAAAGGCTGGAAAGAAGGGGCTGTAGGAGGAAGAGGGAGAAGAGAAAAAGAGAAAGAAGGAGAAAGGAGCTTTCAATGCAGACACTTTTTTGTTTCCAAGAGCCAAGCCCGAGGGGATCACTTCTCTTATGTGGTTCAAGGAGGCAAGAAAGGTGGATAAAGTCATGCCCTCAAGTCCTCCAAGTAGAGATCTATGACTGTAGGGGACATTTGCTTCCTCATGCCCAGCAACCATTCTCTTCTCCTTGGGTAACAGCACTGATATTTTCCTTTGGGGAACCCTTGTCCCCATGTTCATCCCCTATGGTTTGGGGTATGACCCCCTTTCCTATGCCCCAGGCCTGGAAAATTGTACCCTGGCCACTGTCACTGGTTCTGGGATGGGTACATGAATAAGATGGGCCAATGATACTCAATTCTGGGACTTTTGCTGAAATTTTGTCTGAGTTATTCAGCCTTTTAATAGATTGTGAACCTGGAATTGCTGGGGGCCATGTTCCCCCAGAAGGGGGAAGTCAGCCTGATAATGAGGCTGACACAGAGGCACAGTGAGCTGGTAGAAGGTAGAGAGACACACTTCTAATGTCGTCCTTTGAGAACCTGGATACGACTATGCCTGAAGCTCAATACTTTGGGCTTTTTAATGTACCAGTAAGTTCCATCTCCTTTGTGGTTCTTCTAAGTCAATTTGAAATTAGAGTTCTGACACTTGCAACAGAGCCAAAACCAGCACACTGAGCCCTCAGTAAAACTCCTTGTTTACAACTGCCTCATAAAGTGTGTTTGATTTGGGGGTGTAACGGAGGAAGACCTCTAGGTCTACCCTCTAGGTCCTCCTGGCTGGTCCAAGAATTAAATTGACATGAGATGGGATAACAGGAGAAAATCAAACAAAGTTTCATAACACGTAAACATGGGAGAAATGCAGGAAAACTGAGCAACTCGCCAGAATGGCCAAAGCTGTCACCTCAAATACCATCTTCAGCTAAAGACAAAGGAGGGTGTTGGGGGCTTCAAAGGGGAGAAAGGCAATTCACATGGAGATGGAAATGGAAATGGGCCAACTGCAGACAATGTGACCTGAGAGACATGTTTTACATTACACCACAGTCATCTTCTGGTATTAGCTCCTTCTTGGAAGAGGCACTTCTATTTTAAATTCTTTTTAGGCAATTAGTGGGGTGGGTCCAAGTTTCTTTCAGAGTCTTTTTGTCCTTAAGAATAATCAAGGCAAAGAGACACATTTTGGGGTGGCCAATTCTGATCCCCCACAGGGGAAAAGTAAGGGGACTGAAGATACCATTAACAGTGGCGACTAACTTTACTAAGCATTTATTATGTGCAGGTGCCTTTTAAATACCACATGTATTATCTCTTATCATTCTCCAAACAACCCTACAAGGTGGCCACCAAGATTGCCCCGAGGTTTTAGATGTGGCACAGAAAGCTCAGGCAGCCAGCTCAAGTTACACAGCAAACAGAAAGCACTGGGGGAAAGGAATGCCAGCTGTTTCCTGGAGACAGTGACTGAGAGGACTCCAGGCGTGGGAGAGGGAAAGGTCATCTCCCTGCCTCCATCGGGACAGGTGAGCCGAGAACAACCTCTCGCGAGGCAGCACGGGGGAGTCCTGCCTCTGGCTGGTCAAGGAATATCTTCGTTTGAGGCTGAAAGATGTCCCCTTATAACTCCCACCTGACAGTCCTCATTCTGCCCTGACGGTCACTGTAAGTTGGTGCTATTGTTACCGATCCAGGTTCGTTTTTGCCTACCACCCAGAAAGCCAAACACTGAGATGAGGAGATTGCAGCAGAGAGAGAGTTTACTCACAAGGCAGCCATGCAAGGAGGTGAGAGCACAAGCCTCAAATTCGCTTCCCTGAAAATAGGGACTCAGGGATATTTACGGGGTAGGGGTCAAGGTGGTCTGAATGACAACTGCAAGATCAGGGTATAGGGCATTGCTCCTGTCTCTGACACATATCCAGCAAAACAACAGACTATCAGGAACTGGGACCAGATGTCTGCCCCACCAGGAGATGAGATGGAGGCCCCAGTGGGATTAGGTCAATTTTCCAGGGACTGTTAAAATTTGGGTTGTCTATACTTCTTATCTTTCTGGTCAGATACTTGATTATAAAATATGCTTTTTAGATGTTTTAGATGTGGAGCAAGATACAAAATTCTAATAATACAAAAGTGTCAACATGAAGCCAGGAACAAGAGAATATTTCCAAATGAGAGCTAAACAGTTTCATTCCTCTAACCCAGATCTATGCCCAGATTCAGCCAGAAGTAGCTAGATCGGTTGTCGCCCCAAATCCCTCAAGAATGAGGAATGACCAAAGAATAGAGGGATTGAAACCAGCAAAGAGTTAGCCATTGATGATGGTCATCAGCACACACTGTGCCTGGGGATAGTCACATTCCTAAGGAACTCAAAAGAACAAAGTTATCCACTTACAGCAGCTCAGAGGGTCCATAAAATCTAGAGTATCTCTGGGTTAGTGAATCAGAGGTCATTCAGAGTTACAGTATGGTTTCTTTTTTACAATATGGCTTCCCTTATGTGGGCCTTGTGTTGACCGGTATCACTATCTCCCCCATGCCAACACCAGCGGATGCTGGAAGTGGTGCCTCTGCCCTGTGTCATCTTTCCCTCATCACCCCCTGGTTTCTTCCACTGTCACTTGTAGGCCATTCTGGCTGCCCTCAAAATACATTCAAGTGTGGGCTGATGAGCCGTCACACTGAATCTCCTCCTGACATCACCTCAAAGTTCACCTAAGGACAAAAGAGAAACCATATGGGCTCCTCCTTTCACTGTTTTTAATCCTTTCTCCACCGGGCTGCTGAAATGCTGAGCTCTCCAGGGCCGCTTTCTGCTCACCACGGTCACGCCTGACCTTCCAGAGGTTGATTCTTAAAATGCAAGACTTCATCATTATCAAAAGGCAGGAAGAGATGGGGTGTCTTCCCTCCCCTGCAGTGTGCAATCCGTGTCATAAATCTCGTTCACGGAATCTGACAGAAGAAGGTGTAAACGAGGGCATTCACAGGACCACCTTCCATGCAACATGGAAGTAGCCTTGGGTGACTTGCTCTTAGGATGAAAACCCGGTGCCCCAGCCTGCCGAAGGCCCTGCTTAGCCCGGATGTCCACACCTCCAGCCCTGTCTCCCCAGCTATCACTCTGCTCCCACTCGCTCTCTACTCCAGCTACATCGTTCAGACTCGCCACTCTCTCTCCCTGCACAGGGCTTTGCACATGCTATTCCTTCTCCCTGAAGTACTCTTCCCTGCATCCTTTATCTAGTTAAATCCTCTCATCCTTCAAGTCTCTGCTCGAATTTCATGTCCCAAGGAGGCTCCCTGGAGCCCTCTGTATTCTGTGCTTTCATGGATTCCTATACTTTTCCTTCATAGCATTTAGCATTTTTACTTTTATTTTTGTGACTATTTCGGGAAACGATGCCCGCACTCCCTTTAGAACATGAGGTCTGAGTGACCAGGTCTTGGTCACTGCTGACCAGTGGTTGCCCTTCAATGTTTCACAACCGGCTGTGGGTGGAACAGGGGGAGCTGATTGACAGCATTTGCCAATTTCCCTGGCATAAATCTCCCACCACGGCTGATTTCAATCCACCAATGTGATTTCAACCCAAAACTGAAAAACTTAACAATCAGCTCTTGCCTGCTGGGATGAGCCGGCTCCAGCACCCAGCTGCCACTACCTCCCTGGCAGAAATCTGTTGACTGAATGAATGGAATTAGTCCCACAGCATTAGCTTCCCCTATCTGCGCCTCTCCATGCCACTCTCTCCGTCTGTCTGCTGCAGATTTTTTTTAAAGCAGAACTATGATGTTTTCATCAAGTCAAATGTATTCAGTGTAAAGGAATATTCTATGGGTACAACCTTCCTACTTTTTCCCGGAGTTAAAACACCCTTCCTTGAGTGTAATTAGAGGTCTGCAAACTGTGAGCTATGACTCATTAGTGGCTCATGAGATAAATTTAGAAGGTCACGACTAGCATCTTTTTAACGAGATTGAGTAGGAGAGAAGTTTCAGAGTATGAGAGTTTGTCTCGGGTGTCTGCGAGGGTTGTTTCGGGAAACTTTTGTTGTGAGCATGTGTTTATCCTGAGCTGCAATGTGAAGTGACTTTCTTAGAGTCAAGAAAGTTTGAAACCCACTGTGGTTGATAGAGATGCTTTTTTAAAAAAAAAAATTAATAAATCTTATTTTTGAGAGCCATTTCAGGTTCACAGCAAAGTTGAGTGGAAAGTACAGAGAGTTCTCATATCCTCTTTGTACCCACACAGCAAGACCTCCCGGATATTAACATCTCCCCCCAGAGTGGTCCATTTGTTACAGCTGATGAAGCTACATGGACACATCATTATCACCCACGTCCATGGCTTATGTCAGGGGCCACTCTTAGTGGTGTACAGTCCATGGGTTTAGACAAATGTGTACGGACGTGTATCCATCATTGCAGGGTTGTACAGAATAGACTCACTGCCCTGAAAACCCCCTGTTCTGCCTATTTATCCCTCTCTCCCCACTAACCCCTGGCAACTGCTGATTTTTTTACTGACTTCTTAGTTTTGGCTTTTCCAGAATGTCATATAGTTGGAATCATACAATATGTTGCCTTTCAGATCAGCTTCTTTCACTCAGTAATATATATTTGTTTCTTCCATGTCAATTCACAGTTTGCTAGCTCTTTTTTTAGTGCTGTATAATATTCCATTTTCTGGATGTAACCACAGTTTATTTATCCATTCACCTACCAAAAGACATCATGGTTGCTTCCAAGTGGCAATTATGAATCAAGCTGCTGCAAACATCAGTGCGCAGGGCTTTGTGTGGACATAAGTTTTCAGCTCCTTTGGGCAAATACCAAGGAGAGCAATTGCTGGACCATGGGGTAAGAGTGTGTTTAGCTTTATAAGAAACTAATGAACTGCCTTCCAAGGTGGCCACACCATTCTGCATTCCCACCAGCAATGAATGAGAGCTCCTGTTTCTCCACATCCTCGCCAGCATTTGGTGTTGTCAGCATTCTGGATTTTAGCCATTATAATAGGTGTTTAGTCGTGTTTCATTGTTGTTTTAATTTTCATTTCCCTGATGACATATGATGTGGAGCATCTTTTCATGAGCTTATTTGCCATCTGTCTATCTTCTCTGGTGAGCTGTCTGTTCAGGTCTTTTGCCCATCTTTTAATCAGATAGCAATGCTTTTTCATTTCGTAGTTTTGTTTTCCATGTCCTTACTTGCAGTTTTTTTCAAAACCAAGAAACCTGTATCAGACTTCATATTTTTTTTGTGTACTTTACCAGTTTGTGGAAAAAAAGTAGCAAAGTCTAAAAACAACCCCAGCTTGCTCATGTCCCTGTCTTCCATCCTCCAGGGACCAAAGGATTAAGATCACTGAGCTGAGAGAGAGAGAGAGCACTCAGGGGATCTGACTTGGAGGCCAGAGAGCTTCCTGTCCTGGCTGCCTCCCCGCACCCCCACCCCCGGCTGTAAGTGCCCATGCCACAGATGTGGGAGCCCTTGCAACCCAGCTGCCCCCACCTGGCGACAGCATGGGCAGGCAGGGAGCACCATGGGGCTGACGCTTGCCGCCCTCATCCTCCCTACCTGCAGAGGACAGCCCCTAGCTGACCCCTGGGAGCTGAGGTGGGGCTCGAGGAGGTCGGTGAAGCCAGACCCAGGCCATCAGTGAAGTCACACATTCCCCGGGAAGCCCTTCTCTGAATTGTAGCTGGCTGAACAAATGACGTCACAAGTCACTGTCCGTTTGCTGCCTGGAGCCTTGCTCCTCCTGGAGTGGAGGGGCATGCTGGGGCTGCAGCGAGCCCATTTTTCAGAGAAAGAAACAGCCCCAGAACGGGGGGTCATGTGCACAGGGTCACACAGCCCGGAAGCCACAGTCATGGCTGGAATCTGGACCCTGGAGAGTCGGATGCCGTAACCACGGTGCCCACCTCCCTCCCAACAACTCCATAACACCCCCGGGTGGTGACAGTGACAATACAGTGGCTGACTCTCATGGGGCTCCTTCTGTGAGCCAGCTCCACGTGCTCTGGGGCCTTAGAAGGGTCAGCCTCAGAGGTCCTGTCCAGTGTTCCACCCATTTTACAGAGGAGGAAACTGAGGCACAGAGAGGGCACTATCACTGGGGGCAGAACAGACAGGGAGCAAAGCTGAGATTAGGTTGCTGGCTCTGAGGGGCTCTGAGCTGCTGGCCCTTGAGCCCTCTGAGAACCTGCTCTGTGTCAGGGTTTGTGCTGGGCACGGGGGCAACAGCTGTGACCACAGCGGGCTCACAAACCTGAAAGTTTCAGAGAGGAAGTGAAGTAGGGGGGTGATCGGGAAGAGGCTGCGGGCAGAGGGGTGGGTAGTTCAGGGCGGTGGTCGGGGAGGGCAGAGGGGTGAGTAGTTCAGGGAGGTGGTCGGGGAGGGCTGCTAGGAGGAGGGGGCACTTGGCTGAGATCTGAGGGCTAAGATGGAGCTGGCCTTGCAAGGTTCTTGGGGACGGAAGTTCCAGGCAGGGGGAACAGCAGGCACAAAGGCTCTGAGGTGGGAACAGCGTAGTATGTTTGAGGAACAGAAAAGGGGAAGTGAGAATGGGCAGGAGGGGAGAGGGAGGGAGAGGAAGCTTCTAGCTGGGGGAGGGTTTCCCGGCTGCCCCAGAGGAAACTCGGGTGTGGAAGAAGGGATGTGGGGCGTGGTCTCCCAGGTAGCCTCCACTGCCAACCCCTCCTCCTGGCTCTTGGGGGTCCCAACACCCCTGCCCCTCTCCTCTCAGGCAGCATCTACTCTCCTCACTTCCCCTGCAAGGTCTGCAGTTCAACTCCAGGCCCCCACTGCCATGAGGGCTCCTCCTTCTGAGCAGGAGGACGGGCTCTCTGTGTGCAGTTCCCGCCTGCAGTCTTCATCCATCCATCACGTCTTTGTCCACTCCTCCATCAAATGTCGGTTGCCTCAGGTCTTCTCCCTGGCAGGTCCCTCTGCCTGGAACACTGCCCTTTATCCCTCAGGGCTCTGCTTCCAATGTTGCCCCTTCCAAGATGCCCTCCCTGACCACCCCCCAGCTAATTCAGTCCTTTATCATCCAGCTGAGCTGCTGTTCATGATAAAACAGGGGGTTGGTGCTCTCTCTATATATAAGAGATATGTTAGCCTGATAGGCATTCATTTCCCCTGCTCGTTTTTCTTTGGGAACCATCCTTCCCTTCTCTTAGTCTGTGCAGTTTGGATGGAGCCAGCTCCAGAAATGAGCACATCATCCACGTAAAGCCAATGAGAGACAGCTGCAGGACTTTTGCTGGCTCTACTGGGAAAACTGAATTTTTGTTCTGCCATGGTTACTTATCTGGTAGGCTGTAAGGCTGGAGCTGCTGGGGAGGAGATGACCTGCCTGAAAATGAAAATGAGTATTAGGGAAAGCAGAGGTGAGAGAGGGAGAGAGGCACAGTCCCGAGTGTGTTGTTTGAGCACCTAGATTCAGCCACACCTGAAATCCAAACTCCTTCTGGACTTTTCCATTGTAAGAACCAATGTGTTGCCTTTATGGGCAAGCTAATTTGGGTTCAGTCACTTGCAACAGAAGACTTGATTGATGATAAAGCCTCAAAGATATGCAGGCAGTCAAGCTGAGGTACTTTCCCCTCGAGGGATGTGGGCAGGGGCTTCCCTCACTCAGAAGCTGTTTCTCCTCTAGAGGCTCCTAGTCTATGAGGCCTGAGCATTTGGAGTTCACTCAACCTGAGGCAGGAAAGCAACCAAAGTGCCAGGCCGGAGGTGGGGTGGCTATAGAAGCAGCCATGCAGCCAGCCACGGGAAGTAGGAATCTGCATCATTAATAAGCAAATCTGTTTTCCTTTGCTTTTCTTTGTAGGCAGAGCTCTGATTTTCTTATCTCTGTTCCCGTGTCCAGGAAAAGCCATCCTAAGCCGGTCACAGTTCTCCAGTCCCCTTGCTAGTGACTGGTTCTGGAAGGGGCTGGGACACGCTCCCGGCCAAGAAGATGTGAGGGGAAGTCGGCTGGGGAGGGGTCAGCAGGAGGTTTCTGGGGGGAAATGTCTTTGCTCTTCAAAAGTAACGCAGAGGAAAGTACTTCCTTTCTCTGCCTCCCACAGAAAGCATGGCAGTGTGAGGGGCATTGACAGACGTGGAATTCGGCTCTCTCGAGCTCTTAGTCTAAAGCAGAATCATAACAGCATCTGTAGTTTGTTTTCCCCCATCCACGTTGGGGAAGAGGGAGCGGTGATAACATTCTTCTGGTTTAACAAAGAAAAATCTCACAAATATCCATCCTTTTCAGAATCCACATGCCAATTGAAGTGCTATTCCCAGGGCAATAAATTAAGTAAGACAGCAGATCAGAATTACAGATTTTGGAGGGGTGAAGTTCCCTTTCGCGAGCTGTACCACTCATCTCTGAAGTCCCTGTGGGCTACAAAGAATATTTTCAAGAGGAGTGATGCTGAGGAGTATGTGATTTCCTGCAGCTGCAAAGGAAGTAATTTATCTACATATTTTTCTGCAATTTCTTTCACCAGCCTTGAGAAGAGCCTATAATCTTCAAAGTCAAGGGCTGAAATTCCACTAGTTAGGACCAAAAGCAAAATCAGAAAGGCTAAATACTTCAAATACGGAAAGGAAATAGGCAGAATAGGATTTTAGCAAAAGGAAGTATAAGGTTGTAATGTTTTGCATCTATAGGGAATGATGGCCGGAACCGTAGCAGCCACATTACCCCCTTGAGGGATGATGTGCTGCCAACATGTGGAGGAATCTTAGTCCACAAGGACATCATTCATCTGAGGCATTGACCACTAGAACCTCCCTACCTTGGTGGGACTAGTTGTTTTGTAAAATAATAAAGGACATTATTTTTTAAGATGTTTGGAATTTGTTCCTCCCTTACTTGCAGCCAACAGCATCCTACGTGATCCACCCAGGGTGAGTGATGCATGCAAGATGGCACAGAAACTTGAGCGGTATGACCCACCTGGTGCTCAGACCCCTGTCCTCACTGGGCGTGGTCCTGGCTGTCAGCACTGACAGCCCCGCATCCCCTGCAACCCAGTCACTGCTGGCATCATGGTGTTGATTATGGTCCCCATATTCTGCAGAAGGGAATGGGGAATTTTTTTTCAACTCTAGCCACCAAACCACAAAATTTAGTTAAGATCACTTCCAGAACATACGTGTCATCAACCTTGATAATTTAACAGGAAACGTATAAAAATACCAGAACCATGATTGCCTTTGGGAGCAAAGTGGGGGTGGGGGTTGCCTGGGAAGGGGTAAAAGGGCACTTTATGGGATGATGGGGATGTTCTTTATCTTAACAGGGGTTTCTATCACATGGTCTATGCAGTAGTCAAAACTCAGCAAACATGTTTAAGATGTGTACCTTTTGGGTTGGCCCCGTGGCCGAGTGGATAAGTTTGCGCACTCTGCTTCTGCGGCCCATGGTTCTCCGGTTTGGATCCTGGGTGCAGACCTACACACTGCTCATCAAGCCACGCTGAGGCGGCGTCCCACATAGAAGAACTAGAAGGACCTACAACTAGAATACACAACTATGCACTGGGGCTTCGGGGAGGAAAAAGAAAGAGGAAGATTGGCAACAGATGTTAGCTCAGGGCCAATCTTCCTCACCAAAAAGTTTACTTAACAAAACAAAAAGATGCGTGCATTTCACTGCATGCAAATTTTACTCAAAAAAGAGCTGTAAACATTGAGCTCTAGTTTGTAATGTGAACGCTGAAAAGGTTCGAGGTCACGAGTACTGATGTCTGCTTTAAAATACTTCACTTTAGCTTATTTAAAACCTATTAAAGAAATTGTATGAATAATAATATTAATTATTAATTAACTATTAATTAATAATTATTGATAAATATTAATAATATCATGAATAAATAGAGGGATAGGTATGTGATAAGGCAAATATAGAAAAACATGAACAGTTGCAGAACCAAGATGATGGGTATGTGGGTGTTATGGTCAAATTCATTAGACTTTTCCATAGGTTTGAAATTTTTCATAATTAAATGTTGGGGAAGAAATAAAAGCCTATGCATAGTTCCGAAACTGGGTCCACTGCTATGGCAGATCCCCAAAGTGGTGGTGGACCAAACCAGACGGAAGCCTGGGCCTTTCTCGGGGGCAGCCCGGCTGGCCCATCTCGCCTGCTCGGTGGCACCCAGGGATGCTGTCCTCAGCAGCTCAGGCCTCCACACCTTGGCTCCAGGCCCAGGGAGGGGAAAGGCAAGAAGAAATGGGGATCTGTCTGTTATAAAGTCACAGAGAAAACTAGTAAGAAACCAAAAATGATGACGGTGATAATAACAGCAACAATAGCCAACCCGCCACCCTTACTGCGGGCCAGGCCCTGTTCTCAGGACTTCACAGCAACGAATTCATTGAGCCCTTGGAACAAACTTATAAGGTGGGTACTGTTACTACAGTACCCTTTACAGATGTGGAAACTGAGGCCCAGGCAGGTTGAGTGGTACCATTACACGAGAAGGGGCATGGATGAATCGAATCCTCATCTTCTAGGGCAGGAAGTGCACAGTGAATGGCCTTG
The DNA here is from genome assembly GCF_037783145.1 of Equus przewalskii. NCBI lineage: Eukaryota > Metazoa > Chordata > Mammalia > Perissodactyla > Equidae > Equus > Equus przewalskii. The sequence continues at coordinate 6,420,902 of NC_091839.1, forward strand.
TGGGTAATACTGATGGATCGAAGGCCGAGGCACAAACATCTTGTCAAGACCTGGAAACTGTGATGGGAGAGCAGCAGCAGAAGCCGTGACCACCGCTTGCCTCTGGAGGGAGGAAGTTAGGGGGGAGGGGGAAACAGGGTGGCAGGGCACTGTGGCAACCCCAGCAGGTCGGCCGGCAGGAAGTGAGGCTGGAACCCACAGATCCCGGAATCCAGCAGGATCCCTTTGTGAGCTCCCAGGGGTCTGCACGTCCCGTTCCTGTGAGCGTCCCCACCCCACTGATGATGTCTGGGAAGGGGGTCAACAAAATCAGAGCTGCTGATCCAGGTTTGCGCCGCCAGCAGATCCTGGACAGCCTCCCACCGGGAAGGCCCAGCCTGGCAGCGTGAGGCCCGGAGCAGTCCACGTGGGCACATCCACAGCAGCCTTGAAGGCGGCATCCTCCCGGCTCTCCAGGCCGGGGTTGAACGAGGACAGCACCAGCCCCCCAGCAAACATTCGTGGAGCACCTGCCGGGCCAGGTGCTGTTCTAAGTGCAACACGGTTACCAACTCATTTGATCCTCCCAAGAAGGAGGGGGGAAACTGAGGCACAGACCGTGACCCCAGGAAAGGCCATCGCACTGGGGACTCTTCTGTGCGCCTCCTTCCACAAAGGATCAATGCAGAGTAGGAATAAGTCAAACATCAGGTTCCCAAAGGCGGCCGCTTTCTTGATCCGTTTCTGGTGCCCTCGCTTGAATTTCAGACGCAGCGACCCCAGGACCGGTGGCAGGTGCTGGAGCCCTGGAGACAGGGGCGACGCAGAGCCCAGAGGCCCCGGGAGACGCAGCCTGGCGAGCCCCACCGGCCTTCTAACTGGCGTGGGCCCTCCCCTCTCCCGATCTGTCAAATGGGTCCAATAACGGCCTTTATCAGAGAATCCGCCAAGGCCAGTGAGTTTCCGTCTGCGGAGAACTCGGGCGCCTGGATCCTCCAGGGGCCGATGCCGGCTCCGGGCCTGTTCTGATTACAGCCTTGATGAAACAGGTCCACGCAGGAAGAAAGACAAAAGGAAGGGGGAAGGAATGAAGAAGAGAGAGAGGAGAAAAGAGAAAACATTCTAATACTAAAGAGGAAGGAAGAGAGGGGGCAGGACGAAGAGGGGGTGGAGGACGAAAGAAGAAAGCGTGAAGTGGGTAAAATGTTTCCAAAGATGGCCATGAACAGCTGGAAAAAAGAGTTTTGTCCTCAAAGAAGTTGACGGCGGGGTCCTGACCATGCAGCTGAGGCAGTTTGCTGGGTGGGCTAGGAGTCCACCTGCGTCCATTCCCAGCCCTGCCACGGCCGGGCTGTGAGGCCAGGAGCAAGGGACCTTCCCTCGGAGCCTCAGTTCCCCCACACGCACAGGTTGCCATGAGAACCTGATGTGCCCCGCGGCAGAGCCACCCGCTGTCTGTCAAGGGCAGTGGCCTGGCCTGGATTCTGCTCCTGAGATGGCCTTCCGTTGACTCAGTTCTCAGTTGGCAGACAAATCAAAAGGCTATAAACAGCCATGTCTTGGTTTCTCATAAATGCTTTAAATGTGACTTGCATCCTGCCCAGGCTGCCTGTCAGGAGGTGGGCAAGGACCGCTCCGCAGAGTCCAAGCAGTGTCAAGGTCATGGGCTCAAGAGGAACCCCTGCTGCCCTGTGGCACCAGGTGTCATCCCTGCCACACCACGCCCTCCTTGGCACTGGCTCCCACTGGCCGCTCCGGCCTCGGCGAGCCCTACCTGGTGACCCAGCCCAGCCCCTGCCTGTTTGCTGAGACTCGGCCATCTGGCCTGGGCTAGTGAGGTTTGTCCATCCACAGGTGGGTTCTGGGAAGGCCGTGCAGGCAGTGGGCAGAGGGAGAGGAGGGCGAGGCAGACACACGGGTCGCGAAAGCGCTGGGCTGTCCTGGGGTTGCCCTCCACCTCACTTTGTGAAGTTCTCAGGGGCTGACCTCACCCTTGGCTCAGCAGTGTGACCCCGGGGGGCAGCAGATGCAGATTCTGGACCCCAGTGTCTGTGTTCAAGTCCAAGCTGCCCCACGTGTGACCTTAGGCTTATGTACCCTCTCAGTGCCTCAGTTTCCCCATCTGTAAAGTGGAGATAACAGTCCCTACTCTATAGTGTTTCTGGAAGGACTAAAAGGATATTATTATTGTTGTTGTTATTATATCCTGATGCTCCAAACAGTGGCAGGCACAGAATATCTGCTGAATTTGTTGTTAGCGCCATCAGTCGACGCAGACTCCTGTGAACCCTGTCTGAGCAGGACCCTCCCCGGTCTTTTTGCCCCATCCTCTCACCTGGCGCTGTATCAGACAATGCTTTGCTTCTGTTCACAGTGTTTTCATGGCTAATTTTTTCGGAAGTGGGTGGCCAGGTCCTTCTTCCTAGTCTGTCTTAGTCTAGAAGCTCCTCCGAAACCTGTCCGCCGTGGGTGACCCTGCTGGTGTTTGAAATCCCGGTGGCAAAGCTTCAGCATCACAGCAACATGCAGCCATCACAGTATGACAGCGACAGACGGGTGGTGCGGTTCCCTGACCTTTCCGCCCCTCACTGTCCCGCTGTGACAAATAGGAATCCCCTGGGATGGTCATGATGATGCTGTAAGCTCATGATCCTACGAGCTCATGGTCTTGGCACAGTGCCTGGCAGACAGTGAGTGCTCAATTAATAGAAATTGTTTAAAAAAGAGGTCAAATGAAGGACAAAGAGGGAGTTGACCAATGCCCCTCTCACTCCTTGCCTTGTCTGCCCAGCTGTGGATCATTCCAGAGTAGATGACCGATGGCCCATAGATTCCCAAGCCCTTCAGCCGTTAATGTCACCATCACAGAGACTTTCCTTGGTGGGAGAGCCGAAGACCCTGGGAAAGAGGTGCAGCTGGGACCCCGAGGCCTTCCCGTTCAGGAAAGGTAGGTGCACAGTACAAGTTCTGGACTCAGTTAGACCTGGGCTCTGATCTAATCTCTGCCACTCACCTGCCAGGGGACACCAAGCAACGGATGCAGCCACTCGGGGCTTCCATTTCACCCCTGTGAAAAAATAGGATAATGGTGCCCACCTGCTGGGCTTATTGCTAGCTCATTTCTTCCTTCAATCAGTTCACGTACATTTATTGAGCTCTTACCGTGTTCCAGCTCTTTCAGGAGCTGGGGATACAGCGGGTAAACAACGACAGAAGTATCCCTGACCTCATGGGTCTCTCAGTTGGGTGGGTAAAGAAAGGCATTAACCCAACAGTGACAGAAACAAGCGAAAAATGGCAACAGCGACAAGAGTTCTGGAAGGAGAATGTATCAGTCAGGATGCACAGGGTTATGCTGTGGTAACAAACAGCCTTATGGTTTACAATAACAAAAGTTCCTTTCTTACTCATGCGCCATGTCTATGGTGGGTCAGCTGGAGCTCTGCTCCTTCTGCACCCCAGGCTGGCAGAACACCTTCCGTGTCAGGTTCTGTGCGTTCTGCAGAGAGGAAAGAGGCCTCTAAAGTATCTTGCTCTGGCAGTTAAGTGCTCTAACCTGGAAATGACTCGTATTACTTCTGCCCGCATCTCATTGGCCAGAACTAGTTGCATGGCCCCACCCAACCATAAGGAAGCCAGGAAGTGCCCTCCTACCCTGCGCCTGAAGGTGGAGAGCCGGGGAGATCTGATGAGCAGCACTCATGACCATTCGGAGAGGCTGTGTGTGGTGGGAAGGCTTCCACAAGGCAATGATGCTTGAGCAGAGGCCTCAACCAAGAGAAGGGGGAAGGAAGGGTTTTCTAGGCGGAGGGTACAGCGTGGTGAGGGATAACGAGTAGGAGTGGCTTAAAGGCCGCCAGTCCGGCTGGAGCCAGGGGTGGGGTGGTGGGGACACATATGGTGTCAGGAAAGAGGAGAATTGAGAGCAGCCCATCCATGCAGGCCTTGTGGGCCGCTAAGGGAAGCTGCTCTGCTTCTGGAAGCCGTGAGCGGTCATGGCCGGGACTGTAGGCAGGTGCAGGATCTTCCCGGCTTTGCTGGAGCATTCAGGGAGAGCAGGGCCAGGAACCCCAGAAGGCCAACAGCATGGGCCCCGAGCTGTTGGTGAAGGATGTGGACCCTCTGAAACTCTTTGTCTAATGAGACTCTGGCAGATTCAAGATTTATTTTTACCTAAATGTGAGAAAAGAGATAGGTGCCAATGATCGTCTTACATGTGAACAAGGAAAGAATGAGCATATATAAGTTTTAGGAATTCAGAGATGTCGATTTAAATGTTACTCTCAGGTCAACAAATTAGTACAAGGAATCAGAACTGCAGATTTTTTTAGGGGGTAAATTTGCTTCAGAGGACATGGTCACAGTCTCTGATGCCTGGATTGTGGCAATAATTGGCCAGATACCCCACAATTTACCTCCTCTTCCTAGGCGCACAGAAGGCCACATTTCCAACCTTCCTTTGCAGTTAAGTGGGGCTGATGTGACTGAGTTCTGGCCAATAGAATTGGGATGAAACGAATGACACTTGAAGGCCGGCCCTAACCCCTATGTTTGAATGCGTGTTCTCTCTGTCCATTCCGTGGTGACCTTGGAAGCCGGACTTCAGATGGCAGCCTGTGTTTCTGAGTCATCACTTGGAAGAAAGCCCTGGGCTGCATCTGATTGTGATGTGAGCCGGAAAGGAATCTTTGTGTTTGTTCTGTGGTTTATTCATTACTGCAACAGAGCCTACCCATCCTGACTAACACAGAATGACTTATGGGACTCCTCGGTAGAAGTGACATTTGCAAGGTCGATTTCATGGTGCATAAAGTGTCTGTGTTCGGGTTACCATGTGGAGTTCCACAGGTTGAGCACTGTGCAACGTGGCCAGCCAAGGGGCAAGTAGGGACCCACTCTGTGCCCCATCACCCAGCCAGCTCCCTGGTATGGGGCTGTCCACATGAAAGGAGCCTTTTTCAACCTTGCATGAAGGTGACATACAGGCTTGTAGCAGTCTTGTCTGCATTTCTGCAGCGTCAGAAAAAAGGAATTTTTCTCTTTATTCTCTTCTCTTTCTCTAGCAGATAGGAGAGATGATAGCAGGGCCAGGTGCTGGAATTGCTTCATTAGCAATTATATTTTTAAAAAAGTAGGCCTGAGAAGTTAAAAAATTACAGTATGGGACACCTCACCAAAGAAGATATACAGATGGCAAATAAGCTCACGAAAAGATGCCCCACATCATATGTCATCCGGGAAATACAAATTAAAACAATAATGAGATACCACTACACACCTATTAGAATGGCCCAAATCCAGAACACTGACAACACCAAATGCTGGGGGGGACGTGGAGCGACAGAAACTCTCAATCATTGCTCCTGGGAACGCAGAACGGTATGGCGATTTTGGAAGACTTTGTCAGTTTCTTACAAAACTAAACACTCTCTTACCACATGGTCCAGCAATTGTGCTCCTTGGTATTTACCCAAAGGAGCTGAAAACTTATGTCCACACAAAAACCTGCACACTGATGTTTGTAGCAGCTTGATGCATAATTGCCACTTGGAAGCAACCCTGACGTCCTTCAGTAGGTGAATGGATAAACAAACCGTGTGACAGGCAGACAATGGAATATTATTCAGCGCTAAAAAGAAGTGAGCTAGCAAACCATGAAAGGACATGGAGAAAACTTAAATGCACATCGTTAAGTGAAAGAAGCCAGTCTGAAAGGATGACATTCTGGAAAAGCAAACTATGGAGACAGTAAAAAGTTCAGTGGTTGCCAGGGGTTAGCGGGGAGAGAGGGATGGGTGGGCAGAGCACAGAGCATTTTTAGGGCAGTGAAACTATTCTGTATGATGCTATCGTGATGGATACATGTCATTATATATTTGTCCAAACTGTAGACTGTACAACACAGAGAGTGAACCCTAATGCAAAATATGAGCACTAGGTGATAACAATGTGTCAGTGTAGGTTCATCAGCTGTAACAAATGGACCACTCTGGGGGGCGTGTTGATAGTGGGGGAGGCCAGGCATGCGTGCGGGAAGGGCTATATAGGAAATCTCTGTACTTTCCCCTCAATTGAGCTGTGAACCAACTGCTCTAAAAAATAAAGTCTGAAAAAAATTATAAAATGGAAAAGAAAGGACAGAATAGGATGTTTAAAAATGGCATATGGGGTACGTTGTGACTTACACGCACTCGGAGGTGTGGCGGAGGCTGGCGAGGGCGGGCTGACCCCTTCTCCTGCTGGGTGAGGAAAGCTTCTCATTGTCCGGTTGGCCACCTGGAGAGTGGCTGCCACTCCCTGCTCTAAGCTGAGGGCTGCCCCGCCCTTCCCTGTAAGGGACTCTACCTTGTCAGAATCACCTTTTTAAAGGGACATCAGACCACGTGCCTCCACAGCTCGAAAGCCTCCCATGGCTCCCATCTCACTTCTAATAAAGTCCAAAACCCTCGCCCTGGTCTGCAGGGCCCCAGATGGTCTGGCCCTCAGCTGCCTCCTTGATGTCCTGCCTGCCCCGGTCAGTTCCATCCACCCAGCAGACGCCCACCCCAGGGCCCTCATGAATGCTGCCTCTGCCTGGGACCACTGTGGTAGGCTGAACAATGGCCCCCCAAAAGGGTCTGCTCCTAGGCCCCGGAACCCGCAAAACGTTCCCTTACGTGGTGGAAGGGGCTCTGCAGGGCTCATGAAGGTGAGGGTCTTGAGATGGAGATGGTTTTAGATTCGTGGGTGGGCCGGGTGTAATCACAAGAGGGAGGCGGGAGAATCAGAGTTGGAGAAGGAGCTGTGACCCTGGAAGCGCAGGTCAGAGAGTCGGGAGAGGTTTGCAGAGGCTTGGGTGCTGGCTCTGAAGTGGAGGAAGAGCTAAGAAGCTGGAGAAGGCTGGCCAACGGGCTCCTCTCCTTGAGGCTCCGGAGGAATCCAGCCCTGCCAGCATCTTGAGTTTAGGCCCATTTAAGACCCAAATAAGACCAATTTTGGACTTCTGACCTCCAGAACTGTGTGATTATAAATTTGCGTGGTTTTAAGCCATTGAGTTTGTGGTAATTTGTTGCAGCAGACCCAGGAAACTAATACCGTTCCCCAGATCTCTACTTGTCTGGCTCTTTCTTGTTATTCAAGGGTCATCTGACATGTCATCTCTTCAGAGAAGCGGTCCCTGGCTACTCCAGCTCAATAAATATTTGTTGAATGAATGATTAAAAGTGGAAATGTACACTTGGCTTCAACTCACAACCATGGGCTGAATTTAGCCAGCAGATGTGTTTTATTTGGCTGGCATTGTGTTTGAAAACTTTTTTGAGCCAACATTCATAAATTGGACAGTTTCAAACATCTCAATTTCCAGAACCGTGTGAAACTTTTAGAGGAACCAGGCCTGCATTTGTGCACGGTGATAATCAGCTGGAACGTTATGACACAGCCTCATAGTCCCTTCCCCTCAGCCTGGGACTAGAACTCAGGCATTGCAACAGCTTCCCACAGCCTTTCTCCTTATTTATGTTATCTGCTTGGTTCATGTAGGCCATCGAGTTAGCAACCCTGGCGTCTCAGTTAGGGTTCCCTAAAAGTAAAGATTAAAATAGAAATATCTATTTTATAATATATATTTATAAATATAAAATAGAAAGTAAAATAGAAAGCATCAACAAGGTAATAGAAGGTATAAAGAACAGCCAGACAGAAACCAGAGGAAAAGGCTCACCAATGGACTGAGTAGCAGAATGGAGCTCAGAGAGGAAGGAGTCAGTGAGCCTGAAGACAGATCAAGACATTCTCCAGTCTGAACCACAGAGAAGACTGGAGGAAATTAATGGTCTCAGGAACCCATGGGACAATGACAGGTCTAATATTCATGTCTTCAGGGTCCCAGGAGACGAGAGGGACTGCGAGGCTGAAAAAATATTTGAAGAATATAATCTTGGGAAGCAGAAGTGAGGGAAAGGGAGGCGGGAAGCGGGTGAGCTGATAAACGGGGCCTTAGTGAGCTGGCGGCAGCTGAAGCTGGTGCCACTGGGGACCCTCTGAGAGAGTGAGGAGAGTGTGGCTTAGACTGTGCCATCAGGGCTGGGGAAGCTGGGGGTCTATTCTCCAACCCGCTCTCACGGGTGAGGGTTGCTCCTGGGGGCACCCACTGCCCAGCTGCCAGCCTGCCCCTCGCCTGGCCCGGCAGGCTCCCGAGGGCAGTCAGGAAGCCACTGGTGCATCCAGGTACCATCCACGTAACCGCTGAAGCTGCGGGGGCCTTCCGGGTGGGCTTGGGACGTGGGTGGGTGTGTTTGTCACCTAACAAATTGGCATACACTTAGGAGCTGAAAACCACACACGCTGATGACCCCCCAGCGTCTGCAGGTCAGGAGTCCAGACACGGCTGGACTGGGTCCTCTGCTTGGGGTCTCCCTCGGCTGCAGTCAAGGTCTCGGTCAGGCTGCATTCTCATCTGCGGGCTCCCCTTGAGAAGGATCTGCTTCCGAACTCACTCAGGTTGTTGCGAGAGTCCATTTCCTTGTGGCCATGTGACAGAGGCTCCGGCTTTTTGTTGACTGTCACCCTCCACCCCCAGAGGCTGCCCACAGCTCCCTGCCGCGTGGGCTTCCTCAACACGGCTGCTGACTTCATCGAGCCCGGAGCCTCTCTCCTCTAGTCCCCCAGGACAGAGTCTTACGTAATGTCACCTGATCCCGATCCCGACACCTTCACACTCTTCTATTGTAGGAGGAGGTCACGGGGCCATCCACGACAAGGGGGAGGGGAATCACACACAGGTGTGGACACCAGGAGGTGGGAATCCCTGGGGTCACCTTAGGGTCTGGCTGCCACCGTGGGGCGCCAACAACCTTGCTTGTGAGTTGTGTGACCTTCAGTGCTGTGCAGATAGACCCATGCTTGGCTCCGGTGTTCCACCTCCAGCTACTACACAGAGGCTGCTGGGGCTACAGGACCCCGGGGGGTTTCCTGGGAGCAGGTCAGGGGGCTCAGAGGTCTTTCCCTCTTCCATCGCTGGCCCCTTCCCAAGTTCACTGTGTGACCTCAGGCCGGTTGCTTGAGCCCTCTGTGCCCTGATGTTCTCAGCTACAAAGCAAGGTTCAGAGTAAACCCAGCCTCCCGGGGGGCTGTGAGGACATCATTCTTGTGAAGAGTGTGAGTTCTGACCAGGCCAGGGGGCCCACAAATATTTGCTCTTATCACTGTTGCTAATTCTCTGCCTCTGTTTCCGAAGGGACCCCTTCAGTTCTCCATGAGCGTGTCCCATTCTGCAGGAAGCTTTACCCCTCTGGCCACCATGCGAAGCCTTAAGTGTTCTGGCGACAGTGTGTGGTATGTGGGGGTGAGCCCCGCCCTCTCCTTGGGGGCAGAAGATCTGTTCTGGAGGTTTCGGATCTGTCCTGTCGTGGCTTCACAATGGAGTATTAGGGCAATGAATTTTATACAGCATTAATATTTTATTCCTCACTCCTGCACTCTGCCCAACAGTGTATATCATTTCTGGGAACAGCCAGGCCTGGTGATTCCCACTGGTCAGCTGGGCCGGGGCTGGCACCCTGTCCTGCTGGAGGGGCTGCCTCCCTTTCTCAGGCTCTCAGGGGGCTCTTTCCACTGCAGGAACCAGGAAGGGGGACGCAGGTCCGGCTGCCCTGGGCCACCGCTCTGGCAGCACCATCTGACTTGGGGAGATATGGCAGAGCCTGGTGTCTCTAGGGACAACCGGGGCAGGGTGGGGCAAGAGACGTCAAGGAAGGGCAGCTCCCAGCGCGGACCTGGGAGCCTGGGGGTCACCCATGCCCACCCCCAGTCTCAGCCCTTGTCTCTGGGGGTGAGTGAGAGAGCTAGAGTTTCCCACACCCAGAGACTCACCCCCAAAATGGCCTCATCCCACCCCTCACCTCCTCCCTGTGAGGAGCACAGGGCTCGAGCCAGGCAGCCTGGGTTTGAACCACAGCCCCCGCCAATCACTGGACAGGTAGCCTTGCCTCAGTTTCCTCACCCGGGATTGCTAACGAGCTAACAGTGCGGCCCCTGGAACAGGGAGGCGCTCAGTCGCCCTTGGCCGTGACAGCAGTCTGCTCTGGACCATGCAGATTCAGAGGGCAGCGTGGGGCTGGCAGCGGCCGGTGCCGGGGGAGGGGCGGTGGGGCGAGCAAGGCACGGAGGTGGGTCTCGGCTCGGAGGCTCCGCTTTATTTCACCAGCAGCACCTTCTTGCTCCTGCTGCCCTGGGAGGGGTGGAAGTGCTTGAGCAGCACCCCCAGCAGGCCCAGGACTGTGGCCACCAGCAGCGTGAGCTTCAGCCCCTTGAGGACCGAGTCGGCCGTCCCCTTCCCGGCCACCTCCGCCTGCGGCAGAGAGGCGTCCTCTCTCAGAGTCTCCAGCACCTCGGGATCGGGCCTGGGGTTGAAGTGGCCCATGAGCTCCTGCTGCACGAAGCACTTGTAGACAGCCGGCTGGAAGACCTGCAGACGCCTGCCGCCGTTGGCGGGGTCCAGGAAGCCGCCTACTTCCCGGCCAGAGAGCTGATCCTCCCACTTCAGAGGCACGTCATTGGCTTCCCAGATGATGGGCCTGCAAAGGAGGACAAGGTCAGCTGCAGCACCCAAAGGAGAAAGGGGGACTAATGTCTGAAAGGAGGTGGGGCCGGCGGCACCCTCCTCCCTGGGAACAGCAAGCAGAGCCCCCTCCGAGGAGTACTATGTAGCAGTGAACAAGGGGAGCCGGGGGCAGGGTGGCCGGGCGCTCTCAGAGCCCCACCCCCTACTTCAGTTCACGGGCCACCTGGCCAAATGCTTCCAGCTCTGAGCCTCCATTTGCTCACTTGGAAAGTGGGGTGCGATGATTGTACCTACCAGACAGGGTTATTGGGAGGAATGAGCGAGGACTCTCCCTAAATGATTTGCGCTCCCCACTTACCTGCCTGGCCCCATTCCCTCCACTTTCTCCCTCCCTCACTCTGCTGCAGCCACACCGGCCTCCTACATGTTCCTCCACATCCTGGGTACGCTCCTGCCTCAGGGCCTTTGCCCAAGCTGTTCCTCTGCCTCCTCAGTGTGCACGGCTCCCTCCCTCCTTTCAGTCTTGGCTGAGATGCCACCTTCTCAGAGATGCAGTGCCTGGCCTCCCTGGTAAAAACTGTCACGCCCACTCCTGTTCCCCTCCCTGCCCTTCTCACCCTCTGAAATACTGCGTATTTTATTCCTGTGATCGGTTGATTCCTCTGCGAGGGCAGTCTTGTTCTGCACTGCATCCCAGGCATCCAGAACAGAGCTTGGCTTATAAACACTCAGTGAAACGTGGCAACAGAACAAATGAACCAGGCAACGGGCCCCTTGTGGCTGAGGAACAGAGGGGGCCCTCAACAGGCAGTGCTGACCAGACCACAAATCAGACAAGCAGTCCCTAACGTCCCTCAGAGTGTGGAGCCCGGCCAGACACTGCTGGAAGCATCTTTCCAGCATCTGCCCCCTTAGGCATCACAGTGACCCCATGAGGCTGGGGCCGTCAAGACCTCCGGGCTGAGCTGGATAGTATCTTCCCCAAATTCACGTTCTAACCAGAGCCTCAGAATGTGACCTTCTTTGGAAATAATGTCGTTGCAGTTGTCATGAGTTAATATCAGATCAGACTGGAGTAGGGTGGGCCCCAAATCCAATATGACCCATGTCCTGATAAGAAAAGGGGGAGAGACACAAGGGACATAGACACACAGGGAGAACACCAAGTGATGACAGAGGCAGAGATCGGAGCGAGGCACCTATAGGCCAGGGAAGGCCAAGGACTGCCAGCCACCAGCAGAAGCCGGCAAGAAACCTGGAGGGAGGCTCCCCAGCCTCTCTGAGAGCACGTGGCCCTGCTGACACCTTGATTTTGGACTTCTAGCCTCCAGAACTGGAAGAGAACGTACTCCTGTTGTGTCAAGCCACTCAGCTTGACACTTTGTATGGCAGTCCTGGGAAACCAACACAACCCCTCTGCTACCGACGGGGACACATGCCCAGAGAGAGGCCACAGCCCAGGCACACAGCTGGAACTGGAACCCAGACCTAGCTGAGGCCAGAGCCTGAGACAGAAACCCCGCAGGAAATGCCACTCTGCTCGGCTCCCTGGAGACATGGGCAACTCTTGAAGCCTCAGCCACCCGCCTTGGTTTGTACCTCGAGCTCCCTGTGACGCATGGGGGCTCCTGAGCAGGTGGATGACATGGAGCGGGGGACCCCAGTCCAGACGGGAGGAGGGGTTCACAGGCACTTTCCTGCACTTCTGAACTGTGGGGTTTTTAGGAACCAGGTGTTACTTTTTACACTTAGAGGAAGAGGAAGAAAGGAGGAAGGGAGACAAAAAGACACAAGGGTGGGAGAAAGAGCGGGATGGAAGTCACAGCTGGAATCAACTAGGAGATGAGACCCAGAGGGTGGCGGCAGAGGCGGCAGAGGTTGCAGGGCTCCCCGCTCACCAGTGTCCCATGCGAGGGAGGGGCTGCCGCTGACCCATGAGGAGGGAGAGGTTCAGGGTCTGCGCTGCCACCTCTCACCACGGATGCCCCTGGGCAAGGACCGCACCTCCGAGCTGCAGCTGCCCCATCTATAAGTGACCTCTGCAGAGGCCACAGCTCCCGGGGCAGCAGGAGGCAGAGGGAGGACGCCGTCCATGAAGAGAGTTTGCCCAGATAGCCCATGGTGCCAGCATGGCACTGTGAGTGGTTGTGGCACTTATGACTGGGGTGGGGGCTGATGGTTTGGGGATGAGAAGGGAAAGGGGAGATTCCAGGGGCTCCGGGCAGGAAGACAAGAACGTGAGTGTGAGCCTGGGGAGGCTGGCCCTGACGGGTACCCTGGGCACCATCCTCTCCTCTGGGGGCTTGCTCACCCTTCCAGATGAGTCAGAGGCCTCAGAGCCCCACAGCTGCCCCAGCCTCCCCCAGCACAGCCCCATCACTGGCCTGGGCTTCCCCCATCCCTGCCCGGACCAACTTCCCCCTGAGTTAGGGCTTCCTGAGGGCAGGACCTGCAGCTGTGTGCTGACAGCCATGGACACAGCATCACCCAGCACAGGGCCGGGCACAGTCAGCTGAGCCCTCGCTGACTGTGAGCTGGCCTTCTTGTACCTGCATACAACTCAAGAGTGTACGAGCACCAGGGGATTCTGGCCAAGGGAACATCTGAAGAAACGATGGAGAGAGCCTGTGGGGGCAACACGCATAGAACCCCTCCCTCTCTGCACGGCCGCCCTAGAAGGCTCCCAGACTGGGAGAGCCCGGCTAGGGGCCAAGCGTGGGGCTGGCGCCCGCTTCCTTCACCTGTAGATGGATCCTAGGGGACAGGTGAGCCAGGTGGACCCTGACTGCTCACTGAGCTTGAAGTTGTCAAAAACGATGTGCTTCCCCGCGAACGTGGTGCAGTCGGCATAGCAGGTTTCCACTTGCATCTCAGGCCGCAGGCGTTTGTTCCACACCGTGACGTCCCCCAGATACAGCCAGCAGGGCATGGGCTCCTCCAGCGTCTCCTGGATGTAGCAGTACCCCAGGCGTTTGCGCTCGCCCAGCTTCCCACAGCGGTTGCAGTCCTGCCAGGGCTCCCAGTGGGTGAACACCACCTCCTTGCTGCCCAGACTCAGGGTGTCATTCTGCAGGGGCACCTGGCCCAGGCCTCTGTGAGTGATGTGCAGGGAGGTGACGTCCTGGAAGTCGATCTTGTACTGCACCAGCTGGACGTCCTTCTTGTCCCAGCAGCTGTAGAAGCCTGTCTGTGCGGACAGCGGGCTCCGGATGAGAAGGCTGCCGTCAGGCGTTATCTCCATGTTGGGAACATCCTGGAGGTTGTGGAACCAGCGGGTCCTGTCCTTCACGAAGAAGTAGTACCACTGGGCCCCGGAGGAGTTACAGTGCAGGAGGACGTCGTTCTCTGAGAGCAGGGCCCGCTGGCACTGCGCCCCCCTGGGACAGGTGACGAAGAGATAGGCCCCCAGCCCCGGGGCAGCAAAGCTGAGCAGCAGCCACAGGGAGGTCAGCATGGTGGACTGGGACTGTGGCAGTGGGCCGGGCCCCACCCTGGACCTTGTGGTCACTCATGGCCTCAGCACTGGGCAGCAGCATGGACTGCAGTCCCCGCCAAGGGTGTGTGAGGTCACAATCCCCATTTGTTTGGTGACAAGTTAACAACCCTACTTAATTTCTACTTCAAGCCCTCCACTCTGCTGGGGTAGGAGGAACTTAATTCGTCTTTTCAGGGTTTTCTCTAACCACCCCCTCCCCCTGCTGTGAGCTATGGCATTAAAGTAGCACGCGTGAACGTTCAATGCATTTTTCCTGACCACCTACTATGTTCTGGGTGCACTTCTTAGTGCTGAGGATGGAGAAGTGAATAAATCCTCTCTGGTTACCATTCTGATCTCTGACCCCTCTCCCCCTAACCCTCCTCTCCAATCGTGCTGGCCTCCCTGCTGTCCCGTGAATACATCAGGTAAGCAAAGGACTCATTCCTCAGGACCTTTGCACATGCTGCTCCCTGGCTCTTTCCAGACTCAATGCATTTTAAACAAATATTTTTCTCAGTTGCTCCCTTCCCAAACCTTTTCCTAAACTCCTTCTCAGTCCTGAAATTAAAAATAATTATTGTGTAGGCTTGATCTGCCGTCATTCACTCATTTCACAAATATCTACTGCATACCTACCATGTGCAGCCAATAATCTAGTCACAGCAGTGACCAGGTTAGACAGTCTCTGCCCTCCTTGGGCTTCCCTTCTAGTGGAAGAAGCAGATAATAAATACAGAATGTGTAATGTCAGATACAGTAGATTCTCGCCATTCATGGCAGTTACATTCTATAAAGTTGCTGAATTAGCAAATACTGAAACATCGCTCCCAGGAGAAATACAGGGCTAGGGTCCTACAAGCCTTTGGTCATAACATTTTTGTCAACTGACCAATACATAACCTTATTTTGTGTGTGTTTTTGTTTAAAGACACCTTATTCAATATATATTGTTGGTTCATTAACACTGAGCTTGTAGCCAACAGCACTAACTCGTTCCTGGACAGAGCCAATCTAGCACATGTGTTTTCTCTATCAGGCACATGGCAGCCTTCTTGGGCCTAGGTGCACCAGACAGCACTTCAGCACCACCCTTGAGAGCCATTTTCAACAGAAAAATCACCAACAGAAAGCACAAAAATGCAAAAAATGTATCACTAAGTAGACAGTGAAAATATACTTGTTAATGGTGTGACAGCTGAAACAAGAAGGTGATGCCACCTGCTCCATCGCAGGCGGGAACGCGCACTGTCGGGTGATTTAAGTCTTTCACCCTCTGTGTACGTCTGCAAAGGTCTATGAAAGCACCGTGGGTATTGACTTGGGGGTTACCAATAAATTTTAGCGAGTAGGTGAATTCACAAGTACAGAATCCTCGAATAACGAGGATCAACTATAATAATCGCTAAAGAGAAAAACAGAGCAGGGACACAGGGATAGAAAGTCGAAGTTCGGTGTGTGGGTGTAAGCTGTTTTAGGGAGGATGATCAGGCCTGTCTGAGCACTCTCTGAGGAGGTGAGGTTTTGCAAACACTTGAATGAAGTGAGATAGAGAGCTTTGTGGGTATTCGAAGAAAGAATATTCCCAGGAGAGGGCCAGACCCTGACATGGCTCCCTGGTTAGCATATTGGAAGGGTGCGGAGGCCAGAGTGACTAAGGAGGAGTGGACAAGGGGGAGAGTGGTGAGTGGGTGAGGTCAGAGGTTCATCCAGGTCTTTGCTAAGTCATCCTACCTTCCTCTCCACCTGGATCCTTCCAGCTTGGGGCTCCCTTAGTCAGGCCTCTGCTGCACATGGGGACCACGACAGGCTGTATTTGGCACAAGCTGTATGCTCAGGCTCTGGAGCTATGGCTTTCATAGTATCTTGCTGCCACCCCCATCCTGGTAGTGGGTCACACATCCCTTCTGTTCTCAGACCTACAAAACCATCTAGAGTTTTTGTCTGCTTTCCAGGACCTTATAAAGTCCCTCAATCAGAGACACATTAATATCTACACCCCTGTGGCTTCCCCTCCATCTCCTTCCCTCTCTCTTTGTCTCTCTCCTCAGCCCAGGGAATCTTTTCTAAACATGGAAGCAGGGCTGTGGGGACACTGTGAGAAAGCCTACTTCCAACTTTCACTTTTTCTAGGTGAGAAGTCACAGACTTGCTGGATCCAGCCTGTAGACGTGTTTTAATAGGCCTCCCTAAGGTGTTTTTAGAATATTTAAATGAGTGGCCAATACATAAAATCCAAGAGATTTATACAAGAGACCAGATTCCCTGCTATTCTTTAAATAATGCGGGTGATATTTCTGCTCACTGCTACAATTGAGTATCCCATATCAGACCAACCCTCGTGCCAATAACAACTGTAGGCTTTAAGATACTATTATTAATATGTCTAAGAGATGATGAGATGAGGATTTTGAAGCTATGTAGAAGAAGAATCAAATGCAAATATTAGAATTAAAAAAAATAAAATTTGTTAAATTAAGATTTTAGTAGAAAGGGTAACAAATTATTAGACACAACAGAAGAGAGATTTAGAGAAATAAAAGATGGGTCCATGGAAAAATAGTTATCCTGAAGCATGGGAAAATACAGAAAAGTGTAAGAGATGTATGAGACATGGTAAAAAATTCTAACATTCATGTAAATGGAGACTCAGAAGAAAAGGAGAGACAGGAGCATAAGCTATGTTTGAAGAGATACAGAACGAAAGCTTTCCAAAACTGATGAAAGACATCAAGCCACAAATTCAGGAAGGTCTTCAAACCCCACGCAAGATAAATACAAAGGAAACCACACCTAGACACTTCATAGGAAAACACTGCTGAAAACCAAAGAGGAAATCTTAAAAATGGCCAGAGGAAGGAAGACATATTACTTTCAAAGCAATAATTGTAAGACTCCACATTGACTTTTAAAAAGAATGGAAGCTAGAAGACGATTGAATGACATCTTCAAAGCACTAAAAGAAAATGACTGTCAAGCTAGAATTCTGTGTATAGAATTCTATATACCACAGCAAAAATATTCTCCAAAGATGGAGGCAAAAAATACAGATATTTTCAGATGAAAACAGAAAATTCACCACAGCAGAGCACACTAAAACTAGTACTAAGGATAATTCTCCAGTCAGCAGGAAGATGATCCCAGACAGAAGCAAGGTAATGAGGAATGAAAAGCCCCAGAAGAGTAAATATGTGGGTAAAACTGAATTAATATTGAGAATGTTTTAAAATGATGTCTTGTGGGGTTTAAAATGCAAGTAAAATAAAATGACCTGATAACAAGAGCACAACAGATGGAAGGAGAATAAATAGAGCTAGAAGGCTGTAAGGTCTGTGCATTGTCTAGGAAATGGTACGAGTACAAATTTATATTATATTCAAATGAGTGAGAATTAATGTTGTGATCTCTAGAGCAAATAATAAAAGAATGCATATCTAATAAGCTAACGGAGGTGGAAATGGAATAATAATAATAATAATACTCAGAGAATCCCAAAGCAAGAAAAGACAAAGAATCAAAGAAGAGACAGAACAAGTAGAAAGCAAATAGGAAGATGGTAGACTAAACTCAACTATATCAGTAATTATATTAAATGTAAAAGAACTAAAGACTCCATTAAAAGACAAACATTTTCAGACTTAATCCCAAAACAAGAATCTAAATATAGAGAGTGACATCAGCATTGTGATGGAATGAAGCATTCCTCTAGGCTCTCCCCACTAAGATACAATGAAAAGGACATTCATTAACCAACAGAGGACATTCACACAACACAAGAGATGTCAGAGAGGTCCAGGCAGCCATACATCTGTAGGTGGGGGTTCTGGACCTCCCAGGAGGCAGTGGAGGGAGGTAAGTGGATCTCCTCCCCTTCCCCCAGCAGCAGTGGGCAGCAATCTAGGGCACAGGACCCCGCACAGCAGCTGGCATGTGAGTCTGAGAGGAGAAGGGGGACAAGGCAGCCCTCCTCAAGAACACTATCACTCTCACAGTTGCTTCCCAGCCTTTGGGAATGCTCCACACTGAGGCAGCTAAGCCATAGTGGGGGCATCCCCACCAAGCCGAGCAGCCCATGCAGACAGCCAGGGAGAGCAGAGCAGGAGCATGTGGGAAAGAAGGTGCCGCTTCCCCCTCATCCTGTCTGGTGCATCAGCTTGGCTGGTTGGCCAGGGCAGGGGGTCCCCACCAGCGCACTTAAACCTGCAGGTGTGAAGCAGTGGCAGCCAGCAGAAAGCCCTACTGGTACAGCTTCCAACAGATAGGCACAACTCCTGGGGGCTACAGCAGGCTCAGAAAACACAGCTCCTGCCACTGACCAGTGGTGGTGGGTGGAATCTGTGACCAGATACTACCACTGTGCAATGGCAAAGGTCCACCCCATCAAACAGCATGAAGAGGTATATTAACACTCCAGACTGAAGGAAAATGACAAGGACACAGAAAGCAATCCTGAAGTCTCAGAAATTTACAATCTAAATGACAGAGAATTCAAGATAGTTATCATGAAGAAACTCAAACAGAAAAATTACAAGAAAACTCAGACAGACAGTTCAATGAACTTAGGAATGAAATTAATGAGCAGAGGGAATTCTCCACAAAACAGATTGAAACTATAAAAAGAAAAACCAATCAGAAATGTTGGAGCTCAAGAACACAATGAATGAGATTTTTATTAAAAATCCGGAATCCTTAAAAAACAGAGCTGATATTATGGAGGACAGAATTAGTAATTTAGAGGACAGAAATATAGAAATGCTTCAGAAGGAAGAGGATAGAGAATTAAGACTAAAAAGAGATGAAGAAATTCTCTGAGACATATCTGGCTCAATTAGGAAATGCAACATAGGGATTAGAGGTACTCCAGAAGGAGAGGAGAGGGAGAAAGGAGCAGAGAGCTTGTTCAAGGAAATAATAGCTGAGAATTTCCCAAACCTGGGGGAGGAACTGGAATTACATGTAAATGAAGCTAATACAACTCCTACTTACATCAATGTAAAAAGACATTCTCCAATGCACATATTAGTAAAACTGTCAAAAGTCAATGACAAAGAAAAAATACTAATGGCAGCAAGGCAAAAGAAAACAACCTACAAAGAAATCCCTATCAGGCTTTCAGCAGATTTCTCAGCAGATACCTTACAGGCTAGAAGAGAGTGGAATGATATATTCAAAATACTGAAAGACAAAAACTTTCAGCCAAGAATACTCCACAGTGAAAATATCCTTCAGATATGATGGTGAAATAAAAATTTCCCCAGATAGACAAAAGCTGAGGGAGTTCATTGTCACAAGACCCCCTACAAGAAATGATCAAAAAGGCCCTCATACCTGAAAAAAAAAGAAAAGAAAGTGTTTACAAAGCCTTGAGCAAGGAGATATACAGGCAGGAAAAATCAGAAAATTTCAGCTATCGGAAGAGGTTAGCAAGCTCTTAATTATAATGTTAAAGATGAAAGGAAGGAAAGAATCAAAATAACTATAATGTCATTTTAATCACAAACTAACAACACAAAACAGAATGAATTGTGATGACAATAACTTAGGAGGGAGGACAGAGATGGGAACTGCTTAGACTGAGGAGATAAGAGACTATGAGAAAACAGACTATCTCGTCTACAAGACTTTTTATACAAACCTCACAGAAACCACTAAACAAAAAATCAGAACAGAGACACAAATGATAAACAAAGAGAAAACCATCATAGAGAGGCACCAAACTGAACTGGCAGTGGGAAGTACATAGGACAAGAAACCAGAGAAATACAGAACAACTGGAAAACAAGAGATAAAATGGCAACATTAAGCCCCATATATCAATAATCACTGTAAATGTAAATGGATTGAATTCTCCAATCAAAAGACAGAGTCAGGGAATGGATTGAAAAACAAGACCCAACAATATGCTGCCTCCAGGAAACACACCTCAGCTCTAAAGACAAACACAGGCTCAGAGTGAAGGGATGGAAGATGATACTTGAAGCTATTGGCAAACAAAAGAAAGCAAGTGTTGTCATACTTATATCAGACAAAGTAGACTTCAACATGAAAAAGTCAATGAGAGACAAACAGGGGCAGTATATCATAAAAGGACTCTCCACCAAGAGGATGTGATAGTTATAAATATATACGCACCTAACACAGGAGCACCAAAGTACATAAGGCAACTATTAACAGACCTAAAAGGAGAAATTAACACCAACACAATAATAATAGGGGACCTCAACACCCCAGTTACATCAATAGACAGATCACCCAGAGAGAAAGTCAAAAAGAAAAAAGAAATTAAAAAAAAAAACTAGACCAGATGGACTTAGTAGACTTACATAGAACACTCCATCCAAAAACAAGAATACACATTCTTCTCAAGTGCACATGGAACATTCTCAAAGATAAACCATATTTTGGGAAACAAAGCAAACCTCAATAAATTTAAGAAGACTGAAATCATATCAAGCATTTTTTCTGACCATAATGCTATGACACTAGAAATCAACTACAAGAAAAAACCTGGGAAAGTAACAAATATGTGGAGACTAAACAACATGCTACTGAACAAACAACGGATCAATGAAGAAATTAAAGGAGAAATCAAAAAATATCTGGAGACAAATGAAAATGAAAATATACCATAACAACTCACATGGGATGCAGCAAAAGTGGTCTTAAGAGGAAAATTCATAGCAATACAGGCCCACCTTAACAAACAAGAAAAATCTCAAATAAGTTATCTTAAACTACAGGTACCAGAACTAGAAAAAGAAGAACAAACAAAGCTCAAAGTCAGCAGAAGGAGGGAAATAATAAAAATTAGAGCAGAAATAAATGAAATTGAAACATACACAAAAAAGTAGAAAGGATCAATGAAACGAAGAGCTGGTTCTTTGAGAAGATAAACAAAATTGACAAAGTCTTAGACTTACTAAGAACAAGAGAGAAGCCTCAAATAAATAAAATTAGAAATGAAAGAGGAGAAATTACAACAGATACTACAGAAATACAAAGGATTATAAGCAAATACTATGCAAAATTATATGCCAACAAATTTGACAATTTGGAAGAAATGGATAAATTCTTAGATTCATACATCCCCCCAAAACTGAATCAAGAAGAAATAGAGATTCTGAGTAGAGTAGTCACAAGTAAAGAGATTGAAATGGTAATTAAAACCTCCCAAAAAGTAAAAGTCCAGGGCAAGATGGTTTTTCTGGAGAATTCTACCAAACATTCAAAGAAGATTTAGGGGCCAGCCCTGTGGTTGAGTGGTGAAGTTCACATGCTCTGCTTTGGCGGCCTGGTGTTTGCTGGTTAGGATCCTGGGCGTGGATCTACACACCACTCATCAGGCCATGCTGTGGCAGCATCCCACATAGAAGAACTAGAATGACCTACAAGTAGGATATA
The DNA here is from genome assembly GCF_037783145.1 of Equus przewalskii. Lineage (NCBI taxonomy): Eukaryota > Metazoa > Chordata > Mammalia > Perissodactyla > Equidae > Equus > Equus przewalskii. The sequence goes on from NC_091839.1 coordinate 6,442,300, forward strand.
CAACTAAGTACTGGAGCTTTGGGGAGGAAAAAAAAGAGGAAGACTGGCAACACATGTTAGCTCAGGGCCAATCTTCCTCACCAAAAACAAAAGTCCACCTTTAAAGAAAAAAGAATAAGAAGATTTAATACCTATCCTTCTCAAATGATTCCAAGAAATTGAAGAAGATGGAACATTTCCCAACATTCTATGAGGCCAACATCACCCTGATTCTAAAGCCAGACGAAGACAACACAAAGAAGGAAAATTACAGGCCAATATTGCTGATGAACGTAGATGCAAAAATCCTCAACAAAATATTGGCAAACCAAATACAGAAATACATTAAGAGGATCATATACTATAATCAAGTGGGATTTATACCAGGGACACAGGGATGGTTCAACATCTGCAAATCAATCAGTGTGATACACCACAATAACAAAATGAGGAATGAAAATCACATGATCATCTCAATAGATGCAGTGAAAGCATTTGACAAGATCCAACATCATTTATGATAAAAGCTCTCAATAAAACAGGTATAGAAGGAAAGTACCTCAACATAGTAAAGGCCATATATGATACACCCACAGCCAACATCATACTCAACAGTGAAAAACTGAAAGCCATCCCTCTGAGAACAGGAACAAGACAAGTGTGCCCACTCAAACCACTCTTATTCAACATAGTACTGGAGGTTTTGGCCAGAGCAATTAGGCAAAAGAAATAAAAGGAATCCTAATAAGCAATGAAGAAGTGAAACCCTCACTGTTTCCAAATGGCATGATTCTATATACAGAAAACCCTGAAGAATCCATCAGAAAACTATTACAAATAGTCAGCAACTACAGCAAAGTTGCAGGGTACAAAATCAACTTACAAAAATCAGTTGCATTTCTATACTCTAATAACGAACTAACAGAAAGGGAACTCAAGAACACAATTCCATTTACATCTGCAACAAAAAGAATAAAATATCTAGGAGCAAATTTAACTATTTGAGAAGGACCTCTACAACAAAAACCAAAGACATTATTGAAAGAAATTGATGATGACATACAGAAATGGAATGATATTCCATGTCCATGGATTGGATGAAAAACATAGTTAAAATGTCCATATTACCTAAATCAATCTACAGATTTAATGCAATCCCAGTCAGAATCCCAATGATATTCTTCACAGAAATACAACAAAGAATCCTAAAATTCATGCAGCAACAAAAGACCTTGAATAACTAAAGCAATCCTGAGAAAAAAAGAACAAAGTGGGAGGTATCACAATCTCTGACTTCAAAATATACTACAAAGCTATAGTAACCAAAACAGCATGGTACTTATACAAAAACAGACACACAGATCAATGGAAGAGAATTGAAAGTCCAGAAGTAAAACCACACATCTATGGACAGTTAATCTTTGACAAAGGAGCCAAGAACATGCAATGGAGAAAGGAAAATCTCTTCAATAAATAGTGTTGGGGAAACAGGGCAGCCACATGAAAAAGAATAAAAGTAGACCATTATCTTATGGCATACACAAAAATTAACGCAAAATGGGTTAAAGACTTGAAGATAAGACATGTAACCATAAAACTCCTAGAAGAAAATATAGGCAGTACACTCTTTGAAATTGGTCTTAGAAGCATCTTTTCAGACACCATGTCTACTTAGGCAAGGGAAACAAAAGAAAAAATAAACAAGTGGGACTACATCAGACTAAAGAGCTTCTGCAAGGCAAAGGGAACTGGGAACAAAATGAAAAGACAACCCACCATTGGGAGAAAATATTTGCAAATTATATACCTGTAAGGGGTTAATCTCCAAAATATGGGAAAAACTCAATAACTCAACAACAAATAAGCAACCAATCAAAAAATGGGCAGAGGATATGAACAGACATTTTTCCAAAGAAGAGACACAGATGGGCAACAGGTGCATGAAAAGATGTTCAACATCACTAATCATCAGGGAAATGCAAATCAAAACTACAATGAGAAAGCACCTTATACCTATTAGAATGGCTATAATCACCAAGACCAAAAATAACAAATGTTGGAGAGGATGTGGAGAAAAGGGAACTCTCATACACTCCTGGTGGGAATGCAAACTGGTGCAGCCACTATGGAAAACAGTATGGAGATTTCTCAAAAAATTAAAAATAGAAATACCATATGATTCAGCTATCCCACTATCGGGTATTTATCCAAAGAACTTGAAATCAACAATTTAGAGAGACTTATGCACCCCTATGTTCATCACAGCATTATTCACAATCACCAAGATGTGGAAGCAACCCAAGCGCCCATCAACTGAAGAATGGATAAAGAAGATGTGGTTTGTGCATATATATATACATACATACATATATATATATATATATATATATATATATATACAATATACACAATGGAATGCTACTCAGCCATAAAAAAGGTGAAACTATCCCACTTGCAACAACATGGATAGACCTAAGGGGTATTATGTTTAGCGAAATAAGCCAGACAGAGAAGGACAAATACTGCATGATTTCACTCATATATGGAAGATAAACAAACACATGGACAAAGAGAACAGATTAGTGGTTGCCAGAGAGGAAGGGGGGTGGGGGATGGGCATAAGGGGTAAAGAGGCACATATATATGGTGACTGACAAATAATAATGTACATCTGAAATTTCACGATGTTATAAATTATTATGAATTCAATAAAATAAAAAATCTAAATATATACTGCTTAAAAAAGATTTACCTTAAATAAAAGAATACAGGAAAGTCAAAAGTAAAAACATGGAAAATATCATGCAAACACTAACCAAAAGAAAACTGGTAAAGTAGCTATACTAATAACATAAAGTAGGAATAAGGGCCAAAATTAATAACAGAAATTACAAGAGACATTTTATAAAATGGTTCATCCAACAGGAAGACATGATGATCCCAAGTTTGTATGAACCTAAAAATATGTAAAGCAAAACCAGATAGTACTAAATGTTGAAATAGACAAGTCGACAATGGAACATGCAGAAAAAAATTTAGTAGAGATACAGAAGATTTGAACCATATGATATAAACTTGACCTAATTCATATATATGGTACACTGCACTCAACTCCAGAACATACATTCTTTTCACATTCACATGAAATATTTGCCAAAATTGGTCATATTCTAGGCCATAAAGCAAGTCTCCATAAATGTTAAAGGAATGGAATCACACTTTTTGGTCAGTGGAATCAAGCTAGACACGAATGACAAAAAGATAACAAGAACATCTCAGATATTTGAAAATTATACAAGGAAATATCTAAATAATGAATGGATCAAAAGAGAAATCACAACTGCAACTAGATAGTATTTTTAACTACTAAAGATGTAGGTGTGGGAGGGAGGTAAGTTGTGCTTAGGGGGAAATTTACAGTCTAAATACATACTTTGGGGGGAAAAAAACGATAAAAACTAGAGATCTAAGCAAGCATCTCAAATACGAGAAATCAATTAGATAGAAAACAAAAATACAATAAAGGAAATCAACAAACCAAAACCAAAACCAAGAAGTTCTTTAAAAAGATGAATGAGATTGATAAAGCCCTAGCAAGACTGGTCAAGGGGAAAACAGGGAGAAGGCCTAAGTAACTAACCCCAGTAACGAAAAAAGAGACATTACTACAGATCTCACAGGCATAAAAAGGTAATAAGAAGATATCATAAACAACTTTTAGCCAAAACTTCTGAAAATTTAGATAAATGGATACATTCATTGAAAAGTGTAACAACACTGGCACAAGAAAAAAATCTAAACTGTTCTATATTTACTATTAAAGAAATTAAATCTGTAATTAAAACCTAGGCACAAAAAACTCTCTAAGCCCAGAAAGCTTTACCAGTGAGTTCTTCCAAACATTTCTCAATCATTAAGAAATGGCATTTCAAAATCTTTCCAGAGAGAAAAAGAAGGAACACTTCCAAGCTTCTATGAGGCCTGCATCACCTTGATACCAAAACCTTAGAAGAAAGTTACAACAAAGGAAAACACCAGGCCCATCTCTTCCATGAAGACGGACACAATACCCTAAGCAAAATATTAGCAAATTGCCTTCAAAGACGAATAAAAAGGATAAACATCACAACCAATTAGATTTCTCCCAGGAAGGGAAGGTTAGGTTTCCACATGAACATCGATCAGTGTAATTCACCACATTAACAGAATAAAAGATAAAAACCATATTACTATCTCAGTAGATGCAGAAAAAGCATTTGATAAAATTCAATACTCATTCATGGTTCAGAACTCTTGAAATAAAGAGTTCAATGACTAGAAACAAAAGGGAATCTTTGGGGGTTATTTGTTTTTCGGTAGGGAAGGATTCAGCCTGAGCTAACATCTGTTGCCAATCTTCATCTTTTGTTTTTCTCCCCAAAGCCCCAGTGCATGGTTGTACATCCTAGTTGTAAGTCCTTCTAGTTCTTCTACGTGAGCCGCTGCCACAGCATGGCTATTGACAGATGGGTGGCGTGGTTCCATGAGTGGGAAGTGAACCCGGGCCACCAAAGTGGCAAGCACTGAACTTTAACCACTAGGCCATGAGGGCTGGCTCAGAATCTTCTTAATCTAATAAGTTTTTCTATTAAAAATCTAAAGGGGCTGGCCTAGTGGCACAGTGGTTAAGTTTGTGCGCTCTGCTTTGGTGGCCCGGGGTTCACCAGTTGGGATCCTGGGTGGGGATCTATGAACCCCTTATCAAGCCATGCTGAGGCAGTTGTCCCACATACAAAAGAGAGGAAGATGGGCACAGACGTTAGCTCGGGGCCAATCTTCCTCAGCAAAAAAAAAAAAAAAAAAAAGGAGGATTGGCAGCAGATATTAGCTCAGAGTTAATCTTCCTCAAAAAAAAAAAAAACCAAAAAACAAAAAAGAAAAGAAAAACCTAGAGCAGAATTATACTGAATAGTGAACTATTAAGAATAACATAATCATGTCTGCCATCGACTTCTCCATTCAGCATTTTACTGGGGGCTAGCGAATCTAACAAAATAATTAGATTCAAGGTTATATACAAATACTAAATATATTTTTATATACCACTAACAATTAGAAGAGGAAATCTGAAAGACACAATTTGTGATAGCATGAAAAAAATCAAATACCTAGGAATAAAATATACATAAAACCTCTACATTAATAACTCCACATTACAGGGAGAAATGAAAGAAAGCCTACATAATGGAAGTGTTTATGACATTCATGGATTGGAAGACAATTAAATATTGTAACACATTGATTCTACTCAGATTTATCTTTAGATTTAATGAAGTCCCTGTTTCTTTTTAAAAAAATAGGATTTTTTTGGATGGAAACTAGAAGCTGATTCCAAAATTTTTATACAAAAGGGCCAAGGACAACCAAGACAATCTTAAAAAACAAAGTTGGAAAATCTATGTTACGGGGAATGATAACTTACTATAAAGGTATAATAATAAAGATACTGTGCGTTGGTGCAAGGATGGTTGGAGAAATTGTATCAATCAGAGCCCAGTGAGGACACAGAAGCCGCACTAGTGTCTGTGTTGGCATGAGCACAGGCTGAAGCGCTTTGGCCTCTAGGTTTTGCATTTGGTCTCCCCCCGAAAATCAGGAGCCTCTGAGGGCAGGGACTGGGTCTCTCTGGGTCACAGTGTGTCCCCAACATCGCCTGCCTGGGGCCTGGCTCACAATGAGCACCAGGGAATTCTTGCTGAATGAATATCTGAACAAGCCAGGGAAGCGACCCCTACCTGCACAGACTGACCATGAAGGCTTATGGGCCAGGAGGCAGAGCCCGCTTTTCCATTGGAAGATAAATCCCTGGCCCAGGTAGGCACAGGAAGCAAGGCCTGGGGGAGGGTTAAAGGCAGGGCTGATGCCCTGGTCCAGTCACCTGTAGATGGAGGCCAAGGGGCAGGTGAGCCACATGTTGTTGGTCAGCTTGCCCAACTGGTAAATGTCAAAGGTGAAGTATGGCTAGGTGATTTCCTTGACGTAGTCGCAGGGTACAAGACAGGCTTCCACCTGCAGCTCAGGCCGCACGCGGCTGTATGGCACCTTCTCCTCTCTCAGACAGAGCCAGCAGGGCATGGGTTTTTCCAGGGGCTCCTGGATGCAGCAGTACCCCAGGCGTTTGCGCTCACCTGGCTCCCCACAGCGGTTACAGTCCTGCCAGGGCTCCCAGCGGGTGAAGATGAGTACATTGCCACCCAGCCTCCGGGTCTCATTCTTCAGGGGCTTTTGGCGGAGGCCTTTGTGCGTAATATGCAGTGTGCTGACATCTTGGAAGTCAATCTCATACTCCACCACGAGAGCACTGTCATTGTCCTGGCAGTGATAGAGGCCTGTCTGGGAGGGCTGAGGGTTGGTCAATTGGATGCTGCCCTGAGGCAGTTTCTTTACGTTAGGCATTGAGGACAGCAGCAAGGGATCCTCCCCCAGAATGGAAGAGAAGTACCAGAGTGCCTTGGGACGGTCACAGGGAAGGACAACATCGTTGCCCAAGAGTCGGGCCCGCTGGCAGAGACTCTTGTAGGCACAGCTGATTAATACCTGGCCCCACAGAGTGGGGAGAGAAAGGCTAAGCAGCCACAGGGGGGCCAGCAATGGTAGCCAGAGACTACGGAAGGAGGCTAGGAACCACCCTGGGCATTGTGAACTCACCCACAGAACTCAGGCATCAGCTCTGGGCCATGGAATGAAACTCTGTCCAACGCACTTCAGGAGTACCATTCAGTTCATGTCATCAAATAGCTTGGTGTAGGCGGCAGGGTTGAGAACTCAGATGTCCATAAAAACTAGGCAGGAAATGAGTGAACCTAAGTCAGAACAAGTGAACTAAAAAGCCAAATGATTTGTCCTCCACACACCTAATATACAATGATGGAACCAAAAAAATGGCTTCATGACCATCAGAAAGGGGAAGAAGGGGAGACATATAGAAATCACTGCTCTGTACCATTTCTAAAATCCAGTGAGAAGCTACTGCAAGGGCCTGTTATCTTGTAGATGCGGAGGATTCCTGAATTAGCATCAAATCAGCTCCTTTGGAGGGTAGGGGAGCTTCCCAAACCCTTGTTCTCTGGGACTCACGTCTCCATTCTCCAGGGAGATAGCTTCTTTTCCACTATCCTCCTTGGCTACATCTGAAGTGGCATTGGAAGATGTGCCCTCCTCGCCACATGAGCAGTTTTCTCAGCCGGCTTTCTGTCTCCCAAAGATCGGACCTAAGGATTCTTATACACCTCCAGTCAATTCCATGTGCAAAAACCCACATCCACTGTTCTGTTCAAGATGTTCCGCTCTATCTCTCTGGGGGGAGGGAGGCAGTGTTTGCAGCCACCTTAGTCTACCAAGCATTCGTGGAGAGCCATATTCTTGACTGCTCTTTCTCCGAGCCATTTTCTCTACCTGAGAGTATCTTAAGGATTTTCTAGGAGCATAATAATTCATTCGGGGATTTTAACAATTGTTAATAATGATTTAATTAGTGCTATACCCTTGATTGTTATCCTTCATAAAAACTGAGTTCTAATTGGGCTTTGTCTCTCAAGGTCTTCCCAATTTTCAGCCAACTTTGGCCACCAGTCACTCCTAATGTTCTGTATTCCAACTGCTTCCCCTTAAGCTGCAAGTTCATTAAGTACATTATCTGCCTTCCAAAATATCTCAGGCTAGAGTCTCCATTCTCCTGGTTTCAAGTAAGTTTTCTCATTCCCTTTGCTCTGTGTCTAAGCCAGTGCCATGTGATTTGTTTCGGATTACAGCATCACCCCATTCCTGATCCGATTTCTGTATCACTCAAGATAGGCTATTTGCTACCAAATAAAACTTCCCCTAAATCTCAATGATTTACAACAACAAAGGTTTCCTTCCCACTCATGCTCCACGTCTATTGTGGACTGGCATTATAGTCACTCAGGAACCCAGGATGATGGAGCTGCTGCCATCTTGAACATTTTCAGTTTCATGCCAGAGGACAAAGAAAGAGAGCTCTGTAGGAGCTCATGCCTACAATTAGATGCTCTAAACTTAAATGACACATGTCACTTGCTCACAAACCACTGGCCAGAAATGGTTACGTGGCACCACCAACCCACCAACCCATCAAAGGAACCGGAATTCTGCTATGTTCAGGGAACATTTGGCAAATGGCAGTCAGTAATGATTGCCACAGCTAATGTCTACTACAAGGAGTGTTCTTTTATATCATAAAGTTAAAACCATTTCAAAATCCTCCCATCATTTAGATCTCTCCTAAAGTTTCATTGGCCAGTATTAGGTCCCATGTGCAGATCCAAACCAATTCCTGAAAGGAAAGGATATTTCCATAATTGGTTTAAACCAATCAGAATTTGTTCTCCAGGACTGGGGAAGTGCAACCTTCTTTGACCATAGAAGTAAATAAAGACCCAAATGAAATAAGGGCTTTGTATGCAGAAGACATGTAGAAGAGAACACTTATTTGGTATAACCAACCATGTCTGTCCCAGCATCCACTGATGAGAAAGATCAGTTGCACCAGGACTGTGGCAGGCACTGTGTGAGCTACAGGACCTCAGGCAAGTTGCTGAGACTTGCTAAGCTTCAGTTCTCCCATCTGTAAGACAGGGACCTTAGAACTCTCCATCATAAGGTGCAGTTGTTATAAAGCTTTCAAGAGGTTATTCATGTCAAATTCCTGGCACAGTCTGGGTTTAGGATAAGACAGTGGTTAAGATAGTAGGCATGTGGCCAAGTAGTTTCAGTCCCAAGCTCTGGGATCAGTTTCATCTCTTGATCCACCTTTTATTAGAGTAATTTTGGCCCAGAAACTTCACTTTCTTGTGCCCAACACCGTCATTTACTCCATAACTAAGAATTGCTTACTCACCTTGCACCAGAAACTAAGGATCCAGGCTAAGTCCCTGCCCTACTGGAGCTTACATTCTAGTGGGATGTATTAATTGGGATAAGTTAGGTTATGCTATATAACAAGAGAATTCTGGAATCTCAGTGGCTTAACAAAATTTTCTTTTTGTTCATGCTACATGTCCATGTGGGTTGGTGGAGAGCTCTACTCCACGCAGTCCCTTCAGACGCCATGGCTGATGGAGGCTGGACCATCTGAACATCTTTAGCTGCTATGGCAAGAGAAGGGAGGATAGTGAGTCATGCACTGGCAATTAAATGCTCTGGCCTGGGTGGGATCTACATTACTTTTGCTTTCAGGCCATTAACTAGAACTAATCACATAGCCCCACTTTACTTCAGAGGGTCTGGGAAATGTAGGTGAGCACATGGAATATTTGCTAAGCAATATTGTCTTTGCCTTGGGGGAAGACAGATGGTAAACAAATAAATGACTGATAAAACATCAGGTCGTGGTAAGTGCTTTGAAGAAAAAAAAAAACCTGGGGAAAGAGAACTGGGAATAAAGACATTTATGGGCTGAATCGTGTCCCCCCAAATTCATATGTTGAAGTCCTAACCCCAGGACCTCAGAATGTGATTTGCTTGGAGATGGGCCTTTAACGAGGTAATTCAGTTAGAATGAAGCAGTTAGACTGCTTCTGATCACAGAGGTGCAGACACATAGGCAGCCACAGTTATTTCAACCCCCACTGGCTGAAGAGGCTTCCAAGAGATTTAAAGGGACAGCCTCTGGGTTTTCTCTCCTTTTTCCCCTTTTGGGAGCCAGACATTTAGGGATTAGGACATTCAAAAGCATCTGATACATACACAATACAGGGGAATTTAGAAAGTCATTCACAAGCCCAGGGGAAGATGTAAGCTCAGAAAAGATCTGAGATGACTTTAAGCTTTCACTTCAGGCTGATCCCCAGCACAGAGACACCCTACAAGAATAACAACAACAACAACAACAAAACCCCCAGCAAACCCTGGGGAAGGGGGAAAATGTGATTTCCATAGTTACCACATTACAAGATTCAAATGCCCATTTTCAAAAACAACAACAAAATCATAAGGCATAAAGAAACAGGAAAGTATGGCCCATTCACAGGGAAAAAAATAATAAACCATCCCTGAGGAAGCCCAGTTGGCAGACATACTAAACAAAGATTTAAACAATTGCCTTAAAATGCTCAAGGAGCTAATGAAGACCTGGAGAAAGACAAGAAAATGGTATATGAACAAAATGAGAATATCAATAAAGAGGTAGAAAATATCAAAAGGAACCAAAGAGAAATTCTGGAGCTGAAAATACAATTACAAAAAAGAAAAAAATCACTAGAGGAGTTCAAAAACAGATGTGAGCAAGCAGAAGATACAATCAGCAAACTTGATTATAGGAAAATTGAAATTATTGAGTCTGAGGAACAGAAGGAAAAAACATTGAAGAAAAGTGAACAGAGCCTAGGGGACCTGTGGAACACCATCAAAAGGACCAACATACATATTATGGGAGTCCCAGGCATTTGTGGAGAGCCATGGAGAAGGAGAAGAGAGAGAGAAACTGCAGAAAGAACTACATTTGAAGAAATAATGGCCCCAAACTCCCCAAATTTGATGAAAGACATGAATCTATAAACCCAAGAAGCTCACCAAACTCTAATAGGATAAACCCAAAAAGACGCACACCAAGACGCATTATAATCAAACTGTCAAAAGACAAAGATACAATCTTGCAAGCAGCCATAGAGAAGCAACTTGTCACACAAAAAGATCCTCAATGAGAGTATCAGCTGATTTCTCATCAGAAACGTTGGAGGCCAGAAGGCAATGGGTTGAAATATTCAAAGTGCCAAAAGAAAAAAACTTTCAGCCAAGAATTCTATAACTAGTAAAACTGTTCTTCAACAACGAGAGAGAAATTAAAACATACCCAAGTAAGCAAAAGCTGAGAGAGTTTGTTACAACTAGACCTGCCCTGCAAGAAATGCTACAGGGAGTCCTTCAGGTTGAAATGAAAGGATGCTAGATAGTAACTCAAAACCATATGAAGAAATAAAGATTTCTAGAAAAGGCAAATATGTGGACAATTATAAAAACTAGTATTACTGTACTAAAATCCACTTTTAATTGTCTACATGACTTAGAAAATGCATAAAAGTAATTACTAATCTTTGTTATCATATACATTGTTATTGCAAACAATGTATAAAGAAATATATTTGTGACATCAGTAACAGAAAGGAGGTGATGGAGATGTGTAGGAGCAGAGTTTTTATATGCTATTGAAGTCAGGCTGGTATAAATGCAAATTGAAGTATTACGACTCTAGGGAGTTAGATGTGAAGTAATCCCCATGGTAACCGCAAAGAAAATATACACAATATACACAATAAGAAAGATACACAATAAGAAATGAGTAGAGAATCAAAACACGTCCCTACAAAAACATTAACTAAATACAAAAGAAGGCAGTAATGGAGTAAAGGAGGGGCAAAAAAACTATAAGGCATATAGAAAAGAAACAGCAAAACAGTAAGTCCCCCCTTATCAGTAATTTATTTAAAGTAAAAGACAGAGACTGGCAGATGGATTAAAAAACATAATCCAACTATATGCTGTCTACAAGAGATTCACATTAGATTCAAAGACACAAATAGGTTGAAAGTGAATGGATGAAAAAGGATATTCCATGCAAATAGTAACTGAAAGAGAGCTGGGATGGCTGTACTCCTATCAGACAAAAGACTTTAAATCAAAAATAGTTTCAAGAGACAAAGAAGGAATTACATATTAATAAAAGGCTTGAAACAGCAAGCTATAACCAATATAAACATTCATATATCTAACAACAGACCCTCAAAATATGAAACATGTGGACAGAACTGCAGAGAGAAACAGACAGTTCTACATCAATAGTTTGAGACTGCGATATCCCACTTCCAATAATGGACAGAACAGACAGATGATAAGTAAGGAAACAGAGAACTTGAACGACACAATAAATGAGTTAGACCTAACAGACTTACACAGGGCACTCTATTCAACAACAAAATACAAGTGCAGATGGACATTTTCCAGGATATGCCATTATATCCTGAGACCAATGGAGTCTCAGGAAATTTTAAAACATAAATATCATCCAAAGTATCTTCTCTGACCACAAAAGGATTAAGTTAGAAACCAGTAACAAAAGAAAATGAAAATTTTCAACTATGTGGAAACTAAACAACACTCTCTTAAAGAATAGAGCAAGGAAGAAATCACAAGGCAAATTAGAAAATACTTAGAGATAAATGAAAATGAAAATATAACATCCCAAAACTTATGGGATGCAGCAAAAGCAGCACTTGGAGAGAAATTCATAGCTGTTAATGCCTACATTAAAAAGGAAGGAAGATCTCAAATTAGTAACCTAACTTTACGCCTTAGCAAATTATACTCAACACTAGCAGAAGGAAGGAAATAATGAAGAGTAGAGCAGAGATAAATAAAATATAGAATAGAAAAAAATGGAGAAAACCAATGAAACCAAAGTTGGTTTTTTGAAAATATCAACAAAATTGACAAATCTTTGGCTAAATTGACAAAGAACAAAAGACAGAAGACACAAATAACTAAAATCATAAGTGAAAGTAGGGACATTACTACTGACCTGGCAGAAATAAAAAGCATTATAAGAGAATACTAAGAACAACTGTATGCAAACAAGTTAGACAACCAAGAAGAAATGGACAAATTCCTTGAAACACACATTTACCTAAACTGACTCTAAAAGAAATAGAAAATCTCAACAGATCTATAACAAGAGATTTAACCAGTGATTAAAAACCTCCCAGCAAAGAAGCCCTGGAACAGATGGTCTCACAAATTAGCTCAACCAAAAATTTAAAGAGGAATTAACACCAATTCTTCTCAAACTGTTCCAAAAATTGAAGAGGGGGAAACACTTCCTAACTCATCCTATGCAGCCAGTATTACCCCGAAACCAAAGCCAGATAAAGACATCACAAAAAGAGAAAATTATAGACCAATATCCCTTATGAATATAGATGCAAAAATGCTCAACGAGAAAGCAGCGATTCAAATCCAACAGTATATTAAAAGGATTCACCACGACCAAGTGGGATTTGTCCAGGAATGTAAGGAGGATTCAACATAAAAGCAATAGAATGAAGGGAAAAAAGCATATGATCATTTTAATGGATGCAGAAAAGGTATTTGACAAATTTACCCTTTCGTGATAAAAACTCCTGGAAAACTAAGAATAGAGGGAAAATTCCTCAACATGATAATGGGTATTATGAAAAACTCACAGCTAACATCATGTCAATGGTGAAAGGCTGAAGGCTTTCCCCCTAAGATCAGGAAGAAGACAAGGATGCCTACTTTCACCACATCTATTCAACAGTGTACTGGAAATCCCACCCATAGCCATCAGAGGAGAGAAAGAAGTAAAAGCCATCCAAATTGGACAGGAGGACGTAAAACTATCCCTATTCTCAGATGACATGATTCTATACATAAAAAATCTAAGAGAATCTACAAGAAAGCCACGAGAGCTAATAAATGAATTCAGCAAAATCGTAGAATACAATATCAACACACAAAAATCAGTTTTGTTTCTATATACTAACATTGAACAATCCAAAGAGGAAATTAAGACAATTCTATTTACAATAGCATTTAAAAGAATTAATTCTAACCAAGGAGGTGAAAGACTTGTATTCTGAAGCTGTAAAAGATTGCTAAAAGAAGTTAAAGAAGATCTAAATAAATGGAAAGACATCCTGTACTCACAGACAGGAAGACTTAACATTGTTAAGATGTCAACACCACCCAAAACGATCCACAGATTCGATACAATGCACAGCCAATTCCAAAAGCCTTTTTCAAAGAAATGGAAGCAAATTTTCAAATTCATCTGAATTGTACTGGATCCCGAATAGCCAAAACAACCTTGAAAAAGTAGAATAAAGTTGGAGGACTCACACTTGCCAACTTTAAGACTTACTACAAAGCTACGGTAACTAAAACAGCATGGTACTGGCTGTGAATGAAACTAGGACCCCTCTCCCTGGTCCAACAGGCAATCTAGCAAGCGAGCTGCACAGGCTTAAAGTCAGTACAACAGAAACCCACGCCGTACCGGAAGCAGCCACGCAGGCCTCCTAAGCCTGTGTCTAAATGACCTCGAAGCCCCTGGTCTCAGGACTGAGGATGCCAGCGGGATGAATCAGTAACAGGAAGAGATAACGGATACCTCGCTCTCACATTTCCCAACTACGTTCCTTAGAGATTGAGGGAAAAGTGATGACTCTGGTCCTTGCCTCCTTCCACGCATAGATAACACCAACATTACAAGCATTGTTTGAAATATAATCAAAAGGTTCTTGTTTATGTTCTCCTTGAAGCAGATGACTACTGATGTGTACGCCCTTTCCTGCATGGACGCCGGTTTGTTAAAAAGTATAAAAACTGCACTCAGAGCTGTAGACCTCAGGGCAGTTCCTCAGAAAACTCTGTTGGACTGTTTCCAGGGATCCAAATTCCTCACTTTGATTATCGAATAAACTCCTCCATTTAACCATTACCTAGATTCTTTACGTCAGCCGACACGGCATAAGGGCAGAAATACTGACTAATGCAATAAAATAGAAAATCCAGAAATAAACCTTCACATTTATGGTCAATTGATTTTTGACAAAGGTGCCAAGATCACTCGATGGGTAAAGAACAGTCTTTTCAACAAATGGTGATGGGAAAACTGGATAACCACATGCAAAAGAATGAAGTTGGACCCTTGCCTTATACCATATACAAACACGAACTCAAAATTGACCTAACTTAAGAGCTGAAACTATTAAACTCTTAGAAGAAAACATTTGGGGAAATCTTCATGATGTTGGCTTTTGCACCAAAAGCACAGGCAAGAAAAGAACAAAACAGATAAACTGAACTTCATCAACTTAATTTTTGTGCATCAAAGGACTATCAAGAAAGTGAAAAGAATCTATAGGCTAGGAAGAAGTATTTTCAAAGTAGATGCCTGATAAGGGATTAATATTCAGACTATAAAGGGAATTCCTCCAACTCAACAACAACAAAAAAACCCAATTTAAAAAATGGGCTGATTTGAATAGACATTTCTCCAAAGAAAATAGATAAATGGCCAGAAAGTACGTGAAAAGATGCTGAACATCATTAATTGTTAGGGAAGTGCAAAGCAAAACTATGGTGAGATGCCACTTCACACCAACTAGGATGGCTATAATCAAGAAACGGAAAATAACAAGTGTTGGGGTGGATGTGGAGAGGCTGGCACCCTGGTTCATTGTTGGTGGGAATGTAAAAGGTACAGCAATGTGGAAAACAGTTTGGCAGTTGCTCAGGTTAAAAACAGAACTACCATATAACCTAGCAATTCACTCATAGGTGTACATCCGAAAGAACTCAAAGTAGCAATCTATACACCAATGTTCACAGCAGTATTATTTACAATAACCAAAAGGGGGAAAGAAACGAAGTGTCTAACAACAGATAAATGGATACACGAAATGTGGTGTATACATACAATGAAACACTATCCAGCCATAAAAAGGAATGAAATTTTGATTGTTATATCTGTTACAACATGGATGGACCGTGAAGACATTATGCTTAGTGAAATAAACTAGACACAGAAGGATGCTATAAGATTCCAATTATATGAGGCACCTAGAACAGGCAATTTGATAGAGCCAGAAAGTAGAAGAGAGGCTACCGAGGACCGGAAGCAGGTGGGAGTGGGGAGTTATTGTTTAATTGGTACAGTTTACACTGGGGTGATGAAAAAGGTTAGGGTATTGATAGTGGTGGTGTGTACAGGATATTGTGAATGTAATTAATGCCAGTGAATTGAACACTTAAAATAGCTAAAATCATTAATATTACGGTACGTATATTTTACCACACACAAAAATATTTTTTTTAAAGAAAAAGAAGTGTAGGAGGGATGTGAACTGGCTGAAATTTTGTAAAAAGTGGCCAAGTAAGGTGTCGCCGTAAAGGTGACCTTTAGGTAAAGCCTAAAACAGGTAGAAGACCTTGTGGCCACGTGCGGGAAGGGTGTTCCGGCGGAGGGAGAGGTCAGTGCAATGAGCCTGAGGTGGGAGTGTGAGGGGCACGTTCCGGACCAGGGGGGAGGCCAGTGTGGCTGAAGTTGAGAGAGCCAGGGGGAGAGAGGGAGGTGAGGTCAGACAAGGACCAGGCCACTAGAATTATTTTGGTTTCTGCTGAGGGGAGGAGCCACAGGAAAATTTTTGAGAAGAGGTACGTGGTCTGACTTTAGTTTCAACAGGATGCAGACGAACAAAACATCCCTGGGTACCGAACCTGCTAGCCAGTGGTCAGTTTGCGACCTCCAGGAGGTCTCTCCTCGGAGGAAGCGCCTCGTGTTCCCCAGGACGCGCTTCCCCTAGCCGCCACGGGAGGCAGCAGAGGCGCGCTGAGCGCCCCCCCCGCTCCCATTGCCCCGCCCCGCCCCGCCCTAGGGCGCAGGTGGCCCAGTCTCTGGGAATCCTTAGGCGGAAACCTGTCCCTTGTCCCGTGCCTCCGCACGGCCCCTTTAAGAGCCAGAGTTTCCGGAGGCCTGACCGGGGGCGAAAGATGCCCCGGGGCTAAACCACGAGTTGGGAATGGGGGGAAGCGGAGAAAATTTCCGAAGGAGAATCTCAACTTTTCCTGGGCCTGATTCCCCGCGGGCGTCCCTACGGGGGCAGAGCTTCCCTTCCGGGAACTTCTCTCGTTTTTTTAAGGTATCTAAGCAGAAGGCACAGGAAGGCTGCAGAGCCTCCGTCCGCCGGGACGGCAGCAGCCCCAGAGCTAGTGGAAAAGTTAGGCGCAACCGACCAGCCTCTCCCAGCCAGCCCAGGGAGCGCTTAGAGTCGCCCCTCCCCGAAGGGTGTACCTAGGCGGGTCCACAGCCAGCCGGGGAGAGGGGTGTGGGCAGAGAGGGAACAGGTGCGCGGCGGGACCCGCCCCCCCTCGACAGGTGAATCACCCAATTGAGTCTCAGTTCTCGTGACTCACACTCCGCTCGGCTTGGCCCGAGCAGGAGCGGGCGGGACAGGATCCCTGGTCTGCAGGCGCCCTCCCGGCAGCTGGTCACTTGGTTCGGACCTTCGGGGCAGGAGCGCACCTGGGTCAGCCCACTTCCGGGGAGGGAGGTGGAGGAGCCCCTCCCGCCGCCCGCTCCCCAGCCCAGCCCTGTGTTCTCACCCCGTGTACCTGGGCCGATCCATTCCCCAGAGCGCGCGGGGGGTGGAGTGGCTCGGAGAACCGCGGTGGGTCCAGCAAGTTTCTCTCCAAAAGCTGGAAGCGTGCTCTTCACGTTGTTTCCGGTCATTCAAATTCTCGAATAGGGCTGGGTGGGCTTGGAATAGGGACAAGGAACGGAAGCGGGAAGGGGAGGAGCATGCACTCTTTCCAGCCTTGGTGCGCGCCGCGCCCCCTACCCTCCCGGTACCTGGGAGGGGAGGCGCGGGCCGGACGCGCCCAGACGGCCGCGATGGCGCCTGTGGCCCGCGGGCTCTCCTGGGGGCCGGGCTCCTACCCGGCCACCCCAGGTTGGGGTGCGGTCGTCTTCGTGTGGCTCTTTCTCAGCACCTTCTGCACAGGTACGGAGAGCCGAGCCCCTGGTGCCGCGGAATGGCTGGAGGGCGCTTAGAAGGGGGATGAATGGAGTTCTACCCCGCCAAGGAGGCAGGGGAGCTGGGGGAGGGAGCGCGCGGAGACGAGGACCTCCGGTCCCCCGGGGTCTCTGGAGATCCCGGTGTGCCACAGTGCGGGGAATTCCCATTCGTGTCTGGGGCGCCCGCCCGACCGCGTTCAGAGAGAGCAGGAAGTGAAACTGCCCGGAGCGGGAGCCCTGGAGCGGCCAGGAGAATGGAGGCCTTTGTAGGGTAGGGCTGAAGGACCACCCGATCACTGGGAAAAGCCGGGATGGGGACCTGGGCGCACCCCGAGATCTCTAAGTCTTGGGGTACCGGGGAGAGGGCACTCGAGGGCTGGATCGGACGCTTCCCGGAGGAGATCAAGAAACAGCTCCCAGGCCTCGGTGGGTGTGGAATTGGGGACTGCTCAACCCGCAACCCCACGCCGTCTCGCGCGGCTCCGGAGTATCTGTGCCTGAGAGTCAGAGGGGATGGACTTGTGGACTTGGTTTGAACCCCCTGTTGGCAAGCTTTCACGTGGATTGACGTTTGTTTGCATGGGGCCAGGGGCCTCTACCTTTCAGGAAGGGCTCTTGGCCTGTTCATTTGAGATGGCTTTGGGTAGGGCGAAGTGGGGCTGATGGAGACATGAGGGCTTCAGCTACTCCATGGCAAAGCAGTTCGGTCAAGCTCCAAAATTTTTCCCCCAAATTCTCAAAACCCGAGGTAACCTGGAACCCTTGGTGGTTGTGTCTGAAGCGGAGCCCCGAGCACTGTGGCTTGCGGTGGCCACTTGGGCTTGCCTCTGCAGGCCCAGGGAGAGGGCCCTTCCCATGAGAGAATGGCCAAGGGAAGAGGGGCCGGCTGGTTCCGAGGCCACCCTCTGGGAAGAGGGATGGACGGGATGTTCTGAGGAATCTGGCTGTGTCGCTTTGTACCTGCCCCTTCTGCCCCGTGGGTCTATAAAATGGGCACGGGTCTATAAAATGGGCACGATTATCAGAGCCACCTCACCCATCCTGGGGATTAAGGAACAAGGAGTGCCAGGCGCTCCCTGAAGCCACACACTTGAAGTGTCAAGCTGGTGACAGTGATGTCGCTCGTTGCTGCTGAAACACTTCCCTGGGCTCACAGTGGTCCCTGCTGTCTCTCCTCTTGCCCTCAGCCCCTGCCAGCGCTGTCCAGGTGACTGTGTCAGACCCCTACCACGTCGTGATCCTCTTCCAGCCCGTGACCCTACCCTGCACCTACCAGATGACCACGACCCCCACGCCGCCCATCGTGGTCTGGAAGTACAAGTCTTTCTGCCGCGACCGCATCGCTGACGCCTTCTCCCCAGCCAGCGTCGACAACCAGATCAATGCCCAGCTGGCGGCCGGCAACCCGGGCTACAACCCCTACGTGGAGTGCCAGGACAGCATGCGCACCGTCAGGATGGTGGCCACCAAGCAGGGCAACACCGTGACCCTGGGAGACTACTACCAAGGCCGGAGGATCACCATCACCGGAAGTATGTTGGGTGGCTCGGCGGGGACCAGGTGGGGGCGGGGCTGTGCTCCCCTGGGTGGGGCGCTGGCTCCCTGGTGCCCAGCCTGGGGTCCCCACCTGGAAGCTCATCAGCGCAGGGTCTGAAAGGACTGACAAAGAGAAGGATCCTTCCCTCTGTCCATCCCTTTGTCCATCCCTTTATTTAACAGCAAAGATTGATTGAGCGCCTAACATATACCATGTGCCATATGAGGCCCTGGATGGCAGCGAGCAGAATCGCCAGCCTCTTCCCTCCTGGGCTCCAGCTCCAGCGGGGGAGGCGGACAAGGTCAACACAACACATACTGTTGAGTGCTTGGAGATAAAGACAAGTGGGTCAAGGAGAGGGAGGCCGGGGTTCCATAAGACTGCAATACCAGCAATAATAAGTACAATTTATATAAATAGCAACTGAGAAAGGGCCTCTTCTGTGCAGGCTTGAATCCAGGTTCACATGGATTGACTCATTAGAGACCACACAGTAACTGCGTGAGGAGGTTCCATTATTGCCATTTTGCAGAGGCCCAGAGAGGTCAAGTGACTTGCACAGGGTCACAGAGCTGGGATTCTAAGTCAGCCACTTTGGGTCTGGACTCCGAGCTCTTCACCCCTTGGCTTGCCCAAGGTGGTCAGCAAAGGGCTCATGAAGAGGTCACCTGAGTGAACTGAAGGGGCAGAGATTTTACTAGAGAAAGTCTACAACTTGCCAGGTGCTCCACATACATTCTCCCATTGAGTCCTCATGGCCACATTTTACACTCATGACAGCTGAGGCACAGAGAGGTTAAGTAGCTCATCTAGGCGCACAGCTAGTAAAGGGCTGGAGCTTGGATTTGAACCCAGGCCACCCTGAGAGCCCTCATCCTGACCACAGTGCTGCCAGCCAATAGGAACTGCCTGTTGGGATGAAGTAAAGGGCAGTGGGGAAGTCATTCATTCATCCATCCATTCATCCGGGATATTTACCAAGCATCTAGTAAGTGCCAGGCACTTTTGTAGGTGCTGGGGATGGAGTGGTGATCAGGACAGCTGAGATCCCTGCCCTCAGGTGACATGCTCGTGGGGCAAACAGGCAGTGAACAAGCAGATAAAGAGAATTTCAGAAAGCACCCACTCGGGCAGTGCATTGTGTGGGATCCCGGGGTGCACACCTTCGGACCCGCGAACGAGGTTTGAGGAAGCACTGGCACTGGGCCCTGAGGAATTGAGAGGCAGAGAGGAAGGTGATGGGCGGCAGTGGGCGAGATGGAGGCTTGCCCACTGAGTGGATTTATCCTTTCACTGTCTTAAACAGGATTAGAGCTTTAATTTGGGGCTTGGGGCTGGGGGAGGGGAGGGGAGGTCATTTGCAGACCCCAGGAGACTGGGCCATGGAGCACATGCCTTCTAGACGGCAGATGAAAGGCAGGGTTCCAGGGACCCAGCCTGTCAGTCCTGTTCCAGGGAGGGACCCGAACTGCTTGCCCTAAATTTCCACGGGCAGCTCAGCCGGAGCATCCTGCTGCTCTTGAGGACAGAGGGCATCTTGGGGGTTCACCCTGTCCAGGCCCCCTCCCCCATAACCCGAGACCTCTCCGGCCTGGGCCAGGCGTGACTGCCCAGCAGCCCTCAGGACAGCCCGAAGACTGGGAGTGCCCTTGAGGCTGGCTGGAATCGGGGCTCTGCCGAGTCCTGCACTCCAGCGTGACCCTCAGGCTGCGTCTGGGGCGGGTTCTTCATGCTGCAGGGCCTCAGGCCCGGGTCTCTCAGGCTGCCCTGACCTGGGCCGTTTGATACAGGCCTTGATCTGTAAACACCCATTGTGTGTATGTCCTCTCAGGAAACCCAGCAGCCTTGGAGCTTCCTCCATCTCAGCTTTGAGGATGGAGAAAAGTGGACTTCCCTTTGGTGTTCCTGAGGGTCACCAACCGTCCCAGTTTTGAGTGAAAGTAGTCCTGGGCAAATCAGAGTGGTTGTTGCCCTTCGCTGTCCCTCAGCTCAGGTGGGTCCTGCTCCCCCTCCATTCTTCCCTGCTTTGGGTGACGTGGGCACCTGCATGGGAGCTTCGTTTCTGCCTCCTTAGGCTGCTTGGGGCCCCTGTGCCTCCCACTCTCAGCAGCACTGGGCCCAGGAGCCCCTGGAACCCCTTGAGAGGATGAGGGCCACCTCTGCTGGTGCAGATAAAGAACCAGAGGCCCAGAGATGAGGAGGCCTGGCTTCTGTTCCCAACTGGAGACTCAGCGTCTTCTCCCGGCACATAAACAGTCAGAGCAATGCCTGGCCCAAGTGCTGTCAGGACCCGACGGGGACCCGGAACAGGGTGGGCCTTGCAGGAAGGAGGTGGGCCCGGGCCTTGGAATTGATCAAAAGAGGCCGGAAAGCCGTATTTTTTGTGGGTTTTGAAAATATCACACACGCCAAACCTGTTGAGGCCAGGATCCAGCCCTCAGGAGCCCAGATCTGAGCCCCTGACTATGAACTTGTGCTGTGGCCGGGGGCTCACGTCCACCTGTGCAGCCTCGGGCAGGCACCTGCTCTCGAGCTCTGCTTTTGGAGACCTGCGGTCAGAGTCTGACTTAAAGACACAGGTGGGAAAATGCAGGCTGAGAGGGGGTGATGGAGAATCCGGAGGAGAGAGGAGAAGGCAGTTCAGGGTTTTCGCAGGATTCAGTGAAAGAATATGTGCAGAGGGCCCCGCACGTCAGTGGCTAGAAGTGCAACCACGGAGGGAGTCGGGGCCTCCGCTCCTTCACAGCTGCTCCAGAGGTCACCTTCCCTGATCACCGCACTTGAACTTGCACAACCCCCGTGTCTACACTGGCGCTTTCTGTCTGCCTTCCCTCGTGCGTTTTCTCCACACTGCTTACCACCATTGGTATGCGATATATTTACATTTTTTCATTTGTCTCTCTCTCCCAGTTAGGCTCTGAGCTCTGTCAGGACAGCGTTTGTATCTGGTTCTCCAACACGTGGATCTTGGGGCCTCTTTACACTTGTAATTCCTGAGGTCCTCAAAGAGCTTAGTTTTTAGAGCCAGCTAACTGAGAGAAGTTAAAAAAGTACTTAGGGGACCGGCCCAGTGGCATAGTGGTTGGGTTTGCGCGCGCTGCTCCCTGGGGTCCGCAGGTTTGGATCCCAAGCGTGGACCTACACACGGCTCATCAAGCCATGCTGTAGCAGCACCCGACATACGAAATAGAGGAAGATTGGCATAGATGTTAGCTCAGGGCGAATTCTTTCTCACTAGAAAAAAAAAATAACATTAAGTTATTTGAAAATCTTAATTTCAACAACCTAATTAATAAATGGTTTGGCTGAAAAGGAGGCAAAGATAAATTTTTAAAAAATACTTAAAATCACAATAATAAACTCATTATGGGCTAATATACAGAACATACTTTTTATGAAAAATAACCATATTTTCCAAAACAAAGCAAAACAAACGATCATGGAAAGTGGGGCGCGGCTTTATATTTTTGCCCGTCTCCTCGGGGTCGGGCCAAATGGAATAAGCTGCTTCTCAACGTACACTGTGATGGCACATGTCACGAGCCTTGGGGACACTCCAGGGGACACTTGAGAGAGATTCAGTGGAGAAGGCATGTGACATCTTAGTAGTATTATGAACATAACTTTGACCTCAGGGACATCCTGAAAAGGCCTCGGGGGCCGCAGGGTCCATGAGCCACGCCGAGTCCCCTGGTTGCTCTCTAGTTGACCAGGAGCCTCGGATGCTGCCTGCAACACAGGTGCACCCGGTGATTACGTGGTGCATGTTGACTGACTGTGTCAAGGGCCTGTCTGCATACAGCCGTGTGCCCAGACACTGGAACAGACAACAAATCTAAGGAAGGTCAGCACGAGGAGGGAAGACGTTCATTTCCAGGTCTTTCTTGGGCACTGGGGACTCGGCACTGGCCGGGACAGACCAGGTTCTGCTTGCACGGAGCCCAGGTTCTCCTGGGGATGGGATCACGGATGGTCAGCTCCTAAGCTGCCCGACAGAATTCGGCATTTGGGTGGGAGAGCTATGCGAACAGGATGGAGCCAGCGCTGTGGGGTCTGAGGACACGGTGCCAGGCAGCAGGAACAGCATGAGCGGAAGCCGGGGCAGGTGCGGACCCGGCACATTGCGGGATAGTGAAGAGCTGGTGTGTCTGGAGTCTGGTGAGTGAAGGAGAATGGTGGGGATGAGGCTGGCGTGGTACCTCAGTGGCCAGATCATGCCGAGGGTCTCGGGTCGGGTCAGGCTTTTGGGATGGTGTAGACAGACGTTGATGATCCGGGGGTTTCTATGGACGTGAGGTCTTCCAAAGAAGGAAGGGTTTTGATGATGCCCTGGTGGGTGCCAGTTGCTGCAGGCTGGGGCACACACAGTCACTGCCCCCAGAGCTGCCATGGAGAAGGGCAGTGGGTACGTGGGCCAAGATGGTAGGCAGGTCAGTGGGGGCTGAGAGCCAGAGCAGTTGGCAAGAAAGTGGCTGGGAGGCTATGGGGTGCTCCTCTCCGGGCTGTTCCCATCTGCTGTCCTCCATGGGCCGAAGGCCAGTTGCCCAGTGGGTCCTACCCTGTCCACACAGGTGGGTGGCTGAAGGGATTGAACTAATTAGGGCCTGAGGAGAGGGGCGAAAACCGGATGTGCTGAAAGGCTTTCATTACTGGAGCGATTAACAGGCTCCTTGCCTGGGGCTGCTTCAGACTGGAGCGTCCCCAAGCCCTGGGCCTGACCTGGAATATGGGGGCTGATGGTGGGTGGGCAGACCAGAGAACTGGGGCAGTCCTAGTCTCCCTCCCACCCCCACTCCATCTCATGCCGGGGCATCTCTTGATTCCTGGAATCTGGCCTGTTTATCTCTGCCTCCTCACCCTGGACCCACGCCCAGGGTCTGCACTGGGCTCCGGGGTGGTTCATGTCGGGGGAGGTAACTTGCTCTGCGCGGTGGTGCAAAGGATGGCTGTAAGTATGAAGTCAGACCGTCCCGGCTCCCCCACTGCTGAGCTGTCTCACTTTGGGCGGATTAGGTGATTTCTCATCTAGAAAACAGGAAAGAGAGGCCGGCCTGGTGGTGTAGTAGTTAAGTTCGTGTGCTCTGCTTCAGCGGCCCAGGGTTCACGGGTTCGGATCCCAGGCACGGACCTACACACTACTCATCGAGCCATGCTGTGGCAGCGTCCCACGTACAAAAAATAGAGAGGAAGATTGCCACAGATGTTAGCTCAGGGCAAATCTTACTCACTAAAAAAAAAAAGGAAGATAACAGTACCCAGCACAGAGACTGAATAGAGCCTGAGAGGTAGCACAGCCTTGGATGACCTGTTTAACTTTCCCTCGATCCGTCTGCAGCCCCACCCCTTGCCCCCTTCCCTGGTGTCCCTGTGGGAGGCTGCCCTGCTGCTACCCTCACTGGTCTCCTGATGCAGATGCTGACCTGACCTTTGACCAGACGGCTTGGGGGGACAGTGGCGTGTATTACTGCTCCGTGGTCTCGACCCAGGACCTTCAGGGGAACAACGAGGCCTACGCAGAGCTCATCGTCCTGGGTGAGTGGGCTGGGTGCTGAGGGCCTGGGGACTGGGAGGGGGGCCTCTTCTCCTGCCACTTCTGTGTGTCTGCCCTCTGCCCTCCTGCTTGCTCTCTGGGCTCTGTCGCCTGCTTTGCTGTCCCATCACGGCACTGCCAGTCATTTGGGCTTACCTGTGCCCCACACCCCAGGCAGGGGCCCCTCCCTCCACGACATTTCAAATAAGCCAGAGCCAGACTAAGAGTGGAGAGAATGGGGGACCCCACCTCGTCCCACTAACCTCTTTTAGCAATAAAGAAGTAGTCAGAGTGGATTGGCAGCGAGTGAGGAGGGCTGATGGGGAGGCTGGACCCACCTTCTGCCATATCCCCAGGGCCACATCTCACCCCAGCCCCTTGCCAAAGCACAGGCCCCTTGCCCTTGGCCCTGTGGGGATGGCGCTGGTGGCTTCACAGTGAGTGCCTCCTCCAGCAGGGCCGCCTCCACAGGCCCAGGGGTAGGGTGGGCTGGCCACCTGCAGCCCCTGTTTGGCTGTGAGGCCCCTGCCATGTGTGGGGGGATGCTGCCATCAGCCAGATTCTCCGTTCTCAGCCCACACATGTAGTCTCGTGGGGCCTGTGCTGTATGTGGGACGCTGCTGGGCCGCACATTGCCATCATCATACGCATGATGCAAGGAAACGCACGCGTGAGTGAGCATGAGGATGGGGGAGCCCGCTCTGGGGTGCTCGGGTCACGCGACAGAGTTTACGTTTGATCACGTGCATCAGTGACCCAGAGAACTCTGTGCCCTTTGGTAAAATGCACAGTCTACATCAGGATTTCTCAGACTTTCCTCTCAGGGTCTGCTTATGCTCTAAACAATTATTGAGGATCTCTGAGTTTCTGTTGAAGTTTTTGTGCGTTCTATCTGTAGTTGCTTAACATATTGGAAATTGAAACCGGGAAATTTTGAAAGCACAAGGTACACAAACACAAAATCGATCCCTTACCATGGGAGGGATGATGTTGTCCCGGCTCACAGAGCCTCTGGAAAGTGCCTGCATCCACCCACGTGGGAATGGGGTGGAAAAGGCCAGTAGCGGTTAGCATTACTGTGGACGCCATTCTGTTGTCGAGGACGGGACCGTACTTTGGGAACTGCGGGCCTGTGTGCTGGTAGCCCCTTGTAGGGCCTGTGACCCGGGGTGCATGAGCTGTGGAGAGAGCTTCGCTGGTGGAGAACATGGCCGTGGCTGCCCCCGGATAACGGCGCTCTCGGGCACCTAAGGGGACGCATGAGCTGGGCCGTGAGATGTGGTGTGGACAGGATGCTTGGACTCATGGGGACCCTGGTGGGCCGAAGAGCCAGGGCCCTACTGTGACTCTTAGGGGCTGTAGGCTCTTTGGTCTTCGTGGGCCTCTTCCTCAGTATAAAAAAATTACAGATTTTGATTGTGTTGCTATAAAGACAATTCATGATTCGGTAGTAGTACTTTTTTTCTTCAGATTTTAAAGTAAAACTAAAGCCTTTTCATGGGCCATCAGGCACTGTGCCTACTATGCCTGATGGAACAGGACTGTCCTTGTGACATGGGATGGGATCCTTTAGGGCGATAGGACCCACGTATGTGGAGAAGATAGAGCACCCAAACTGAGGAGGAACCTTCAGAGCCCATGGGATATGGGACACTTCTGGGCAACAGAATCCCCAATAGCATGGAAGTGGGTGAATTATGTGATGGGGGCCTTCTGGAAAACCGCACCTACATGGGGTGGGTGGAGGGCAGGAACACGTGCTGGGTGCCTCCTAAGTCACAGACCCCTCGTCTGCTTCAGGGCACACCTTCGCCGTGAGGAGCCTGGAGCTGGGCTTCCGGGTAGGGGTGGCCTGGGCTGGTCCTTGCCAGCATAATCTGTCTCTCTTTTGTCCCTCCAGGGAGGACCTCAGGGGTGGCTGAGCTCTTACCTGGTTTTCAGGCGGGGCCCATGGAAGGTACGGGGGTGGAGTCCCCCACACACCACTTCTGTTTAAGTATTCTCCCCTACCCCAAATACCGCCTGCTGTGGACCCCCACTAACCCCGCCTGACTCCGACTCCATGGCATCTGGTGACCCGGCTCTGGGCTCTGGGCTGGGCTGGCGGAGGAGGGGCCAGGGGTGTAGGCAGGGGCTCCTGTGACTGGTGCCTGCCGTGTTCTTCTGGGGCGTGGGATCCGGGCAGCTGGCTCTCTGTCCCTCTCTGGCAGCCTGTCTTGCTCTGGCCGGGTCGCCTCTCATTGTCTGCCTTGTCTGGATGAGCGCAGGGCGAGTCCCCTAACTCCAGGACTGGCCTGCATTGTGGAGTGGGTGTCCCTTCACCGGTGCAGCGCAGCCTCTGCTGTGGAGAATCCAGCCAGGGCCGCGGCTTCCCCGACAGGCTTTACAAACAGCTTCGCCCCATCCCCAGCTCTGCTCTGCCCCGCCGTGCCTGTGTCCCCGTGTCCCCGTCCTTCCCAGACCGCCCGGCTCAGGGCCTGCCCCCGTCTCTCTGCAGACTGGCTGTTCGTGGTCGTGGTCTGCCTGGCCGGCTTCCTCCTCTTCCTCCTCCTGGGCATCTGCTGGTGTCAGTGCTGCCCCCATACCTGCTGCTGCTACGTCAGGTGCCCCTGCTGCCCCGAGAAGTGCTGCTGCCCTGAGGCCCGTAAGTACCCTTCGTGGATGGACCGCCCCTTGCGGACCACCCTGCTCCACCACCTCCTGGGTTCCAGGGAGGAGGTGGCCACCTGCCTGCCTCCCAGGACAGTGCCGCTGGTCTGGAGGTGACAAGGTGAGCAGTTTGCGAGAAAGTGGGCCAGGGAGGACCTGCCGTGTTAGGCTATCACTGACATACTTCACCTTTTCATTTACTTTTAATTTTCATTGACTTTGAGTTTTTCCGTTTAGAAGTAGAATCTATGCACATGGTAAAAAAAACAATTCAAATAGTACAAAATATTCACTGGAAAGGAAAGCTCCCTTTAAAGGCAAAATCTTAAGTGAAAAAATCTAAGAAACCAAACAAGGTTTACAGCACTCTATAATTTAAGCCAATTTTAAAAAGCCGCATCCACGCGAGCACTCGGGATTTTCCAAGGCTCCTGTTTAGGGACACGGCTGGCACCGCAGGGAGGGAACATGGAGGGCTAGGAATGGGAGTGGGGCCAGGGATGAAGCGGGAAAGAAGCAAATCAAACAGGACAGGAGAGAAGGAGAGTGAGGCTCCCTCCTGTCGCCCGCCTCCCCTCCTGGGGCCCACAGTGTTCCTTTGTCGCCAGATTCCTGGTCCCTTCCACAGGGGCTCTGCGTCCACCAGCAGCCCGCACGGCCCAAGCCGCGTTAACAGTAAAATCCTAGGCAACTGCTGCATGCGTGGGCAGGCGGAGGTGCGAGGCCCAGCTCAGCTCGATGCCTCCCCTGCTTA
Source organism: Equus przewalskii (assembly GCF_037783145.1). Taxonomy (NCBI): domain Eukaryota; kingdom Metazoa; phylum Chordata; class Mammalia; order Perissodactyla; family Equidae; genus Equus; species Equus przewalskii. The sequence continues at coordinate 6,470,336 of NC_091839.1, forward strand.
GAAGGCAAGCGAGGGACTACCTCTCCGCCTCAGTCTTCTCCTCTGGGAAATGGGGCCACCGCAGAGCCCGCTAGGCAGGGCAAGTCGAGGGGGTCCGGTCGACTGTCGTGTGCGGCATTTAGTGCCAGGCTTGGCCTACAGAAAATGCTCCACACCCACTAGCCGCTGGACATTGCTGCTGTCAGCGTCGGTGATGACTCAGGGCCAGGGAGCATGTCAGCGCCTTGCCACTCACACCAAGTGACCTCAGATGAGTAGCAGTCCCTCTCTGAGCCTGTTTCCTTCTCTGCATGGTCCCAACCTCATGGGGTGTCGTGAGCATTAAGGGAGGACTGTGTGTGAGTCCCCAGCACAGGGCCACTGCTCAGTCCATGCTGGCAAATGTTGTAGTCGTTGAACCTGGTTCCTCAAATAGCATTCCCCTGGAAAAGTCCACTGCTCTCTGGAAGATTATGCTGGCTGTCCCCTCTCTCTTGCGTCATTTTTACTAGAGCTTCTTGCTCAGGCCATGGGTGTTAGTCCATTTCATGGGTGAAAAGGGACCCCCAAGGGATGCAGCCAAGTTTGCAATGACTAATAAGGCTGAGGCCAGGACTGCAAATGCCTGTCCCAAGGCCCTATTCCCTCCATCCTGAGACTGTTACCCCCTCAAACTGAGGCCCCATTAACTCACTGTCGGAGGCCCTGTACTTCTGCCATGGCCCCAGCCCTGCTGAGCTGGCCGGGAGCACAGTCCCATGGCTGATGATAAAACAGCAAGTCACCTGAGCTGAGGGGCCTCTCCTGGGGGGCTGAGCACTGAGCCTGCCGCCTCTGCAATGAATCAGAGGCGAAGGGAGCTCTCTGAGCCTGTCTCCCCGCTGTTTTCCTGTCTGAGTCCCAAGGGGAAGTGACCGGCCTAGGCCCAGTGACTCTGCCACAGAATAGCCACCAGCACCCAGCCTCTGGCCTGGGGAGGAAGGCAGCAAGGAGCATTTGCCCTTGAGCTGTCAGGCCTAGAACCAGGCGTGGGTGGGAGTGGGTGCAGCCCACAAGTTGGAAACATTAGAGAAGATACTTTGCCACTTGGCCCAGGCTTGGGAACTCTGAATGCCCCCACCTCCTGCCTCAGCCTGATTCCTATCACATTTGGGTCTGGACCCGGTGGCCTGAGGGGGAGGTGGGCATGGGATCCCCCAGATGACTCATTTTCTAGAACAGGGCCTCAGCTGCCAACAGGAATACTTGACTCTGGATTCTGGGTCCACAGCCCGTTGGTTTTATCTAAAGGGGCATCTTTGCCCGCTGTTGCTAAGAACGAACGCCGGCCCAGGGTGGCCTCATCTGATAAGGTCGCTGGAGTTGGGATTTGATGTAAAACTTTGTCAAACTGTCACACAGTCAAACAAAGATGTTGACCTGCCAGTGTACTCCCCCGCCCTAAAACCTCTGAGCAATCACACAGGAGGTGTGGACTCCGGGAAGCTGATGGCCCCTAGTTTCAGGGACCCTCGAGAAACCAACCAAGGGCCAGCTCCACAGCTAGGGGGCTGGGAAGGTCCAGGCACATGTCCCTCCAGCCCCTCTGTCATGGTGGAGGGCAGCATGGCTCCTGGGTGCCTTCTCACGCTGTGTCTCCTCCCCAGTGTATGCTGCTGGCAAAGCAGCCACCTCAGGCGTCCCAAGCATCTATGCTCCCAGCATCTATGCTCACCTCTCCCCTGCCAAGACACCGCCCCCACCAGCCATGATTCCCATGGGTCCTGTCTACAACGGGTACGACTTCGACAGGAATAGCTCAGGTGAGGCCTGGGGGAGCCAGGAGCAGCTGGGGTGGGGTAGGCTGGGCATTTGGGGCTGGAAGAAAGAGGGGATTTGGGACAGGGGAGAGGGGGTTGGGAATGCAGGACTTTGCTCTAGGTGGGCAGCCACTGACAGCCAATCTCCCCCAGTCGGCGGCCACAGCTCCCAGGTACCCCTGCTTCGTGACACAGACAGCAGTGTGACCTCTGGTGAGAACCAATTGTAATAGGTTGGGCATGCCCGTAGGGGAGGGGGCTGGGTTAGCATCTGCCCCCCCCAAACCAATCACCTCCACCTCCTGTCCCCAGAAGTCCGTAGCGGCTACAGGATTCAGGCCAGCCAGCAGGACGACTCCATGCGGGTCCTGTACTACATGGAGAAAGAGCTGGCCAACTTTGACCCTTCCCGACCTGGCCCTCCCAACAGCCGTGCAGAGCGGGGTGAGCAGGAGCTGTGGGGTCTGAGGGGTTCCTGAGGGGGTAGGGGGAAGCACTTCTCCCTGACATCTGCCCCAGGGATGCTTGCTGCAAACCCTGGACAGTCCCTCCCCTTCTGTGACCACAGTGAGAGGTGTGCAGGACCCTGCATATCATCACTTAATAGACCGGAAGCCTAGCGCCCCCTAGAGAGTGTATGGGCCCAGTGGGTGACACTGCTGGACCCCAGGACTCCTGACATTGTCCTGACCTCCTCCCCTGACACCATCCTTCCCTGCAGCCATGAGTGAAGTCACCTCCCTCCACGAGGACGACTGGAGATCCCGGCCTTCCCGGGGCCCTGCCCTCACCCCTATCCGGGATGAGGAATGGGGCCGCCACTCTCCGCGGAGTCCTAGGAGGTGGGAGCAAGAGCCCCCCAGAGAGCGGCCAGGGAGTGGCTGGGGGGCCCGGCGGCCCCGGGCCCGCTCTGTGGATGCTCTGGATGACCTCACCCGGCCGGGCTCTGCTGAATCGGGGAGGTCTCCCCCAAGTAGCGGGAGGAGAGGCCGGGCCTACGCACCCCACCGGAGCCGCAGCCGTGATGACCTCTATGACCAAGATGACCCGAGGGACTTTCCACACCCCCGGGATGCCCACTACGACGACCTCAGGTCTAGAGACCGCCCTCCCGCTGACCCTAGGTCCCACCACCACCGCTCCCGGGACCCTCGGGACGATGGCTCCAGGTCCGGGGACCCCCAGTATGATGGGCGGCTCCTGGAAGAGGCCTTGAGGAAAAAGGGGCCAGCGGAGAGGAGGAGACCTTACAGGGAGGAAGAGGATGAGGAGGAGGCCTCCTATCCCCCAGCGCCTCCCCCTTACTCCGAGACCGACTCCCAGGCCTCCCGGGAGCGGAGGCTCCAGAAGGTGAGCGGACACCCTCCCTGGCTCGAGACCTTGCAGACGCTCTTCTCCCGCCCTCCCCGGCTCACACGCCCCTTTCTTTCTTTCTTCCTTACAGAACCTGGCCCTGAGTCGGGAAAGTTTAGTCGTCTGAGCTCACGTTTTGTATGTAGCTTTTGTACTATTTTTGTTTTAATTCTAGGGACTCCTGATAATCTTCCCCTCCTAAGTCTAATAAAATTTATGACCACAAGGCCGAAGTCTGCAGGGAAGCGTTTGTTTTGCTGCGCGAGGTGGGGAGCGGCACAGCAGCTGTGTGTGCGTGTGTGGGAGTGCGTGTGTGTGTGTGCCCAGCTTCTCCCGGGACTCGCGTCCGGGGCCGCGAGGGCAGCACCCGCACCGCCTCCTCCGCCCTGCCGGCCGGGAGGACGTGCCACACGCTGGCTCCGCCCGCGCTGCGTGCGCGCCCCGGCCTCGCCCAGACCTGCGCATGCGCCTGGGCCTCCGCCTCCGCGCACTTCAGCCCGGCCGCCGGGGGCGCGCGTGCGCGCTCTCCTCCCTTCCACCCTGTTCACCCCTCCCCCCCGACCTACTTTCCAGTCTCCAAACCCGGCGGCCGGCCTCGTCCCCGGCGACCAGGGCCCGTCCTCCGGGGCCCCGGCGTGCCGTCCGGGCCGTCCGCCTGGGCCGCCCGCGGGTGGGCGCCGGGCAGCCGCGGAGACGGTGGCGGCGACCTCGCGCCCCGCCGCGCCCCGGGCCGCGCGAGCCCGCTCGCCAGCGGAGACAGCGCGCGCGCTCCCCGGGGGCTGCCCTCCCCCCGCGCGCGTCGGGCCCGGGCTCGCGCCGCCGCCGCCGCGCGCGCGCAGCTCAAGTAAAGGAGGAAAAAAAGGGGGGAAAAAATAGAAAGCGGCGGCGGCTGCAGCAGCGATCCGCCGCCGGACGGGGCCAGCCGGGCGGCGGGCTCGCGGGCCGGTGACCCAGGGCGAGGCGGCGGCCGTCCAGGCCGGGCCGGGTTACCAAAAAGTCGCGGCGGCGGCGGCGGCGGCGCAGGGAAGGAGGCCCGAGGGCCGCGTGCAGCGGGCGGGGGGCGGCCGCGCTGCGGCCCGGAGCCCGGAGCCGCCGGGAGCCGGCGGGCGGGCGGGCGGAGGCGGCGGCGGCGGCTGCAGGAGCGGCGGCGGCGGCAGCGGCGGCGGCATCTCCTCCTCACATGACCCCACTGTTTGTCCCCGTGATCAGCGCGAGCGGCTCCCGTGTCTCCTCCGTCCCCTCCTGCCGCGCGGCGTGAGCGCCGGGCTCGGGGCCCCCCCGGCCGCCCGCCCCCTCCCCTCCCCTCCCTCCCTCCCCTCCCCTCCCCCCCGGGCCCCGCGCCCCCCCCGCCCCCACCCCCCCATGGACATGCTGGACCCGGGTCTGGATCCCGCTGCCTCGGCCACCCCTGCTGCCGCCGCCAGGTAAGGGCGCCGGCCCGCCGCGCCCCCGCGCGCCCTGGCCCCGGCCTTTCGGCCTGGCGGCCGGGCCGCCATGATCCCGAGCGGCCGCCGGGCCTGGCTCAAAATGGAGGCCGAGAGGGAGGGGGGCCCGGCGCGTGGCGCCCCCGGCCCCGGGTCCCGGGGTGCCGCAGCCCAGGCCGGGCCGGGCGGACGGGGGCCGTGCACCGGGGCGGAGGGGCGGGGGCGCGGGGCCGCTGACCCCCTCCTCTCCGCGTCCTCCCGGCAGTCACGACAAGGGACCCGAGGCAGAGGAGGGCGTCGAGCTGCAGGAAGGTGAGTGCTCGCGGGTCCGCCGCGCCCCGGCCTGCGCCCGGGGGCCGGGGGCGCCCCGCCCGCGCCCCCGCTGACCATGCCCCTACCCCGCCGGCTGCAGGCGGGGACGGCCCGGGGGCGGAGGAGCAGACGGCGGTGGCCATCGCCAGCGTCCAGCAGGCGGCGTTCGGCGACCACAACATCCAGTACCAGTTCCGCACAGAGAATAATGGAGGACAGGTGAGGCCGCGGGCCGGAGCCGGCGGCGAGCGCGGGGCCGAGCGAGGGGCGGCGGGCGGGCTGGGAGGGGCGCGGACCCGGCCCCTGCCTGGGCCCCAGCGCGGTCTCGCTGCTCTGCCGCCCCCTGCAGGTGACATACCGCGTAGTCCAGGTGACTGATGGTCAGCTGGACGGCCAGGGCGACACAGCAGGCGCCGTCAGTGTGGTGTCTACGGCTGCTTTCGCGGGGGGGCAGCAGGCTGTGACCCAGGTGGGTGTGGATGGGGCAGCCCAGCGCCCTGGCCCCGCTGCTGCCTCTGTGCCCCCAGGTCCCGCAGCGCCCTTCCCACTGGTAGGTGCCCAGCAACTCCTGGGGGGATGGAGAGGGGTCACTGACTTTGCTCTTGGGGATCCCCAGGCGATGGGTCAGGCGGGACGCGGATGCTGCCTTCAGGCCCTCAGGCCGTGTGGGTCAGATCCCTGCTTTGCGCGGTGAAACTTGGGGCAAGATTTTTGGAATGTCATTTTTGTTTCTGTAAAGTGGGGATGACAGTAACAGGAAATCTCTTAAACGTAGAAGTGGATCAGGTCGCTAAGTGGTTGCTGAGTATCTTCCCAGTTCCAGGGCTATGTGAGACACAGGGCAGAGTGGCACATACAGAGGGGGTCGCCACCCGCCGTAGAGAATGCAATAGATGTCATCCAGGGCAGCAATGGGTGGATGGGTTGGGGTGCAGAGATGGCTGAGGATGGCTTCTGTGTCCTCCTCCTGCCAGGCTGTGATCCAGAATCCTTTCAGCAATGGCGGCAGCCCCGCCGCTGAGGCTGTCAGTGGGGAGGCACGATTTGCCTATTTCCCTGCGTCCAGTGTGGGGGATACCACGGCTGTGTCAGTACAGACCACAGACCAGAGCTTGCAGGCCGGAGGTAACAGGAGGGGGAGGCAGGGGACACAACAGGCCTCGCAGGCGGGGAAGCCCACAGCCAGTTCCAACTGCGCCCCTAGTTTCGGCACTGACCCCTGCTCTGCCTGTAGGCCAGTTCTACGTCATGATGACGCCCCAGGATGTGCTTCAGACAGGAACGCAGAGGACGATCGCACCCCGGACACACCCCTACTCCCCGTACGTGCAGGAGACCTGCTCTCAGGATCAGGGGACACTGGGAGGGCCTGCACAGAGGACGTGCAGGGGCTACAGGAAGGGGAGGTTTTCTGGAAGCAGAGCCAAGCAGTTGAGCACACAGCAGGCAGTCGGTGTATTTTTTCGTCTGTTTCTGCTTGTCTGGTGTTAATAGTATTTTCATTTCTGTTCTTCTGCATATGGATTTATCTGACAAAGATAATTTTCAGGTCTGATTCCTTAGTAAACGTTTGGGCAGACGAGACCCAAGATAACACGTGCTCATTTTTTCCCACTTCCAGGAAAATTGATGGAACCAGAACACCACGGGATGAAAGAAGGAGAGCTCAGCACAACGAGGGTAAGGTCAAGGCAGAGCTCCTGGGTCCACAGGCACAGCCAGGCCTGGGGCTCGGAGTCACAGATCACCAAGCGTGCTGCAGGCCATGAGAGGTGTTTGTTGAATGCTAGAAAAGTAGAAACGGGTCAGGGGAAGTTCATTATCAGGAACACATGGGCAGGAGGTGTGATCCGGGGTGTGTCTTGTCATCCTGGCTGGTGATTTTGAGTTAGTGGCCACCATCTAAATGGTAAATTTCATATTCAGTGGGTTTTCTCTACTTCTTGAAGAATTGGGTTGATCTGGCTCACATGGACCCGCGTTTCCGTGTGGCAGCTGTTGTGCTCGATTCCCTCCTTCTCTGGCCGCCTGGCTTGCAGAAGTTGCTCTGGTCTGATAGGGAGCCCCTATGGGGCTGAACTGCAGGTGGCTGTGCCCTGGCTGATGCTGGAGTATCCTGCCCTTCCCAGAAACACCGCCTCCCAGCCTAAGGTGCTCTTGGCTCTCCGTGCTGTTCCCTAGTGCTGTCGCCCACCCCACCCCCACCCCCCCAACCCCTGCCCCCAGTGAGTAGCCACTGCAGTGGGCATAGCAGCATGCGAGTCTGGAGGAATACTTACACACCTTTTCAGGAGATATTTCCTGAAGGTGGACTCCGGGCTGGGCAGCTTGTGTCCTGTGCCAGGTGTGGGGCCTGGTCCCGTGTGTCAAGGAGGCTGGTGTCTGGCTCGGCCCTGACCGGGGGATCAGATGACACTTCCCCAGGGAGGTGGCCTTTGGGAGTGCCTGTCGGGCAGAATGGAGCACAGGCTGCAGAGTGGAGTGGAGTGGAGTTACTTCAAGGAGCTGGTGTGGTAGTGGCAGAAGTTCCACGTGCAGTGCTTTGGAGGGGAGCCAGGAGGCCAAGGAAGGCCTGGAGTGTCAACTGAGGCCCCAGCGTCCTGAGGTGTTTGGTGGGGCGGGCCTGTGCAGCCTCCTGTGACCTAGCAGCTCCCTGAGCTCAGGCGTTCGTTCAGCACGTTCCTGCTGGCCCAGCACCTGGGCCAGGCCCTCGGGTGCAGCGAGATCTTGGTGTTCAGTGTTCGTTCTGGCGGCAGAGACAGAAATCACACAAAGCTATATTGGTGACGTCAGGTGGTGTCACAGGGAGGAAGCAGCTCAGGCCGTGTAGGTTAAGGAGACACATGGCGGCAGGGTGCTCCATGGGCTGAGGCCTGAATGGGCCAGCCCAGTGTCTGGGGCAGAGTCCCAGACAGAGGGACAAGCAAGGCCCACAGCAGGCCTTGAAGCAGAGCAGAATTCAGGAAAGGGCAGAGGAAGTTGGCGGGGTTGCGGGAGGGCTGCCCAGCGCTGGATCACACGGGGCCTCGCAGGAGGCCCTTCCAGCATCCCTGCTCCTGGGTTTTTAGGCCATTTTGTGGGGCAGCCAGCAGAGGGGCTTGTGTGCAGAGGCTGGATGGTAAGGCTGGGACACCAGAGGCTGGGAAGGTCAGAGGTGACCGTGGATGTTGGGCCAGAGATAGGACTCGGAGTGGGAGGGCTGCGGGAGAAGAGCCCAAGGCTGCAAATTGGGGTATTGTGATGAGGTCAGGGGGGTTTGAAGGGCGGGGTGTGTCCGAGCCTTCTGGGTTTGCGGGGTTGTGGTCGGCTTCCCAGGCAGGGCGACCTGAGGCTGGCTCTGTCTCTGCACCTGTTTGGTCCTTTGGATCCGTGTTGGCCTGACGACCGCTGAGGCTCATGGCGAGGCTTCAGTGAGCTGAGGTGTCTGAGCTGCCAGCGGTGTGGCGGGCCAGCCACTGTGACTGCAGTAAACCACACGGGGGTCCCGCCCAGCCTCCCACCCGCTCTCTCTCTGCCTCTCGCTGGACTCATCCACCCGAGACAGTCTTGATCTTCGCATCCTGCCGAGAGCAGTCTTCCTCGTGACCTTGCCCCCACCCCACCCTCCCTCCTAACCTGCAGTGTGTGACCCACCCTCTGCCCAGCCCTCCTGTTCCCTGGGCAGTCTGGCTCACTTCTCTGCCGAAAAGTCTCCGTTTAAGGTCACCCGTGACGACCTCATTGCCAAATCCGCTGGCTTCTTTCCCTGTGTGTGCTCCAAGCATCTGACCCTGCCTGTTCCTCCTTTCGGGAATGTTCCTTCTGCCCTCCCCACTCTGATTCTGCTTCCCGGCCTGCTCCTCGGGGCCCCGGGGAGCTTGTTAACGCTCAGGGTCTCCGGGGCCATCCTCAGAGGTTCTGAGTGGGCAGGTCAGGGAGGCCCAGGTGTCTGTAGTTCAGCAAGTTCCCCAAGTTCTTCACAGTGGGCAGAGCTGGGGAGCCGCTTCGCCTGTTGGTGTTTCGTAGGGTCTGGTCCCCTGTTCCGTCGGCCTCAGGAGAGTCAAACGTAAGGCCCAGGGGTGGTCAGTATCCCCAAACCCTGTCCGCAGCTGTAGTGTTCGTCATCCTCTGGGTCTGTTGGCTTTCTCCAGAAGAAAGCCTGTGACTCTGAGAAGGTGGGCACTGTCACACGCTGTCTGCCCGGGCTTCTCCCGCACCCTGAGTGCCACCAGCGTGCAAAGCTGCGCTTCTGTTCCGTGCTCCTCTCTTGAACATCAGGCCCGTATTTTGAACTGCCCATTCTGAATCTCCATTTCTGGGTGTCCTTGAGATATCTGAAACTCAGCCTGTCCAAGCAGGAGCTGCTGTCCCCCGCCGCCAAGGTTTCCGTGCAGCGTTTCTCTTTTCAGAGCAGCGGAGGCGCCCCTGCCACAGTTACCCAAGCCGGAGACGAAGGCCAGGGCGCCGTCGACTGCCATCTTCTCCTTCCGTCACACCCGCAAGCCCTGAGACTCTGTGCCCAAGTGGACTTGTCAGCTTCTTGTTCCTCCTTTTCCCCCTTTCCCACACTTTCTTGGTACCACAGGAGCCCATCTCTGGGTCACAAACTCGGGGGCCTGAGGGAGTGAGGACACTTGGTTGTCAGAAGGGGCACACGGGGCCCCACGGTGAAGGGGGCCCCCGAGTCCCGCTGGAGGGCAGCCTTGCAGCGCCAGCTCCGTGCTGCCAGGTCAGAACTGGGGCCGCTGTTGCCAGAACCTCGAGAAACCGGAAATCCAGATCTTCATGTGAAATCTGATTTTTCAGTGCCGGATGGAATTGCTTTTCCTGTTTCATTAGTTTCCACTCTTAATGTTACTTTCATACCTTCTACTTTGGGTTTAATTTTCTGGGTTTTTTTCCCTAGTTTTTTAAGATGATTTTGAACCTTTCTTTTTTCCTAACACAAGCCTTTCTAGTCACAAATTTCGCGCTGAGGCTGCATTACCTACGTCCCATTTGGATGGGTTTTCCCAATTGTCCTTGTGATTTCTTCTTTGGCTCATGGGTTATTTAAAAGTGTGTTGCGTAACTTCCAAACATTTGTGGGTTTTCTGGATATCCTTTTGTTATTGACTTTTAATTTAGTTCTGTTGTGATCAGAAGCATACTCTCTATAGTTTCAGTTCCTTGAAATTTACTGAATTTAATTTAGTTTACGGGCCCAAATACCGTCTGTCTTGGTGTCAGTTTCCGTGGGCCCTGGAACAGCACACGTGTCTGCTGCCGCTGCGTGTGCCGTGTCCCTCCGCGTCAGCGAGGTCGATTTGGCTGACGGCATTCTGGTTTCTCTCCTGATTTTTTGTCTCCTTGTTGTATCAGCTACTGAGAGAGGAGTGTTGATGTCTCCAACCGCATTTGTGGCTTTGTCCATTTCTCCCTTCGGTCCTGGCAGATTTGGCTTCTAAATTGTGTTTTGATGTCACGTGGGTGTAACTGAAGCACTTCTGTGAAATGGACGTGGCCTTGGTCCTAGCTGGTCGTCTATTTCAAATGTACCGACGTGGTCTTCCCAGCCCTGGGCCTGAACCTCGCAGCTGCTCAGTGAAAGGCCCAGGCTCAGGGCCGGCACCCTGGGGGCAGAGACGAGGTCTAGACTCGCTGGCAGGGCAGTCAGGGCCTTCACAGCCTCTTTTGCCACTGCGCTCCTCTCTCCCCCTAGAATTTCTGGGGTCTTGCCACCTGTCTGCCCAGTGCCCCTCCCCTCGGACACCAGCCCCATGTTTCCTTCGTAAGTCTTTCTCTGAAGATAGACCCAGCCCGCTTCCATACAGAGGTCAGCACTCCGCCCTGGCCTTCCCCAGGCGCCTGGCACCATCATCAGGGGCCATATATCCTTTGGTGTCAGTGTGCCCTGTTCATGTGCCTGTCACAGTGGTGCCAGCAGGACTGACGAGCCCACCGTGGACTCTGGCCTTCTGGGGTGCCCAGCACACAGTAGAGCAGGCAGTACGTTTTACAAAGTAAATGTAAACTGGAGCTGCACCACACACCCGCCCCCGTCCCCTGGTGGTTGGGAATGAGGAATATGCATGAGTTGCAGCTGTGATGGAGCCCAGGCAGTGTAGGGCTGCCGAGCGGGGAGAAGGACACCAGGGAGCCCCGTGCCGTCAGGTTCCTCAGGTCAATCCTTGGGGGTGGAGCATGCGGCCGAGGGACACAGTGGGCCATGCCGCCAGGCCTGCGCTGGACTCTTAGCTCTGCTGCTGCTTGTGGCCACAGAGTTCCCAAAGGTCATAAGACGTGGCTGTCCTCACTGGGAGGGTTCAGCTCACCCCTACAGCGATGGGGCCCAGGTTTGGGCAAGAGAGGAGAGCGAGGACGAGAGAGGGGACCAGGGAGGAGGAGAGTGCGCGTAGGAGGGTGTTGTCACCCAGGGCCCAGTGGGGGCCCTTGGAGGTGGAGAAGGGGTGGTCAGCAATGAATAGACAAAACCAGGTGCCGAGAGAAGGCAGTGGCACGTGCCTGGTAGTGGCCAGCTGCATTCCTTAAAGGAACAGCGGGGTCCAGGGGGATGCTGGCCTCACAGGACCGGAGGGGTGGGGTGTGCTTCTGGCCCACTCTCCTTTCTCACTCTCACTTGGAGCCTTCCCCCGTCTCCCAGCAGTGCCGCCCAACCCTGGGAAAAGACTGCTTTGCCCTCCTTTCCAAATCCCACCACACACCCAGGCCCCTGTCTTCCACTGACACCGCCTGCATTTGTCTGCGCACTGTCCTGGAAGGGGGATGAGGGTGTGGGGTGAGAGCTGGGGGTGACTGGGCTTTCCTGGGCGTTCCCACCAGTGCCTGGGACTCTGCCTGGCTGGGCAGGGAGGGCTGGGACGGTTTCGCTTCAGGGGGCCCCCAGCCAGGGTCTCAGCTCTGGTGCCCGCAGACCCCAGGCAGCTGTCATGAGGTCGTGATGTGAGCCAGATGAGGCGCCAGAGAGAAGACACATGCCCTGTCTGAAGGGGGCAGTGGCCACTCAGCTCAGCTGACAGTGAGATTATGGCGTTTTAGGAAATGAAGTCACAAATCTGGATTTTTCAAGTAAAATCTTCCATTAGTTTGCCATGCTGGCATTCTAGGTGGGGTTCATGCTGTTCCTGCGTGCCCCAGTACCCGGGTGGGCCAGGCCCCTGAGAGCCACGTGCGCCAGCCGGGGGAGCTGGGACTGGCTGCTGGGCCTGGAGAAGGGTTTGCAGGGGTGAGCCACTGTCACACTGATCTTAAAGATGAAGAGGAGAGCAGAATCCAGGGCCAGGGCTCTGGGGAGACACGAGGACTGTGGAGAGTCACATGCGGGGCCTGTGGGGACCAGGGAGGGGCACCCGGGGCCTGTGTAGAGGGGCCTCTGGCCTGTCCCTGCTTCCCAGGAACTCATGCCCACTGAAGCTACAACTCCAGTTTTCAGAAGATGCCAATTATTATGTGAAATTGCCTGATTTTTAAGTTTTATTTATTTAAAGTTTTATTATTGTTTTATTTATTTATTTTTAATCTCAGATTTTTAAAAATATGCTGGGTGGATAAACAAAATGAACCCAGTCCCCAGATTCTGCTCTCGGGGTGTGTGGCCCTCGAGGGTGAGGATTTCTTTGTTCCTCTTGAGAAGCGGTGCGAAGCAGGCATGGAGGCAGCTGCCTGTGCTTGGTCTGCGCTTGCCGGCACTGTGACCTGGGCAAGGCCCGCGCTGTGCCTCAGCGACCGTGGGTCTCACCTTCTCCCTCGGGATGTTCATGGCCCGGGTGCCCAGAAAGGGATGTGAACCCAGCCATCTTTATCCCTGTTGTTCCTACAGTGGAGCGGAGGCGGAGGGACAAGATCAACAACTGGATCGTCCAGCTTTCAAAAATCATTCCAGATTGTAACGCAGACAATAGCAAGACGGGAGCGGTGAGTGCCCCTGGCCCCCCTGGCCCTCAGTGCTGCCCAGGGCCCAGTCCCCCAGCCCCGTCCAGAAAGGCTGCCTGACGGCTGGGCGCAGGCAGTGTCTTGGGCTGAGCCAGCGGGCAGGGGCCAGCGGGCAGTGCTGGCTCATGCTCTGCCCACCCCCAGAGCAAAGGAGGGATCCTGTCGAAGGCCTGCGACTACATCCGCGAGCTGCGCCAGACCAACCAGCGCATGCAGGAGACCTTCAAGGAGGCCGAGCGGCTGCAGATGGACAATGAGCTCCTGAGGCAGCAGGTGGGTGCCAGGACCAGGAGCTGGGGGACCCAGGAGCCCCCAGGGGCGGCGAGCCAGCCCCTGCTCCTTGTCCCTGTCGTGCCTGCAGATCGAGGAGCTGAAGAATGAAAACGCCGTGCTCCGCGCCCAGCTGCAGCAGCACAACCTGGAGATGGTGGGCGACAGCACGCGGCAGTGACGCCCGCCCGCCGTGCTGCCGGCCCCGGCTGTCCCCTTCCCCAGCCCTTAGCACAGAGAGGGACACATGCCCCTCCCCCAGCTGCGTTTTTTTATAGTAGATTTTTAACAAAAACGGGGAGAAATCATGCATTTCTGTGGATAAGCGCGCACCGCTCTCCTCGACGTGGAAATGAGATCCTCCCTGCCCCGTCTGTCTCCTCCCCTCTTCTGGCCCCACCAAGCCCGAGCCCCGTACTTCTAGCGGCTCCCCTGGAGGCGAGGGAGGAGGCGAGCCCTGCCGCATCCCGCTGCCTCCCCGATCTCTGGAGCTACTGAGACAGGGTGCTTACGGGAAGGGAGGGAGCCTGTGGGGGGCCATCCCTGGGGCCTAGGCCTAAGCAGGGGGGCCACGTCCCACCCCACCTCTTGTTTCTGGATCCCTGCTCCCCTTTGGGTGTGTGTGTGTGTGTTTTAATTTTCTTTATGGAAAAATGGACAAAAAAAATAGAGAGAGAGAGAGAGGTATTTAACTGCAATAAACTGGCCCCATGTGGCCCCGCCTTGTCCTTCTGTGTATCTGTTGATCTCAGGTGTTGGGAGGGGGCCCGGGGTCTGGGCAGGGCCCCAGCTGTGGTGTCCGTGGCTGTGTCCCAGCCCTGCGGCCCTGCATCACTGGTGTCCAGTCTGGTTGGATGGGTGGAGGAGTAAAGGAGGGAATATCCTCTTGGAGGCCCCAGGTGTGCATATTGGTGTGGGGGGAGGGGAGCCAGGGTCAGGGACATGTCCCATGTTTTTGGAGGAGAGGCTGGGGTCTCCCATGTCACCAGTTCTTCAAAACAGAACTGGCTCCTGGCCGTATGCTTTGGGGTTGCAGCCCTCCCCTCTACAGCAGCCAATGGTGGGCCTGGCCTTGAGCCCCCCACCCCCAGGAAGGGCAGATGGCCAGGCGGCCAGGCTTGGCCCGTCAGCCTGTCGCCTTGCACCGCAGCTCTGGCGCCTGTGCTGTGACCCCTGCCCCTGGCTGATGATGAAACCTGGCCTGAGCCGAGATGCAGTGGTGCCTGGCAGTGCTGGGGGATGCTGTGGCGTCTCCTGGGCCCAGCGTGCAGCACTTCCTGCAGGTCACCTCCTCCCGCAGCCCTGTGCAGCTCCCTCCGCTCCCAGGGTCCAGGCCTGCTGGGCCGGCCACCCTGCGGAGCTCTCCACCTTGCCCCACCCCAGATGCCCCCAGCTGGGCTCTTCTCTCTGAGAGCCCTGTCTCCTTTTCCCGGCCCTTCCTCTGTAGCCATCTCTGAATGAGGGAGTGTGTGGCAGGTGGAGCTGCGTTGGACGAAATGGGGAGGCAGGTGCCAGGGGACACCCCACCTTGTGGTTTTGAGTGGGTCCTGGCAGCGGTTCCAGGCCGGGAAGAAGTGTCCATTCCTCAGCAGCGTCATCCCCAGGCTCCAGTGATGGGTTGACACTGGATGGCCCTAGAGTGAGTCAGGGCAGCGAAATGGCCAGAGGCCCCTCTCTGGAGTCAAGGTGGGTGCTTCCTCTGGGCTGTGTGCACCCTAAGATGCTTCGGGAAGTGGACAGGAATGAGGCTGCCACAGTCAGGCAGCTGGGGTTCATCTCCTCATCGAGTGGTGTCCTGGGAAACCTCTCCAAGAAAAAGAGCCCTGGTTTGTGGTGTTGGCCCATGTCTGTGGCGTGAATACTCCCACCACTGCTGGTTCCAAGGTACCAACACAAGGCTGCTGGATGTGGAGTTGGGGGTGAGCTGTGCACAGTGAGCTCCGCTGAGCCAAGAAGAGCCAGCTCCAGCACACCCCACTGTGCCCTCCCGTGTCTCGGGGAGGCGGGAAGCCTGGTGACGAGAGCACAGGCCGCAGAGTCGGGCTGCCAAGGCTGGAATCCCAGCTCTGCCTCTGGCTGAGCGAGCTTGGGCAGTGCCCCGATCTCTGCCTTTGGTCCCCCTGTAAAGTGAAGAAAACAAGTCTCCGGGGTGGGCGGGGTGGGTTCCGAAGAGGGACAGGGTCTGGGAAGCCAGGCCTCGGGTCGGTGGCTGAGAAGGCAGTGATGGACCCCGGACCCAGAGCAGATCCCTGCAGGCCACAGCCGCTCAGACGAGGGGCGGCCCAGGCTGAATTAGTGCAAAGTGAGTCACAACATCTGCTGGCAGCCAAGACGCAGCCGTCAGATGTCAGCAGGACTGCTCCTGCCATCTTGTACGGTCCAGAGTTCACAGGAGCGTTTTCCAGATACAGGGCCACATCTGATACTCAGGTTCTGGTCCTTAGAAAACATCCCACATGTGCCAACACCAACTCCTGCGTCTGGCTGCTGGTGTCCCCCCCAGAACCTACGCACGTGCGACAAGAACCTGAAGCAGTGGGAATTGTGCCAGGCACCCCTGAGGGCCCAGTGAGTGACAGCCACCCTCCACTGAATGGGGACGTCAGGGACAGGTGGGGAATTGCTCCTGCTCATGGACCTGTTCAGCTTCTGCAGCCAAAGGGGGAGTCTTTCTGGGAACAACAGGGTGATGTCAGGTTGGGGAAAGTTTCTCAGGTGGCTGGCAGAGGCGTGTGTCTGCAGCCCCGTCTGCCCCACCCCCTGGACACACCTCTGCTGGCTGAGGGTGACACAACCCTGTTCCCTGTCTCTCTGTTCCCGCTTATCTCTCCCGTCTTTTCGGCGCCACCACCTTCTTGGAAATGAGTTAGGGCAAAGGGGAGGGGGCTTACTACCCCCACCTCCCCCAGTAGGCAGCATAAAAGCAACAGAAACCGGGCCCCAGACACCAGCGCAAGTCCTGGACGCCAAAGCAGGACAGCCAGACGGACGACACTATGGCTCTGAACACGAACATCCGGGCTGCCTGCCTCCTGCTCCTTCTCCTGGCCAGCCTGACCAGTGGCTCGGTTCTTCCACACCAGGTGAGAGCCCTGGGGTCTGGCACAGCAGGGTGGCCAGGACCGGAGAGCCAGGACCCGGGAGGGGACTGCTGACGGCAGCCGGGGAGCCCTACGCACTGCACAGAGCTCAGCGCAGGGAAAGCGGGACCAGGTGGCTGCTTAAAGTACAGAGATGGGGTCCCGAGGGGCAGAGACTGGGGGCCCCGCTCTAACGCCACAGCTATTTATGGAGTACCTCCTCTGAAGTCCTAGTCCAGACGGTGGGGATCAAGCTGTGAACAAGGTAGATGAGAGAAGAATTTTGCTCTCATGGAGCTTACATCCTGGTCAGGGAATTAGTCAATGAACAATTAAAGCATAAATAAGATAACTGTGTTGAGTAAATGCCGTTCAGGAATAACATAAAAGATGGTGGTGGAGCGCCCACGGTGGGGGGCGGCTTTAGCTGGGATCAGGGCTGGTGGTCACGCAGGAGAGTCCTGTTAGAGAATGCTCTGTGCCCTATGACCTGGAGGAGAAGAGAAGAGGACAAGCGAAGCCCGAGGCGACGGTGAGCAGGGCATTATCGAGGACCAGGGTTTAGTGGGTGAAGCCGATGAACTTGGAGATGAGAGGGAGGGGGTCACACCACGTCCCATGGGCAGCTGAGCAAAAACTGGTTTTCCTCCACAGCTGGGGAGCCCTGCAGGGTTTTCAAATGGAGAAAGCCACGATGGGGCTGACGAGGCGTAGGGAACGGATTCTAAGGGGCGAGACGCAGGGGCACTTGTCACGGACGGGCACTGGCATCCAGGCCAGGGAGGGTGATGTCCTGAGAAGGAGGGGCAGCTGTGGAGAGAGAAGGAGCCAGATCTAGGGCCATTGTAGGAAGAACTGCCCGTGGGAAGGCGAGAAAGGCCAGGAAGCCAGCCCCTCCTAGGACTCCCCCCGAGCCACGGGCGCCAGCCGCTCGGGGAGGAGCTGGGGTGGGGGCAAGTCTGAGGGCTCTGCCGGGCCCCTGCCATCTGCGTATTCTTCTGCTTTCCAGACAAGGCAGCTCGCAGACCTCCAGACCCAGGACGCAGCTGGAATGGCTGGAGCAGCGGCCGGCTTGATGGTGAGAGCACCTGAGCCTTCTGAACCCCCCTGCCCATCCCTGTGCCCAGGCCCGCTCGCTCTCCCTCCTTCCACAGCCCAGCCCGCTCACTCTCCCTTCTTTCCACAGCCTGGGCTCCACCAGCTAAGGAGGCGAGACACCCACTTCCCCATCTGCACCCTCTGCTGCGGCTGCTGTAACAAACAGAAGTGTGGCTGGTGCTGCAAGACCTGAGCCGTCCCGCCCTGCCCCGGGCCTCCCCTCCCTTCCTTATTTATTCCTGCTGCCTTCCAACGCTCGCTCGCTCGGTGAATGGTCTTGGAATAAAATGCTCGTTCTCTCTTGTTTTCCAAACCATAGTGTCTGTTGCCCTTTCTCCCTGCCAAAGGCCTACGTTCTGTTCTGGCCCCTGCCCTCTGAGGGCCAGTCCCTGGTCGGGTGTGCAGGGTTGGTGTGTACAGGGGGCTGCAAGGAAGCCTGGTGAAGGAAATTTGATTTCTATTCATCTTCTTTCCTCACTTCAAAAGACCTATTTCTTTTCTTGGGGCCGGCCCCGTGGCCTACTGGTTAAGTTCAGCGTGTTCCACGTCAGCAGCCCAGGTTTGGTTCCCCAGTGCAGACCCACACCACTCATCAGCCATACTGTGGTGGTGACCCACATAGAAAATAGAGGAAGATTGGCATGGATGTTAGCTCAGGGCTAACCTTCCTCAGCAAAACAAAACAAAAAGAAACAAAGAACAAGAAGAAGAAGAAAAAAAAAAAAAAACCTGGAATTTATGTTGCAACAGCAGGAAATCAAAGTTTAACAAAGTTTCCTCTCCTTGAAGTCTTCTTGAAACAGGAGTAACAAATTCCAATGCCTGGCAAGTGTTCTCCAAGGAAGGTCTGGGGACACCTCCTGGGCTTCCGCAAGTGGAAGCCACTGCAACGTCCCTTGCCTTTTTCTCTTGTGAGCGTGCAGGGGAGTCTTCCAGAGACTGTGACACGTGATGACATCATCACTCTGACGGCCAATGGATCGTGTGCTTGCTTATCTTGTGCTTTACCATTTTCCAAGTTTTCCTTTCTGTTACAATAGGTAACAATAGACACAGCCCACTTAAACAAGAGCTTTTTGGAGTCCTCAGTAATTCTGCAGAGTAGAAGGGGTCCTGGGACCAACAAGGCGGAGAACCACTGACCTTCCAGACGGGGCGGTTAGCGGTGGGGTGGTGGGTGTGCTTCACAGCAGCATCCGCAGCTGTATCTTCTCAGCAAGGACACACTTTGCACATGAGACACACAGAATACTGTCCACCTCCACAAGGAATTCGGCTCATCCCCTTTTTCTCGAAAGCTATATTCCTCTCAATTTATCCGATTTCCCCCCTTTGGATGAAACAGAGAAACAAGATATATTCCCCTATCTTGTTAGCCTGTAAGAAAACACGAGCATTAGCACGATGATAAAGGGCCTTGGCCATCTGGCCTCCGTGTCATGTGCAGATAGTGAGTGGGGAAGCCGGGGCCCCATCTAGAGGTGGCTGCCAGGCCCAAAGGCAGGCCAAACATGGACGGCTGGAGCTACTTTTCCAGAGAAGGTGCCGATCGTTATTTTATGTGAAATTTCCTGATTTTTAAAATATTGGTAAGTGATTAAAGGAATTCGATTCTTTGAATCAACACTCTGTGAGCCAAGCTACACCCACCTGGGATCTGGGCTCATCCCCCACAAACTTCTACCTTCGGCCCCAGAATCCATGGGGGCTCTCCTCTGGGAGAGCTTCTCCTGGAGGAGACTGAAGTGGGGTCGGGGGAGGCAGATGGAGATCTTGGCCCCCTATTGGCGGCGGGATCTCACAGGCATCTTCTCCTGGCTCTGAAACCCCGCCCCTCATCTGTTAGAGGAGAGAAGCATCTCTCAGGACTCAGCTCCTCTGGCCAGGGCTGTTGAGCTGCTCAGTGTGGCGTGAGTGTGACATAGTTTTGGAAACCATCCAATGGCTCATCAATGTAAAGGGTCAGAATTGACAGGGACGGTGGAGGCCTCTCAGACCCCTTGGTAAATACCTGGGAGGTGGGCAACGTGAGATTCCTAATTACATTTCATGACCCGGAGTGCTCTTCTCTCATCTTAGTGAGTTCTCCAGGTGGTCCTAGAGACAAGAGGCAGAGGGACTCAGACTTCAGATTGCCCCCAGAGTCTGCTGGAGGGTCTGGCAAGATGCAGATGGCTGGAGCTCCCGACGGAGCAGATCTGAGGGGGGCCCTAGAGCCTGCGTTTCTAACAAGCTCCCAGGTGACACTGATGCTGCTGGCCGCCCCAGTCCCACACTTGAGGACTCCTGGTGGGAAGCCGCCAGTGCTGGCTGAGGGTAGCCAGTGCCTCCTGCGTGGTCGGAAGACGCAGCAGCTCTGCTTGAGAGCATTAACCAGGCGGGCCTGAGTGCTCGATTCTGCTCTGAGATGAGTTTTGCTTAGTCTGCACAGTGTTTTAGGTAAAATTGGGCTAAGAATTAAGATATTTCCCATAAAAATCTGAACTCCTGCTGTTAGGAGTTGAATGCTGTCCCTCAAAATTTATATGTTGAAGTCTTAACTGCTACGACCTCAGATGGGACCTGGTTTGGAGATAGAGTCTTTCCAGAGATAATCGAGTTAAAATGAGGTCACTGGGGTGGCCCTAATCCAACAGGACTGGTCTCCTTATAAACAGGGGGAATTTGGGCAGAGAGACCTGCATGCAGTGGAATGCCGTGTGAATGTGATGGTGGCCGTCTGGGAGCCAAGAAGAGAGGCCTGGAAAAGATCCCTCCCTCACAGCCCTCAGAAGGACCGACCCTGCCAACTTCATGACAGCAGATGTCTAGCCTCCAGCCCTGTGGGGTAATCAATCTGGTTTTTAAGCCACTCAGAGAGCGGTACTTTGTCAGAGTGGCCACCACACCTGCCTGGTCTGGAAGGACGGGGCAGTCTGGCAGCCCTGCAGCCGGGCCCGAGTGTGGCTCCTCGCCTCAGGCCACGTGTGCTCCCCAGTCCTCCTGTGGTCTGGAGCCCCGAGATTCCAGACTCCAGTGAGAGTTGCCAGCACTCTCTGTGGGACACCCCCGCTGTGCCTCTGCCCCCCGTGACAGCCTTCTGTTCACACATGGAGAGATGGACCTCACGCTGCACAGGCACACGACCTCAAGGCGGCTGGCACTGACGCTGAAGGCTGTGACATACAAGCACCCCAGGATCTCAGTCATGTCCTCCCCTGAAGCCCAGGCACCAGGCCCCCGTCTTCTCTGGGACCCAGGCGTTCAAGCCCCACCCGACTCTCAATGGGCCTTTGTCCCTGGCTGGGAAAGGCACGGGCAGAGTCTGACATCATGAAGCCCGAGGTGGGGGTGGGACTCCCCTCCCCCTTCCTCCAGCCTTCTCTGACTCCTCACTCCCAGGGCTGAGGGATTTCCCCGCCCCTCAACCCTCACCACGCCGGGTTCTCCCTCGGGAGAAAGGACCCTCCCTCCTGCCCCATGCTGTGGCCTGAAGGAGGACAGAAGATGCCCTCAGAACAGCTCATGGTCAAATGACTACTCCCCTTAATTACACCGCCACCAGCTCCCCCCACCACCTTGCAGAGGTTGTGACCAAAGGGAGGGACTGGGGTGGCAGGAGGGCCACTGTGGAGCACTCTCTGTGCACCAAGCACTATTCCAGAGACCCAGGTGAACAGGACAGACAGACAGGCAGACATGCAGAAAGCCTGCCCTCTGAGATCTCCCACGCTGGTGGACAGCGCAGGTTGGCCAGCCCATGTGCTGAGGACAGGACCAGGCAGCATTTAAATGGAGGGGCTTGGCCTGGAGAGAAGGGCAGGGTGGGCTTCCAGAGGAAGCGACATCCCAGCTGGGAGCCTGTGGCTGCAGTGGTGTGGGAGGTGGGCTGGGGCAGACAAGTGTTCCCAGAGGGAGGAGCGGTGCAAAGACCTCCAGTCAGAAATGCCATGGGGGACCTGAGGAACACACTCAGGCCCCCGCTCTGCGTTTATGACCTAGCCCTGTGCCAGGAGCCATTCAACACGCAAGAGAGGTGGAGAAACGGCAGGCACGGCCTGGCCTCCCGGAGTCATGCTCTCAGGAGAGGAGACAGTCAATGCATAAGGTGGCTGCCCATGGCAAGGAGAGCCTAGAAGAAAACAGACCAGATGCCAGCCCTAAAGGTGACTCAGGGAAGTGACTCTAGAGAGGGTAGAGGTGACACTGAAGCCCAGAGTTGGAAGGTCTTGTCTCCTCCTCCTGCCCACACTGGCCTCTGTGGCCTCTCAGGACTGGAGTTAGACCTAATGTTGCCACCAAGATGCCCTAGACGCTGAGGACAACACCTCTGCTTCTCGGCCACAGACTCCTAGAGACAGGAGCATGCCCTCCCAGGGCCCCAGAGCCAGGGTGCACGGTGCTGGGGGAAGAGGAGCAAGTGAGGCACTCGCCCCCCATCCCCTCCAGGAAGGAGCTAGTAGAACCCAGGCGTCAGGCTGCCCAGTTCCAGAGATGGTGACAAGGGCCCCTTTGTGCCCCCCTCCCCCAGGGACAGGGAGGAGCTGGGCCCTGGAGGCAGGCGGCCCCTGGCACCCGGGGGGGAGAGGAGGGGCTGGCAAGTGGGGGCCTAGACCCTGGGAGGCCAGGGAATGCGAGCTGGGCCGGCGGAGCAGAGGGTGCAGAAGCAAGAGCATCGAGTGAGTCCTGCAGCCGAGGGGGCCGGAGGATGGGGGAGAACAGAGGACCCGGGGATGGGGGAGAGCAGAGGACCCAGGGATGGAGGAGAGCAGAGGACCCGGGGATGGGGGAGAGCAGAGGACCCGGGGATGGGGGAGAGCAGAGGACCCTGGGGATGGGGGAGAGCAGAGGACCCAGGGGATGGGGGAGAGCAGAGGACCCGGGGATGGGGGAGAGCAGAGGACCCGGGGATGGGGGAGAGCAGAGGACCCGGGGATGGGGGAGAGCAGCACTTGCCGGGCAAAGTGGCCTGGGTCACAAATGTCACTGTGAACGGCCGCTAATTTAGGATGCGGGAGGGTGATGCTTAGAACTGTTTTGGGGATGGGCTGGGACCATGGCAGGCACAGTGAGGGGCCTTTGGGAAGAACCAACAGAGAGGAAGAACAAAGGGCCTCCTCGGCACCCCTTGCGGGGGAGGTTGTGCAGGAACAGCTGCCCCAGGGCTCCCTGGTTTGGAGCAGACGGGGTGGAAGTTGTCTGGGGCTGGGTGAAGAGCGGAAGGATGCCCAGGTGATCAGACACCTGCATCCTGCCACCTGGGAGGGGGTGGGGGCAGTGGGCTGTGAGTGATTACGGTCCAGCACCTGGGCACACAACAGGTGTGTGTGTTTGCACACACATGCACGTGCGTGTGCACCTCCCCTGGGTGAGTCTTAACCTATATCAGTGTTTCCCAACCTCTTTTTCATCACGCTCCACTAAGGAAAATTTTTAGACCTGTTTTCCCCAATCTCACTCCCCAGCTAAAATTGTAATGCCACAGACAGACTGTGTAGCTGTGCATGTGCTGCGACACTTTAGAGAGTCGCAAATCACTGTGATAGCTAAGACTTTTCTGGTCCCCACCCCAAGAACTGCTTTTCACCCCCATTAAGAATGCCTGGTCTTCATACTTGTTTCACACACCTGCCCTACTGTGGCTGGCCCTCACCCGTGTCCCTCTCCTGTACCATCCTGTCGCAGGTGCAAGGGCGCCATCTGCCATGTGTCCATCAGCACGTTGGGGGCCTGCCCTTAGCTATACCCCGGAGTGTGTGCGCAGGTCCACGCGTTGTTGTGAGCATGGTGCGCAGGCAGGTCGGTGTGTGCCCGCACGCCGTGCCATGTGGGTCCAGGGGCGCCGTGACTGGAGGGAGGGCAGTGCAGAGCTGCTTCTGTGGGCACAGGGGACTCGGCCCCGTCCGTGTGCAGGGCCTTGACCGGGTGTCCGCGTGAGTGTCGTGTGAGCCTGCTCCTTCGGGCTGAGTCTGGATCTGTCACATCTCATAGCAGCATTTGCCTGTGTCTGACTGTGCTTGCGTCTGTGTCTGTGGGAAGAGGACGCCCAAGGCCGGGAAAGGCAGCCACTTGGAAACCCTGGCTCCAACCCTGGGGCGACCCACGGAGCAGCCGGGTGCCAGGGGCTCGCTGACTCCCAGCCCTGGTCTGCCCTGGCCCCACTCCGAGCCCGGCCAGGAGTGCCTGATCTTCTCTCAGCCCCGAGAAGCCCCCCAGGATAAGGCACCCTCTCCCTGAGGGAACAGGGCCCTTTTGTGCCGGGCACTGGCCTCTGTTGAGGGTGGGGACACCAGGGGCCATTTGTGGGGTGGGAGAGGGCGGCAGGAATTCACGCGGCATGTTGGGAATGCTGATGCTATGAAGCCCAGTCATTGATGGGCTGGGTCCCTGCCTGCCACCCCCAGGCCTCGGCCGTGGGACTTCTGTCCCTGACCCCACTCACCGCAGCCCCTGCCTCCCCCCACCCCAATACTCTGCTGCTCCCCTTTCCTTCCCCACAGTTCTCCTCCATTGCCGCTGGGGGTGGGGGGCGGGTTGACCACAGAGCAGCTTCGAGGCTGTGTGGGAGGGAGCCGAGCATCCTTGAGCACCAGAGATCACATGGGCAGCCTGACGACAGGCCACAACTCATAGTGGATGCTGAAAGCTGGGCCCCTCGCACCTGTCTGACTCTTGTTCCAGGTCGGCTGGCTGACAGCTTCAAGAGGAACCAGAAGACATTCCCAACTCAGGGAGGCTGAGGTGAGGGATGGGGTTCTGACTTCTCCTTCCTCCCGGCTTCCCCTGCTTCCTGTTGCTGGGCCGGCCTTTGCTCTGTCCTTACTTTCTGGAGCCCCCCAGGGGCATGATGCTGATGAAGATAATTATCGGCATGTCACTGCCACACAGAGACAGGACAGTGGGGCTGTTAAGTCTGCAGTCCTGGGGCTAGGCAGATAGGGCTTGAATCCTAGTCTGTCACTTACCAGCTGTGTGGTCTTGGGCATGTTTCTTAACCTCTCTGGACCTCAGCTATAAAATGAAGATAATAATTGCACCTACCTCAAAGAGATCAAATGAATTAACACAACAGCGTGAAGCATGGAGGGCTGGTACCCGGGTGATGCCAGAGAAGCATTTGTCATCACAAATAACAGTCGCAGCAGCGCTAACCCTGAACAGGCCCCTCCCTGAAGCCTTCATGGACGCACCCTTTCTTCCCCTGGCCTCTAACCCTCTCCTCTCCCTCCTCCAGCCATCGCTCACTTGCACAGAATGATATTTCTCACGGCACTGCCCCTGTTTTGGATTATGATTTCAGGTAATGACTGGGGATGCTTGGGATGCTGTGGCTGCTGGGGATGCTGCGGATGCTGCAGATGCTGGGGATGCTGGGGATACTGCGGATGCTGGGGATGCTGGGGATGCTGGGGCCCCGGCCCCTGAGCAGGCTGGGTCATTTTTGTGGGTCCCTGGACCCACAGGCCAGCAGCAGGTGAAGGGAGTGTGTGGGGGGATCCAGGCAGGACGTGCTCCTCCGCTTCAGTGGTCCTGCTCCCCCACAGCCTCCCGCGGGGGTCACTGGGGTGCCTGGATGCCCTCGTCCATCTCGGCCTTTGAGGGCACGTGCGTCTCCATTCCCTGTCGCTTCGATTTCCCTGATGAGCTGCGGCCGGCTGTCGTGCATGGCGTCTGGTACTTCAACAGCCCCTACCCGAAAAACTACCCCCCAGTGGTGTTCAAGTCACGCACCCAGGTGGTCCATGAGAGCTTCCAGGGCCGCAGCCGCCTGCTGGGGGACCTGGGCCTGCGCAACTGCACCCTCCTGCTCAGCAGCCTCAGCCCGGAGCTGGGTGGCAAGTACTACTTCCGCGGGGACCTCGGCGGCTACAACCAGTATACCTTCTCTGAGCACAGCGTCCTGGACATCATCAGTGAGTCCCCTGAGGCTGGGCCAGGGCAGCGCCAGGGCAGTGGGGGGTCCTTCCAGGGAGGTCTGAGGGTAGATCCAGGGAATTGTTGGTTTGGCTGGGGGGTGCGAATCCCAATGCCCACACTGACCAGGCAGATGACAGAGATGACCGAAGCAGGGTCCCAAGTAATGTTGCTGCCCGCAGAGGAAAAGCGGTGCCCCAACTCTTCTGGAAACACCTGGAAGAAGGGCAGTGGGGCCCAGGGCTTAGCAGGAGGCCTCTGGACTCCTGCATTAGCTGGATGGTTGTGGGCAAGTTACTAAACTTCTCTGGGCCTTGCTTTCCCTTTCTGTAAACTGGGGACAAGAGCAGTGAGTGAATGGGTGTCAAGCGCTCAGAGCAGGGCCAGCTGAGGGGCCTTGCACCCTGAAGCCCTTCACTAGGGTTCCCCATCAGCACCGAGTCTATATGAGGAGCCAGATTACAGCCCTGATGCCGAAAGAGATCCCGCAGGCACAGCCAGACAGAGACAAATCTCCAGGACACATGCTCACGCTCCCACACACTCATGCACACAGGTGGAAGGAAAGCAAACATGGGGAAGGCGAGGGGTTTCTGAAGGAGCATAGCGTGGTGTTCAGAGAGCAGAGGACGAGCCAGTGTGGCAGGGTGTGAGCCCAGTTTACCCCATCCCAGCTGGGACCTCAGTTTCCTCATGTGCAAAATGAGCAAAACACTGTTACCCACGTTCTAGCGTGGCTGGAAAGATGGGGCGAGTTAAACACTGTAGGTGCTCAGACCTCGACATCGTTATTCCCATGATTATTACACCCGTGGCTGGGTCTCTGGGGCTACTGGGTGAAGGATAACCAGAGGAAAGGAGGTTGTGGGGAATTCTGCATCCAAGGACCGGGAGGGGACCAGGGACCAGGAATGGAGTTGGACGAGGTGGGGGGTCCCATAGCCCAGTGCTGCTTCCTCCACCCTCCTTCCTCCCATCTCCCATAGACACCCCCAACATCGTGCTCCCCCCAGAGGTGGTGGCAGGCACGGAAGTGGAGGTCAGCTGCATGGTGCCTGACAACTGCCCCGAGCTGCGCCCGGAGCTGAGCTGGCTGGGCCATGAGGGGCTGGGGGAGCCAGCTGTGCTGGGGCGGCTGCGCGAGGACGAGGGCACCTGGGTGCAGGTGTCGCTGCTGCACTTTGTGCCCACCAGGGAGGCCAACGGCCACCGGCTGGGCTGCCAGGCCTCCTTCCCCAACACCACCCTGCAGTTCGAGGGCTACGCCAGCCTGGACGTCAAGTGTGAGCCTGGGTGCGACCGGGGGGGCGGGACCTGGATGGGGCGGGCTGGGGGCGGGGCCTGCGCACCTGCCCGCTGACCGGCTGTGTCCCGGGCCTCAGACCCCCCGCTGATTGTGGAGATGAACTCCTCGGTGGAGGCCATCGAGGGTTCCCACGTCAGCCTGCTCTGCGGGGCCGACAGTAACCCGCCGCCGCTGCTGACCTGGATGCGCGACGGCGTGGTGCTCCGGGAGGCCGTGGCCGAGAGCCTGTTCCTGGAGCTGGACGAGGTGACCCCCCAGGAGGACGGCGTCTATGCCTGCCTAGCAGAGAACGCCTACGGCCAGGACAACCGCACCGTGGGGCTCAGTGTCATGTGTGAGTCGCTGCCCAGTGCACGCACACCTGGCACTGGCCCTGGCCCTGAGGTGGAGAGATTAGGGGCCCCGCCCTCCCGCCCCCCCCCCCCCCGGGGTGGTCAGGGACACAAGGCGGTTGAGGGGAAGATGGAGAGGGGCTGCAGGTCAAGACCTTCCTTCATTCTTTCCACAAGTACCTTTGACACTAGTCTGCACCACTCTCATGGCTGGGACAAGAGGAGAAGAGACAGACATGGTCCCCACCACCCAGGAAAGTCTGCTATGTGCTGGGGCTGCCCTGGCTGGTCTGGGAGCAGATCTGGCCCGGCCCCAGGAATCTGCATTTTAAAACAAGCCCATTGCACTTCTCACGGGACGGTGGAGGGGACCCCAGGTCTCCTCCAGCTGGTGGTGTGCAACATGTCCATTATGGGCCCTGGGGGAGGGGGCTGGTCAGACAGGAAGGAACCAAGGAGAGGTCATTCATTCATTCATTCACAAATATTTATTGAGGCAAAACGCCCGGGGCTGGGGATGATAATCATGACAGCCACAGCCAACATTTACTCAGCAGTTTCTGAGTGCTTTACACACATCCTCTCCCCCAGCGTCCCCCAGCCGGCTCCCACCCACTGCCTCAGCTGCATGGAAGGCTTCCCTCACCCTCCTAGTTCAAGCTGTAACTGCTCTGACTTCCCATGCCCTCCTGTTTGTTTTTCTCCAAAGTACTTACCCCATCTGGCCAGCTCGACATTTTGTGCACTTATCGAGAGTCCACCCGCATGGGCAGGGCTCTTCATCCACCTGCCTGTCACTTAGGGTTCTCAGTGACCCCTATGAGGTTGGGACTATTAGTAAGTGCACTTCCCAGATAAGGAAAATGAGGCCCAGAGAGGTTAAGACATGGCTCAGATACACACGGCTGGGAAGGGGAAGAGCCGGGATTCAAGCAGCAACACCGTGGCTGCGGAGTCCCTGTTCTTGGAAACAGGACGGCCAGGCTGGAGTTATCTGAGCCATCCTGAGCTGGTGTGCTAGGACTGGGGAGTCTGGGGTCACAGTTGGGGTGGGAGCTGGCTGGCAGAAGAAGCACTCCTGGCGTCTGACCATCAGCATCCTGTTCTGCCCCCCAGATGCACCCTGGAAGCCGACGGTGAACGGGACAGTGGTGGCCGTGGAGGGGGAGACGGTCTCCATCTCGTGCTCCACACAGAGCAACCCGGATCCAATTCTCACCATCTTCAAGGAAAAGCAGATTCTGGCCACCGTCATCTATGAGAGCGAGCTGCAGCTGGAGCTGCCGGCCGTCACGCCCGAGGACGACGGCGAGTACTGGTGCGTCGCCGAGAACCAATATGGCCAGAGGGCCACCGCCTTCAACCTCTCCGTGGAGTGTGAGTACTCCCCTCTCCACCCCTGCCCCCGAGAGCAGGCCGGACTTGAGCCCTCCATGCCCCGCCCCAGGTGAATGGTTCATCGGGGGACCCCTGGGTTCCTGGGAGCATCCCACCCAAGCAGTGGTTTTGCTCCAGCAGACGAGGATGGGGAAGGCAGAGAAGCTCAGTCCACAGCAAGAAAATCAAAGTCCCACCTCAGGATACTGTGTCCCCACATCCTGTGGTGGGCTTTTGACAGAGGAGATTTCTGGAGCCTGTGGCCGCTGCCCCTTTGCATGAACTAAAACAATCACCATGACATCTAACCCTTGTACAGCACCACTTTGTACCAGGGACCGTTAGCAGCTTTGTTCTGGGACCCACTCGTTTCATCCTCATGACTGCCCTATGAGGGAAGTTCTAGTACTGTCCCCAGTTTTCAGAAAAGGAAAGCCCAGAGAGGTTATGCCACTTGCCCAAGGTCACACAGCCAGAAAAGGGCAGAATTTGAGGTTCGAATCCAGGCAGTGTGGTTCCACTCTTCTGTACTGCCCAAAGTTGACCTCATCCTACATTATTGCATCAGAATGCGTTGATCAAGCAGTCGTTATGTGCAAAGGGCTATGTGGCTCTGTGGGAGGTGGGAGATAGCTCCAAGAGGACACTGAGCTTATTTTATCTTTTGGTGAGGAAGATTGGCCCTGAGCTAACATCTGTGCCAATCTTCCTCTATTTTGTGTATGGTTCGCCATCAAAGCATGGCTTGATGAGTGGTGCCAGGTCCACATCAGGGATCCGAACCCATGAACCCTGGACTGCTGAAGTGGAGCATGCAATCTTAACCACTATGCCACCAGGCCGGCCGCACACCGAGCTTATTAGCAGATACAGTGTAGCCAGAGAGATGAGATGGATGCTCATGAAAACTAATTATCTTGGCAATGAAACTCTTCGTTCCACTGCTGACCAGCGCCTCTCCTGTCCTCCCTCTCCCTGGACAGACCCCCACCCCCCAAACCCCCATCCATTCACTCCGAGCCATAGCTCCCGTCCTCCAGCAGTTCCCTCTGGAATGTCACCTCCTATTTCCATTTCCCCTGCTTCCTCCTCTGCTCCAACCTGGCCTCTCACACTAGTCTCCAAATGTCCCCACTGCTGGCCTCAGTTACTCCACCTACAATGGTCCCTAACACACGAGTTTGCCAGAAGGTGTTGGGCACAGTCCTACTCAGTACTCTGTATGTGTGCAGTGCATAGAGTGTTCCCAGAGAGGCTGCCACTGCTCCGCTACTTTCATCCTCAGGCACGTTTGTGACCTTCTCTGCACACACACAGCATCTCACGGATGTCTTCAGTCACAGGCCCTCCCGTGCGATGAGGGTGGGGGCAGCAAGCGTCCCTTAAGGGCCTGCTCTGGGCGGGCATTACATCCTCTGGGGGTGTGACTTGGCTGAGCCCTGTGTCACCCTGGGAAGCAGGTGTGTGTTACCATCATCCCCTTAACTGACGGTCAGATTACCCAAGGCCGGGCAGCTAGGAAGGCTGCAGAGCCAGGATTGTTCTGGACTCCGGTCTGCCCAGCTCTTAAACCTCTGGCTACTTCACCTCCCCCACAGCCCTTGGCACCCACGGCCTCACTCATCTGGCAGCGTCTGAAAACAAACGAATTTGGAGTGTCAGTCCTTCGATCTGCAGGAGCTAAGGAGCTCTGAGCCACCAGTCCGCCCCCCCCCCTCCACCAGCTGAGCCCCTCACGTTTCGCCAAGCTTGTGTTAGAGAGCTTGCGCTCTGGGGGTGCGGCCTCAGATTGGGGGAGGGGACTGTTCTTTACCCCAGTTTCATAGAAGAAACCGAGGTGTTACTGGTGTCCGGCACCCGACGGAGCTGAATGCACCTGGGTGGGAATCCTAGCTGTCTCGTCCCGCTGCACGACCCCAGACAAGTGCTTCCCCCTGCTGAGTCTTACTTCTCTCCTCCGAAAAACGGGTGTGACAACAGTATCCTACCCCAAAGATTGTTGCGAAGACTAAGGAAGTTACAGGGGGCCCACAGCGCCTGCCGCGTGCTGTGTGCTCCAGGAGTCTTAGATGTCACTGCATTTCCCGCGCATCCTCCCCGCGGCCTCCAGGCCGGGTATGGTCCGCGGCGCGTTCCCGGGGCGGCGGCTTCGCTCACGTGCGCCCTCTGCTGGGATGGTTCTAGTTCTCTGATCACAAGCCCTTGGGTGGGATGTGGAGCCTTTACAAGGCACTCGCGGGCCCGTCTTCTGAGTCCCCGCAGCCCCTGGCTAGTTAAGGACCATCGCCCCTGTTCGCACAGATGGGAACCCGTCTTGTAGGCCCAGAGAAGCTGAGGGCCTGATCGGGGCCACCCAGCCAGCAGAGAGCAGAGCTGGGATTCAAGCCAAACCCCGAACACCCCATTCCTTGTGGCAGTTGGCGTTTGTTTAGCGTCACTCAGGGTTTGTAGGTCTCCCAGGCTGCTCACAAAGCTATGAAGATAATGAGTCCAGGCAGGCAGGGAGTCAGCCTTCCCACAGCATCTACGGTGGGAGTTGTCACCAGAGTAACAGTGGTGGGGTCTTGAATGGAAGGGTTTTAAAAAAATTTAATAGGGGCCGGCCTGTGGCCCAGGGATTAAAATTCCGCATGCTCTGCTTCCACAGCCCGGGTTTGCAAATTCAAATCCCGGGTGTGGACCTTCTCTACCCATCAGTCAGGCTGTGGTGGCGACCCACATGCAAAATAGAGGAAGACTGGCACAGGTGTTAGCTCAGGGTGAATCTTCCTCAAGCGAAAAAAAGAGGAGGACTGGCAATGGATGTTAGCTCAGGGCAAATCTTCCTCCACAAAAAAAAATTTAATTGCTGTCAGTTTTACTGATTTGTTCTGTGGTGTGTTAATTTGCTAACACTGCAGCAAGCACAGCACATGTCTGGCTAAAGAGAATTTGGGGTACATAATTTTTAATTTACCAGACTTAGATACAGGTACACATTGAGATGCCAGTTGGAATCAACTCTATGCAGATATGTCTGGTCAGATGGCCCCCTGGCCCATCACTGTTACCTGCATATTCTTTTTTGCTGGAAATCAAAAATAAGTTGGGTGAGTGGGCCGAGGGTCTCTAGCCCATGTGTAAGTGGGTTTGCTCAGAACTGAGAACCAGAGCTCAGTCTAGAGCGAGCAAAGCGGAGTGCCTGACTGTCCAGGCAGGAAAGAGGATATAATTTAAAAAAGCAACATTCAGTGTTCCATCATTTCATATTTTGGAAAATGAGAGAAAAAAAAACCCACACCAGTACTGTTTTTGTAATACAAAAGGCAGCAAAGCAAAGCTCAACAAAACTGTCTTGGTGGCAGTGGTGTTTGGTGCCAGTGGCACTGAGGCATCCCAGGAGGGAGGGAGGTCAGGCTGTCAGGGGGCTCCAGGCGCGGGCGCACGGCATCTGCAGGATGGCTTGGAAGGGGAGTGGGCAGAATTCAGCAGCTCGCCCCTCCAGTCTTCCCAGAGCTCCTGCTGTGTGCAAGGCACGTTGCAAATGTGGAGGACAGAGTGGAGACAGAGTAGGAGCTATCTTGATGGAAAAAATGGACCATCCACATCAACAGAGAACATGGGTAGGAACAGTGCTGGGGAGAAGCCTGAGCGAGCGGGCGGACAGGGAGTGGACAGTTGGTGAAGAGATGTCAGAGAGAGAGATGTGCCTGAGCAGAATCCGCGTGGAGAGAGGGGTGAGTGGGCAGCTCACAGGAAAGTGTTCTAGGCTACAGGAGAAACACAAAGCCTGGCGGGGGGGTGTTGGGGAGGTGAGGTGGGGTGGCAGCTCCAGGAGCTTGAGAAACAGCAGGGAGGACAGCTTGCCTGGGAAGGAAGAGCGGTGAGAGGAGGCTAGTGTGGCCAGGTCCTGCGGGGCCTTGTGGACCAAGGCCGAGAATCCGGATTCTATTCTGAGTGACGCAGAGCCATTGGAGGACGAGTGTGAGTGGGGAGCACCACCCTCTCACTCATGTGCTACAGGAAAATAGTTAGAGAGGATGCGAGAGGTAGCACGGAGGAGAAAATGCAGCTCACCTCTGAGACAGTGCCACCGCCCTTGGCCTCCAGCCGCGGAGTCCCCTGAGGCCCCCTCTCTGTCTTGCCCCTGCAGTCGCCCCGGTGATCCTCCTGGAGTCCCACTGTGCGGCGGCCCGTGACACTGTGCAGTGCCTGTGCGTGGTGAAGTCCAACCCCGAGCCCTCCGTGGCCTTCGAGCTGCCCTCGCGCAACGTGACGGTGAACGAGACAGAGCGGGAATTCGTGTACACGGAGCGCAGTGGCCTGGTGCTCACCAGCATCCTCACGCTGCGTGGCCAGGCGCAGGCCCCGCCCCGGGTCATCTGCACTTCCCACAACCTCTATGGCACCAAGAGCCTAGAGCTGCCCTTCCAGGGATCCCGTGAGTTTGTGGCAGGGGCTGGGAGCCACGGGCAGAGGGGCTCCTTTTGGACCGGGGCTCCCTCCCAAGGCTGACCATCAGCCTGGGTCAGGCTCTGCAGGCGGGTGGAGTGGTAGAGACACCCTTTCCAGTGGGCAAGGAGTGAGCCTGCCTGTCCTTTACCGGCCCCTCCCCTGGGCCCTCCAGGCCAGTCAGTCACTGCAAGGGCGTGTCAGCTGTGTAAACATTGTCACTCTCAGCCCTGCCCCAGCCCGTCTCCTAAGAACCCCAGTGTCCCCACTCCCACCAGCAGCTCTGAGGGCTCCTGGGTCTTCTCTGTCCTCAGACCGCCTGATGTGGGCCAAGATCGGGCCCGTGGGAGCCGTAGTGGCCTTTGCGATCCTCATTGCCATTGTCTGCTACATTACCCAGACACGCAGAAAGTGAGTGGCCTGACGGGGCTGATGCGGGATGGGGAGTCTCCGAGGGATGGCAGCCCTGTGCGTGGGAAGGGCTGGTTCTGCTCGGAGACAGGTCAGCTGGATGGAGGACACAGGGCCCTGCTAACACGAGCCACTGCCAGTCACGGGGTGCCGGTGCCTGGGCCTAGCACTTTCCACCAGTCATTTGCTACCTGTCCCCCTCCTGTGCTGTGGCCTCCTGCCCCCCAGGAGCTCTCCCGCACACACTCGGTGTGATGGGAAAAGCCCAGCTACCCCTGGCTTGCAGTCACAGCATCAGCCACAGTTGGTTCCAGAAGCCCCATTGGTTACACATATCTGTGGCAACAAAAAACGCTTCCCACAGGGCTGGGCCGGTGGTGTAGTGGTCAAGTGGTGAGGCTCTGCTTCGGCAGCCTGGGGTTTCCAGATCTGGATCCTGGGTGTGGACCTGCACACTCCTCATTGGGCCATTCTGTGGCAGCATCCCTCATACAAAATAGAGGAAGAGTGCCACAGATGTTAGCTCAGGGACAATCTTTCTCACACATAGAAAAAAGCGCTCCCCAGCCCCACCACACCCCCTTCCACAGCTGTGCTGCGGCTGTCACTGCTGTTTTCCTTCCCTGTGGCACACCCACACCGGCTGTCCTGAAAGTGAATGAATGTCCCTGCTCCACATCCTGGCAGCAGGAGGGACAGAGACCCAGAGCATCTGAGGAGACCCCCGAGGAGCCAGGCTGGGGTCCTGAACAGTGGCAGAGGGCGGGGCCCGCTGGCTCATGCTCAGCCACCAAGCATGGAGAGCTGGGCAGGGGCAGACAGGGAGAGGCTGGTCACTCCGAGAGGCCGTCCTCCTGGCTTAGATGGGTGGGAGCAGCTCTGGGATCCCTTGGGCCAAGCTCCTAAGGTGGATGGAGGAGCAGACAGGGAGGGGAGAGGGAGGCCTGGAGCCCTCTGGGGCTGACATGTCCTGCCCTGCAGAAAGAACGTGACAGAGAGCCCCAGCTTCTCGGCGGGGGACACCCCCCCGGTCCTGTTCAGCAGCGACTTCCGAATCTCTGGGGCGCCAGAGAAGTACGAGGTGAGGGTCGGAGACCCGCGGCTCCAGGCCAGCTGGAGAACTTGGATGCTAGGCACGCCGAGGGCCTGGGAGGGCTGGGAGGCCGAGGGGCGGGGGCCCGGCCCCTCAGGAGGGAAAGGGAGCAAGTGCGGAGGGCCGGCTTGACCCTGACCTGGGAGGGCGTGCTCAGACTGAGGCTGACAAGGGGGCTCTGGGGCTCGGGGCCCAAGGGAAGCCCCACCTCCCGCCTGGGTCTATGACTGCATCTCCTTCTCCACTAGTCCAGAGAGGTCTCTGCCCTGGAATGAGCGCCCCAGGAGGTAGGTTCTGGGGCCTCAGTGTGCCGACCTCCGGGCCCTCCGCGGGCCTTGGGGCTGGCGTGCATGTGTGTGCGTCCCCGTCAGGCGTCCAGGATGGTTCCAGTGAAGTCTGGCCCTGCCTAGCTCTCCTGGCCTTGTCTATTCTGTCCCGTTGCTGCTCCCTTCTGTCTGTCTGTGGCTGCTGTCCTGTGTGTGTGTCCAAAGGCCCGTGTGGGGCTGGGGGGCGGCGATGGAGCTCATGACAGGGAAGGCCAAGTCACACCTGCAGGGCCTCCCAGTTTGAGGAGGGGGACCACACCGGACCCAGCCACTGGGGAGGACTTGCTGGAGCAGGTTTGGCAAGGTGGGGTCCTGAGCTGGTGGCTGTAATCTGGGAAGGCGTTATGGGGTGAACTGTGTGCCCCCAATTCCTGTGTTGAAGAGGCTCTGGAGAAGGGGGTTTGTAGGCACCTTTCAGGCTGTGGAGGGCGCTTGACACAGGCAGAGACCCCAGAGTGGGCCCGGGGATGTGGGGTGGCTGGGCCAGGGCCCTTGAGAAAGGAGGCTCACACAGGGCTTCGGAGCTCAACTCCGGAGCGGCGGGGGTGCAAGCAACTCCAGCCTTTGCATCTGGAAAAGGGGGAACAGGATCCTTCTAATGGGTGGGTTTCCTTCCTAGAGCGAGAGGCGCCTGGGATCTGAGAGGAGGCTGCTGGGTCTCCGGGGGGAACCCCCAGAGCTGGACCTGAGCTATTCCCACTCGGATCTGGGGAAACGACCCACCAAGGACAGCTACACCCTGACCGAGGAGCTGGCCGAGTATGCTGAAATCCGTGTCAAGTGAGGGAGCTGGGGGCAGCCGTGTGGCCACCCCCCCTCAGGACCCTCGCTGGCCCCCACTGGCTGTGGGCTCCCTTCCTCCCAAAGTCTTGGGGCCGGGGCAGGAAGGGCTGGGGCAGGTGACGGTGAGGTCCCGGGGCCTGGCCTCGCCCTCCTTCCCTGCCCCCCAGCACCTCACCCCACATTGTGGCTCCCCTCTAACCTCCTCTAACCTCATCTGTCTGGAGGGGAGCTCCGTCTGTCCGTGTTATTTATTGCTACCCCTGCCTGGTCTCCTGCCCCACACCTGGCCCCAGGGCCTGAATGGAGAGACATGAAATAAATGCCCTGAACCAAATGCCTGTCTAGATGCTGATGATTCTGACCCATCCTTGGGGAGCCCGCCATCCCCCTCCTTGCCCTCTGCTGAGCCCTGTGTGGGGACAAGGACCCAAGGATTCTAGTCCTGAGCCCAGGACAGCTGCCGTTAAGTTGCTCCCGCTCTGAGCTGGCAGCCGTGGACGGGGTCTGGTCCATGGCAGGCCATGTTTGACTTCTGGGTGTTTTCACATAACCACCCTCCTTCCTGCTTTGGCCGCAGTCAGAGTGACTGGCAGCACTGGGCTCGTGCTGGCACGTAGCCACAACTCACTGAAGGGATGGTGACTTCTGATGGGGCCCACATGCCACAGTCCCCACCATTCCCTGCTGTCCCACTCCTGGCTGGCTTCACTCACTGACATTCTCTCCTGTCCCAGCAGGTCGGGGGGACCCCAGATCTTGATGTTTCATGAGCCTGTGTTGTTTGACTGCCGTCCCTCCATTCGTGCTGCACTTTGCAGCTCAGTCTCTCAAACTTCATTCCCTTTGGTTCAAGAAACATTAATTAGGCACCAGCTGTGTGCTGAGCCCCTTCAGGAAGCTCAGGTTATCCTGGGAAGGGACCCCCAGGATAAGCTGTGAGGATGAGAACAGTGGGGCTCAGAGAAGCTAGGTGATTTTCCCAGGGTCCAGAGCTGGAGAACGGTGCGGCCAGGCCCTGGACTCCATTCTTCTTTTTCTTCCATTTAACTTCCCTAGCAACTAGGACAACGGTTCTTAAAGCAGGGTCCCTGCACCAGCAGCGTCTCACTGAGGAACCCGTTAGAAAGGCAGATTCTCAGGCCCCACCCCAGGCTGCCGGAGTCTGAGACTCAGGGGTGGGGCCCAGCGGTCTGCATTTTGACAAGTCCTCTGGTACTGGTGATGGACTGCCTTTGAGAACCCGGAAGGACTGAGGCACAGAGAGGTTACCTCCCTTCCTCGGGCTCCCCTAGCTGGTAACTGTGGAGCCTGGATTAGAGCCCAGAGGCCGGGCCCCAGAGCCCATGCTCTCACCACTGTGCTGCCCTACTGTTTTAGTGAAATGCAAGGAGAGCTCGCAGGACTGACAGTGCGGAGGGCGCTGTAGGAACAGAGCTGCAGGGCTGCGGGCAATTTGAGCTCGCTTCCGAGGAAGGCGGCCTCCCCTGGTTTTCGAAGGAGGTAGAGAATATGACTGAGGCCAAAGTCAAGGCCGAGAGGCGGGACTAACCAAAGCGTTGGGAGGGCGGGTGACGGGCGGCTTTGGGTGGGATGGAGAGCCCACGTGCAGGAGCAAGGAAGAGCGTGGTGGTAGCGGGTGCTGTGAGCAGTGGGGAGGGAGCCACCCCGAGGCTGCCCAAGTCCCTTTCCCGCCAAGCTCCAGGCCTGCAGGGAGAAGGACCCCATGCAGACGGCCTGAGGGCAACGCGGGACACCTGCTCCGGAAGAGAACCCGCAGAGGGCTTTGAGAGCACAAACAGGGCCTGTGCCTGAGGGTCTCAGGGGTCAGGGGTCCGGGAGGCGTCCTGCTGGAAGGCTGGAAGGAGAGTCACCTGGGAAGACCCTGTGTGAGAGCCCAGGTGGGAACGTGTTTGGCAGAATTCCAGGAGCTGAAAATGAGGCTGGAGAGCAGCGTGAGCCGAGGCGGAGGACAGCAGGGGCTCCACGCAGCCACATGGATGTTTCGTCCGGATCTCCTGCGTGCTCGCAGGGGCCCCGCCCTGACACGCCGGGTCCCTGATGACAGACCCTGGCTCCGGCAGGTCTGGCCTGGTAGCCATGCCCCCGAGGACTTTGCCCTGAGGAGCACAGCGGCGTCAACAATGAGGGACATCAGAGTCACCCTGGGCCACCCGAAGTGCCACCGGGTGATCCGGGGAGGGGCGGGGAGCAACTTTTCGTTAATATTTACGTTTCATTAGGGTATATCAGCACCAAAGCAGACCAGCTTACCCACACTGGTGACTTTTTTGGAAACAAGCTTAGGATGAGGCTAAGTTAAAAAAAAAAAGAATCAGGTGAATGGACTTAAAGAAACGTATGAAATAAAAATATTTCAGGTGGTTCACAGACAGGACAGAAGTCCTGAAGGTCACAGGCAAAAACCTAAACTTGGGGAGACAACGAAGGGGTCTGACCCGAAGAGCAGCTCTCAGGGGAGGCTGAGGTGCAGGGGTGACGCTCAGGTAGGTCTGGAATTCAGGTGTCACTCTCTGCCCGGCTCCTGGCCTCCCCCCAGAATTCATCCGTTCCGTCAGCACGTTTATGGAGCACCTGCCCCATGTCCCCCTACACCGGGCTGTAGGGGAACCACAGTGACCAGGTAGACACCCTCTCTGACCTCGTGGAGCTGCCCTTCTGTGGAGGAGACAGATGACGATCAGATAAACAAGAGCTGGTCTAAGTGCTAAGGAGGACATTAAGCTGTGGTTTTAGAAAAAGGTCATCTGCGTCAGGGCCGGAAGGAAGTGGGGGAGGGAGCTCTGTCAGTTTCTGGGGAATGTGGGTCCAGGGAAAGCCAAGAGCAGGTGCAAAGGCCCAGGGTGGGAAGGTACTTGTTACATCGGTGGAAGAAGAAGGAAGCCAGCCTGCCCGGAGTGGAGTGATGCAGCCTGATCACAGAGGGCCTGGAAGGCCACGCTCAGGACTCTGGCTTTCACTCTGAGTGAACTGGGGAGTTGCTGGAGAATTGCCCGTCGAGGGGTGCTGTGGAGGGGCTCGAGGTTTCAAAGACCCCGCTGGCAGCTGTGTGGACAACGAGCCCAGGAGATCAGCAGACACAGGCAGAGGGCTTGTGAGGTCGTGGCAGCCGTCCAAAAGGGGAAGTGGAGACGGTGAGAGGGCACAGGGTCCCGGCCTGTTCTGGAGGAGGAACTGACAGGACTTGCTAATGCTGGAAGGGAGGGAAAGAGAGGAGCCCAAGAGACGACCGGCCACGTCCTTAGATGCTGGAGATAGTGGGAGGACCAGGTTCGGTGGAGAACAGGTGGGCTCCACTCCGGCCACGTTCAAGGACGGGAACGGCTGACGGGACCCTTTCCCGGGGCATTCCAAGCTGAGGAATGTCAGAACCCATGACACAGTGACTCAGAGAGACAGGGACAGACGCACCCGATGAGGTCTGGCCGAGTCAATTACAGGTGAGCAGGCTTCGTGCTCCCAGCTCTCGGGAAGGACAGGCCACTCCAGGCCAGGGTCATGACAACGCAGACTTCTTTGTGCCTCCCATGCCACCAACCTCACAGGTGGCTCCTGGCTGAGATGACCCCTTTCTGGTTGCCCCGCATAGCGTCCTGAGGACCATGCCTGGGGTAGGCAGGCTCCATTATGAAAGGGTTCCAGGCCAGCGCTGGCTGTTCCTCCCCTGGGCTGGGGTTAGCAACTAGCAGCCCTGTCCAGGATTGGCCAAACCTCCTTCTCTCCCCACTGTCCTCACTCTCAACTCCAGCCTGCTCCCTGGACAGGAGGTGACAGCCTCAGCTTGCAGGTGGGGCAGTCGTCAAGCAGAAGACCCCTTCCTGCCCCCGGAGCTTGGTCTGCCTGGGGTACCTTCCCTGGGGAGTGGGGCGGGGGAGGAGTGACAGACACGACAGTTTGCTCTCAAAAGGCCGAGGAGCCAGAGGCATGCGACTCAAGGTCACCAGGGAGTGTTGGTCAAGCAGAGCGAGTGACGATGTCGGTAATAACAGCTCGCTTTTGCAGAGTGTTTGTTGCATGACAGCCATTACCCCGAAAAGTGCTTTCTGTGCTTGGGGTTTCTCACGGCACACCCATGAAGTTGGGACTGCTGATGTCGTCACCCCTAGAGGGGAAACTGAGAGAGGCCATAGCTGACAAACGGCAGGACTGGAGTTTGAACCCGGGTCTGTTTTCCCCGTGCTCGTCATATGCTGTGCATATGGCTCAGTGCATCGCATGTGTGACCTCACTCACCCCGTGAGGAGGGTGCTGTCATCGTCCCCATCTTACAGTCCCGGGCAGGGGCCTAGAGGGGCACACAGCCGGGCGAGGACTGACAGCCCCCAGCCCACAGTAGTGTCCAGGTTGCCTGGCTCCACTGCATCCCTGGTGTGTGTATGTGTGTGTGTGACAGTCAAGTCACCCAAAACGGAGACCATCTACTTCTTTGGAGGAAAAGATGGAAGGAAGAGTGAAGGCACCAAATCTCCTGTCCTCAGGAGTCCTGCACGCACCCTGGCTGCCTCCGCACAGCCCTCGGCCTTCAGAAATCACGGCCCGTCCGTGAGCCTGCTGCCTGACTTCCTGCTCTTGCAGGACCGTGAGCACCGGCTGGAGCTGTGCGGTGAAGCCTCAGACGCGCCTTTGAGGTGATGGGCAGGGCTTTAAGTCCCTAGTGGGTCCCCTGCCAGAGACCTTTGGGACCCCGTCCCCTAGCCTGGAGTCCCCCATTGAGATCGCTGGTGGTTTTTATTTTTTTTGACATTATATTTTAAAATAATTATAGATTCACAGGAAGTTGCAAAGATAGAACAGAGAGGTCTGTGTGTCCTTCACCCAGTTCCCCCCGATGGTTACTTCTTACACAATTACACTACGATGTCAAAACCAGGAATTCGGCATTGGACAATGTGTGTGTAGCTCTAAACCATTTTATCACACGTCTGGATGTTTGTAACCATCTCCGCAACCAAGAGACAGAATTATTCCGTTATCACAAAGATCTCCCTTGTAGTCACATCCACTTCCCTTTCCCCCACCACCTCTAACTCCCGGCCACCAGTAATCTGTTCTCCATCTCTGTCATTTTGTCATTTCAAGAATGTTACATAAAAAGAATCATACAG
This sequence comes from Equus przewalskii, assembly GCF_037783145.1. Taxonomy (NCBI): domain Eukaryota; kingdom Metazoa; phylum Chordata; class Mammalia; order Perissodactyla; family Equidae; genus Equus; species Equus przewalskii. Next base: position 6,510,637 of record NC_091839.1, read on the forward strand.
TATGTGACCCTTTGAGACTGACTTTTTTTTGACTCAGTATAATGCCTTCAGAATCATCCAACTTGTTGCCTGGATCCATACTTTGTTTCTCGTTGATGGTTGTTGCCACATAGTGCTTCCTGGGTGGATATATCACAATTTGTTTAACCATTCATCTATTGAAGGACACGTTGGCTGTTTCCAGTTTTCTGCTATTACAAATACAGCCGCCATGAACGGTCGTGTACAGGTTTTTTGTGTGGACATAAGGTTTTCATCTCTTGGGGATAAATGCCTACGAGTACAATTGCTAAGTCTTATGGTAGGTTTCTCGAGAAACTCACAAACTCTTTTCCAGAGTAGCTGTACCATTTTGCGTTCCCACCAGCAATGTATGAATGATCCAGTTTCACTGCGTCCTCACCAGTATTTGGTACTGTCATTATTTTTTATTTTAGCTGTTCTCATGTGTAGGTGGTGATAGCTTATCACTGTCTTGATTTGCATTTCACTACTGGCTAGTGATGTTGAACGTCTTTTCATGCGCTTATTTGCTGTCTGTGTATCTCTTTGGTGAAACGTCTCTTCGTGTCTTTTGCCCGTTTTCTAACTGCTCATACAAACCACCCCCTTAAAGTGCACACCTCAGTGGTTTTAGGTGTATTCATAGAGTTGTGCAACCATCACCACATTCAATTTTAGAACATTTCATCACCCCCAGAGTAAACTCATGCCCATCAGCGGTCACTTCCATTTCCTCTCAGCACCTCCACCCCAGACCCAGGCAACCGTTAAAGCTATCTTCTGTCTCTACAGATTTTCTTTTTCTGAACATTTCATATAAATGGAATCATACAATACGTGGCCTTTCACGAGTGGCTTCTTTCACTTAACGTTTTCAAGTTCATCCATCTTGTAGCATCTATCAGAACTTCATTTTTTTTATTGCCAAGTAATACTTCATTGTATTGGTATACCATATTTTCTTTATCCATTCATCGCTGGGCGCCTGGGCTGTTCCCACTCTGACTTTTGTGGATAATGCTGCTATGAATGCTGGGTTAGGATTTCTGGGTGGATCTGTTTCATTTCCCTAGAGTGTGTAGCTGGGCGTCGAATTGCAGAGTTACAGGGTCATTCCAGGGTTAACCTTTGGAGAAGCTGTTCTGAGACTGTTTTCCAAAGGGGCTGGACAATCTTACATTCTCACTAGCAACATATAAAAGATTCAGTTACCGCACATCCTTCCCAGCATTTGAAATTGCCACTATTTCTTATTTCACCTGTCTAATAGGTGTGTGGTGGTGATATCTCATTGTGGTCTTAATTTGCATTTCTCTAAAAGCAGGTGATGCTGAGCACTATTTTTTTATGGGATGATTTTCTATCCGTATATCATCTTTGGTGAAATGTGTCTTCGTGTTTTTTTCCCATCTCCTAATTGGATTGTTTGATTTATTTTTTAATGTTGAATTTTGAGAGTTCTTTATATATTCATTCTAGATATGAGTCCTTTGTCAGATATGTGGTTTGCAAATATTTTCTCCGAGTCTGTATTTATCTTTTCATTTCCTTAACAACACAAAGATTTCACAGAGCAGAATTTTAATTTTCATGAAGTACAGTTTTTTCATTTTCAGGGGTCATGCTTTGGTCTCGTGTCTAAGAACTCTTCATCAGGCCTTGTGTCCTAAAGATTTTCTCCTATGTTACCTTCTAAACGTTTTATAGTTTAATGTTTCCTGTGTAAATCTATGAACCACTTGAGTTAGTTTTTGTATAAAGTATGTGGTTTAGGTGGAGGTTCACGTTTCGCCTATGGCTATCCAGTCATTCCACGACCATTTGTCGAAAGGACTATCTTCCCTCCATTGAATTGCTTTTGCTCCTTTATCAAAAACCAGTTGGCCATGCTCGTGGGGGCTGTTTCTGGGTTCTCTAGTCTGTTCCGTTGATCTGCTTGCCCCCAGTACCACACAGTGTTGATTACTGTCTGTTACTTCACACTAAGCCTTGAAATCAGGTAGAGTGATTCCTCCCCTTTATTCTTCTTTTTCACAAATGTTTTCTATTCTGGTTCTTTGGTCTTTCTGTATAAACTTTAGAATAATCTTGTCTATAGCTGCAAAAAAATCACGCTGGGATTTTGATAGGCATTGCTTTAAATCTGTGTGTTAATTTGAGGAGACTTGATGTCTTTACTGTGTTATCTTCCAGTTCATGAATGTGTTAACTATTTAGGTCTTTGATTTTTTCAGCTGCGTTTTCAGTATACAAGTCTTATATATGTTTTGTTAGATTTTTTACACCTAAGTATTTCTTTCTTTTTAAGCCACTGTAAATGGAATTGTATTTGAAATTTCAGTTTCCACTTGTTTATTGTGATTATAAAGAAATGTGGGGGCTGGCCTGGTGGCGTAGTGGTTAAGTTCTTGAGTTCTGCTTTAAGTTTTTGGCAGCCCGGGGTTCGCAGGCTCAGACCTACACACCACTCATCAAGCCATGCTCTGGTGGCATCCCACATACAACACAGAGGAAGATTGGCATGGATGTTAGCTTAGGGACGATTTTCCTCACCAAAAAAAGAGAAAAGCAATGTGGCTAACTTTTGCATTGATCTTGTATTCTGCAACCTTGCTGAACTCGCTTACTAGTTCTAGAATTTTTTTATTGTTCCCTTAGGGTTTTCTACATACATCATTATGTTAGCTGCAAATAGGGATGGTTTTATTTCTTCTTTTCAGATCTATATTTTTTTATTGCCTTTCTCCACCTTATCATGCTGTCTAGAACTGCCAGTACCGTGTTGAACAGGAGCAGAGAGAGTGGGTGTCCTTGGCCTTGTCCCAGCGTTAGGGGAGAAAGCAGTCATTCTCTTAGGGTTAAGTATGTTGGCTGAAGTTTTGTAGGTTATCAAGTTGAGGAATTTCCTCTCTATTCATAGTTTTCAGAAAGTTTTTTTTTTTTTTTTTTATCATGAATGGGTGTTAAATTTTGTCAAATGCTTTTTCTGCAGCAATTGATATAATCAAGTTATTTTTTTCTCTATATCATATTAATATGAGATTACACTGTCTGATTTTCAAATATTGAACCAGGCTTGCATGCATGGAATAATTCCGACTTGGTCGTAGTGTATAATTCTTTTTATATATTGCTGAATTCTATTTGCTAATGTTTTGTTAGGGATTTTTATATCTGTATTCATAAGGAATATTTGTCTGCCATTTCCTTTTTCATACTATCTTTGTCTATTTTTCTTTTCTTTCTTTCTTTTTTTTTTTGAGGAAGATTGGCAACAGGGCCAATCTTCTTTTTTTAATTTTTGTTTTTCTCCCCAAAGCCCCAGTATATAGCTGCATATCCTAGTTGCAAGTCATTCTAGTTCCTCTATGTGGGATGCCTCCAGAGCATGGCCTGATGAGCGATGTGTAGGTCCACGCCCGTGATCCAAACCAGCGAACCCTGAGCCACCAAAGCAGAGCGAGTGAACTTAACCACTCAGCTGTGGGGCCGGCCCCTTCTTTTCTTTTCTTTTTTTTTGTTTGAGGGTAATACTGGCTTCAAAGAATGAGTTGGGAAGCATTCTTCTTACTATTTTCTGAAAGAGATCATGTATAATTGGTGTCAATTCTTCTTTGAATGCTGGGTAAAAATTCTCCAGTAAAACCACATGGGCCTTGGAGATATCTTTTTCAGGTTTTAAATTACGTTAGTAGTTATAGGGCCATTCAGATTATCTAATTCATATTGGATGGGTTGTGGTCGTTTGTACTTTTTGAGGAACTGATCCATTTACTCTGAGTTGTCAAATTCATGCGTGTAGAGTTGTTCATAGTGTTCCTTTATTACCTTTTTGATGTCTGCAGTGTCTGTAGTGATGTCCCTGGTTCCATTCTTGGTACTAGCATTTGTCTTCTCTCTTTATTTGTTAATCTTGCTAGAGGTTTGTCAATTTTGTTGATCTTTTCAGTGAACTGGATATTTTGTTTTTTATAATATTTTTCCATCTTCAGTTTTATGGATTTCTGTCTTTATATTTATTACTTCCTTCCTTATGCTTGCTTTGGGTTTATTTTTCTCTTACTTTTATAGTTTCTGGAGATAGAATCTTATATTATTGATTTAAGACTTTTCTTCTCCTTCTTTTCTTCTTCTTCTTCTCCTCCTTTTTGAGGAAGATGGTCCCTGAGTTAACATCTGTGCCAATCTTCCTCTATTTTGTATGTGGGATGCCACCATAGCATGGCTTGATGAGCAGTGCTAGGTCTGCGCCCAGGATCTGAATCTGTGAAGCCCGGGCCACTGAAGTGGAAGCACTCGAACTTAACTGCTATGCCACTGGGCCGGCCCCAAGAGATTTTCTTTTTTTAATGTGAGTGATATCGACCCTGATATCAGTTTCCCCACATTAAACCCAGCATATATGGGGTTAAAACCAAAACACTCATTCCCTGCTTACTCTCTGGCTTCCTGGCTCCAGAATCCACTATCCTCCATGGAGACAGACACCACCAAGGACAAGCACCTGGACCATCTCCTCCCGCAAAGAGATACGGGCTGGTGGGAAAGCTGCTGACCAGCAAGGTCACGAGCTCCCTCCTCTCTGCAAGTGTCTCAAGGCCAAAGACAGGCTGGTGGGAAAGCTCCGACCAGCAAGGCCATATGCTCCCCCTCCCATACCTAAAGCCCCAAATAAAAACCCTTCCTTTTGGCTTTTTGGGGAGTTTGGGATTTGAGCATTAGCTGCCCTCTCTCCTTGCCCAGTGCCATGCAAAAATAAACTTTCTACTTTCTTCCACCACACCCGGTGTCAGAGATTGGCTTGCTGCACAACTGGTGAGCGAACTCACTTCAGGTTTGGTAACAATTTGGCGACCCAGATGGGACAATGTCCCAGGTGGACGTCTCGCCTGTGGCACACTGGCCTCTGGCTAAAGGCTTCTCTTGGAAGCTGTCCTGCAGCTGCCTGAGCCCCTTGTCTCAGGGACAGCCCCAAGCGACTGGCTGCTAGCCAGACATCGTTGGCCCACGGCGCTTTTGCTTTGGTGGTGGAAGAAACTAGGTTTAGGACTTAGGAAGACGTCTCTTGTAAGTAGCTGGTAGGTTTTGTCTTTGTCTTTGTATTAACCTTTTCCAACAGGACTGGCTGGAAATAATGGGTACCTTGGCAGCCCTCTGGGCTCCATTTGTTTTGAAGTTGCCGCGACGCCCCGGCCAGGTTTTGGTGAGTCCCCCGGGGGTGCACAACTGAGGTCCCTTGTCCTTGCTCATCTGGGAAGACCTGCATGGTGGATCTTCATTTGTTGGGTGCCCCCGAGTGTAGGACACGGACTAAGGTGGGACTGGAAGCACTTTGGTTTTTGGTTTTGGTTTTTGTTTTGGCTTCCGTTTGTGGCCGAGGGTTTTTGGGAATGCGCGCTTGTTTGGTATTTGTTGTTATCTGTCTGTTTGTCTGTCCTTTTAAAAGTGTTAACATGGGAGGTGCTGCATTTATTCCACCTAAGAGCCCCTTGGGAAAAACTTGGCTGATGGTTGACCTATAGTTATAAGCCAATGTCTAAAGAGGGATAATTTTCTTTTGTAACACCACGTGGCCACAATATTCTTTAGAGTCCAGAGAGAAAAAATTGGCCAAAAGATGGATCCTCAAGTTGGGAAACTTTTTAGAGAGCTCTTATGATCAACAACTGTTTTATTGGTATCTATGAAAAGACCAAATTAAGAGGAAACTGTAATGACTAGTCTTAAGAACTTAATCAAACTTGGGGTCTCAGCTTCTTGTAGTCTTACAGATGCTAATAAAAATGTTAAGTTAACAAAGAGAAATCAGAAAGGGAAGAGTCACAGGACACATCCCAATGGGATAAATGTAACAGATATGAAGTTAAAACAAAGGTTTTAATGAAACACTGCCTAAGGTTGGATGGACTAAAGGCACTCTCCTTTTGGCTCCCCAACATTAGAGGACATCAGACAAATCTGTTCTATTTACCCCAGTTTGAAAAATTTAAAAGGTCAGGAGGCAAAAATCAGAGTGAAAAACCTGACCAACAATTGTTTGGGGCAACAGTTAGGCTACTAAGATTAATAAGACTATAAAGATTAAAGTGTTTAAACTAATATTATATGAAGAGGTTATGTCAACTTTGCCTGGATGTTTTCTTTGGGAATAAATGTTATGTCTAACTGGGAATGCTTCCGCTGAACAATACTGTAATACCAAAACTTGTTAATAGAATTCTAATGTAAGTTGTAATTAAAAGTATAAGGGTTAGTAAAACTAAGATAAAGTTTCGTAAAAATTGATATACTTAAACGGGCCAATTACAGTTCACCCAAACTGATGTATGCAATTGCAAAAGCCAGCTGCAATAATGGGGAGCCTGTTTTAATCTTTTGAGGCTTCTAAATAAAATTAGAAATACTTTACTGCCTCTTTAAGAGAAAATAATTAAAAAATTAAACATGCCAGCAGCCGAACCCAAATCTGCTGCTTTTGTCTACTCTCTTGCTGAGCTTCCCAGCAAGCTGAGCTTCGCTTCAACTCCCCCAAAATTCCTGATCTAAAATTGAGCAAGTAAAAATAAGTAAACTTCTGAGATAATTTAGAATTGTAATGGCCATTCTGAAAACCTGTTTTAGAAGAGGATTCAGAATCTCTCATAACGGAAGGCAGTATTTAATGAATATGCAAAAACTTCTGAGAGACAAAGTTATTTAACATGATATAAAATTATCTTTGATGAATGAAAGCCTGTTTAAATTTGCTGGTTTCATTTAAAAGGAACACGTCCTCAAAGTTATCAGCATTGGCTATGATGCAGACATACAGCCTGGGTTTACTGGTCAAATGAACTCATGTCATTTCTGCTACAAAATTTATCAGCAAAACTCATAACTCAGTATAATAGCTAATTTTGTGTAATGTCTCATGGAGTTTTTGTAGACAATCTAAATATAATTGTTAAGAACAGGTAAACTAAATAAATGTAAAAAAAAATAAAAGTTTTTGGAAAAAATTTTTAATAATAATTATATATATAATTATATGTATAATAATTATGTTATGATACATGTATTTTAAACAACTGAGGATGATAGTTAACTGCTGTAATGTCACATGAAGTTTTTAAGAGTAATTGTTAAAACTGGGTAAGAGTTTTAAGTACAATAATTATGTTTTATAGTCTGCATGCTTAAAAACAGCTTCCAAAATCTTTTTGGAAACTTAAATTTTATAACTTTACTAAGTTAAGTTAAATAATAACAGTTTATTGGGTATCTAGGTCATTTCCACATAAGATAAAATATTAAAGGTTAGCTACTAAGCAGATATTTGTCTGCCTTTGGTTTCTTATATCAAAGAGACCAAAAAGTGCTTAGGTTTATTAATAAACATGTTATATGTATGCTGAGAAATTTTCTGTAAGAAAACATATATTTTTAAAAGGTCTGTATACAAAGAAAGTAAAATATACGTTTTCAGTAAAAAGATATAAAGAATGGAAATATTTTTGTTTCTTGAGTTGAGAAAGATAAATTTGTCCTAAAGTGCTGGGACAAATTCTGAATGTAAAAAAGTAACCAAAGGTTTGTAAAAGTAAAGCCCTAAAGAGTTTTATGTATGGTCAACTTGGCCAGGATTAAAGTAAATCCAATTAAGCAAATAAACTTGTATGTCAAAAGTAAACTGGTACAAAATTAAAACTTGGTTTCCTCTTTCTTAAAAGGATAATTTTCCTAAATTTTTAATCTTCTCTATATAAAAAGGTTATAAAAAGGCTTTTTTTTGGACTATTTTAACTCTGTTTCCCCTTGACTGCTTCTGTTGTCACTTTGAATAGATACCTGAACATGGTTTTACAAGTGAACTCTGTTTCCTATCTGAACAAATGTTTTAAAGCTTTTAATATTTTTGACAAGCTTCCCCCCTGACACAAATATTCAAGTATTGAATAAAAGCTGTCTTTTGACCTGGAAGAGGAGAGAAGGTTTCTCTGGGGATTTTCAGAGGGCCCCTGGGAGGTCTCGGAGAAATTTGCTCTCTTCCTATAAGAAAAGAAAGCTAAACTAATAAGGCTTATTTTGTATGTTAAATTACATGAGAAGCATTGTCAAATAAGTAATGATAAACTTTCTTAAATGATATTATATAAATGTTACTGATATAAATATTTTAAAAATTATCTGATCTGTTCTGATTGTCAGCTATAATCCTGGTTATTATCTCAAAATGTTGTATATCACAGAGATGGTTAAATGCCTTTGTCAGTTACCATTTTTGAATGTTTTGTTATCTATGAACAGTGGCTATTTTACTTTGATTTTTTGCAAATATGTTTCATCTTCAGAGAAATTCATGGAAAGGACTCTGACGCTCTAGAATACAGGTTTCTAATAAATGTTCAGATTGTAAAACCAAACTGGGTAAAAATTACAGAACTCCAACAGAGAAACTTATGACCTCACAAACTTCTGACAGAAGATTAAGATCAAGAACCAATTACACAGGACAGAATAAACTGATAGGGATGATTATAATTTTTATGACTTTTTAATTGAGATATTGATGATTTTTGATGTTTTGCTTTTTTCAGAGTTAAGAAAACCTTTTTCTCTATTCTCTTGAAGAACTATGACTTGCAGCAATTTATAAACAAAACTGAAACATTTGTCTTTTCCTCCCTATCTGAGCCCTCCAAAGTGCAAAAACTTCTGATAAATAAGTATTCTTATGGCAATATAGTTGTTTGCATAAGCACAATAAGAATCTCTTCTTCTTTTAAAAGGACACAATTGGAAACACTGTTATATTACCAAGGCTTTGACTGGAACATCATATTTAAAAAAAACATACAGACTTGGATATAACAAGACAGCTTTTGAGGAATGAAGGTTGACATTCTGGAATAAAGCCACTTGGAAATATTGGCCTGGTACCTTGCTTATGGATTTTGTAACCTGGTAAGGTTGAGCAAAGAATGTCGCTACCTCTGGTAGGTACAAGGAACCTCAATATTTTGGGAAACCTCATGAAGAGAGGGATTCACCCAAATCTGTAGGTACTGCAGGCAGAATCTGATACAGGTCCTTTGCTTGGTTTTCCTTGAGAGACCTTTAAAGTTCAACCTGAGATTTCTTATAAGGTTCCAGCAAAGCAGATTTAAAAGAGCCTATATGATCAATTACTATTCTTGCTGTACTCATGTAAATAATTATGCCAAATTTATTAAAACTAGACATTGTGTAAACCAGTTAGTCTTAATTTGGCTATGTCTAAAGAAATTGATGGTGATTTTAGGGAGGAAGATTATATTTCAATAGGAACTATAATACATGTTTATAGATATTAAATTTTAATTTTTTCAATTATCTTTGAAATTTTGTTTCACTTCTGTTAACTGGACTGGATCTCGAATTCTTCATCTCCTGAAATATCTGGCTAAAACCCTCCAAACTAACATTTTCAGGGTTTTTTCCCCATTATTTTCATTTGGAGTCATTGAAAACTAAATCTGCCCTTTTCCTAAAGCCTTACAAACTGAAGCTGGAAGACCTAATATAAACTTAAAAGAGATTCATGTCTACTGCTGTGTAAGCCACTCAAAAAGCTACCCTGAGTGCCTGATGACACCATGAGAGACATTTCAAACTGCAAAAGATGCTTCGACCCTGACTTCTAGGAATCTTGATGGGCTGACCCCTGGGCTCAGAAACTGGTTTATAATTTGCTCCAATCATTAACCTTGCTTTTCTCTTTTTGTTTCTCTAGAAAAACTTCTTATTAAATACCTGGTTACTTACTTACTTGATATAGGCCTACCTTAAGGAGCCCACCAGCATCACTGCCTTGTTAAAAGACTGGTTCAAGGAGGGGCTGGCCCCTTTCTTCCACCACACCCGGTGTCAGAGATTGGCTTGCTGTGCAATGGGTGAGTGAACTCACTTCAGATTGGGTAACATGAGTGTTTAGTGCTATAAATTTCCCTCTTGTGCTTTAGCTGTGTTCCATAAAATTTGATAGGTTCTATTTTTGTTTTCTTTCAGTTCAATATATTTTTTAATTTCCTTTGAGATTCCTTCTTTGACCTATAGATTAATTCAGAAGTGTGTGGTTTAGTTTCCAAGTGTTTGGAGATTTTCCTGTTATCTTTATGTTATTGATTTCTAGTTTAATTCCATTGTGGTTAGAGAATACAGTTGCCCATCTGTATCCACAGGTTCTGCACCTGCAGATTCAACCAACCACAGTTTGAAAGGCCTATGATGATTGTGTCTGTATGGAACGTGTACAGGCCTTTTTTCCTAGTCATTGTTTCCTAAGCAAGACAGTATAAAAACTATTTACCTAGCATGTACATTGTATTAGATATTATAGGTAATCTAGAGATGATTTAAAGTATACAAGAGGATGTGCATAGGTTATAGGCAAATCCTATACCATTTTATATAAAGGACTTGAGTGTCCATGGATTTTGGTATCTGCAGAGGTCTGGAACCAATCTCCTGTGGATATCGAGGGACAGTTGCAAACTCTGTGTGATTTAAATTATTTCAGTTTTTTTGAGGCTTGTTTTATGGCCCTAAACTTGGTTTATCTTGCTATATGTTCCATGGGTTCTTGAAAAGATTGTGTGTTATTCTTTGTTGAATGGAGTGTTCTATAAATGTCAATTAGGTCCTATTAGTTGATGGTGTTGTTGAGTTCTAATATATCCTTGCTGATTTTCTGTCTAGTTTTTCTATCAATTGTTGAGGGAGGGGTGAGCATTTAGTGCTATACATTTTAATGTGAGTTTTAAGTTTCCAAGCATAATTGTGGGTTTGTCCCTTTCTATTTTCACTTCTATTGGTCTTTGCTTCATTTATTTGGTAGCTCTTTTGTTTGGGGCATACACACTTAAGATTGCTATGTCTTCTTGGTGGATTGATCATTTCCTTAGTATATAATATCCCTCTCTGGCTTTGGTAATTTTCCTTGCTCTGAAGTCTACTTCATTTGTTATTAATATGGCCACTCCTCCTTTCTTTTGACTGATGTCTGGATGGTATATCCTTTTACTTTATTTTATTTTCAATTTACCTATATAATTATACTTGAAGTTATTTTCTTAGAGAAAACATATAATTGGGTCTTGTTTTTTTATCCACTCTGTCAATCTCTGTCTTTTCATTTGTATATTTAGACCATTTACATTTAACATAGTTACTTACATGCTGAGGCTTAAGTCTGCCACTTTATTTTTTGTTTTCTCTTTGTTCTCTCTGTTTTCTTTTTTTCTACCTTCCTCTGGGTTCCTTGAACATTTTTTAAAAATTTAATTTTGATTTATCTGTAGTATTTTTGTGTATATCACTTTGCATACCTTTTTAGTACTTGCTCTAGGTGTTACATTATATATAATTTGTCAAAGTCTACTGATTTCAACATTTTACCAGTTCAAGTGAAGTGTAGAAGCCTTACCTCTCTTTTCAACCCTTACCCTCTCCCATTTATAATATAATTGTCTTCAGTATTTCCCCCACATACACCAAGAACAGTATTACACGGTGTTGTATTTTTTGCTTTGGCTGTCAAACATAATTTAGAAAACTCAAGAACAGAAGGAAAGTCTACCATATTTACCCACAGGTTTACTCTGTTCATGTTCTTTCTTCCTTCCTGATGTTCCAAGATTCTTTTTTTTTTTTTTAATCATATTATTTCTGTTTAGAGAATTCTCTTTAGCCATTCTTTTAAGGAGGTCTCTTCTGGGTAAAAATTCTGTTAGTTTTCCTTCACCTGAGAATGTCTTGATTTCCTCTTCATTCCTGAAGGGTATTTTCACAGATAAAGGTTCCCAGGTGGATAACTCATTTCTTTCAGTATCCAAAAAATATCATTTCACATCCTTACGGCCTCCATGGTTTTTGTTGTGATATCTACTGTTACTTGAATGGGTTTTCTTCCTATAGGCAATGTGTCATTTCTCTGGGGTAGTTTTCACTACTTTTTCTTTGTCTTCAGTTTTTAGAAGTTTGAGTATTATGTGTCTTGGCATGCATTTCTTTGGATTTATCCTGTTTGAGATTCACTCAGCTTCTTGAATCTGTAGATATATGTTTTGTTTGTTTGTTTGTTTTGTCAAATTAGGGACATTTTCAGCCATTATTTCTTCAAATACTTCCTCAGCCCCACCCTCTTTCTCATCTCCTTCTGAGACTCCAATACCATGGATGTTAGATCCTGTGTTATAGTCTCACAGGTCCTGAAGACTCTATTCATTTTTTTTAGTCTATTTTCTCTCTGTTGTTCAAATTGGGTAATTTCCATTGTTCTATGTTCCATTTCACTGATTCTTTCTTCTGTACTCTCTATTCTGCTTAGGCCAATTCATTCAGATTTGATTACAGTTATTGTATTTTTTGACTCTAAAATTTTCTTTTGTTTCTTATTTATATTTTCTATTTTTTTGCTGAGGCTTTCTATTTTTTCATTTGTTTCAAGCATTTTGTAAGTTCTCACTGAAGCATTTTTATTATGGCTGTTTTAAAATCTTTGTCAGTGAGATCAGCATCACGACTGTGTGAGTTGTTCCCTTTGTCCCTCCTCTCAAGGTTACAACCAGTATGACATCCATAGACAAACAAGGATCCTCTGCACAGCACACTAGGATACTGAGAGATCCACGCATCTGTACATCTGAGGGTGGGCGGACTGGACCTCATGGAGGCAGTGGGCCCAGGTAGCAGCATGATAGCTCCTGAGACCAGAGGCTCTAGGAACCATGGTAGGTCTGTGACTGGAGGCTTCAGGAACCACAGCACCACCCAATAATGGATGCTCCAGGAACCGAGGCAGCACCTACAACCAGAGGCTCCAGGAACCAGGGTGGCATGCAGCCCCCTCCTTCTCCTCTGGCAGCAGTGATGGTGCCTGTGACCTGAGGCTCCAGGAACCATGGTGACCTCTGAGATCAGAGGCTCTGGAAACTGCAGCAGCACCCATGATTGGAGGCTGCAGGAACCTCAGCAGTGCACACAACCCAGCATCCCAACTCCTCCAGCAGTAAGATACCTGTGACCTTGGCCCTCCCAGCAGTGGGAGCTGCATCCAGGACCCCAGTGCACCTGGCAGCCATAGTGGTACCTGAGACCAGAAGCTCCAGGAACTGAAGCACCTGTAACTGGAGGCCCCAGGAACTGTGGCAGTGCCTGCGGCCCAGGTACTCACTCTCTGCTGTGGTGGTGGTAACACCAGTGACCCCAGCCCACCCAGCAGTGGTGGCAATGCCCGTGAACCCAGCATCTCCAGTGGTGGTGGTGCTCGCACGCCAAGAAGACCTGGTAGCAGCAGAAGAGGAGGCATACATGACTCCAGCCCCTCAACCGCAGTTGTGCCTGAGGCCACAGGGAACTGGGCAGCCATGGCGGCAGAGCCCACAACCCTGGTCCCTCAGCCACAGTGATGCCCACAACCCCAGCCCTGGGACCCATGGCAGCAGTGCCTTTGAAACTGACAACCCTGGACACAAAGGAGGCTCCCTGAAACTCTGGCTCCCACCCCACTCTCCTCCTCTCCCCTTCATGGTGGTGGAGACTTTGACCCAGGTGAACCTGGAAACAGGTTGGGTAACCCAGTGGTGATGCCTGAAGCCACAGAGAAACCAGCATCAGCAGCAAGGCACCAATGACCTTGGAGGCACTAGCAGGGACAACGAGGGCACCAAAGACACTTCTAGCAGAGGCAGTGGAGGGGGGAAAGTGCTGGCTCTCAAGTACAATCAGAGGCATCTCAGAATCAAAGTAACTGAAGCCTTACCCAAGTAAGAAAGGTGTTTACTACCATGAATGCACCATCAGAGGAACAACTCATCAAGCACCTGGAAAAATTATGGTAACATGGCATCACCAAAAAAATGACAATTCTCTAGAAACCAAACTTGAAGTCACTGGAAGGTTGCAATCTAACTGATGGAGAATTCAAAATAGCTGTCATGAAGAAACTCAATGATCTATAAGAAATCTCAGAAAGACAGTTCAATGAGCTCGGGAATAAAATTAATGAACAGAAGGAGTATTTACCAAAGAGACTGAAACTCTAAAAAAGAACCAAACAGAAATTCTGGAGCTGAAGATCACAATAAATGACATGGAGAATGGATTAGAAAGCACTAGAAATAACACAGGCCATATGGAAGGGAGAATTAGTGAGCTTGAAGATAAAAATCTAGAAATGATTCAGGTGGAAGAGGAGAAAGAACTAAGATTTTTAAAAAATAAAGAAACTCTATGAGAAATATCTGGCTCCATTAGAAAAAGCAACATAAGGATAATGGGTATCCCAGAAGAAGAAGAGACAGAGAAGGAAGCAGAGAGCTTATAGAAATCAATAATAGCTGAGAACTTCACAAACTTGGGAAAGGAACTGGATACACAAGTTCATGCAGCTAATAGAACATTTAATTATCTCAATGCAAAAAGATCTTCTCCAAGACACATTATATTAAGGCTGTCAAAAATCAACGACAAAGAAGGACTGACCCGGTGGCACAGTGGTTAAGTTTGCATGTTCCACTTCAGCGGCCAGGGGTTCACCAGTTCAGATCCCGGGTGTGGACACGGCACCACTTGGCAAGCCATGCTGTGGCAGGCGTCCCACATATAAAGTAGAGGAAGATGGGCACAGATGTTAGCTTAGGGCCAGTCTTCCTCAAAAAAAAAAAAAAAATCAATGACAAAGTAAATTACCTACAAAGGAGCCCTCATTAAGCTATCAGCAGATTTCTCAGCAGAAACTCTACAGGACGGGACAGACTGAAATGATATATTCAAAATATTGAAATATAAAAACTGCCAGCCAAGAGTATTCTATCCAGGGGCTGGCCCCATGGCTGAGTGGTTAACTTTGTGAACTCCGCTTTGGAGGCCCAGGGTTTCCCTGGTTCAGATCCTGGGTGCAGACATGGCACTGCTCATCAGGCCATGTTGAGGCAGTGTCCCATATGCCACAACTAGAAGGACTCACAACTAAAATATTCAACTGCGTACTGGGGGGATTTGGGGAGGAAAAAGCGGAAAAAAAATATTGGCAACAGTTATTAGCTCAGGTGCCAATCTTAAAAAAAAAAAAAAGAATATTCCATCCAGTATAGTTGTTCTTCAGATATGAAGGAGAAATAAAGGCTTTCCCAGACAAACAAAAGCTGAGGGAATTTATCTCCACTGGACCTACCTTACAAGAAATGTTGAAAGGAGTTCTCCTATCTGAAATGAAAAGGCAGAAGTGAACAAATCCTTGAGTAAGGTGATAAATAAATAGACAGGACCAGAAGATCACAAAGATGTTACAGAATAGGATTTAAACACTTAATTACAGCATAAAGGTTAAACAGGAAAAAAAGCATTAAAAATAACTAACACTACTTGAATATGGTAATGAACTCACAATATAAAAAGGGGTTAATTTGTGACAACAAAAACGCAAAAGGGAGGAGGTAAAGGACAAAACCTGCATCGGCAAATGAAGATAAGATGCCATCAGAAGAAAAAGGACTATTTTACCTGAGACACTGTATACAAACTGCACAGTAAGCACAAAACAAAAATCTAGAGCAGAGACATGAAGCATAAGAAAAGAAGAAGCTGAGAAAAACATCACAGAAAACCACCGGACTGAAATGGCAGACAGACACGAAAGGGAAAAGAAATACGGAAATATACAGCAACAGGCAAATAAAAGATAAAAAGGCAGGAGTAATGTCTCATATATCAGTAATCACCCTAAATGTAAATGGACTGAACTCACCAATCAAAAGACATACAGTGACTGGATGGATTAAAAAACAAGACCCAATTGTATGCTGCCTCCAGGAAACACACCTCAGCTCTGAAGACAAACATAGGCTCAGAGTGAAGGGATGGAATATGATATTCCAAGCAAATGGTAACCAAAAGAAAGTGTGTATAGCCATAGTTATATCAGACAAAATAGACTTCAAGGCTGAAAAAGGTAACAAGAGACAAAGATGGCCATTATATAATGATAAAGGAGACAATCCATCAAGAAGACATAACATTTATGGATACATATACACCTAACATAGGAGCACCAAAGTATATAAAGCAACTGTTAACAGACCTAAAGGGAGAAATCAACAGCAACACAACGGTGGTAAGGGACTTTAACACCCAACTTACATCAATGGATCGATCAACCAGACAGAAAGTCAGCAAGGAAACATCAGCCTTAAATGACACATTAGGCTAGATGGACTTAATAGACATTATATATATATATATATATATATATATATATATATATATATATATAGAACATTCCATCCAAAAGAAGCAGAATACACATTCTTCTCAAGTGCCCATGGAACATTCTCAAGGGGAGACCATATGTTGGGACACAAAACGAGTCTCAATAATTTTAACAAGATTGAAATCATATCAAGCATCTTTTCCAACCACAACAGTACGAAACTAGAAATCAAGCACAAGAATAAAACTGGAAAAATCACAAATATGTGGATATTAAACAACATGCTACTGAACAACTATTAGGTCAAAAAAAAAAAACCAAAAGAGAAATAAAAAAATACCCAGCGACAAATGAAAATGAAAATATGACATACAAAAATCAATGGGATGCAGCAAAAGTGGTACTAAGAGGAAAGTTTATAGCAATACAGGCCTACGTAAAGAAACAAGAAAAATCTCAAATAAACAATCTAACTATACACCTGAATAGGAACTGAAAAAACTAGAAGAACAAACGAAGCCCAAAGTTAGTAGAAGGAAGGAAATAAAAAAAAATACAACTGGAAATAAATGAAATAGAGACTAGAAAGGCAATAGAAAAGATCAATAAAGCTAAGAGCTGGTTCTTTGAAAAAAAATAAACAAAATTGGGGCTGGCCCCGTGGCCGAGTGGTTACGTTCGCGCGCTCCGCTGCAGGCGGCCCAGTGTTTCGTTGGTTCGAATCCTGGGCGCGGACATGGCACTGCTCATCAAACCACGCTGAGGCAGCGTCCCACATGCCACAGCTAGAGGAACCCACAACGAAGAATACACAACTATGTACCGGGGGGCTTTGGGGAGAAAAAGGAAAAAATAAAATCTTTAAAAAAAAAAAATAAACAAAATTGACAAACTTTTAGCTAGACTCACTAAGAAAAAAAGAGAAAGCTCAAATAAATAAAATCAGAAACAGAAGAGAAGAAGTTACAACAGATACTACAGAAATACAAAGGATCATAAGAGACAACTACAAACAGCTATATGCTAACAAATTAGAAAATCTAGAAGAAATGGATAAATGGATAAATTCTTAGAATTCAGTCTTCCGACACTGAACCATGAAGAAATAGAAGATTTGAATAGACTGGTCACTAGTAAGGAGATTAAGACAATAATTGAAAACCTCCCAAAAAACAAAAGTCCCAGACCAGATGGTTTCACTGGAGAATTCTACCAAACATTGAAAGAAGACTTAATACCTATCCTTCTCAAACTCTTCCAAAAAATTGAAGAGGAGAGAACGCTTCCTAACTCATTTTATGAGGCCAACATTACTCTGCTACCAAAACCAAACAAGGACAACACAAAAAAAGAAAATTACAGGCTAATATTCCTGATGAACATACATGCAAAAATTCTCAATGAAATATTGGCAAACCAAATACAACAACACATTAAAAGGATCATACACCACGGTCAAGGGGGATTTATTTCAGGGATGCAGGGATGGTTCAACATCTGCAGATCAATCAGTGTGATACATCACATTAACAAAATGAAGAATAAAAATTGCAAGATCATCTCAATAGATGCAGAATAAGCATTTGACAAGATTCAACATCGACTTATGATAAAAACTCTCAATAAAATAGATATAGAAGGAAAATATCTCAACATAATAATGGCCATATATAACAAACCCACAGCTAACATCGTACTCAATGGTAAAAAACTGAAAGTTTTTCCTCTAAGATCAGGAACAAGACAAGGCTGCCCACTCTCACCACGTTTATTCAACATGGTACTGAATGTCCTAGCCAGAGCAGTTAGGCAAGACAAAGAAATAAAAGGCATCCAAGTTGGAAAGGAAGAAGAAAGCTCTCACTATTTGAGGATGACATGATTTTATATATAGAAAACCCTAAAGACTCCACCAAAATACTATTAGAAATAATACATGAGTACCGGAAAGTTGCAGGGTATCAAATCAATACACAAAAATCTGATGTGTTTTTATGCACTAACAACCAACTGTCAGAAAGAGAAATTAAGAAAACAATCCTATTTACAAATGCAGCAAAAAGAATAAAATACCTAGGAATAAATTTAACCAAGGAAGTAAAAGACCTGTACACAGAAAACTATAAGGCATTATTGAGAGAAATTGAAGAAGACGCAAAGAAATGGAAAGCTATTTCATGCTCATGGGTTGGAAGAATTAACATTGTTAAAATCCAGATTACCTAAAGCAATCTAGAGATTCAGTGCAATCCCTATCAAAATCCCAATGACATTTTTTTCACAGGAATGGAACGAAAAATCCTAATATTTGTATGGAACCACATATGGCAAATAAACCACAATAGCTGAAGCAATCCTGAGAAAAAAGAACAAAGCTGGAGGTATCACAATTCCTGGTTTCAAACTATACTACAAAGCTATAGTAACCAAAACAACATGATGTTGGCAGAAAAACAGACACACAGATCAATGGAACAGAATCAAGAGCCCAGAAATAAACCCAGACATCTATGGCCAACCAATTTATGACAAAGGAGCCAAGAATACACAATGGAGAAATGAAAGTATCTTTAATAAATGGTGCTGGGAAAACTGGACAACCACATGCAAAAGAATGAGAGCAGACCACTATTCTATACTATACACGAAAATGAACTCAAAATGGATTAAAGACTTGAATGTAACACCTGAAACTATAAAACTCCTGGAAGAAAACACAGGCAGTATGCTCTTTGACATCGGCCTTAGATGTCTTAGATGTCTTCTTGGATATGTCTCCTTAGGCAAAAGAAACAAAAGAAAAAATAAACAAATGGGACTACATCAAACTAAAAAGCTTCTTCACAGCGAAGGAAAACATCAACAAAATGAAAAGACAACCTACCAGTTGGGAGAAAATATTTGCAAATCATATATCCGATAAGGGATTAATATCCAAAATATATAAAGAACTCATACAACTGAACAACAAAAAAACAAACAACACGATTAAGAAATGAGTAGAAGATCTGAACAGACATTTTTCCAAAGAAGGCTTACAGATGGGCAACAGGCACATGAAAAAATGTTCAACATCACTAATCATTAGGGAAATGCAAATCAAAATCACAATGAGGTATCATTTCACTCCTGTCAGAATGGTGATTATTAAAAAGACAAGAAATAAGTGTCGGAGAGGATGTGGAGAAAACGGAACCCTCATACACTGCTGGTGGGAATGTAAATTGGTGCAAACACAATGGAAAACAGTATGGAGAATCCTCAAAAAATTAAGAATAGAACTACTGTATGATCCGGCTATTCCACTTCTGGGTATTTATCTGAAGAATATGAAAACATTAATTTGCAAAGGTTATCTGCACTCCCACGTTCATTGCAGCATTATTCCCAATAGCTAAGCCTTGGAAGCAACCCAAGTGTCCAATGGTGGATGAATGGATAAAGAAGATGTGGTATATATACCATGGAATGCTATTCAGCCATTAAAAAAAGGGTAAAATCTTGCCATTTGTGACAACATGGATGGACCTTGAGGGTATTATGCTAAGCGAAATAAGCCATATGATTTCAGTCATATGTGGAAGAGAAAAAAAGAAACACGTAGATAAGGAGAAGAGATTAGTGGTTACCAGAGGAAAAGGGTGTGGGGGGAGGGTGAAATGAGTAAATGGGGTCAGTTGTACAGCGACAGATGGAAAATAGACTTTTGGTGGTGAGCAAGCTGTAGTATATACAGATGTTGAATTATAATGCCGTACACCTGAAACCGATATAATGTTATAAACCAATGTCACCTCAATAGAGAAAAGACTCTAAAAATAAAATAAGTAAAATTTTTGTCAGATAATTCTAACATCTGTGTCATCTTGGTGTTTGTGTCTGTTGATTATCTTTTCTCATTCAGTTAGAGAACTTCCTGGTTCTTCACATGACAAGTGATTTTCAACTGAAACCCGGACATTTTGAGTATTATGTGATAGGGCTGGATCTTATTTAAATCAGTTCATTCTCCCCTGACACTGCTCCAGTGAAGGGGGGGACCCCCTTCTTACTGCCATATGGGGGTAGAAGTCTAGCTTCTCCACCCAACCTCCCTTAACCCCTGGAGGGTGAAGGCTCCTTGTTATTGCGGGGGGCGGCACAGGTCTGGTCCCCGTTAGCCAGCCACCAGCCGACCCTGGCTGGGAGGGGGAGGGGTGCTTCACCACTGCTCCCTGCATGGCTTCCTGGCAGAGTCCACTGTAGGAGGCGTGCTTGTTACCACCGCGTGTGGTGCAGGTCCTCACTCCCGGCTGGACCTCTTCTCACAGCGCTCAAGTGAGGAGGGGTGGGACCTCTCATCCCCGCTGGGTTGGGGTGGATGTTCAGGCTCCCCCTGCCACTGTGGGGAGGATGAGCCCACTGGCGATGGAGAGCTCAGCTCCATCCTGGGCCTCCTCTGGCACCACTCAGATGGGGTGTGGGGGTCTGGCCTGGGGTTTTTCCTTACAGCCTGGCAAGGGTGAAGTCTAAGCACCCCATTGGCCTTTGCTGCCGGGGTGGGAGGAAGCTGTGGGTTTTCCTGTGGTCTTGGGCTGGAGTAAAGCAGTTTTTGCCTGGTATTTCTAGGCTGCCCGCTTCTTGGCTCTTTGAAGAGCGGGGTTTTGCTGGAACGTCTTCTTGTCTGTGCCCACGGGTATGTCCAGCTGCCGGCTTCTCCAGTGTTAGGTCTGGGATACACGAGGCAAAGAGAAAACCCAGGGAACTCACAGCCATATCATTCCTCAGCTCCCGAGGTCCCTAACCAGGGTGCCTTCTCTCCACCCTTCAGAGCCTTCTCATGCTTGTTTTATAATGTCTGGGGTATTTAGTTGTACTTAGCAGAAAAAATAGGGAAAAGGACCTCTAGTCCATCTTCTTGGAACGTCACTGCATTTTGAAGTTGCTCTTCACTCTTTCCATTTCCTTCTCAGTGATTGGCAGGTGGTAAAGGGTGGTGATGCCAGAGTGAAGACTGCTCAGAAGCTTCCCCATCATCTGCAGGATTTGCATGGCTTTGCGTGCTGTCTGTTTCTGGTCTCAAGACACTCACAGGCTAGAAGCCTGATAAAAGTGGTGAGGGTTGAGTCGTGAGACTTCCCCGTTCAATAACACTTCACATGTTACCTTTCTCCTTCCTGAATCGGTGTGTTCTTCCCTCAACCCCTGGGGTCTCTGAAGCCTCAGTGTCAGTGATCAGATTCCCCAACAATCATGCCCGTGCAGGGACATGAACATGAATGAGAATGACTGGATGCTGTCGCTAAAGCGTAAATCCTTTCGAGGTGGCTTGTGCCTTTTCAGCAGGCTGGCAGTTCTGATCTGCTCAGCTTGAGTCATTAGCATTTCCTGAGAGCTGGATCTAGCAGAAGCTGTGAAGGAGCCAGCTGTGAACCTATCTGATGGAGAAATGCCATACACAGAAACTGAAAACTGACCACAGATCTCCGAGGGTTCCTTCCAACCCAACCCCAAGTCCACAGCGCCCTCATTGCATCTTCCCCACTCGCCAGATCGCCCGTGCCTCTTGGCCGGCCCAGAGCCCCAGAGAGGCGGAGGCGGGGCCAAGCAGGGTGAAATCAGTCACTGGAGACTTCTCTGTGCTTCCCCTTTCACTCTCAGATGCCACTAGGGTCCCCGACGAGGGAAGACACGAGGAAACAGGTAAGAACTATTTTGTTCTCTTCTGCATTCAGCAAGGAAGTATGGAGCAGCTGCCATGTGCCAGGCACAATTCTTAGGGCTGGGAGCCCAGTGGGGACCCCTTCCCTGTGTCTTGCTGGTGTTACAGAGGTTGTAGATGCCTGTCTTTGAGAGTTCCCGCTGGTGGGCTTGGCGAGTCATCTGAGGGTAGGATGGGTCATTGGATGCCCGGGAGGGAAGAACGGCCTCAGGGAGGCTGCCTCTGAGGTCCTGCAAAGCCCTTAACACATCTGCATCTGGACAGCGTGGCCTGGTCCTGAGCCTCCAAGCCTAATGCCTACCGTCCCAGCCTCCATGCCCCATACTGCCTCAGTGGCCTTCCAATTCCAGGCCTGAGGCCCCACTTGTTATGCTCCAGAGACTGCCCGGGGCCCCTTGGGGGGAGCACACAGCCCTGCATGGAGAAGCGCCCCCCTCTCACTGGTCCTGGCATCCCCAAGCCAGTCCCCAGTGAGGCTGTGGTGGTGGCTGCTGCAGAGGGGACACAGCAGCCCAGCTACTGGAGGCTGGTCTTCGGCACGGTGAATGGAATCGGGCCCTTGTGGAAACCCAAATGGGGCTTGGGGTGTGTGTCCCTCAGAGCACTGACCCCAGAACTCTGCCAAGGGTTCACGGAAAATGTGGAGTAGACCCTATGGCCAAAGAAGGGTGGGCAACGCACTGGACTCCAGCCCCACGGGGGGAGCTGTGCGGCGCACACACAGCTGGTGAAGGGTCGGAAAAGACCTGCAGTCAAGAGTCCTATTTGACTTTTGTAACCCAGCTTTTCTCAAATGGTTGTGACCTTGAAGACCTTTTTGCATGTCACACTATTAGCGCCCACTGAGCTGCCGTCCGAGTCTGTCCCAGTTCAGACTCCTCACACCCGATTCACGCCCGGGGACAGGCCTGCACCAGCTCTCCCCACACCAGTGACCGGACACCCAGCAGGCTTTGTCACGAGCCACGCAGCCTGGGAGATAAACAGCTGGGGCGGGGTGGCGGTGATGTGTGGGAAATGTCGGCTGGGCGGGCGGGAGGGGCGCCGGTCTGCCCTGAGACCGGAGACACACTCTTCAGCACATCCTGCTGGCTCCCGGGGGACAGCCCAGAGGGCACAGCCATGCAAATCGGGACTTAAATTTAACTCTATGTAAATGTAACTCTGGGTAAAAGTCTAGTGAGGTGGCCGGCAAGCTCGCTGCACAGAGAGAGAGAGGCAGAGATGGGCAGTGGCTGCAGACTGGCAGCCCTTGACCTGCCTCTCACCCACAGACAGGTTTTGCTTGACCAGCACCGTGGGGTTTTTTCGTTTGTTTTTCAGGCAGGTCATTTCATGTGAAAACGTGGCTTCTTACTTCTCTTAAAACAGTGGAAGGTCAGGCAGTGCTGAGCCCGCGGTCCCCCACGGTCCCCCTGGGCAACAGTTGAGTGGAGCTGAGATAGTCACAGCCTTGACACAAGGCCTGCCTTTGTCCCCACCTGGTTGACCTGTGTTTCTACTCAGCCCCTGGGGGCATCTGAGTGGGGCCCTAGGACCGCATTCTCCTAAGTCCTTCCAACCCCTCTGAATGCTCTCTGGCTGTCAGACATAATTATTGGTTTTAGAGTTATTTTTTTCCTGGTCGTTAAAATCAAGGTTGGACCATGTCTCTCCCCTGTGTAAAACCCTTCGTCAGTTGTCCCAAGCTGAGCTCCAGGTCACCCAGGGCCTGGCACTCGGGCATCGAGTAGTCTGGTGCCCCTCAAAGCCTGAGAGCCAGGCAGGAAGTTTATAAAATTATGGATGGAGGATGGACAGATGGATGGATGGATGGATGGATGGATGGATGGATGGACGGACGGTTGGATGGATGGGAGGAAGGAATGAGTGCTGGGAAGAGAGAGAGGCCAGCCCTGCAGAGTTCTCAGGCTGAAGGGAGAGGCACGGCATACCCAGAAAAGGTTCTGTGAGCATCCAGAATTCCACATCCCGCATGCAACCAGACATGGTCCTCTCGGGAATGGGGAAACAGAGTCAGAGCTCAGTGGGTGAGCAAGAAAAGCCGTCTGGATCAAGTAAGTGACCAGATGGCTCAGAGACAAACTCTCCCCGGCCCAGGCTCGAACCTAGACGCAACGCCATGCATCTCCTCGGCCCCTCGCTCCTGCTCCTCGGTAAGGCTGGTGGCCTAGGCTGGTCCTTGGGTTCTGGGATGACTGTGGGAGCTGGAGGGGGAGGGAAGGCCTGGGGCAGAGAAGAGTGAATGCGGGGTGGCATGAGGGAGGTCATGTATGTCTGTGTCCATGTCCTTCTCTCTGTGTCTCACACCCTTGGTGTGCCTCCGCTCTCTCCCTCCATCTTCGGAGGGGCTTCTTTCTTCCTCTGAAAGTTCTCTGTGCCCCTCAATGATAATCATGATCACTGTGCTGGGTTCCAGAATACTTGGCTTTCTCTGGCTCAGTTCCATGGGAATTTGACCACCCCAACACTCTCTACACCTGGGAGGGGGCCTGCGTCTGGATTCCCTGCACCTACAGAATGCCAAAGAGTGGAAAGTACCTCAACGGCCTGATCCTGTACCACGGTTATAAGTATGACGAAGTCAGCAAGGAGTACAGGGGGACCGTCCTCTATAACAAGACGAACACCGAGGAGGCTCCCAAAGACAGGAGAGTAGAGTTCCTGGGAGACAACAGATCCAACTGCACCTTCCGCATCGACCCCGTGAAAGTCAAAGACAGCGGTCAGCTGGGGCTGAGGATGATATCGGGGTCTGACAAATGGATGGAGGAAATAGGCCTGAACGTCTCTGGTAAGGCCCTGGGGGATGTGGTCCTCCACCTCGGGCACGGTCAAGGGGGAGGTGGGAAACACCCGGTTCCTGGGACAGGGCGGCGAGCCGGGTTGCCTGCAGAAGCCAGGCAGCGGGTGCCAGCGAGTGACTCACGCAGCACAGGACAACAGGGCTGTGGCAAACTGGAGCCTGGCACTTGACCCTCCTGAAGCATCCCGCCCACCGCTCAGCTCCTGCCCACTCTGGAATCCGGGCTGCGGGTTGCCCGATTTTTCAAGAGAAGATGGCAATCTGGATTTTCAAGTGAAATCCCCCAACATGTTAATGTTGGTGATTAATTCTAATGAGCCCTTCACGGCTAAATGACATGCTTGGAGGGGATGAGTCAAACACAGGTCTGGGGCCTCCACCCCAGGGAGCGTGCTCACTCTGTGTCACAGCCTGTTTCTTCAGTGAGTGGTTCTAAGCAGCCCGGTGTTTGAGGTGAGAGATGTTGCTTCAGACCCTGTGGTCGGAGGGTGGCCCAGCCGCTGGGAGAGCTGGGCCTGGCGCCCACAGCCCTGCTCTACTAAAAGGATGCTGCGTTGGGTGTCTCCAGTATGGAGGCCATGAAACACTCGCAGATCTGTCGTCGACGCTAAGAAATGCATGCTGAACCAAACCAGTAAAATTCACTTGGGGTGGTGGGGAGAGTGACCT
Source organism: Equus przewalskii (assembly GCF_037783145.1). NCBI lineage: Eukaryota > Metazoa > Chordata > Mammalia > Perissodactyla > Equidae > Equus > Equus przewalskii. Next base: position 6,536,044 of record NC_091839.1, read on the forward strand.
TGAACACACTGAGAAAGCAAACATCAGGGAGTGACAATGAAGTAAGTTTAAAACATAAAATATGACTCCTTAGGAGGATCAGCATCCTCAGGACCCTTCAGAGCGTGTCTCGGCTGAGCAAGCGTGACCTAAAGCACAGAAAGCCAGGCCCAGGGGAGGCAGAACGGACTGGCAAGGATTCCTGAGCCATCATTTGGGGAGGGCATCTAAAGCCGGGTATAAGAGGCTGGCACCCACAGGTCCTCAGTCCCCCACACCTCCAGTGTGATCCTTACTCTGTTGCAGAGACGGCCCCTCCACCACGCATCCAGCTCCCTCCCGAAATCCAGGAGCTCGAGGAGGTCACTCTGACCTGCTCGCTGAATTTCGCCTGCTTTGGGTACCAATTGCAGTGGTCCCTGAAGGGGCCTGTTGTCTCCTCGACCTCCCTGACCCCCAAGACCGTCTCCACGGAGAGCAAGCTCACATACCAGCCGCAGTGGACTGACCACGGCAAGAATCTGACCTGCCAGCTCTTGGATCCTGACCAGCGGGTACTCTCGGAGGAAACCGTGCGGCTGGATGTGAAGCGTGAGTGTCCCCAGGGCTCCTCTGGGAAGGACAAGGGGCTCATCAGCTTCTCCCCAAGCCCTCAGTGAGCACAAGGTGCCAGGAGCCTCCGCAGAGGCAGTGTAACCAGTCTGTGGACACCTGCAGCAGGGGATGGTCCGGGCAGAGCCACGTTCCCTCCTCCACATCTCTTTCTGGTGTTTCAGGAAACAGACTCATTTTAGCATCTGCTTTGGTCCAATGGAATAAAATAATTTTATCTATCCTCAAGCCATGACATGACTTTGGGATCATCCGCTTAGGGGTTTGTTTCCCCGGGTGGGGAGAGTGAAAAATCTTGTCACATCATTATTTGTGCCTCATTCATTCATTCAACAAATCTTTATTGCAAACCTACTAGGTGTCAGGCCTTATTATAGCTGCCAGGGATACAGTGGTGAGCAACGTTCTTGCCCACAGGGAGCCAGCGTTGCAGTGGGGCAGACAGAGAATAGATAAGTTAACCAAAAAATATAGAACATACTCGTGGGTGGTGCTAAGTGTATTTAAAAAAAGGAAGCAAGCAGGGCGAGGACAGAGGGTGTGAGGGATGCAGGCTCCTCTGAGAAAGGTGAACTTGAGCTGAGACTTGAGTGACGGGAGGGACTGAGGCAGGGAAATACTTGTGAGAAGACCATTCTGGGAAGAGGAAAGAGCAAGACCAAAGGCTTGAGGCAGAAACTTAGTGTGTCTGCAACAGAGCAAGGGGCCAGTGCGCCTCGGCGCCATGTCCGGGGTCCCGGAGGTATGAGAGGAAGGCCAGGAGGGACTGGACGGTCGATGTCGTGAGCTGCAGTTAGGGTTCTAGATTCTATTCTAAGTGTGGAACGCACTGAATGGTTTCAAGCAGAGGAGGAGCAAGATCTGACTGACAGTGTTAGGAATGCTGCTGGCAGCTGGTGGAGACCAGACTGGCAGGGACTGGGGGCATGCAGAGCAGAGAGATGAGTTAGGAGGCTGTGACAGTCACCTGGGTGCTTGGGCCAGCCCAGCCTTGTTGACAAGGGCAACAGTGAGTGGCTGCACACCCTCGCACGCTGTGTGTAGGCTGCCGCCACTTCTCATCCCTTTCCATCCTCTGAGAATTCCCTGTCTGCTCCTCCAGACCCACCAAAGTTGAAGATCGAGGTCAGTCCCAAAGAAGCCACTGTAACAAAGGGGGAGGAGGTGACCATGACGTGCCAGATCATCAGCAGCAACCCAGAGTACCGGCATATATCCTGGCTCAAGGATGGGATCTCACTGAGGCCGGAGGAGATGTGGGGGGCGCAGGAGAAGCTCAAGCTAACTCTGTCCACAGTGACCAAGGAGATGAGTGGAAAGTACCAGTGTGAGGCCCGCAATGACATAGGCTCAGGAAAGTCGGAAGAAGTGGACCTCCAAGTGCTTTGTGAGCCTCCTGGGAGGCAGGGAGGGGGCAGGCAGAGAGTGAGGGGGATGGAGCGGAAGCCCCTGAGAGGTAAGCAGCATGCCTCTGCTTGTTCTTCCAGATGCTCCGGAACCTTCCAGGGTTCAGATCCTCCCCTCACCAGCTAAGGAGGGAAATTCAGTAGTGTTGACTTGTACATCGCTGGCCAATCCTCCTCCAACAAATTACACCTGGTATCACAATGAGATGGAGGTGCCAGGAAGGACAAATAAGACCTTCCACATCCCAGAGGTCCTCCTTGGGCATGCTGGGACTTATTCCTGTTTCGCAGAAAACAGACTTGGTCCTGGACAAGTTGGCCAGGAGGCAGAGTTGGACGTCCAGTGTGAGTAGTCACAGAGCCTCTGGATTCTGGAGGGAGCAGGTGGCAGTGGGAGAAGGAGGAAGGCAGGTGGAGCGCAGGGGATGCTTGCGTCCCAGTGAGGACGGCAAGCAGACGCCGGGGTCTCCTGACCTGGGAGCTCTGGATGGGTCTTTGCTGTTGCTCGCAGCTGTATTCGCACTCCAGAGCAGGGCCTGGCTTGTGGTCAGCGCTCTGTAGATGTCTGTTGAATGAATGAACTGCAAGATGCCAGGGCCCCACGACGGACACGGAGATGGGGCGTCACTAAGCAGTGGCTGAGTCCCAGAAGGGGTCCTGAAGTTTTCAAGGACAACTGGGGCAAAATGACTCATTATCTTTCCATCGTCAGACCCTGTTCAACACAATCAATCTTGTCACTGAGTTGAGTCCGGGACAAAGAGAACCCATAGCTTTGATTCTGGGACCCTGGGATGTCATAGTCTGAGCCAAGTGCACTAATGGGGATGCCGAAATGGTAACCATCTACCCAGCTGGAGGGATGCTGACAGCAGCAGCAGGCGCGTTTATTAAGTGTTTATCACGGACCACACCACTCTAAGGGCATCATCTCATTTCCCCTTTGCAACAGTTCCACGAGGGGAGGTACTCTCAGGACCCCATTTGACAGACAAGTAAACTGAGGTGTGCAACCCGTGGTCACCTAGCTCTAAGTGGCAGGGTCCAGCAGTCTGGCTCCAGAGCTCATTTTTGGTTTTTTTTAAATTAATACCTGCACCACAGTGACCTGGCTCTGCGCCCCACACCCACGTGAAGACCCGCAGGCAGTGTGCCTCCGCCTCGCATGGGGCCAGGGCTGTGCCCCTAATGGCTGCGCCGTCCTGCCTCAAAGCACGGCCAGGCCACACGGCCAACGCAGGGCTCCCCTCCTCTCATAGATGCACGAGGGAAGTGCGAGCTTCCCTTGGTGAATTCAGGAACTGTGTGAGTGCGGGGGATGGAAAGGGAAGGAGGAAGCAGGAAGGAAAGGGCACTCTGCACACCTGACTTTTCTTCACCCGCCTCTCTGTTTCTCTCCCAGATCCCCCCAAGGAGGTAATCACAGTGATTCAAAACCCTGGGCCGATTCGAGAAGGAGACGAAGTGACCCTGTCCTGTATCTACAATTCCAGTAACCCCGGGGTTACCGAGTACATATGGAACCCCCAGGGCACCCCGCAGAAGAGCTCATCTCGGCTGCTGAAGATTCCAAAGGTTGCCTGGGACACCAAGCCCATCACCTGCTCGGCCTGTAACACGTGGTGTTCGCAGGGTCTGCCTGTCAACCTGGATGTCCAGTGTGAGTGACCCAGGCAGGGGCATCTGGGAAACAGCCCAGCTGGGATATGGGGCTCTCGGGGTGAGGAGCCTGGAGCCTGGGCCCGAGTCTTCACAGAGTATTGAGGGATGAGAGGCAGTCTTCAGGGCCAAGGGGAGAGGAAGTCCTGGGGACAGGAAGAGGGAAAGGGACCCAAGAGGTCAGCCTGGGGTCCTTGCTCTCCAGATGCCCCCAAAGATGTCAAGGTCCTGCTGATCAGCCCCGGTTCTGAGATTTGCTCTGGGGACAAGGTCCACCTCCAATGTCACTTCTCCAGTAGCCGCCCCACAGACGTCCACTTCTTCTGGAAGAAAAATGGGATCCTTCTGCAGGAAGGACGCGAACTGCGTTTTGATGCCATCTCTCCAGAAGACGCTGGAAGTTACAACTGCCTAGTCAATAACTCCGTAGGGCAGAGCACGTCTGAGGCCTGGATGCTCCAAGTGCTATGTGAGTGGCGGAGCCAGAGGCTGACAGCAGAGAAGGGCAGGTGACCAGCTCCCTCGATCCTGACGCCGCTTCTCTTACAGATGCACCTAGGAGGCTGCGTGTGTCTGTTAGCCCAGCAGATGGAGTGACGGAGGGGAAGAAGGTGGTCCTGACATGTCAGAGCGATGCCAACCCCCCAGTCTACGAGTACTCCTGGTTTGACTGGAATAACCAAAGCCTCCACCGTTATGATCAGATGCTGAGACTGGATCCTGTGAAGGTCCAGCACTCAGGCACCTATCGGTGCAGAGGGACCAACCGACTTGGGGTGGGCACGTCGCCCCCCAGCACCCTCACTGTCTACTGTAAGGCGCCTTCCCTTTCTTCTCTGGCCTTGGCCACCCCTGCAGCTTCCCCACAAGGCTGCGCGTTCCAGACCACCTCACCCCTCCTTCCCAGCCCCCTCCCTGCCCTGTCCCACGGCCAGCCCCGCCTGTGCACACAGCTCACCTGTCTTCCCTCCTTCCTGCTCCATCTCTCCTGACTCCCTCTGGGGGGATTCCCTCTCAGGCTGTCCCCCACCCTGCCCCCAGACATCCTGAGCTCCTCCTGGGTCCCTCTCTCTGTCTCTCTCTCTGTCTCAACCTCGATAGGCTGCTCGTTTATATCTATTGAGATTTTAGTGGTTTTCTTTTTATAAGAGACAATGTAAGTAGAGGAAAGGCAGCCGCCTCTCCTTTCTTGCTCCCTGAGAACTCCACGCCCTCCCTCGAGGCAGCTGTCTCATCTTATGACAGAGACATTCTTTCTGTGCACAGTAGGCGTACATGGGTCTATGCCTGTACACACTTCGTCGTTACGCAAATGCCGGGAGAGCTCACACTTTGCCTTTTTTCCCACGTACTAACACCACTTAGAGATGGTTCTACATCTGTGCACATATGGGGTGTCTGAAGTCGGGAAACATAGGGAAGATGTTTCATTTATTTACTGTGTTTTTCCAGATTAATAAAGGGAGCTGTGGCTTTAAAATTTAGGGGGTCATTGCCTGCAGACGCTAAAGGAAACAGCCTGAGCTGCTATTTGGAAATGAATTGTATTGTATAAAAACAGGGTCCCTGGGTCTCCACCTTGTAGATCCCCTGGAGACCTGACTCTTTTCCTAAGGGCTGCGCTGTCTTCCCGTACTTACCTCCCAGAGCCCTCCTCGCGGCCGTGTGCATCTCTTGCTCCAGGAGAGTTGCAGGATAAATTCCTACACGGAATTGCTGGGTCAGAGGACAAGTGATTTTAAGTTCTGCTGGTATGGCCACCCTGTACTCTGAAGAGGTTGTGCCCGTTTGTGAGGACCGCGTGCTGGGCGCATGCCCGTGCCAGTCACAAAGCAGGAGCTCCTCATGAGAAAGAACGAGCCCTCTCCTCCTCACAGGAGGTCCAGAGGGCAGGGGCTGGCTCCTCCCTCTTTCTCTGCATCTCGTCCTCCCGTGTGGAGGAGAAGTGGTGCAGGCAAAAGGACGGCAGCTATGCAGAGGGACGTGGAGGATGCCTACGGGGCAACGCGGCAGGGCAGGGCTGGCCCCTTACCTGAATGAGGCAGCGTCATCGACTGACGGTGCTCCTTTCTCCATCAGATAGCCCAGAGACCATCAGCAGGCGCGCGGCCTTGGGAGTGGGGTTCTGCCTGGCCATCCTCCTCCTGGTAATATGGGGAGTCAAGTTTCAACGGAGGTGAGCTCCTCCCTGCCCACGGCCTCCGTTCCCCGCGGCCGGTCCAGGGAGGGACTCTGGCTCCTCAGTCCTGTAGCCCCCAGCTTGCTGACTCCTCAGGGACCTACTTCCATTCCCTTGATCCCCACTGGGTGGGTCTTGATTTCTTAGCTGGAAGAGGATTCGGAGCCGGCAGGAGCTTCAGGAAAATTCCAGTGGGCAGAGCTTCTTCGTGAGGAATAAAAAGGTAGGATGAGAGAGGGATGAAAACGCAGGGCATACCTTGAAGCCAGGCAAAGCGATGGGGCCGAGACAGAGTTCTGGGGGCAGGTCTAGGGTGTCCCAGGCCAGGGGCAGGGAGCTGAAACCCGTCTCTCTCCCAGATCAGGAGGGCCCCCCTCTCTGAAGGCCCCCACTCCCTGGGCTGCTACAACCCAGTGATGGAAGATGCCATCAGCTACGCTGCCTTGCGCTTTCCCGTTGGCGAGACTGACACGCAGAGGACTGGGTACTGAGGATGCTGGGAGGGTGACACCGCACCCTGGGGGGAGGTGGAAGAAAAGCTCGAGTCCCTCCTGCTGGCTTTGTGTCAGGCCTGTGCCACTGCCATACACCCATAACCTCACTCCAGCTCCATCACAGCCCCCTGGGTCAGCAGTGGTCTCAGGAGCTGGAGCTGTTCCTTCAAGCCAGGTGCATGGAGGCCCAGAGTCGGTCTCTGTCGCCAAGGTTAAGACTGTGATCTAAGCTGACATTCGCTCATACGACACAGCAGCTCCTACCATGGGCACTGGGCCTGACACAGAAGGGGCTGAGAGGCTGTGGGCGCTCTGGGGGTCTCGGGGAGTTGAAAGAAGGAAGGAGTTCCTGCAAAAGGCTTCCTTTGTGGTCATCTCTCTGCCCTCCCTCTCAGAGACACAGAGCCCTCAGAGACACAGGGACTTTCCCTAAACATGGACGACACGGTCACTTACTCTGTGGTGCAGAGGCGTCATGTGGTAAGATGGCAGGGCTGTGGGAGGAGGGAGATGAGGGGCCTGGCCTCAGCTGTGAGTCCTGGAAGGGAAGGACTTGGGCGAACTCAGCAGTGGCAAAGGCTGAGGGGTAGGGCGGGTTGCTCAGGCCAAGGCGTGGTCAGAGCCGGGCAGGCACCTCCCCATCTGAGACCCTGACCTCAGCCAGTTTCTGGACAAGAGGACTTCTGCTCGGGTTCTTGGCCCCTCAGGTGGAGTCAAGGAGAGAAAGGTCAGGGAAAGGGGACTGTGGGAGGCTGGTGGCCGTGAGGCCAAGCTTACCCACTGTGGCTTTCTCAGGGCGACTATGAGAACGTGACTCCAGCTGTTCCGGAAGACGAGGGGATACATTACTCGGAGCTGGTTCACTTTGGGGTTGGGGAGCGGCCTCCAGCTGAGGAAGGAGTAGACTACGTGATCCTTAAGCACTGATGGCCAAATCGGCTGAGGTGGGGGAGCCCAGGGGCTGCAGGGGCCAGGACAGGCCTGGGGCTTTCCCAGCCTCTGCTGTTCAGCCACAAAGCGCCAAGCCTTGCCCTCCACACACACACTCACACACACACTATTACTGCAACGCCAGTCGTGCGGAGAACTCTGTGCACGGGCCCGTGACAGTCTTCTTTCTCAGCACTGGTAACCCCGACCCTCCAAAGGCCTGCCCTGGTCCTTCCACCCTCCTTCCCACCTGGAAACTCATCTAAACACCTGCCTTGTGCTGTACAAACCCCCAGCCCTCCCCAGCCTTCTGCCACCACTCACCCCTCCCGAGCCCCACCACAGCTGGCTGTGTCCCTGCCGGGCTCAGCTGGTCACTGTATTTTCTTTCCCTCCCCATCCCTTTGACCCCCTACTCCTGCTCTGATAGCCCCACTCACTAATCTCATGCCTGATGTTTGCCTCTGGGGCAAAGCCCAGAAAGAGGGACAGAAACGAGGCAGACAGGGGCACTCTCCCACACTGGTTTCTCATCCCCAGGGAAGCCAGGCAGTCCAGGGAGAGGGTCACACTGCTGCAGCCTCGGCCTCAGGGGTCCCGTGGTCTGAGCCATACCCCGGTGTGGACAAACATCTTAACAAACACAGACCTTCCCAATAAAATGGCTCAGATCCCACTTCAAAGAACCAGTGAACTATTTCCAGTGTGTGGAGTCCGAGTGGGGACGGGGAGATGGGGAAGGCGTCGAGGTGATGTCATGATCAAACCTCAGACTGGTGGGTGCCTTGTCTTGCTGGCGAGAGAGCCTGGCTCCACAGGCGGACGAGCATGGATCTGAGTCTTAACTCTTCTGAGCTCTTGGGCAAAGAGCACCAGCTTATCCGAGCCTCAGTTTCTTCATCTGTAAAATGGAGATGCCACTCCCCACCATGCAAATGGTTCAAGATAGGAAGTGAAGGATAATCTCATATTTGCTGGAGTTGCATTATAAGAGGCCTAACGCAATAGCCAAAAGCCCCCACAACCGCAGCCCCATCTTATTTGCATATCTTGAAAGAACATAAAAAGGGGAAGCCAATTCATCACTCATGGTTATTTTCAAAAGTGACCCTGCCAGGTTCTTTCACAACCCACAGCTGCCTAAGAACTTCTCGAAAGCTGCCTTGGGAACCCTCACAGCTTCTCGTCTTCACTGTCACCCCATTGGTTCCCCATGACTAATGCCCACTCTGCAATGGGTCCTTCCGGCTTCCCTCCACTTCTCAGGCCCATCTCCCTCCACCATCTCCTGCTTCTGCCAATGGGCTGTGGGGTTCCCCAGGCCAGGAACGCATGGCCATCGACCAGCAGGAAGATGACTGTAAAATTCCTGGCCTGCGGTGGGTGCTCCAAAAGCGCCACCTTTTCCTGCGCTCCTTTCCCATCCGCTCTGTACCAGAATGTTCTCTAAGCTACGATGACGTTTTGGTCATCCTTGGAATAGGAGTAGTGCAAGGCACTGATCTCCCCATCAACCCACTTTGTTCCGGTTTGATTTCTTGTGAGTCCCATTACCTTTTCTGGAGGAAGGGAAGACTTCCAGAACTGTTTAAATGAGAGAGGAAGGCTTTGGGGGTTTCTGTGCGGAAGTGAAGTCCAGTATCATTCATCCATTCAACCGCTTCTTCAGCAAACGTTTGCTGCGCACCTGTCAGCACGCTCAGCACAGAGCCAGTTGTTAGGGTACAAAAGTACGTGACATAGTCCCACCCCTGGGGCTCTCTAATCTAGAATGCCTCGAGGGTTTCAGGGCAGGGGCCCCTAGAAGTTGCTGAAGGCAGCCCCGAGCCTAATGAGGCCTGGCACAGGCTCCCTGGCAACCAGCAGGTACCTTCCCATCCTGTCCCTGAGCCCGGCTGCTGACATAAACCCTCTTCATGACCAATTGACCAAGAGATGTGGCTGTCAACAGGCACGCCACGGCGTGAACAGCAGGTGGCCAGGAAGGCGGGAGGCCAAGGACTCCAGGACCTGACAGCCCTCCACCCAGCCCCAGATCTCGCCATCCTCCCAGGGCCCAGACAAGCAATCATTCATCCAACTCATGGAGCCCCTGCTATATGTGCAACAGGCAGCGGACAAAGCGGACAGGAGGCTTTGCCCTCACCGACCAACATATTAGCAGAGGGGCTGGCAAATCTGACGTCGCAGAGTCGTGGGTCCTCTGAATAGACACAACGCAGGAGGAAAACAGAGAGCCTGGCTGGAACAGAGGAGGGCCCATCTGGATGGAGGAATCAGCAAGGCCTTCTGAGGACGTGACACTGGGCAGAGACCTACCCACCAGGCGGGCAGGGCCAAAGCAGAGAAGATCTTGAAGACGCGATGTCTCCCTTGGCGCCCAGCTTTGCTCTTCTCCCAAACGCTTGTTACAGGAGGTGACATGTCACTCCTTTTGATTTTTTCCTTGAGTCTGTCTGTTTCTCAGTGTTTCCCAAAGACAAAATACCAACGATAAGTGGCAAGTTCTTCTACATTCCCAGGGAGGTGCTGGGCCATATGTGTAGGACCTGGAACCAGAATCAATTTGCTGCCTGAGATGGAGAAAGGAAATTAGGTCGTTCCTCTGGAGGGAGCTGTCGGCCTGCCAAGCATCCCACGCCACCCCCGCCTGGAGCCGGGGGCGCAGCCTTCCAGGAAGCCACTCAGAAGCTTCTTCCAGGTGACCGGGAATTTGAGAGGGTCATGGCAGCCCACACGGTGACCAAACCACACACCCAAGAAAACTGAAGTTGAGAGAGGGGCTGTATTGTGAGACTGAGGCAGCAGAGATGGACAGGCAGACAGAGACGCACACACAGTCAGAGGTGAATCGCAGAGACAGCCTGGGGCTGTTTTGAATCTCACTTAGGAGGTCTGCTCAGAAGAGCAAGGTGACCCCGACAGGGGGTGGACGGCTGAACTCCCTGAGGCCAAGGGCCCTTTGACATCCACGCAGCCCTGAGGAGGCCGAGTGGAGACCACAGCCTGGTTACTCCGTTGGCGCCAAACGAGACTGCCCTTGTCCTGTGTCTTCCCTCCTCCCTGCTCCTGCCAACGCTACACGTTCAGAAACCACACCATGGAGCCAGTGGGGGGAGGAGCGGGAGATGGCGGAGCCTCCTCACAGACCGTGCCCACAGCCAGGGTGAGGCAGGGGAAGGCAGAAGCTGTAGCTGGGAAGGATGCTTTTATCTCCCCACACATCAAGTACCAGATGGATGGTGTGGGTGACGAAGGTGACTGGGTCCTTTTTGTTGTCTAGGAGGGAGCCAGCGAGGCCTGGGGCCTGCCCATGAGCTCCCCGGGGAGTGGAGAAGACTTAGCCCCCAGAACGGGCTGGAACAGGCTGTGGGGGCGGGCAGGGGGAACAAAGCTGTGTTCTGGTGGCACCCCACTAACCCTGCTCCTTGCAGGTGCTGCGACAGGCTCCTCGCTCTGCCCAGGAAAGCCCACGCTTCGGTCCTCTCCCCTCCTTGTGTTCGCATCACCTCCCGGGACCCCCCCCCCCCGCTTCAGTCTGGCCTCTGCTGGGCCGAGATGCCCCATTAGCTGCTCACCCAGGCTGCCAGTGCCTCGGCCTAATGGTCCTGCCACCCCGCCCTTCACTCCCTTCCAGTTCACTGCCCAACCTGGGGCCCTCCCTCGGCCCAGTGAGGGGGACAGCCGAGCCTCAGAGACACCTGGCCGCGCCGAGAGGTGAGTCCCTCCTTCTGCGGCTCCTCTTTGCACCAGGGACTACCTCCCAGACCCCCAGGCCCCCTGCTGAGGGTGCCCCTGAAGTTGGCCAAAGTCATTCCCAGTGACACTGATGGGACCTGGCCTACCCTTGGGCTTTCCCCTGGGGACCCCCTTCTTCTGCCCTCTGCCACACCTCCACCACCGGCCACTGTGAGGGAGCAGCTCCTTCTCTTTCCAAGGAATTGGGGGGAGGGGAGCAAATCCAGGGATCAACTTCCATTCCTAAGAAAAACTGGAGCTGGGGGCCCAGCTCTGTCCTGACTCTCTCCACCCCTTCCCTCCCCAGGGTCTCAGAAATCAAGAGGCCGTCCGTCTCAGGGGACCCGCGCTCCCGTTCTGTCTTCTCCTGGGGCTCTGCCATCACGCCTTCGTTTGAAGAGGTGATGACGTGGAAAGAAAGCAGAGGGCTGGGGGCCGACCCTCCTGGCTTGCAGTCCTGGCCGGACCGCTAACTGGCTGCCACCTGCCTCCCCGGCCTTGTCTCCTCAACTGTCCCACTGGACGGCTTGGACCGCGCCCCCCCCCCCTCCCCCCAGCAGTGCTGAGCCGAGTGCGCGAGTCCGGGAGCGCCCCCTCCGGGGATCCCGAGACCTGCGGACGCAGCGGGGCCCCATGGACCCGCCCCCGCAGCTGTCCTTCGCCCTCTACGTGGGAGCCTTTGTGCTCGGCTTCCCGCTCAACGCCCTGGCCGTCGGGGCCGCCGCCGCGCACGCCCGCCTCCGCCTCACCCCCAGCCTGGTGTACGCGCTCCACCTGGGCTGCTCGGACCTCCTGCTGGCCGCCTCTCTGCCCCTGAAGGCGGCCGAGGCCCTGGCGGGGGGCGCCTGGCCGCTGCCCGCCGCGCTCTGTCCCGCCGTCGCGCTGGCCCACTTCGCGCCCCTCTACGCGGGCGGGGGCTTCCTGGCCGCCCTGAGCGCCGGCCGCTACCTGGGAGCCGCCTTCCCCCTGGGCTACCAGGCCGTGCGCAGGCCGCGCTACTCCTGGGGCGTGTGTGTGGCCATATGGGCCCTCGTCCTCTGTCACCTGGGGCTGGTCCTTGGGCTGGAGGCTCCCGGAGGCTGGACGGACAATACCACCAGCCCGCTGGGCATCAACACACCGGTCAACGGCTCCCCCGTCTGCCTGGAGGCCTGGGATCCAGCCTCAGTGGGCCCTGCGCGCCTCAGCCTCTCCCTCCTGCTCTTCTTTGTGCCCCTGACCATCACAGCCTTCTGCTACGTCGGCTGCCTCCGCGCCCTGGCCCGCTCAGGCCTGAGCCACCGGCGGAAGCTGAGGGCGGCCTGGGTGGCCGGCGGGGCCCTGCTCACGCTGCTGCTCTGCCTAGGACCCTACAACGCCTCCAACGTGGCTGGCTTCCTGCACCCCGACATGGGAGGCCGCTGGCGGAAGCTGGGGCTCATCACAGGTGCTTGGAGCGTGGTGCTCAACCCGCTGGTGACCGGCTACTTGGGAGGGCGTCCTGGCAGGGGGACATCACGTGTGGCGAGAACAAAAGGCGCCGTGTCCCAGAAGTAGGAGCCACTGCTGGGGGAGGGGCATGAAGCGGGAGAGCCCGGTGCTTCCCCTCGCCCCTTGCAGGGGACCACCGGCAGCCCTGCCTGGGGGCGGCCCTGGAGCCCCGTGTGGGAAGGACCGAGGCTGGCAGAAGACTGCCTTCCGGTTGGAAGAATGGAGGCAGGAGGAAGGTGAGCCTGCCTCTCACACATCAGTCTGACTGCCCTCCTCTGTCTGTCTCTCCTCTCCGTCCGCCCATCCTTCCTCGCCTGTCGGCCAGCGTCCTGCGGGTGAGGCCTCTTCCACTGGGGAAGAAGTGGGACAGTTCCGTTCCAGCCCTGATAATGCACTTTGGGAGATGCTCCTCCAAAATCATGTCCTGGGGAAGAACATTTTAATTTCAGTGTGAGAGAGGAAGCAGGAGGCAAGATAATGAGGCTGTTATACCGCTTGGCACTCACAAGGGGGCGGCATTAGAAGGAGGGAAAATAGCAACACAGAAAGCCGCAAATACCAAGTCTCTAATACGTGACAGTCACCACGCCAAGTGCATTATGAATGTTGCTTCCCTTCACCCTCATGCAATCCTTTGATTTAGCTGTATGGCTGCTGTACAGATAGGCAGGTTGTTCATTGTACAAGGGTGCCAGGCAGAGGGGCAAACGTTGACTAAATTGTAGCTCGTGCTTTGCTGACCATGCCATGTGCCTGGCACAGGGCTGTTTCCATCCAGGGGGAGAAGCATCTTATTCCAATTTAAATAAAGACATCACTCAATCCTTGAGCAGTGCACCTTGGCACAGGGTGGTGCCCATCTGGAGGAGGGTGCCTTTTCCTGATTTGTACCAAGGAGCTGTGTGAGGGAGCTACAGTCTTGGGCCCAGGGATTAATATCATCTTTGTTTTGCGGCGTTAAGAAATTTGCCTGAAGACCTCCAGCAAAGAAGGGGTGGATGAGGGATGCGATCCTTCAAGGCAGGACCCCCAAGGGTCAGGGGACACTTGGAAAGCTTGCGGTATTGGGCTTAACCCCTGCCTTTGTGGTCCCTTTTGTGAAGCTGAATGGTGGCACCCTGAACCTGCGAGAGAGTGGGCAGTGGAGGGTGGCTGTGAGGGGCCACCCTCACGTGAGAGACACCTGGGCATCTGCTCTGCTTAGGTGAGGGGTGGGAACAGACTTGTTCCTCTAATGATGATGATGCCAGGCATGCAGAGGGGCACAAACAGTGGTTGCTGTGTGCCTAGCGTGTATGAACTTGTTTATACACGTTGCCTCTTTTCATGCTTAAAGTTCTCTAAGGACAGGAATTTTGATTTATTTCCTAATACATCCCCAGCCCCTACCAGAGAGCCTAGCACACAGTGGGCCCTCAGTAAGTGTTTGCTGAATGGATGAACACTCCTCACAGCTCTCCAAAAAAAGTTTTATTTTATTACCCGTTTTCTCAGTGTGGAAACAGGCCAGAGAAGTCAGGTAACTTGCTGAGGCTCTGCAGGAGCCAGAAACGAGTTTGTTCTCGGGACACCAGAGAATTTGGTAAAAGCCCCAGCTCCAGCCCAGCTGGCCCCACTGCCCCTCCCCCAACGCTAGGGCTGCTCTCTCCCGCCTGCTCTAAGCACCTGCCCCGCCAGGTCACTTCTTCCAGTTACCGCGCCTCTGCCACTCAGGGGAGATTTCAGTTCCTCCCTGGGGCCCACGGGCCCTGTGTGATCCGCCCCCAACATCCTCCGGTGACCCTTGTCCCTTGAGCCCTAAACCCTCCCTAGTGCCCCCAGCAGCCCTTGTGCCACCATCCCCTCCCCACAGTGCTTCCCCCAGCGGTCCTCTGCCTCTGGATTCCGATGTCATCATCGGCCTCCCCGCACTCAATCGCCACGAGCCCCCCCGCAAAAGTAAGCACCATGACACCAAAAACTCTGTTTTGTTCACTGGTGGACTTTTAACAATTTATTTGAGAGAAAACTTACATATCATAAAATTCACCCATTTTAAGTGTACAATTCAATGATTTTTTGTAAATTTACTGAGATGTGCAACTACCACCATAATCCAAGCGAGAACATTTTCATCACCCCGGTAAGACCCGCCCCCCCGCACATGCTCCTTGACACAATCCCGTTTCCACCCCGCAGGCAACCAGTGATCTACTTTCTGTCTCTATAAGTTTGCCTATTCTGGACATTTTATATAGATGGAAACATACAATCCGTGGTCTTTCATGTCTGGCTTGTTGCACTTAGCATAACGTTTTTGAGGTTCATCCATGTTAGAGTGCGCATGCATATTTCATTCCTTTTTACTGCCAAGTAGCATTCCATCCTGGGGATATGACACGTGGTCTATCCATTCGCTAGCTCACGGACCACCAATGGTGTTTTGTTAAGACTAATCCTTTATAAATGTTTATGAGCAAGTCTTTGTGTGGACACATGATCTCATTTCTCCTAAATAAATACCTATAGTGGAATTGGGTCACATGGTAAATTTATGTTTACCTTTTAAAGAAACTGCCGAACTGCTTTCCAAAGTGATTCCATCATTTCATATTCTCACCGGCAATGCATGAGGATTTCCGTTTCTCCACATCCTCACCAACACTTGGTGTTATCTTATTTTTTTTCCAGTGGGTGTGAAATGGTATCTCCTTGTGCTCTGTAAATTTTGAATGAATATTTGAATGAATAAATAAATAATCGCTGATGCTGGACAGAACTTGGGTTTGAACCCTTGTGGCGGTACTTAAGTTGTGTTACCTGGAGCAAGTCACATCCCCACTGTGGGACACAGGGATCCCAAGACACAATGGTGATGCCCTGAGAAGCAGAGTATCAGCTATGGATTACGTACCCGCTAAAAGGTGGCTACCATCATCATGGCCACCATCGTCACTGTTAATATCAATATTATTATTATTGTTACCATCACCCCAGAGATGAGTGCACACCAGTGACAGGGATGATGGCAGCTAACACCTGTTCAGTGCTCCCCACAACACACCAGGCTCCATTCTAAGCATCTGACACGTATTAATGCTTTAATTTACACAACAATTCTGTGAGATTGGTACTGTGATTATCGCTGGTTTACAGATGAGAAAGCAGAAGTTCAGAGAGTTTAAGTTACTCGCCTCAATTTAGAGTTGGAAAGCGACGGGACCAGCATTGAACCCAGGCCCCCAGCTCCGAAGCCTGTGCTTTCCATCACTGCATCGCACTTCCTGCCCTTACAAGGCAAACTGGATGAGTGCCATTCTAGAGGAGCAGACAAAATTCAAGTGGAGGATCAAGGAGGGGAAGACGAAGTCCTCTCGGCCTTGGTCAGGGCATCTCATCTGAGGCCCCCGAGGAGCGAGGAGCAAGGCACACAGTTGTGGAATTTGCTCCTCATTTTGCATACTGGCGTGGCTCTGGTAACGGAGCTGAAGGCATCTTTTGTGCCGTTGCTCAGCAGTGAGTGACGTCATGGGCACTGTCAGGTCTTTATCAGTTCTGCCAGATAAATAGCTAACCGTACGTGTTCTGGAGGAGCCGGCAAGGTACTGAGCAGCAGAGCACTTGGGTTCTCAAATAAGAGGTGAGTTTGGGGCCCTGAGGAGCTGTGTGGAGGGGTGTTCTGGCTCTACTGGGGGAAGGGACAGGAGACAGGGCATGACCAGGAAGACAGGCAGGCTGACCCCACTGGGGAAAGCCTCAGGGCCGTGAGGGAGTGAGGGTGGTGACAGTGTTCCCTGCTGGCAGTTGAAATGCTGCTGGTGGGAGCAGGAAGATCTCATCCAGACTGCCCTCTCTGTGTCTGTCTGTCTGTCTTTCTCTCTCTCTCTCAGCAGTGGCCATGACCATGGACACAAGCCTGGACCAGTCCTTCTCCCCCGGGAACCACTGGCTCTTCTTCTCCGTGTACCTCTTCTCCTTCCTCGTGGGGCTCCCCCTCAACCTCGTGGCCCTGGTGATCTTCGTGGGCAAGCTGCGGCGCCGCCCCGTGGCCGTGGACGTGCTCTTGCTCAACCTGACCCTCTCGGACCTGCTTCTGCTGCTCTTCCTGCCTTTCCGCATGGCGGAGGCGGCCAGCGGCATGCACTGGCCCCTGCCTTTCATCCTCTGCCCCTTCTCCGGATTCCTCTTCTTCACCACCATCTATCTCACCTCTCTCTTCCTGGCAGCTGTGAGCATCGAGCGCTTCCTGAGTGTGGCCTACCCACTGTGGTACAAGACCCGGCCAAGGCTGGGACAGGCTGGCCTGGTCAGTGGAGCCTGCTGGCTGCTGGCCGGTGCTCACTGCAGCGTGGTCTACATCATCGAGTTCTCGGGGAACTCCTCCATGGGCCAGGGTAAAAATGGGACCTGCTACCTGGAATTCCGGGAGGACCAGCTGGCCATTCTCCTGCCCGTCCGGCTGGAGATGGCCGTGGTCCTTTTCGGGGTGCCCCTGCTCATCACCAGCTACTGCTACGGCCACCTGGTGTGGCTGCTCGGCAGGGGAGCCAGCCACCACCGGCGGAGGAGGGTGGCGGGGCTCGTGGCAGCCACGCTGCTCAACTTCCTCGTCTGCTTTGCGCCTTACAACATGTCCCATGTCGTGGGCTACGTCCAGGGCAAGAGCCCGACATGGAGAAGCTACGTGCTGCTCCTCAGCACCCTGAATTCCTGCGTCGACCCCTTGGTCTACTACTTCTCATCGTCTGGGTTCCAAGCCGACTTTCACGAGCTGCTGCGGAGGCTGACTGGGGCCTGGGGCCCCGGGAGGCAGGAGAGCAGCGTGAAACTGCAGGAGAGGAAGGAAGGCGAGGGGCAGCTGCAGGAGCCATCCCACAGAGAGGACAGGTAGAGCTCGCCGGAGGGCCGTGGAGCGGGCGTCATCCCCAGGGAAGCTCCTGGCTCGTCAAGCAGGCCCTTGGAGTGGCAGGCAGGGGACCGTGCACCCGGGCCGAGCAGGCACCCAGCCTTGCTGAGGACGTGCTCGCCAAAGCCCAGCACTCGAGCTCACCACGCTGCCCTCCTTTCCCATCCCCACACGCTATGGATTCGGCCCCGGGATGCAGTCAGGGTGAGAGTGCTCCAGAGAAAATGAGCTCCCCATGGCAACGGGCCAGCTGCTGTGGTTCTCTGAGGGCAGAGGAGGAGTCGAGGGCGGCGTCCAGGGCCCGAGGGAGCTGCCCAGTGACTTGGGACAGGAGAGAGGAGGAATGGACCCTTCGGAGCTGCTCACCCGGCAGGCTGGGAGTCGGGGACAGGACTTCACGCCTGAGCGAGCAGCCTGCTCTCACATGGGCTTTTCCAGAAAGTTTCTATTGTCCAATCAAGTCAGATTTTCAGGGACGTTTATGGAAAATGACAGAAGAAAAATTACCTAAATAAATCTGGTAGCAAGCAAAAGAGAACGGTCTTTTCTCATTCTGTGTTTTCTCGTGGTGTACGTGGGTCACGTGGAATTGATGGGTGAAGAGTGAAACGCCTCGCCTCTGAAGGAAGAGGGCGAAACAGTAAGATGCCCCGATGCTGGGGGAGGGTCTGGGCTGAGGAATGAGAATAATAGCTACCCTGTAGCAAGGAGTCGGCCTGCCACTTTGTCTGCTCCAATCCTCTCAACAATCATGTGGCCAGTATTATTATTATTCCCCTTTTACAGATGAGGGAATGGGCCAAGGGAGGTGAAGTCTCTGAGATCCTACCGCCAGGAAGTGACTGAAGCAGGACTGGAAGCTGGAATGAGCCGACTCCGAAACCCACGCGCCTCACCCACTCGGCTCTTCTGCCCCCAGCTGTGCCTCCTGCGCCAGGACAGGGCCGGTCACACATCCGGCGTCAGCTGAGGCCGCCTGGCCGGGACAAGCGCAGACAGACCACCATGAGACAGAGAACTAGATGCAAAGCAGATCGATTATCTATGCTGAAACATCCTCTTCCCAGTCAAGAAACCCTCGAAAAAAATTAAGATAATTAGTCAGCACAGTTGCCTTCAAAGACAGATGTACGCTCTTAAGAGCTATTTTTATCCAGATGTGATCATTTAGTAGGTTTGCCTTTTCCACTGACCGGTGGTACACGAGAGACAGGTGGTCAGGGCCTCCTCTCCCAGCAGGGCAACCAGGGCAATGCTGGCACCTGTCAGCACTCAGTCAGCTCTAGTTCAAAAACATTTATTGCACACCTACTGTGTGCACATGGCTGGGCTCAGGAGTTCAGGGCTTTCAATCCTGAAGTCTTTAGCATCTGCTTTCTTCCTGGGGTTGAGGGCCCTGGAGAACGAGGACTGGCTGTGAGTGGGGCTTGGTCTCAAGTGGAGGGAGAGAGACGTCATCTCTGCGCAGAGATGAAGCTTGAGCTGTCTCTCTGTCCCACGGCTCATCTGTCTGTCCCAAGGTGCTCAGGCCTGGTGGCTGCTAAGAAGGTGATATGAACATGGGTCTACATGGTTCAGAAAGGGAACAAGGTGACATGCGGTCCTGGGACTCCAGAAGTGGTGACAGGGACCCAAGGCTGAGAGGAGTTGGGAACCCCACACTCAAAGAGCGCTGCGAGAGACGGGAGTCTGGCGTCTCCCCGGGGTTTTATAAGGAGGAGTCAGAGGCAGCCCCACTGGCTCTGCTGCCCCCAAACATCCCCCAGCGCCACCCCACCCCAGTCTGTATAAGCAAAAGGCTGGCGGTGGGGAGGATGGCGTCATGGGGGTGGGGCCGTGGTCGGGGCAATGAGGGGAGGGGAACAGCATTCCCCCATCTCTCAGAAGCTGAGAGAACGGACAGTGGGTCCTGGGACCGGCGCCCTGCGCCCACCTAAGCGGGGGAAAGGGGGCTGCAGAGGTGGCGCGGGAGTGTCTGTGGGAGTGATGGAGCGTGAGGCACCCTCCCTGCACAGCACAGTACAGCAGGTGTGCATCTCCCGTGGGTGACAGGATCACAGGCGATGGGGGACGTTCTGGGGGTTCCGGAAGAGGTCAAGCCGGGCTGGATCTCCCAAGATGGAGGTCAGAAGAACTCAATTCTCGCTGCAAAAGAGAGCCAACAACTGGGCACCTGCCTCGCAGTGGACACCAAAAGCTACTCAATGTTAGCTAAAGTGCTGTTTCTCACACTTTTTTTAAAGGAGTCTCTTTGGATATTCTTTCCTCCTCAGCACCTTCCCCTCCCTGCCCGTGAAATTTTAATACGACAGACATACTTCTGCCTGCTTACGTGCGTGGCCCTTTGGAAGGCCGCAGGCCATTCTAAGATTTTCTTGCTCCCCTGGAACTAATTCTCACCTCTCTTGGGGGCAGTGTTACCCACGCTGAGCATGTGTGAGCCATGGAGTGGAACAGCCTGTGTCCCACAACAGCAGCCCAACAAAGCTAGGTTTATTCTCTTTGTTGTTTTATGCTTTTTGGTGAGGATGACTGGCCCTAAGCTAACATCTGTTGCCAATCTTCCTTTTTCTTTTTCTCCCCAAAGCCCCAGTGCACAGTTGTATATCCTGGTTGTAAGTCATTCTAGTTCCTCTATGTGGGATGCAGCCACAGCATGGCTTGTGTAGGTCCACACCCAGGATCCAAACCTGTGAACCCCAGGCCGCTGAAGCGGAGCACACAAACTTAACCACCATGCCGCCAGGCCGGCCCCTGGGTTTATTCTCTTGCAGAAGCAAAGGAAACCACACTCCAGGGGAAGTGTGGGCATCTCACAGAAGAAGAGACGGTTTATCACAGGGTTCTGGGTAAGGGTGACATGAGGCAAAGTTTCAATTAAGCTGTGTTTGATGGGCTCAAAGCAAAGCAGGGCTGCGTGTAAAGAAGTCAAGATCAGGTCCAGGATGAGAGCAGACTCAGGGGCCTATTTCTCTGGAAAATACAAAATAAAGCTAAAGGTGGAAATTCGTGTCTGAAAACTTATCTGAAGTTCTGGGGGCTGAAAAGCGAGGCTGCCTCTCTGTGTCACAGGCTCCTGCCCAGACCCTCCAAGCAGCAGTGGGATGTCCATCTTACTGATGGGATTTCAAACAGCCAAGTTTCTGATGGTCTGTGATTTTAGAGAACAACTTTTCTCAGCAATATAATTTTATTCCTTAACAAAACAAGTTTTTAAAGGTTTCTGAAAAGAACTTTTTTTTGAGGAAGATTAGCCCTGAGCTAACATCTGCTGCCAATTCACCTTTTTTTTTTTGCTGAGGAAGACTGGCCCTGAGCTAACATCCGTGCCCATCTTCCTCCACCCTTCATGTGGGACGCCTGCCACAGCATGCTTGACAAGTGGTGCGTGGGTTCACACTGAGATCTGAACCGGAGAACCTGGGGCCACTGAAGCAGAATGTGCAAACTTACCCACTGGGCCACTGGGCCAGCTCCCAAAAAGGAACTTATTGATGGCCAGAAAGTAGGAGGAACTTTTCCTTCCTAGAAGGAAGGGACCCCCTTCACCAAAAACTAAGGCAGCGCAACCCAGAAGGATGGCAGGAGGGGAGACTTGGCCCATCCCTGACACAGGCTCTCTGGCCACAGGTCAGGTCTCAGCTTATAGGAGAACTGGGAGGAGGCTAGAAGTTTTAGTTCACCAAGTGTGGCCAGAAACCCAAGGAAGCTACCCACGGAGTCATGAAGAAACTGCCAAAGACAGCTCCACACAGCCTGGCTGAAGGCAGCAAGGGGGAAACCACTGCGGGCTCATGCAGAGACAACCTCGGACTATTCCTAAGCCGGCATCGGTCAGAGGAGGGCACAGGGGCAGGCAGAAGCGAGGAGGACACTGGGCACGGGGAGGCAGCCGACTTGACACCTTTTCCCGAGTTGAGGACATCACCTACGAGCAGAGCCTGTGGGTAGTTTAGTGAGCGGCCTCCCGTCTGCGTGTGCGCCTGATGGGGCTGGAAAGCTGTGATGCAAAGTGCAAGACGTTAGTCTGCTTCAGCTTGATCCCGGGAAGCGGGTAAAACCAGACCGGGCCAGGGTCCGGGGAGGAGGAGGGGAGGTGAGAGCACATGGGGTGAGCAAGAAGCCTGGCAGTCTGCAAAATGAGTTGCAAGCATCATGCAAAAGGAGGAAGCAGAGCAGCAACAAAAGGAGAAAGACACGTGGAAGAAAAGTCAGGCCACAGATGCTGGGAGAAGAAAGTCCCAGGTGGAGCCACAGTCTGCGGGGGGTGAACAAACAGAAAGAAGCAGTGTGAGAGACCCCTCAACTTTTTACCTCCCTCTTTCTGCCATGACTCTTCTGAGTTAAAAAAAAAAAAGCCCTAAGTGATACAGGGAGTGGTGGCCCCTCGCACTTTGCAAAGCCTGGAGAAGCCTGTTGACTTCCCTCTGAGGCCAGTTCTGGAAAACCCATCCGTATGGAGGGAGGTCAAGGCATCAAGGTAGTGGCCTGTGTTCTGGGAAAAGGATGCTGGGATCACATTCCAGAAAAAGAATGGGATAGAGGGAGTAAAATCTGGTACACGCTGGCGGAAGCGGGAAGATGCACAGAGTTCACCCCCATGGAGAGGCGGAGCTAAGAGAAAGAAAATGTTGCAGAAGCAACTGTGGTACAGAAATACTTTTGGAAGGGGGTGATTTTACCGGATTTATACTAGAAGGATACAGTGGATAACCAAATCAGTCATCCCCTGTTGCAGATCCCCCATCCCCAGGGGTCAAATCATAATTGGCACTAATCATGACAATCTTATTCCCCTTTATTGGTGACGGGTCTCAGGATGGACACGTCACCCACTTCTAGCTAACGAAAGGTAAGAAATCTGCTGGGGGTCTCTGGGAAAGAGTTTCCTCCCTACTGAAAAGAGACAGGTGTGTGAGGAGCTGCCTTCTCACTTCCTGGTTTGCAAGCTTTTATGTGAGGATGTGATACTTGGAGCTGCAGCAGCCATTTTGGGGCCATAAGGCCACAAACTTGAAGAAAGTTAACAAGTTAAGAGTGGCAGAGAAGAAGGATGAAAGGGCCTGGGCCCTTCATGATCTCATTGAGCTGGGAGCACCACCTCCAAAGTCATTGTTAATAAACTTTCCTAGGTTGACTCTCTATTGGCCAGACATTCTCTAACTTGCAACCAAATGCATCTTAACTCGAATGGATAAGGCTACATCTAAGCATCCTATATCTAAGGATCCTAGAACCTACCGAATGACATCTTCTCTTGTTTTAAATTAGATCCTGGGATTTTTAAACTCTGTTTGCTTTGTAGAGCTCTGAAATCTTAGTGTTTGTTTACCTATTATGGCTGGACTCAGGGAAGATTTCTTATGGTTCCAACCCGTATCTCTGGCACCAAGACTTCAGAACTCGCCTCATCCAGAAAGGGGCTTTTGACTGCCTGGGGCTGCATCGACACAGCATTACGAGATGAAAAGTAAACCTTCCACATGGGACCCTTTCTAAGGTCAAGTATCACTGACTGACAGCCTTGACTGCAGGCTCCCCTCCTTTTATTGATAAAAATTCCCACGCTTATTGTGGGGTCTTGACTGCCGTGGAAACAAGAAAGGGTGAAATGAGTCGGGCGAGCATCACAACAGCCACCCAGTCTTCCTGCCCCTGGAGCCCCTGTGCCACGCGTGCTGCCCACCCGCGGATGAGGACGTGCGCCCCTGGATGCTCATTTACCGCGTACAATGAACGCACACAGTCAGGGACCCGTGCTCGCCGATTCCCTCGTCCCCGCCCCGCTTTCTAACAATCGTTTTCTCGTGGTTCTCTCTGCTCTGCTCGGAGCGTGTCTCGTCTTTGTAACACCCTAGAAGCCTCCTTTCAAATAACTCCTCGTTTGCTCATCCTTTGGAGAACAATCGAATTATTTGCTGTGAATCAAAGGTCAGCCGGAAAAGATGTAAACAGGCCAGTTCACCGCGGAGTGAACTGAGCAAACGGCCAGCGAGCTCGGGCGCGGATGGGGCGGCGGCAGCGCTCCTGCGGCCCCACGCCAGCCCCGGGGAGCGCCCGGCGGGGCCCTGCGAGAGGAGACCCGTGCGGAGGCCTGCGGGGGCATCCCTCCCGGCCTTCTGACCCGGCGAGGTCCTCACGGTGTCGCTCAGGAGGGTAGAGCATCCCTGCACACTGGAGACCGTGCGCAAATATTCACGGCAGCTTTCGCTGTGGGAGCCCCGAACTGGAACCCGCCCAGGTGTCCATCAAAAGGGAGTGGATTTAAGATCCGCGGTGTAGCCGTGCAACAGAACACTGCTGGCAATAAAAAGTCATAAACTGCTGAGCTGGGTAACAGGATAGCCTCTGACCGTGATACCGTGATTTATAATAAGAAATAGCTATTTGGTCTTCCACCCTGTTCCTGGCACGAAGCTCCTAAAACCCCTGGAAATTCCTGTGATGGGAGCAACGAAGGTGGCTTTTGTTATGCTGATGAGCCGGTTGCCCTCAGAGGCAGCGGGAGATTAGAGGGTTGAAACTTCCTATCCCAGCCCCTGACCTCGCCAAGGGGTCAGTTGCCAACCGCAGGTGATTTTATCAGTCGTGCACACATAATGAAACCTCCATAAAACCCCAAAGGACTTGGTTTGGAGAGCTTCTGGGTAGGTGAACATGTGGAGATCTGGGGAGGGTGGCACCCGCGTAGGGCGCGTGGAAGCTCTGTGCCCTTTCCTGCCTTGCCCAATGCATCTCTTCCATGAGGCTGTTCCTGAGTTAGATCCGTTTATAATAAACCAGTAATCCAGTAAGTAAAAGGTTTCTGTGAGTTCTGCGAACCAATTAACCAAATGCAAGGACGGGATTGTGGGTACCTCCCATCTGTAGCTGGTTGGTCAGAAGCACGGGTGACAACCTGGACTCCTGCCTGGCATTGGCAGTGGGGCAGTCTTGTAGGACCGAACATGTGACCTGGGGAATCTGACGCTTTCCCAGGGAGATGGGGTCAGAACTGAGTTGAATTGTAGGGCACCCAGCAGGTGTCAGAGAATTGCTTTCTCTGGGTGGGTATGGGGACCCACCCAGGTTGGAATTGGCACCAGAACCCTTCACTGACAGGAAGCAGATGAGTGGATGCCAGGGGCTGAGATGAGAAAGGGTAGGGATTGACTGGGAAGATGCTGAGGGACATTTTAGGGTGATGGAAATGTCCTATAACTCGAGTGGGGTAGGGGGTCACACAGATGTCTGGATTTGTCCAAACTTATGGAACTATATGCTTAAAACGGGTGCATTTTATTGTGTGTAAATTAAGGCTCAATAAAAAAAGTTGATTAAAAATTTGTGTCACCTCACGCTGTGCCCATATTGTAGGTGTGTACCTAACATCGTCGATAATCTTCCCAAGTTTGAACAAGCCAAGCAGTTCCCTGCCTTTGCTGTGTCACTCTGCAGAAGCTGTGACTGCTGTGGGACAACCCAGGTTACACAAAAGGGCAGAACCCGTGGCACAAATAGGTGACAAATGGCAACCAGCTCTTATCCTGGTGCTGGAGACATTCGAGAGTAGGAGGGACTGTGGCCAAGGGGAGAGGAGAGGGCACGGCT
Organism: Equus przewalskii; assembly: GCF_037783145.1. Classification (NCBI taxonomy): domain Eukaryota; kingdom Metazoa; phylum Chordata; class Mammalia; order Perissodactyla; family Equidae; genus Equus; species Equus przewalskii. Next base: position 6,560,986 of record NC_091839.1, read on the forward strand.
CGTCTAAATTCAGCTCCTGTCTTGTTCCCAAGCAGGGCTGTGGGCTCGAACCCACCACACCTCCCAGCTGCTCAAGTAGAAAATCCAGCTGTTATTGCTGTTTCTGAAATCTTATATTCTTTTAAGCTGGTGACGAATTCAAAGTGTTAAAGTGTTGTGTGTGGTGAAAACAAACCAGGCCTGAGGTGTGGATGGGCTCCAAGCCTCGGGTCTGTGGGCTCAGACATTGGGGACGGTGTGGAAGGAAGCCGGAGGAGGTGTCATTTTGCCATGAGTGCAGCTCAGAGGTAACTTTGCCCCTATCTGAGGGCAGCCAGTGGCAGAGATTGGCCAACGTTCTAAAATCCTTCCAACAGTTCCTTGTTCTTATCCGCGGTCCCTGCCCACCTCAGCAGCCTTCTCTGAGAGCCAGTGCCCTTGCCCACAGGCAGGCTGCGGAGGACATGGCTAGGTGGCCAAGAGGAGCTCTGAGGAGCCCAGGAGTCCCGATCCCTCCAGCTCAGCCCGGCTCCCCCTCCCACCCCCACGTTCTGGCAAGCCTTGCTCTGGAAGGCTCCCCAGAGCCTTGTGCTCCTCCTCGACAGCCTCCCCCAGGCGTTGGAGTCCATTCCCATGGCTTCAGCCACTAATGACTCCCACGCGTCCATCTCCAGCCCCAGTCTCTTATACATCCAACTGTGTACAGGGGCATCTCAACCCGGGCGTCGTTTCTTTTTTTTTTTTCTTTTAAGATGTAATTTTTTTTTTTATTTTTAGAATGATCATACAAAGAAAAGGAACTTTTTCAGGGACAAGTTTATGGTTCTGTGAATTTTACCACACATAGATTCCTGTAACCACCACCACAATCAAGATAAAGGGCAGTTCTAGTCACATCGTCTCTCCCCACTAACTGCCGACAGTCACCGTTTCTTCTTTACCATTATACTTTTATTTTTCAAGGATGTCATGGAAATGGAATCCTCCAGTCTTCAGCCTTTTGAGGCTGGCTCCTTTCGCTCAGCATGATGTCTTCGAGATTGATCCCTGTCAGCTGGAGCATCAGTGTCTGCTCCCTTTGATTGCTGAGGACTTTGCTCCTCTGTGTGACTGCACCGCAATTTGCTTAGTTGTAAAGCACTGAAGGACGTTTGGGTTGCTTCAGTTCAGGGCAACTATGGACAGGGCTGCTCTAAACACTCGTGTGCAGGGTATTATGTGGGTGTAAGCTTTCATTTCTCTAGGTTGAATACGCAGACGAGGGATGGCTGCGTCACATGGTAATTGTGTGTCTCCCTTTTCGAGATCCCTTCCGTCCCTCTGTCAGGGCGGCTGCACCATCTGCCCTCCCTCCAGCAGTAAGCGAGGGATTCGGTTGCTCCACATCCTCAGCAGCGTGTGGTGGTGTTAGCGTTTTCACTTTAGCCGTCCTGACAGGTGGAGAGTGGTCAGGAAGCCGCTCGTGGTGCCTTCACCTTCACCACCCACATGCAGCGCACCGTCGAGCCCTGTGCTGCTATCTCTAGAATGGGACTTGCATGCATCTGCTTTTCTCCAACTCCGCGCAGCCCTTATGTCTCGCCTGGACCACTGCAAAGGTTTCTGACCTGGTCTTCATTCTCGTCCTCATCCCATCTGTTCGCACCACAACCAGGGGGACCTTGGAAGGACGTAAACTGGATCATGTCATTGCCCTGAATAAAACCTTCCAGTGGCTTCCCATTCGGATCCCCTCCTCACGGCCTCCCAGGCCCTGTGCCATCCCGCCCCACCTCCCCCTCCAGGCTCCTCTGGGGCCATCCCGCCTTCACGGACATCGCTCTGCGGTCCCGGCCTCAAGCAGGCCCAGCTCTCGATCTGGGCACACGTTACTGTTTCCTCCACCCTGTGCCTGGCTGGCTCACCCCCTTCTTTTGGGCTTTCTCTCCAAGGCCACTCTGCAGAGACGCGCTCTTGATGACAGCCTCCCCCCTTGGTATCATCTCCCACTGGGCTACGACAGCTTGATTTACATATTTGTCTGTTCATTTGTTTAGTGTGTGATTGTTCACTCCAGAGCCAGGAGCCCTTGACAGCTGTCACCATGTCTTTTATTCATTACTACATACCCAGGTACCTAAAACAGTACCTAGCACAGAATACGCATTTGGTATTTGAAAAATAAATGAATGAATAACAGAAAGTACCTCTGATTTTCCACTATTATAAATAATGCTACAAGTACCATCCTTTTACATGAATTCTTGCACATCTGTACATTTCCTGAAAGTGATTCTGCTGTATTCAATGATAGACACATTTGAAACTTTTATAAATACTGACAAACTGCCTTCCCTGGCTGAATCAACCCTCCCTCCCCCAGCAGTCTGCAAGAGACCCATAACCCTGCCAATGAGGAAAAATACTAAAAAAATTGTTTCAAAGTTGACATGTAAAATTTAGTAGCTCAGTGCGTTAGTCAGGGTCCTCCAGAGAAATAGAACCAATAGGATGTGTTTATACATAGGGAGATATTTATTTAAGGAATTGGCTCGTGTGATTGTGGTGGTTTGATGAGCCCAAAATCTGACGGAGGAGGCCGGCAGGCCGAAGACTTGGGAAAGAGTTGCAGTTCAAATCCGAAGTAGCCTGGCAAAGCAGGAAGAGCCCTTGTTGCAGAGGAAGTCTGAAGGCAGTCTGCTGGAGGTCGGCCTTTTATTCTACTCAGGTCTTCAACTGATTAGATGAGGCCCACCAATATTATAGAGCAAACTCTGCTTTACTCAAAGCCTACTGATTTAAATGTAAATCTCAGCCAAAAACAGCCTCACAGAAACATCTAGAATAATGTTTGTCCAAATATATGGGCACTGTGACCAGCCAAGTTGACACATAAAATTAAACATCACATTCAGTATTTAATTTTAATTTCTCAGATAAAAAGTGAAGGAGAAAATATTTGCACATTGTACATAGTCATTTATGTTTCTTCCTATACTTGCCTTTTTCTTATTTGATTTCAGGAGTTCTTTGAATATTAGCACATAAACCCTCTATCGGTTAAATATGTAGAAAGATAATGGTCTTTCACTTTGTTAATGATAATTTTTTCTATAGTTTTATATATTTATGTGCTCAAATTTGTCATTTCTTTGATGGCTTCCACATTTATGTCATACTAGAAAAAAGCCTTCTCATTTACCAGGCTTAAAAATGGTCTTATATGAGACCCATGCAAATTCTATGGTTTTTAAAAGCATGTTTGATCCTTCACATACCTGGGTTTTACGTTCGTTATCTCACTGTAACTCTTCCAAATGGATAGTCAGCTATCCCAACAGCATCTACTGAACACTGCACCCTTTCCCACACCGATCTGAAACGGACTTGGGTTGCTTGATTACAAAGAATCCTCAAAATGGAATTTAAAGCAACAAGATATCATCATTCTTACTCATCCTATTAACGAAAATGGTAAAGATTCAAAATATCCAGTATTGGAGAAGGTGCACAGAGATGGATACTCGTACACAGTTGGGGGAAATGTCAATTACCGAACATTTTCCAGAAGGTAATGTGGGACTATCTATCAAAAACTTTAAAGTACATCTCTTTGACCCAGCAATTATATCAATTACATATCTAATTGGAATCCACCTAACCACAATACTCGGGTGTATTGATAGATATGGAGAGAGACAGATAGATGATAGAAGATATAGATAGGTGGGTACTCATTGATGCTGTGCCTGCTAGAGCAAAAGAACTGCAAACTGTGAAAATGGACCCTAAATGGCTGCATAAATTTTAGGACGGTCCTAAAACATACCCTGTAGCCATCAGAAAGAATACAGTAGTCTGTACATACTTACAGGGAAAGATCCACACAAGGCACATTGGATGGTGAAAAATGAAGTTTCAGAATGACATACATAGTATGGTTCCATTTATGCATTTTTAAAACTATGTATTTCTATAGGTACCTAGATGGTATAAACAGAACAGAGGTGACCTCTAGGAAGAGAGAAGTAAGTGTCGGAGGAGGGGCATTTCACATTTCACTTCTGTATTGTTGGATATATTTGTGCATTATTATGCATTTTTTCAAATTAAAGAAATAATAATGGAAGAACGTTCACCACCTTAATTCTGACCAAGCTGGAACAGATAATAGGGGACAGAGAGTCCGTGGCCTGAAAACTCGCAGGGCCACCGTGACGTGTGCTGGGATCTTGGGGACACATCGTTGAACCCACTCAGGCCTCTGAGTGCCCACCCTGGAGCTGGGGAGGGGTGACATGCCTCAACTTCCCTCAAACCTCAGGCATGGAAAGCACGAGTGTTTCTCTAAGAAAAATGGGTGGGTCACGGGTAGATGCGGGACTGCGAGCAGGGCAGGCCCCCCAGCAGATGCACAGGAGATGGGTGAGGAGGGTCTCATAACCCCCGACGTAGGGGCCAGCACATGCCCTTGGACACTGCCATTTCTCCCACTGATATAATATAGAAAATGTACCCCAAAGGGTGAATATCAGGATAATCGCCCCCAGACAGAGCCCTATCTGACCCGTTTCCTGTGAGCCAGGTACACAGACTCACCAGCAATGAGCTCAAAACACAGCCAACTTTCTGGCATTCTCTATCAGTGTCTCCCAAGACTGGTCTCCAGCCACCCCCAAAAAGCCAGCACAGATTTTCCTTGAAATCAGAGGACTCCTGTGAGCCCTTGCCGGGCAGGGCGGCAGCCTTTGAGGGACAGTGTCCTACCCTCTGGGGAGGAACCTCCTATCTCAACAGCTAGAGAGTGGAATTTAAAAATGGTAACTTAGGAAAAAAATCGTGCAGAGCCAAGGCTGTCCCTGCCGTACCATGAGTCCAGCTCACAGGCGTCCTTCAACCGGGGAGAAGAGGTGAAGTCCTAACTAGTGCACCAGGCATCGCTCAAAACTCTGCTCTCCCTGGAGGTGGTGTCACGTATGGGAGCGTGACTCTTTCGTCCTGTGGCTGAAAAGAGGGAGAGTGTTGCACCAGCCTGTGAGGTTGTCCGGCAAATAAGCACAAGAGCAGAGGTGGCGGAGCGCTTCAGTCTGGCAGAGATTTTCCCTGTGGACGGGCTCTTCGCCTTGTAAATAATCTTGAGGGTTGGCATCACTGCGCTTTCTTTACAGGCAACAGCACTGAGGATCATGTCTGTGAAATGAATACAGGTTATAAAAAGGGGACCCGGTTTTAGTTTCAGCCAAGAACAATCCACAGATCCCGCCGTCATGGGAGGTGTTAGACCATCCCTGCAAACTGCAAACTGGTTTTATCAGCACGAACTTAAGACTCACCTCTAGGCCAGATACAAGGAGCTGGAATGCGGAAGAGGCAGATTGTAGGGACTGTTCTGGAATGCTATGGGTGTGCTGTGTTCCGACCCCAGTGGGAAGCAGAGGGAGAGCTTCCTGCTCACCGATGAGATGCACAATAAAGACACTTCCCGACAGCCGCTGGCAGAGCTCTCCATGCCCCTGAAGTTCAGAAGACACAAGGGCTGGCACCAGACGTGTGCTGCGAGAAATCAAACGTGAGAGGCTCGCTGGGCCTGGTGGAGCAAAACAGGAGAGGAGGCTGTGTTGGGAACGAGCTGCTGTTCCAGCCACAGTGGGACAAAGGTGCATGGCTCCCTTGGACCAAAGGCCAGCCCTTTGCTGAAGAGCGAGCCTGGAATCATTTTATAAATGATCTCACCCGGAGGTCAGCCTGGAGGAGCAGTGAATCCCACGGAAAGGACGCCCAGGGCTGAGAGGGGGCTGAATGTGGCCAAGGAGAGGAGGCGCTCCACATCCAAGGGAGACGCAGGGGAAGCTGGGGAGCTCCGAGAATCTGCGGAAGGTCCCCTTGGGAGAATGGTCAGCAGTGGACGTCTGCCCCATGCAGAGGGCAGACTCCAGCCCATAACTGAACCAGGCCAGCTAGACATTCGCTGCCCCTCACGCCTCCTCTCTGCTCACAGGGCGGGGCCCTAGGTGGGTCCAAAGCAGCAGGTAATGAGTGGAAGAGGAGATGGGACAAGATGGAGCAAAGAAAGAGAAGTTCGACTGTGCCCACCCCTCCTCCACGGGCTGAGAGAGGGAAGCAACGCAGAGCTGGGAGGGAGAAGCATTACTTGGAATAGAATTGAGAATTTCGATATTACCCTGGCCTGGAGCGATCTGATTATTAAACTGGACTGGATTTTCTATTATCTGAGAAGCCATGGCGCGCACGGAACGATGCCACAGGAAGAAGGAGTGCGGGGGCACAGTAAAGTCAGGGTTTACTTGCGTCTTGTCAAGTCCAGCTGGTTCACTAACGTGGTAATGTTCAATTTGAGACGGCCTCAGCGTGCAGCAATATGTCTCTGTGGCATTCGGCATCTGCACGACATCGAGGGCAGCTCTTGGCTCCTGAACCCGATTGCCTGTGTGGGAGGGGCCGCTGCCCGAGAGCGGATCCTGCTCTCAGAGCATTGCAGCCCTGGATCATCTGCCTACGCCAGGGCCAAGCACAGCGCCGGCCTGGAGGGCATCTGGCCCAGGCCTCACAATTACTCTTCGGACATGATCCCCAAACAAGGTTAAACACACAGTGGCAGGAACAGCTTGGCAGGACCCGACTTTAAACCCATGGCCCATCTCTGACTCTACCCTGTAATGCGTTCTGTCAAAAAACAAATAAAATCCTAAACCTATTTTGTGAATAGTACAATCACATTTCTTATTTTGTGTCAAGAATGCTGCGCTACTGTTATAATCCCATTTTGGAGTTTTATCACTTTTTTTTCATATCCTGGGAACCTCAAAAAATGGAAGTGATCTGAGCTGCCCTGACCTTGGAGAGGCCCTGCTGGAAGGACGCTGATCGTCCCTCGGTTGCCTAGCATCTAAATGCCTCCCCATGTTTAGCCAACTGCCCACGTAGGACTCTTGGTGGGAAGCAGAGCCTGGCTCCCACTCGAGAAGCTGATAATGCTGGGCCTTGTTTTCCGAGCCTGTCTCCTCTGTTGCCAGTCGGGCACTCCTGCCCAAATTCTGAATCTCACTACATCTGTGGCATGACTTTGAATGTGGTCTTGGCTGCACAGCTTCCTTTATTCTCCAAGCCTGGCTCTCCAGCCTTCCTGGCAAATCTCTGAGCTATCCAACATCTTATCATGGAATCCCTAAATGAGCCAGGGTTGGCCTCTGTTGCAATTAAGAACCATCATGGAGACACTGTCCAGCACAATGATTACGAGCTAAGAGAGCCTGCATTCTGTTCAGATGTGCTCAGTCCACGAGTAATCAGAAAAATGAGACTGCATGAAAACAGCACAGAGAGCTTGATATCCACGCAGCCAGGAAAAACCCAGAAGCCGGATAACGCCAAGTATGGGTGGGGATGTGGCTCAGAGATCCAGTGGCTGGGAGGCTGGTAGCTCTGCCCTTCTTCTTTTTATGTCTACTTTGGTCCTATCCACTCTCCCGTCTGGGGCAGCCCAAAAGGCGGACAGGCTGTGGCTAGGCGATGTGGCCACGCTGCTGGCCGCTTACTCAGACTATCTCGTCTTGATCGTAGGTGTTCACTGTGATGAGCAGCACAGCTCATAATAAATGCTCAATAAATGCTAGCTGTGAATATATTTCTTGCCTTTAATTTATTTTTTGAGTAAGATTACACACACACAGAAAATTTCTTTTAACGGTACAGACGGATATATGGAGAAAGGTAGGCTTTTCCATTCTACCCCAACACCCAGTTCCCCCCTGAGACAAACCACCGCTGACAGTTTTGTGGGCCGCCCTTCCCTCTGTGTACTCCTCGCCCAGCATCCAGAAGGGTCCTTAGGAAATGTGAAGCAGATGACATCACGCCTCTGCCCATCGTGCTCCGGCTGTCACTCTACCTCCTGACCCCGGCCACGAGGCCACACACTGTCTGGGCCTGCGGACACTCTGACCTCGTTCCCACAACTCTCCCCTCACTCCATCCCCTTGCAGCCACTCTGGCGTCCTGACCTCCTCCTCCCCCTGTGGCTGTGCTCAGGGCTTGCGGTCCCTCTGCCCGGAAGGCCCCGACAGCCTCACACCTCGTGCTCTTCCTTCTTGCAGGTCTGTGCTAAAAGGTCACCTTCTCTGAGGGCCTTCTCAGCCTGCCCTTGCTCTCTGCCCAGGACCCTGCCGTTCCAGTCTTTGTCTTCCTAGCGCCAGCCCAGCCCCGGCTTCATATTACGTATCTGTTTATCAATCTATGCCTGTCTTGCCGCCATCAGACGTCAGCTCTGCAAAGTGCGGGCTGTTCACCGCCCACTCCCCAGTGCGAGTAACTGCTGTGCCCTGGGGGCAGCTCTGGAAAGACCCCCTGAGTGAATGCACGGGGTGCGTCCCCTTCTCTTGACAACCGCTCTTCTTATGTCTTGCTGTTCTCAGTTCACAGTACATCCTGGAGTCTGATTTACATTGGCTATGTAGCTCTGCCTCATTCTTGGGAACAGATACGTGGTATTTCCACTGATTGATGCCCCATGGCTTGTATTTAACCAGACCCTTTACCGAAGGACCTAGGTTGTCACCAGTCTTTTACTAGAACAAAAAACAGCGTGATGAACACACTTCTTTGTGCACATGGGAAAGCACATTCATACAATAAACTCATAGATGTCAACTTGTTGGGTCAGATGGTATGGGATTTTTTTTTTTTAATCCACCTGAGCTAACATCTGTTGCCAATCTTCTTCTTTTTTTTTTTCCCCTTCTCCCCAAAGCCCCTCAGGACATAGTTGTATATTCTAGTTGTGAGTGCCTCTGGTTGTGCTCTGTGGGACGCCGCCTCAGCATGGCCTGATGAGCAGTGCCATGTCCACACCCAGGATCCGAAGTGGCAAAACCCAGGGCCGCCGAAGTGGAGCACGCGAACTTAACCAGTTGGCCATGGGGCCGGCTCCAGGATTTTTAAGTTTGAAAGACATCATCAAATTGCACCCCCCAGAGAAGGGTCCCAAGTAACAAGGGGAGAGAGAGGATAGGAGATGAGGTCAGAGAGCGAGAGGGGCAGGAAGCTGACACAGTGGAACTTGGAGGTCACTGAAAGGACTGGGGCTCTAACGAGAGAGGTGAGGAGACTATGGGATTTTGAGCAGGAGGGACGTGACTACTTACGTTTTAGAAGGACCATTCTGGCTGCTATGTGGAGAAGAGACCGAAGAGGGCAACAGCAGAGGCAGGGGGACCAGACAGATTACTCGGGAACACAGGTGAGAGATAGCAGTGAGAGCCTGCGCAGGGTGGTGGCAGCAGGTATGCTGAGAAGCGGTTGGATCTGGGATCTGTATTGAAGGGAGAGTGGAAAGGATTTGCTGATGGAGTAAATGTCAGAGAAGGAGAAGACTCAAAGATACCCTGCAGGTGTTTGGTCTGAGCAACTGGAAGGGTGGGGTGGCAGAGTCTGGGTACCCTGGGGTCTCACTCCCCAGATGTTGGAAGCGAGAGCCTGGAGAGGCGGCAGCTGGTGGAGGGGCGGCATCTAGAAAACCTCAATTTCCTAACAGATGAGGTTTCTTGATCTTAGACTGTCTGTGTGGTTTCAAAGGAGTCCAGTTGAACTGCAGTGGGCTGAGCTGAATGGGGGCCCCAGACAAAAGGCAAAGGGGAGGAGTGCCTACCTCGAACCCAGTCCCCTGGTTGGGCCCGTGTCCCTCCTTCCCTCTGCCTCCCCTGTTGGGGCATGCTGCTGTATGTATGGCTGGACACCTCTGTTCTCTACCATCTTAAAACGTTTCCCACTCGTTCTGTTTGTAGCATCCCCATATCTGACCTTCACCCCATCTGTCATTGCTGGATGCTGAGGAGCACAGCCAAGGCTCTGTGTCGCCCAGATTTCGGGAGGGCTCTGAACCAGAAGGGGGCTGTCACGTTCTGACTGGCTGCAGCAACTTCTCAGGACATAATAAAGACCAGGAGAGGAAGACAAGATCCACGGATGAGCTAACCATCATCCGAGGGCAAACAGCTCCAGAGAAGAGTCAGCTCTCAGCTCACTCCCGCGTCCTCCTTCACAGCCTCAAGGCTGTGCAGCCTGCCCTGTCCTCTACGCCCAGCCACACTGGCCTGCTTTCTGTTCCTCCGACACAGCGCACTCGTTCCCACCACGGGCTTCGGTACTTGCTGTTGCCTCCACCTGGCACGCTCTTCACATGCTGGCTCCTTCTCATTGGTTCACATACTCCTCCTCAGCCCAGGCCTTCCCTGGGAGCCCTACCTACAAAAAGCCCCATGCCAGTCTCTCTCTCTCGATCTCCCTTTTGGCTTCCTCCCTTCACTTGGAATTACCTGGCTTGCTTGTTTACTGTCTGTCTTGTGCACTCAGGTCCCCGCACCTGGAGCAGAGCCCTGCACAGAGCAGAGACTCAGGGCAATCGATAATGGGGAGCAGAGCGATGGTGAAAGGTGCAGCATCGTAGAGAGGAATCTCACTTGTATAAATTAGTGTGCATGAACCTGAGGCCTCACTTCATGGGGTTAGACGTGAGATGTTGCACAGCCTGCTCCCATGGTGCAGCTGTCTGTGCTGTCAATGGAGCCTTCTGACTCTGTGAAGCAACTTAGTCTGAATTCCCCTTTCTGTCTCGGTGACCCTAGAACCTCGTCACCAAGAATGTCCCAATGCTGGTAACTCGGGTGACAGAACGGAGATAAGAGAAGGCAAAAAGCACAGGTTCTGACCTCCTCTTTGCTTGTGTCGTCAGTCCTGGCACCTGCTGGAGGAGAGGATTCTGCGGCTCTGTTCCTGGCTCTGCATGGCTGGGGATTGGGAGGGAGAAAGAGGCCCCTCCGAGAGCCTTTTAGGATAATGAGAGTGGCCCTATCCAACAATCTTCGCCTTCCCTCTAAGTTTCTATTTCTCAATCAAATGAATGCAGACAGTGGCACAAATTGACTTGGTAGAGAACAAAAGATAATTATGTTGCCTTCATCCCATGTGTGTCAAGCACTGAAACCACATCCCGCTGCCCATTTCAGGACAGGCCCCGTGTGGGTTAGGGAGGGCCAGCCTGCAGGGGCGGGAGACCACTCCGGTGCCAGGCGGGGAGCGATGAGCTAAGTGAGAGGAGATCCTTTCTGGAGGAGACACTAGGCTGAGGGTCACTCTTCCCGGATCAGGGGAAGGATGAGGGTGCCTGTTGGCAGGGTCAGACAGCCAGCGCAAGACACACATTCCCCAGGAAAGGTAAAGCGTCCCCTGTGAGTGTCCACGTCTTCATGCGTCTGCCTCGAGACACCACCAGGGAGCAATGCACACCCCACACAGGTTGGTGAGGGGACAGTGAGAAGAGAGAGGAGCCCAGGCAGCATGCAGCCCAGCAGGGAAGAAACGAGCAGGAGGGGGCCCAGAGCCCAAGCTGTCCTGGCAGCAACATGGACTCAGGATAGTCTGAGTCCAAGGAGAAACGTTTGTAAGAATGGACCTGATGGACCAAAGGAAGTCAGGCCACGCTTAAGATACTAACAAGTTTCAGCTGGAGCCCCCTGGAAAGTGAACAGGAAACTGACGGGGTCTGTGGTCTTGAGAGAAAAGATGGGGGAGGAAGTGGGGGAAAAGAGCAGAGGGAGCAGGAAGTGGCTGAGTGTGCAAAATTACCAGAATAATTGCCCGTGGAAAGGAAGTGGAAGGAGGAGAGGCCCAAAGGAACAAGTGTGATCTGGATTCTGAGAGAAATCAGCTTGGTGGGGACAGAAGTTGATGGGAGACCCAGAGGGTCAAGCTCAACTGGTGACCTTCCTCTTTTTGACCACTTAAGTCTTCCAGATACAAAAGCCTGTTGTTCCTGGAAGAGAAAAAAGCTGTCTAGTTAGACAAGGCCCCACCTGCTTCTGAGAAGTGACGCATTTGAAAGGCCATGCGGCTGCCTGCAGGAGAAGGCAGGGCCCCGACTTTGCTGTGCCGGTGAAGAGGCCGTCGGGATCACAACCCAAGGAAGAGATGGGATGGAAGGAGTGTGTGTAGATAAACTCACAAAGAGGGAGCAGAGTGCGAGGTTTCCTCCCTAAGGAGGAGGGGCCCGAGGTCACAGAAATGGGAGACGAGCCAGGACAAGTCAATGGAGAGCCGGTGCTGGCGAGGGTCTGGGGGCAGGTGAGAGCAGGAGGGAAGGAAAAGGCGAGCTCAGTCCCCACAGGCGGGAATCTCCCATTTCGCCTGGCCCTACTTCCGAGATTCTCCGCTTCGGGGCTGGGACACGCAGGGGCCCCCAGCGCTTCATGCCAAGTAACAGACGGAGGAATCACGTTAGATTTTAAACATCCACTTTTTATTGATGAATTAGAGGAGATGACAGTTACTCTTGATCGACATAAACATATGCTCTCTTCGGGGGGAGAGAAACAGTGAACTTGCAGGCAGCGTCCGGGGAATTGTGGTGGTTCTGGTGAAATCATTGATTCTGTGGGGTGTGGAGAAAACAGGCTGATGCTGAGAGGACTTGGAGTGATTTTCCAGAGTCAAGGGACTGATCTGAGGCGTGGCCAGGACTAACCCCGGTCACCTGACCAGCTCAGGCCCCTTCTGTGACCCCACTCAAACCCACAGGCCTTCTCTGAATGGCTCAGCATGGAATCAAGAAGCTGGGCATCTGGGACCCACCTTGGGCTTAACCCAATTCCCATTTTCAGAGGTGAAGCTGAGAATCTTGTGTTCAAGCCCAGTGACTTGGGGAGAGAAAAGAAAAACAGGCAAAGATAAGGTGAGAAAAAAGCCACCGCCTGGCTGAGTGGAATTTGGAGAAACTCCGAGGCCGTCTTGGGCCTACTCCCTCTTTGTGATGGAGCGGCTGTCTCCATCCCTCAGTTCCTGGAGCCATTCTTTGTCCACAGGTATTCGCTGAGCACCTTCTATGTGGCAGGCGCAGTTCTGTGCTGGGGACACAACGGGGAACAAGAGGGATGTCGTCACTGCCCTCACAAAGTGCCATTTCTAGTGGGGACCTGGAGACCCCAGATCTTTTCCTGGGGGAGCTTCTAAGACATCAAAATTCTTAGGAGACTAATTCCTCCTTCCTTCTTTCCTTCCTTCCTCTTTTCTTTCCTCCCTTCCTTCCTTCCCTTCTTTCTTTCCTTTCTCCCCTCCTTCCTCTCTTCCCTCCTTCCTTCTTTCCTCCTTCCTTCTTTCCTCCTTCCGAGGGTGGAAATGGAGGGGAGGACGGTGCTAAGGAAGTGGTTTGGTTGGGAAGCGAGGAGGCCTTCCCTCTCCATGGCGCACAGGAGCGGAACAGCACTCAGTCTGAAGAGACAGCAATAATCCCTCGGGGGAGCGGGGAGAGGAGACGCAGTGAAGTTGAGAATGGATTCCCTTGGGTTTGGGGCTGGGAAATCCACGGTCAGAGAGCATGCCGACAGCATCTTTTGTCTTTTGAGGAAGGATAACCCCGAGTCCCAGAAGCCTGGGACTCCTCTTGGTCTACATCATATCTTTTCTCATCTGTCTCCCTGCCTACCTCCTGGCCTTTGGGCCTTCCTGGGGCGGGTCCACAACCTCCTGCTCATCCTGAAGCTGGTGGACTGTCTCCTGCCGCGCTGCCCTTCACCATGGTTGAGTGCTTGGGCGACACACTCTGCCCTCACTGGCTGTGGCTTCTACTGCACCAGGTGGCTCCTGGCAGGCATCAGCGTCGAGCGCTGCCACAGTGTGGCTTTCCCCCAGCAGTACAAGCTGTCCCGTCAGCCTGTGCATGGAGTGACTGCTTCTCTGTTCTCCTGGATCTTGTCCTTCAGACACTGCAGCATTGTAATCATTGTCCAATACTTACCAACCAACAGCACGATGAATGATGCCACAGGCCTCCCTGTCTGCCTCGAGAAATTCACTCAAGAGCAGCTAGACATGGTGTTTCCTCTGCAGCTGGACCTGCGCCTCATCCTCTTCTTCATCCCCATGGTAGTCACCACCTTCTGCTGCTGGCGCTTTGTGCATATCATGCTCTCCCAGCCCCAAGGGGCCCTGGGGAGAGCTGGAAAGCTATGGAGCTGCCTGCTGTAGCCCTCTACAATTTCCTGATCTGTTTGGCGACCTACAATGTGTGTCATGTGGAGGAGTTCTTCCCGAGGAGAAGTCAACCTGCTTAGTGTGCGCAGAGTTGCTCAGTGCTCTCAATGCTCACATGGGCCCCTTGATTTCTGATTTCTCCTCCTCAGCTGTGCACAAAGTCTTTGATAAAAGGCCACAGAGGCTGCAGCACTGGGGTGCTCGCTGTCAGGGTGCTGGAGGAGAAGAGCTGGAGAGCTGGCTGCAGAGAGAAGAAACAGGAGCTTAGGTGTGGCCAATGGCAGCTTCACAGGAGGCTAGGTTTGCCGGCTTGCTTTTACATTTTTGAGGAGGAGGGCTCAAAAAGGAAAACAATGAAGCAGAACCAGGGCGAGTTCTCCTGTGCCTAGCTTACGAGACAAAGAAGAGCAGTGGGCATCTCAAATCCAACTCATTCATTGGGTGAGTGTTTTCGTTTCGTTCCCTGTGGTTTACGACATTTCCTTATTTGTGGTTGGTACCCCTTCGTGGTCAGCCACAAGCCCTTCTATCCTGGAATATCAGAGTCTTGGAATTCTTTATCTCCCCACTCCGTGTCTGTAAGATGGCAGCCTTCCTTATGTACTGCAAAGCTCTTCCTCTCTCTCCAGCCCTGATTCAGAAGGGGGTCCCACCTGCTGGGTCTGAACATCCAGCACAGGCAAGAGTCTGAGGAGCAAGACGGGATCCTGCAGGTGAGCCTGGAGGACCAGCGCCCTGACCCAAGCAGTGGCTGCCTCAGGTCTGTATAAGGAGCAAGAGAAAGAACAGTGCTTGAGAGAAGAGTCACAGCTGGTGTGAACAATCTCGGGTCAGGGGACTTTTCAGTAGTTACGGCCTATTTTCAGTTCCCAGTGTTGTGCATTTGTGTCAGTCTTGCCAGAGGTCTGTTAACTTGTCTTTTCAAAAGACCCAGGTCTTTTCTGGCATTTACCTTTGTTTGCTAGTTCACAGATGCCTCCTTCTATCTTTATGGTTTCTTTCCTTCTACTCTACTGAGTCTTGTCGGCTGTCCCTTTTCTAACTTTTTTGAGTTGGATGCTCGTTAATTTTTAGTCCCCACTCAGCATTTCACAATCTTGGAATACATGCTATTTTGATAGTGAGAAGCTGTTAACCGTCTGTAGTTTGTGTTACATTAAACAAGTACTATTTGGCAAAGATAAAATTATACTAAACCTGCATTTTCACACCGTCCACTTGACCCCACCTGCACAGTATCCCCCCGGGACTCTAAGCACTCGCCGGCAGAGGCTGCGTCCTACCCCCACTTGGGGAAGAGTTGACGGCCCCCGGAAGTCTCCTAGGAGCCTGGCTCTGGTATTTCCAATATGGCTCCCTTGAGGAAGCCACACTACAGGACAGAGTGCAGAGTGACAAGTCATCCTGTAACTAGCTGGTTTCCACCTCAACTCGTGTCTTTGATATCCACCCCTTTGATATTCATCACTAAAGCTCCCAGGTCTCATTCATTTCTTTGTCTGCCAAATAATATTCCATCATATCAGGAACCCTCTCCCTTTTCCACTCTAGTCTTTATAGACATTTAGGTTGTCTCCCATTTCCCACCTCTGGATGTCCCTGTGCTGTCTCTGTACGCGTTGGGGCAGGTCCTCGAAGGAAGGGGATGCTGGGTGGCATGGCACGGCACGTGCAGTTTCAGTTTCAACAAAAGTTGCAAAACTACTCTCCGAAGGGATTGTGTAAATCCAGGTCTTTCTGAAGAAAGGCTCTCCTTTCGCAAGCCCCCTGCCTCCCCACTGGCTCTTCTCCCAGCCCCGGCCCTGCAGCCAACACAGGTGATAACGGGAGGGAGGAGGCCGGGCCGTGCTACCTACCGCCAGGAAAAGGAGCTCAGACGAGGCCTGAGACCCTCCAAGTAACTCAGTGGATTGACACATATGCTGGACATGAGCATGGACTGTGGGGGGCCTCAGTGGGGCGGATGACCTCTCCGGGACTCCGGGGTAAAGGAGTGGTCATCTCCCCATTTCTCACTTTTGTTAACCAAATCCAGACTGTTGTGAACATTCGAGAAAAGCATAAGGTAACATGACAGAATTCTGTGCAGCACGGAGGGGGTCTCTCCCACCATTCTGTTTTTTATACAGAAAGTGCATGCATGCTGGGAACAAAGGGTGACCACAAGGCTGGCAACTCCCGGTCCTGGAGGAGAGCACAGGCTGACGATGGCGTGAAGGGAAAAACAAGATGCTAGGATCCTGATGGGGGGTCTGTGGCAGGGGTGAGGGTCAAGAGTCATGGTGCCTGGGGATGAGAAGGGAGCTGCTGTTGGCTCTGGGCCACATAACATGGGCCAAAACAAGACACGGCATCTGTGGAGAGAGAAAGATCATCTGTCTGTCACGTATTCACGTGGCTGCGTCAAACGGCTTCCCAGGAAACTGGAGCCACCCTGGATATGGTTTCAGCAGCGAACAGGTGAGAAGAAGGCAGAGGTGGTGCAGAGGCAGGGACGGGACGCCGGGAGACGGAATCAGGCGCCCTGCCTGCAGACAGCGATGGGCAGGGTGAGGACCCCTGGCGTCTGCACATTTGACACGTGGCCCCACTTTCTTCTTGGATGCTCGTGTGTCTAGGGATTCCAGAGAGGTTTCGTGAGGCAGGGCTGAGAATAAGCGATGCCACGAGATCCCAACCAGGGAAAACTGACCAAACAAGGAGCGCGGCGGGGGCAGGGATGGGAGTCCAGGAGAAGACGGGCGGCACACAAGTTCATTTGGGATAATCAGCCCAGGGCAAGACATCACACAAGACGCCTGAATTATGGAAGCTGAACAAGGTCTGAAGGAACAATCACGACCTGAGAGCTGGCGAGCAGTTAGATTTGTGGACACAGAGTTTCAGGGAAACAGAGAGGGCTGAGTGGCCTGAGAAAGAGCGAAACTCTTGACCTCCCACTTCCGGACACACAGCAAGTTCAAGTGTCAATGTTCTGGGCCCCCGAGAGCCCGGGACGGCAGAAGGGCCTGTGTCTCTGCACTTTATTCCACAAGCTGGTGAAGGGACGTGTAGGGCTGATCTCTGAGAGCCATCTCCTCGGAATGGGGTGAGGCAATTACCCAGAATCCTGAGCAAGTCCTGGGAGAACGCAGCTGAAAACTGAGCCAGAAAGGAAAGACCTGAGAGGCCAAGTGACCACAGTGTCACCCAGCGGGGGAACAAGGTGAAGAGTTCATTCTCAGTGCAGGGGTGAGGCCAGAAGGGCAAAAGGTCAAGAAAGTTGAATGGAGAGATAAATCGGTGGAAAGATTAGAGAAGCTGAGGTGGGGAGGCACCCAGCAGAGCTGCTCTTCCTCGTTAGAGAAGAGAAACACCCTGGTATTCAACTGGCCTCTCATTTAACAGTCCTCACCTCTGTGCTGGGCCCGTTTCCTGTGTGGGGACCTACTGTGACTGGACACCTGGGGTTTTGCCTGTCCAGCCTCTGGTCCCCCTTCTTCTGGCAACGACATCCCAATTTCCCTTTAGTCACCCACTCCCTCTCCAGTCTCAGTCCACGAGGCGTGGGGTGGGCAGTCGGGGGAAAAGGCTAGCCCCAACCCAGTTGCAAGGGAGAGCATGCAACTCAGACTTGAGCCCATGCCCAAGTCAGCCCTTCCACAGTCAATCATTTCTAGACTCTTCTAGAATGATTTGGAAAGAAGCATACTCTTTCCACAGGGTGATAAGCTGGTAAAATGTACTCCCGGAGCTTCTGGGAGCCGTCTTTGCCACCACTTGGAGAAAGCCTGCCTGAGAATGAAGCTGGCAGAGGAAGGCAGAGCTGAGACATAGAGACGGAGGACCGACAGCTGTGTTTACGCGCTGGATCTGGCCATTCCTGGAGCCACTTTGCCCCAGACTCTTCAATTAAATAGCCACTAAATTCCCAGTTTTGCTCAATCAGCTGGGGTAAGTTTCTCTTACCTAGAATCAAGATATTAATACAAACAGTTGGCAAATAATTTGTCACTAACAATAAAGAATAGATGTTTCTGAGTTATACCTTTTATGGCATTTTAAAAATAAATTAGAGCAGATTCAAGGCTACCTGTATAACCATTTCACCAATTCACTTGCAGGCTGACATACGAGGGTTAGAGTCGCAGCTACGGGCTGGGAACGGCACGTGGCTCTGGGTGTGCTGGTGGCTGCCTTCGCTGCCCTCACAAATCAGATGCCTGGGTAACAACAACAACCCAAATCAGAAGTGCGTTCCACAGTTTTAAAAGTGTCTCCACACATATTGTCACACTCGAGTCACAAAGCAATCCTGGGAGGTTGGTTTCTTCTTCCCTCATCAAAATCAAAGACTCCAAGGTCCAGGGGGCTAAATGCCTTCCTCAAAGGGACACAGCCACATAGGGTCCCGCCGGGACCACTGTCTGTGATGCTCCTCCAGGGCCAGGGCTCCTCTTAGTCCACCAGCTTCCCCCAAAAGTCAGGAGCCGGTGTGTGGGACTCAGGGACAGCAGTACCGAATTCCGTCCAACAGCAGCCAGGCGTGGTGCAAGGGGCACCAAAGGGCTAAGCGCTGGGATCCTGGGAGGGAAACCGAGTCTGCTGGTGCTTCGGCCTGGGAAACACGATGCTAGAGCCCTCACCGTGGGCTCAGCACTGTTCTACATACGCTCTAACCCACCATCCTAGCTCGCCCAAAAGGCTCCCGTTGCAGGGCTTCAGGAGGACAAAGACCCCCTCCCTTCTCCAGGGATACAGACGCCCACCGGCATCTTTATTTGTCCTCCATTCCTTCGTTCGGCTGTGATTATTGGGTACCTACTCCCTGCCAGGCCCCGCTCAGGGTGTGAGGAATGGTATGGTGAACAAGACAGAGAAGCTGCCAGTCCTGAAGCTCACGGTGGGGAGGCGCCGTGGACTTGGAGGAGTACTGGACACCCCCTGAGGTCCAGCACACGGGCTCCCCAGCAACGAGACGCACGTCAGATGATGACTACGTGACCAGATTAAGACCAGACCCGAGACAGTTAACAGTGTGGTTTTGATAACGTAAGTGCGGCTTCCTCCTCCCCGTTTCTGGGCCAAGGGGAGGCGGGAGGTGGCAAATAAAAAAAATACCTGTTTGTTTAACCTGAAAGAATGCCTTTGTGTGCATTTCTAATTATTAGGCACAACAAAAAGTTTTTACTGGCGCAATACAAAACTGAGCCTGTGGCTGGAGCAGGACTTCCCAGTCACCAGGAACCGTTGACAGACAAAAGTAAACCAACAAGACGATTTCCGATTTTGGTACAGCACGATGAAGGACACAACAGAGCACTGCCATGAGGCCGGGAGGACTCCCACAGATGGAGCTGGCGGGGAAGTGCTTTCCGGGGAACGACAGGGAAGTCCTCACCTACTGGCTTTCTGCTGACGACATGGCCGTCTGGAGCAGAGCCAGTGGACAAGAGGCAGCTCCAACTCCACCACTTCGTCCAAGAGCCTGATGACTTCCTTCTGGAGGCTGCCACTTCTTTGCCCAATAAAACAATCAGAACAAAGCAGAGTTCCAGGTGGCTGCTTGTGCTCTGGGAAAAGGCCGCTGGTGCATGGGACAGAAGGAATCAGGAGAGGGCCACACTGCCGGGGACAAGGAAAGAGCTTCACTTCCAACGGAACCAGGGAGGGGAAAGCTGCCAGAGAGACCAAGGGAGAGACTGCTGTGTGGAACTGGGCTGGTGTGCAGGAGGGAACAGATGAAGCCATAGCCACAGGCCAGGGAGTCATCTCTGCCGCCCCTCAGAGGCCGTGGACTTCTCTTGAGCAGGAGAGGATGGGAGAAGTTGCAGCTGGAACGCTTCGGGAGTCTGTCCAGCATGGGAGCATAATCTGTCCCATGTGTGGCCACTGGAGAAAAGTTGAGAATCGCTCCTGTAAACAGTCTAGCTGTCTGGTTACAACTGATAACAGAGAACTATTTGCAGTTTTACAAAATGTTTTCACATACGTTATTCCCCTAAACAACCCCACTCTATTCACAGAGGGCTCCGATCCACAATGAAGCCCAGAGGGGATAAGTGGCTCCCCACGACCCTGCAGCGGATGGAGACAGAGCCACGTGGGAATTCAGGCTGTCTTCCCAACTGCCTGGCTGACATCCCTGAGGACTGCCTTTGGAGGGTTCAGGAGGAAACCAGGCCAAATAGCTTGCAGAGTGGTCAGCTGGCTCCCCTTCTGCCTCTGGTCCCTCTCATCACAAGCGAGCCTTATAGTTTCACATGAGCATCAGGTGTCCAGAATAGGACCGTGAACTTGAACAACCCCAAACAGCCACCAGACTCTGTCTTCCTCTGTGGCTCTCAAACCTCTGCGTGCACCGAAACCCACTGAAAGGTTGGTTAGCACCCAGGTCGCAGGGCCCCACCCTCAGAGCTTCTGATGCGGTAGGTCTGGGGCAGGAGCTCAAGAACGTGCATTTTCAGCAAGTTCCCGGGTGATGCTGCTGCTGCTGCCCCCTGGGCCACATTTTGAGAACTGCTGATCTGTGACGTAATAGGTATCTTCCCCTCCTGGAGGGGAGAGTGGTTATGGGACTCTAGGACCCTTACGAGAAGGATGAGAAGTAGAAAGGGTGAGAGGGCTAGGAGCTGGTTTCCATGAGGTGCGTGACAGAAAATCCAGGAAAGAAAAGAAATGGCCAGGTGAGATTAAAAAGGCAGTAGGCACAGTGAGCTGTGAAGGAGAGGATGCAAGGCTGTGGTCCAGGCTAGTGTCTCACCCCAGTTATCAAACAGCAGCATCGCGACTTTACCGTGTCACATGCCACCTGCACTATGATTTACTTACAGATTTTTAAAAAATTGACTTACTTTTCTCACATATAACTTAGCCTTACCCTAAACAAAAATGAAATAATAACAGTAACAGCCAGTACTTATAAGTTCTTGCTATGTGCCCGGCACACACATACATACATACATTTACACACATATGTACACACATATACACACACGTGCATGTGCACACACATACATAGCTGTTTCGATCCTCACAGTGACCCTGTGAATGAGGACATTGAGGCCTGGAGGAGACAGGTGGCCCCGCTCAAGCTTCCCAGCTAACAAGCGGCAGAGGCGGGATTCCAACCCACAGAGCTGGCTCCAGAGTCCATGCTCTGAACCCCTGAAATTAGGGGGTAAGGGGGTAACCATGGGTTAGGTAACTTGCCAAAGAGCATGTAGCTAGCAATGGGATGGAACCAAGATTTGAAGACAACCAGGATGACTCTAAAACCGGAGTGTTAAACTCCTGCGTCCATTCCCACGTGGGTTACGGGCAGTGAGGGACCTGAGGGTGCTGAGCTGGGACAGAACCGTGGAGAGGAGCTTGGAGCTCAGCCTAATAAATCCTGGAGGCAGCTCCCTCCTCTGAGTTGGGCCTGAGATGCCATCCTGCCGTCTCAGTACCTCGCAGCCTTTAGTAAAAAGAAACCAAAGGGTGACTTTTCCTAGTCCGTATCATAAAGACAACTGTTTTTGGTTTTGTTTTTCAAATATAAAATTATATCAAATACACTTTTTCAAAGTGCTTGCTCCATCCTACCCTATACCCTCTCTCTCCAGATACCCTGCCACCCTCTGCTCTTCAGAGATACTAAAGGGGGTGGGTCAGCCAGGCCTGGGAAACAAACACTGGTTTACTACAAAATTACTCAGGATTCTGCAAGCCAGAATAGAGTCTGCCTTCAGTATGACCCTCCAGTGACCCCAGGAAGGCCCTAGACAGGGGTGAGGGTGTCATGGAAGTGTGGCCCTCCTCATACCACGTCAGACTGGAGGGTCATAAAACAGGGAAGGAGGTGAGGCCAGCTGGCGGAATGCAGGAAGAACTCAGCTTTGCCCCAGTTTGGTCCTCCCATGCCAGAAACTCTCCTTTCCTCTTCCTGCTTATCCGAGCTCAACATCTGCAGAGCAGCAGAAGACCCCTAGGCGACCACAGGCAGAAAGGAGCTAACAGCAGGGTCTAAGGTCTTGGGAACCACTTGTAGCTTGACTTCTCCTCTAGGATCCGTCGAGAGTCCTCAGTAATAGTCATAGCCTGTGGTCCCTTGTGTGTAGGCAAAGGGGCAAGACAATACTCAAGGGGAGAAGCAGAACTCTTCTGTTACTGAGCAAGGGCTCGCGGCCTGATGCTCATAGAGGTCAATACTAGAGCACCGGCTTTGGAGAGAAAGGAAGAGCTTCATTGCATGGCTGAACAGCAAAGAGTCAGGAGGCAAGGCTCAAACCTGTCTCCCCAAGCTGAAGCAGGCACACACTTTTAAGGAGTTGGGAGTGGGACTGGTTATACGAAATGTTAACTTGGTGGAAGGTGATTGGAGGCTGGGAGTATAAGTCCCATGTGCTACAAATCAAGGGACCCCTTGCTTCTTGTTAGGTTCCCCTTTCCGTTTTCTCTTCACATTGAGTTCCAAAGTTAGGGAACTTTTGGTTCTTAGGCAGCTCAGGCTCATCTGAGAACAAGGTTTCCGTCTTCTGAGCAGGCTCCAGCTACACGACTTGCAGTTTTTGTTTGTTGCGCCTGCAAAACACCTTTGACACTTCATTATTGATACAATAGGGCGAGTATGAATTGATCTATGATGGTTACAAACCCTCCCTTTCCTTTGTCCATTCCTCATTCTTGAGGGATTAGGGGTGACAACCATTCTACCTACATCCTGCTGGTTAGGGGTGCAGATTTGGGCTTTGAGGAATGAAACTGTCTTACCTTTAATTGCAAATATGCAGGGGTTCCAGAGTTTGGACCTTTATGCTGAATGGTCATCGTACACTTTGAGGCTGTGGGTTTAAGGATGTGAGACACACAGCAAATATAGAGTTTGACAAGAAGGAATACAAATCCTAACCAGCGCAAAATAACGATACCCAATTTAAGTAACCCTTCAAGTATAGACTCTTATTCCCACTGGGATCCATGGGAAGATATTTCTTATGAGATCAATTCCAGGTTCTTGGGGTGACACCTGGAGCCCAGTTGCCTATTGTCTACCTTTATCTATATGAGTTTCAACCTCTGAAGAGTATTAACATAGACTCAACAGGAAGAGTTTGCTATAGCACAAACACCTCCTTGCTTAGCTAGTGTGTCATCTAGAGCAGCTTGGTTATCTACTACTACATTGGCCAAGGAATCTAAGCTTTTTCCTGGGTGGCTAAGGCTTGGGCCTTTCCTCTGGCTATCATTCCTAAGGTGAGAGACAGATTTCTAATCATATGTTCATGAGCTGCCACACCCCACCAGGGTAAAAGAGTTTGTCCAAAGAAATATCCAACAGAATCTGGCTGACCCCCAGGCAAATATTTGTCAGGTGTCCCCCAGATTGAGTCTCCTTCTAATATAGATCTTTTAGTTCTAGGAAAAAGTTTTAAGGAACTAATCCAATGCTGGGCTTTGCTTGAGTTATGTATAGAGAAAGGAGTGACTCAGTATCCTGACAGACAAGCACCTCCTGTGCATTAGCTATCAGAGCATTTACAGGCCCGAGGTTGCTGTCTGGACCCACAGACAAAGATGCACCCTGCGGGGCCACATAGGATACTGGACATAGTGTTAGACTTTAGGAGTTCCTTTTGGGAGATTTTATCCAGGACATGATCGAGCCAGGGCTCAGCGTGTGGCAACGTCCTGGAGGAATAATTTAACCTGCATATAGGCGGAGGTGTGGGTGCCCCTTGAAAATGCATTTTTTCTTGTCTTATCTTTATACATAGTGCAGTGTTTCAATTTTTATCAGCTCGGTTGAAACACTTAGATATTAAATATGGGAGGGACACCGGGTGGGAAAAATAGGTACAGTTTTTACAATATCCTGACCAAGAGGCACCTTGACAACGGTGGACGCCAGGGTCGTTCTTTTGATCTGAGGACACAGGTAGAAGACCAAATTTAGGCTCAGTTAAGAAAAAGCAGGGCCCAGGAGATCGTCTGTTGATCAACCTGACCCTATAGATTACTTCTAAAGGTTTTTCGTTATGGGTTCCTGGGGAATTGGGTAGACTTGAGAAATTGACTCCTGGCATCCTTATAGGGTCACTCTCATCAGGTCCTGAGTAGGCTTTGGGTGGCAGATCCAACAGTCAGGAAGGTTTCCTGATTTTGAATGAGCCTGTGAAATTCTTATTTAGGGATTATCTTTCTGAGCCTGAGTGACCAGGGTAAACCAAAGAACATAGGAAAGAAAAGTAGGGGACATTTTATAGTATGGATTTGAGTCAACAAAGAAAATGGCTTAGTTTTTCTGCGAGGAGGCAACTGGCTTGTAAGAAGTAGAAGGTCAGGACTATTACGGCGAGAAGAACGAGGAGGGTGCTATGTCAGAAGGAGTCAGGCAAAGACGCGTTAATGAGGAGCTTCCATCAGTCAGAGAGTAAGTCCCTGTGGAATTCCATCCAAGGGGGAAGCCATAAATTTTGCGTAATCTTTTGTGGGTTTAAAGCAGGGTGGCAGGGGTGATCAGCTAGCCAGTGCAGCTAGTGTATGAGAGCAGGGCAAAGTTAGGTCACAGCAACTCAGGGTCCTGGGTGAGCCATCTCCTTCAGCTGTTGGCTGCTTCTGGCCTCTCAACCTGATCAGGCGGAGGCTGGTGACAGGGACAAGAACAACTTCTTACCTATCTGGAGACTCAAGAGTTCCGTCAGTTTTATTGTTTGTTTTTCCTTTTTTTCCTGGAAAGTAACTTTAGATCAGTTCAAAGTTCACAAGGACCCTCCTGGGTGGAAAAGTCGGCCCTGGGCCTCCACATCACCCAGAGCTTGGATGGTTTGGCCCTTCCATTTCCTGTTATCCGGGAAGGGCGTGACCTGTTTGGGAATCATGGAGGGGACGAAGGGAATCCTGACTAGAAATGGATGTAGTTTTTACTTGTGAGTGATATATCCAAGGTTTAACTCCCTTTAATTTAACTGGAGAATGTGTGACCAGAAGGACTTCCCAAGGTCCGTCCACTTAGGTTGCAGTTGGTCCTCAGGGTGTTGACTTTTCCCAGTCGCGAGGAGAACCCAATCCCCTGGGCTTATGTGGCGCAGGGTAATGTCTGTGGGAAACATTAATGGTCTAGAAGCGTATTGATGTACAGCAGATCGAGAAGCACCTAGAGACAGCACAATTTTACAGCATCTAATTCTCTTACAGTCTGATCATCTCCAAGGCTGTAAGGACACTTAGTTTTCAGGAAGGGTCTCACATACAACGTTTCATCAAGGCTCAAGCGGAGCTCGCTTCTAGTGGCTACTCTTACCCTAAGCAGGGCAACTGGCAAGACCATAACCCCACGTTAAGTTGGTTTCCTGATGTATTTTGGCAATTGTTTTCTTTAAGATGTGGTTCTTTCCTGTGGACTGGGTCTCCATGAAGCATGTAACTTCCATCGTCCTCCGAGGGCTCCAGACTCCTCTGGTGTCACTGGGGCTATGAAAGCTCCCCCACCATCACTTTGGACTGAAAGAGGTAGCCTGAAGGGAGAACGTTTCTGTCAGTAAGGGCTTCGCTCCGTGGAAGCCTTTGCGGTCCTGCATGGAAAAGCTTCGACCCATCTTGTGAAGGTGTCCACAAACCCCAGCAAGTCCCTATGGCTCTTGGCATAAGAGGAAAGTCAATCTGCCCATCACCTCCTGGTTCTGTTCCTCGGGTTTGCACCCCTTTTGTTAACGGAGGTGGCCCGGTTTGGGGATTGTTTCTGGCGCAAATTAGGCGATTTTGTCCTACTTTTTGGATAGTCCTTTGCATCTGTGGACCAACAATAAAATTTCGTAGCCAATGATAGGTTGCATCTCTCCCATAATGGGTTCCTTGATGTAGGTGAGTAATAGCTCTTTGCATTAAATGCCCGGGTATAAGCACTGGTCGCCACTCATAAATCCAGCCTTCTTTGGTTGTTTGGTACTGATCTCCCTCTAAGTCTCGAGAGTGAGCATGAAATCCCCATTCGTCTGCTCCATCTAGATCCGTTTCTGAACACTGAGGCCGAAACAGGGACAGACGCACACTCGGAATGAGTGCTAGGGCCTTAGGATTCGGGTTTTTGGCTCTGGCTGCCCGTTTTTGCAGCCTGATCGATCAAATTATTTCCTTCGGCTACATAACTATCAGTCTTTTGGGGGCTTGGGCAATGTACCATGGCCACTTTTCCAGCATCATAACAGCATCCAGTAGGGCCAGTATCTCCTCCGCCTGTTTGCTCTCCGTCCTTCCTGAAGTTAGCAGCCCTCTCTCTTTCCACATGGCCCCGTGTGCAAGCACGACAAGGAGGCACCCTTAGAATCCATATAAAAGGTTGCCTTCCTCTCAGCTCCAAGGTGCAGGGCTCTCGTGAGCTTCCCCTTCTAGGGCTTCCTGAGGAGTTCCTACTGCATACCTGGCCGTCTGGAGGCCCTGGTCCATGCAGCTGCTTCCGTCAGTAAACATTTCCATACCTGGATTTCCCAAAGGCCGATCAGTCCGGTTGGTTCTGCTAGAACAAACCTCTTCAATCACTTGTATTCAGAGGTGGACGGGTTCTCCTGTCATGCTGGAGAGGAGGGTGGCCAGGTCAAGGGTGACCGCCTTGAGTCTTACATTTGGGTTGTCGAGTGGTCTGGCCTGACACTTGCCCAGTCTCCCTGAAGTAAGCCAGTGGCCCCCTTTTGTTCAAGCAGAGGTGGCACATGGCGTCAAGTGTGCACAGTAGTAGGCTGGCCCAAGGTAAATTTTTCAGCCTCTTGTTAAAGGTCACAGGTTGTGGCCACAGCCCGGAGGCAAACTGGCCGCCTTGAGTTATAAGGTCCAATTGTTTTGAAAAATAAGCTGCTGGCCTTCTGGCAGCACCTGAATTCTGAGTTACCACACCAAGACTTACTCCCTGTCATTCATGTACAAAACGGTCAAATGGCTTGTTAACATCTGGGATACCAAGTGCAGGGGCTGTTAGAAGTTTCTCCTCGATGGTATGAAATGCCGACGGCATTCTGCAGTCCAGTTTGAAGGTTCATAGTCATTTCCTTTAAAAGCCTCATACAGGGGTTTCGCCATAAGTCCAAAATTAGGAATCCAAATTCAACAAAGCCTAGCCGTTCCTAAAAGTCCTCGCGACTGTCTTCCGGTGGGAGGAAAGCCACCCGAGCCAGCGCCTCCCTTCATCCAGTAATAAGGTTCTCTGTCCTTTTGATAAGTCAAATCCTAAATAGTTTACAGTTGGTTGAGAAATTTGGGCCTTTCCCTTGGAGATTTTACATCCCCGTTCTGCCAGAAAGTTTACAGTCAGGGCTGTGTTTTGGTCTGAAGCTTCCTTAGTTTTCCCGGCGATCAATACGTCATCCGCATGTTAGAGTAAGACCCCTCACTTAGCAGGAGATCCCTTGAGTCCTTGGCCAAGGTTTCCCCAGAGACGGTGGGGGCATTTTTGAATCCTGGAAGTACCATCCCGCAATACCGTTGTATACATGAGCCTCTGCATCATCCCAATCAAAGCCAAGCAGTTCCTGGGACTCAGGACTTAGGGGCTGTACCCTAAAAAGGCCTCCTTTTAGTCCAGAACTGCAAACTAGCAAGAGCCTCCAGACAAAGCCGTAAGCAGAGTATAAGGATTTGGCACCACCCGATGTCTAGCCTCTACAGTTTCGTTAATGGCTCTCAAATCCAGTATAAAACACTACCCTCCAGTCCCGGGTTTTTGTACCAGCAGGACAGGAGTGTTACAGGGACTGACACCGTCAGCTCTCAGAGGCTTTACACGTTCTTTCCTGTGCCTCTTTGAAGGGCTCTGCTTCAAATTTGGGATCTTGGCGCCTGGGTGGGGTTTTACCACTGCTGGGTCAGCCGCCTTGGCTCTGCCTGGCCTCCCTCGGCCCAAACATCCGCTCTTACCTCTCACGGAACTTCAGAGACTTCTGGCCAAGGTTTGTCTCCCGGCTACAACAGCGCAGCTTGAAGGGCACAGATGTGCTCCGGAAGGACTTTGGCTACTTCCTCTGCTGAAAAGGTCACTTGGGCACCTCGTTCTGTTATGCGACCTTGTGCCAAAAATGGGATAGGGCACTCAGGCACGTATAGACGGCTGTGCTTTAGATGCGTTTTCCCTGTGTGACACTCAAGTGGTTGCAGGAAAGGCTTACAGAGACTTCCCCAGATACGCCACTGATGGACGTGGTCTTGAAGCAAAGGGGGCCTGTCTGGTGTTCAGTACAGAATAAGGAGCTTCGGTGTCAATTAGAAAATCTACACGTCTTTTTCCCATAGCAGTTGTCACCCGGGTTCCTGGTGGGAAGTGTCAGTCATGCTGGCGGAGTCTAGAGGAGCCCCCAGGACCCCATCGTTCGTGGTCACTGTCAGCAAACTGGGGCGTCTGGTGGTCAGGCACACTGGCTTCCTCTCTCAACTTCTGAGAACAGAGGGGACGTCCCCTTTTCCAGTGGCCTTCCTGCTTGCAGTAGGCACACTGTCTAGGTCTCGGACTCGGGTTCCCACTAGGACCGGAAGAAGGGGGCCCTGGGCGTCTTCCCCCTGGCTGTCTGCCTCCTCCTGGGGGCGGGTGAGCTTTCGGTCTATCCCGACTGCTGAGGCAAGCGGGGCAGCCTACTGTTGCCTCTCCCGTTGCTTCTGTTTTTCTTGTACCTGGTCCCGGCTGTTAAACACTTTAATAGCAGTCTCAACAAGCTGAGACACAGGCCTCCCTAATCCCCTTCCAGTCTTTTAGCTTTTCCCTCCCATCACTGGTGCTCCGGCTGATAGAAGTCACATTGCCAGCCTTGTGTTCTCCGGACGCTCTGGTCACTGTCAGTCCACTTCCTGTAAGCTTCAAAGACTCTCTCCAGGAAGGGCAAGGCCTTTCTTTTGGTCCCTGCTGCACCTCCTGGACGGAATTTAGGCTCTTCAGTTTTGGGAGCCCCCTCTGTGTTCCAGTTATCAAGCGTGCTTTATAAGGGTTTAACCTTGCCGGGTCTCCAGGGTCGCTGGGGTCCCAGGCTGGCTTAGCCCCGGGTGTGGCCCGTGCCGCTGGCGCCCTGACTGGATTGTGAGGCTGGAACTCATGGCGTCTCCTGGCCTCCTGAGGAGTCTCGTCTAGAGCCACCCACACTCCTCGGGGCTGAGGAGAGCACTCACGATGGCCTGAATGTCGGCCCAGTTGGGGTCAGGAGTCGCAAAGATGGGTGTAATAGACTTTCCATCTTTTGAGATCCTCTTGGTAGGCAGGCATGTTGTTTTTCCTGTTGTGTAAGTCTGAACTTGAGAAGGGACTACACGCACACAAAACCCTCTGGGCTGGCCTTGATCGTCCAGACCTGCTGGGACTTGACTTAACGAGAATTGCCCTGCCTGGGCCGGAGCGTTCCCTGGGCTGAACTGAGCACCCTGACGGCTATGAGGAGGGGAGACCGTTCCTGTCTGCCTGTTAGGTAAAGGGGTGCAAGCCTGAGCCAATGGCTTCAGGGGGTTCATTGTGCCCTTCAGGTCATCTCCAACCACGCCCCCAGCGTACTGGTGGAGGTGCTGTAGAGGGCAGCAAACGGGGAAGGACAAGGTCATCCTCTGACTGATTCTGGAAGGACAGGTTTTCTCTGCGGATCCTGCCTCTGAATCATGATCTTGCCTCTCTTGTGCAAATTCCGATTTTGATATAAATACGTAAAAGATTGCACATAGGGGATCTCATCCCACTTCTCTTCCCTTTTACAGAATAGGTCTAACTGCAAGACGGTATCATACAAAGACCGGTTCTCAGGCCACACCTCACTTGAGCCCACTGAGTACTGGGGCCAGGCCGTGCGACAAAAGAAAATCATTTTCTTTTTCTTCATGAGCTTTATAGCTGAAGAATGCATCGTACAGGGCCGCAATTGAGTATAGCATTCCCACTTCCTATTGCAGGGGGCTTTTTCCCAGGTGGCCACAACAAACAAGGTCTTTCTAGGGACGGTGTCTACATTCGGATGGTGCGTTGCTTGTGGGAACAACTCCCTCGAGAGTGACCAAGGGGTCGGCCGTTTCCTGTACGTGTTCCGACACCAACAACGTCCAGGTGAGTGAGCCCCAGACAAGCTGCCGTGGCCAACTGCTTCGCCATGAGCAGTGAAGGTTCAGTAAAGCATATCTTGCAGGGGGCAGGGGGCTCCCTATGAGGCCGGTACACGCCACGGGCCGGCGCCCTGGCACCTCCTAAAATCCCGGTCACCTGGGAA
Source organism: Equus przewalskii (assembly GCF_037783145.1). Classification (NCBI taxonomy): domain Eukaryota; kingdom Metazoa; phylum Chordata; class Mammalia; order Perissodactyla; family Equidae; genus Equus; species Equus przewalskii. The sequence continues at coordinate 6,591,162 of NC_091839.1, forward strand.
CATCCCCAAGGACTGGAGGGCACAGTGCCTGCTTCCCTCGGAGTCAGAAGACTCTCCTAAAGCTAATTCCTAAAGGGAGTTTGTTACAGTCGCCAAGAAACTCAGTCCCCAAACAGCCAATTCAATTTAGACAAACAACATTAATACACAATAACACACAATACAATTACATATCACACAGATCAGAACGCTAGCCAGATGGCCAGGAGCAGCTCGCAGGGGAACCTGCCATCCTGTCTCTAATTATCCCGGGCCAGGCCCAAGATTCAGGACCCGGTGCACCAGGACTCCCTGAACACAAGTCAAACTTCCATTTCCAGGGGATCAAACCAGAGAGACAAAGCAAGGGGCCAGTCACTTTCTTAATGTTACTCCCCCAGCGATGTCTTGATCCAGAAGCAGTTTCTTTCTCTAAAGTGAAAGTACCGAGAAGAGCTGGGGGTGTCACAGCAGGAGACAGGACCCCAAAAGTCAGACGGACAGACTGAAACCCAGGACGGTCACTCGGGGTCGATGACGAGGGCCAGTGCCCCACAAAGTGGCTGCCGAGATTCGGGCCACAGTCCAGAAACCAGAGGTCCCTTCATGGTGGCCAAACTAGATACCAGGCAAGGGGTAGCTGCCCAATGTGCACAGAAGCTGAGACGTGCTCCTCCTTGGGCATACGCCAGGCCTGTGGGACGCAAGCCAAAGGCTGCAGAATCGGGGAAGGGGGGCTCACCTGAAAAAGTGCAATTTGGAAGAGACTACTAGTTTCTTCACTCAGTAAAAAAGTCTGATTTTTAACAGCACATTGCACCCAGCCTTCTTTGCAGCTAGGTATGGTTATTTGAGTAAGTTCTTGCCAGCGAGTTATTAGCAGAAGTGTTGTCTATTAACTTGAGAAAGGGTGGACATTTCTTTTTCCTTTCCGCTATTCTGCTTCTAGGAACATAGATGTGATGGCTGGAGCTCCGGCTTTTATACTGGGCCATGAGGACAAGGGCCACCTAGGATTGGTAGAGCAGAGAGCTAGAAAGCTCCAAAGTCTTCTTGGGGTTGCCAAAGACAATCCTGGACTACGTATCTATAGGCTGTTTTTATGTGAAAGAGAAATATAATTCTATCTTATTTACACTGCTATTACTTGGAGTTGTTCTATTAAGTGCAACAGAATCCAGTTCTAACTGACTGGAGTTTCAGCATATATCAACTCTACAACAAACTAAAATCTCTATCTTAAGTTTTGATGACCTTTTAGAAGGAAAGTTTTCAAAATGGAATTAGAATAATTTAAGAGGCAAAGGAGGACAGCAATATCACAAAAGCAACCATTAACCTGGCCTTCTTCTTCTTCCCTTTTGTCCCTCTCCAACCATCACTGGTTTCCCTTCCAACATTCATGATGGTTGATATCCCTCTCTAGGTGGTAGAAGCTGGAATAGTGGCTTCTCTGGGGGTGGGAGGGTTGCTGACTTCGGGGCACTGAAAGTGGTCTATATCTTGACCGTGGTGGTTACACAATGTATACATATGTTCACAGTCATCAGCCGTACCTCTAAGATGAGTACATTTGATTGTATGTTATACTTCAATAAAAACACTTTATAAAAACCCTCTCTAAATCCCACATCTTTTTATGGCCACCACGGATAGTGTAGTCCTAGAAATATTTTTCCTCCGCAGATTTGCTGTTCAAGATTTATATAGTTTTCGTACTCTCCCCTTCTTTCTTACCCAGTTTCGTCAGATTGGGAAAGTGCCCCATTAATAAACACTTTCCCTGACGCCCTTGCAACCAGGAGCTGTCACGAGACACAGTGCTAGCGAGTGAGAAACAAACAGAAGTCTGCTGGGTGGGGCTTCCAGAAAAGCTATAATTTTCTTGATTGAAGAAGGGATAGATTTGGGTGATAATGACACGTCAGTGCAGGTTCATCAACTGTGGCACAGTTCCACTCCGGGGGGCGATGCTGATGACAGGGGAGGCCCTGCAGGTGTGGGATGTACAGGACATCTCTGTACCTTCTGCTCAGTTTTGCTATGAACCTCAAACTGCTCCTCAAAATAAAGTCTCCTAAAAGAAACGTGTTTAAGGGCTCCATCTAGCTCTCATGGGTCCTTTGCTCTCTGTCCTCTCCAACCCGTTTCTCTGCTCAGAATGTCGATGCTTCTTAAGATTATGAAGCAAAAAGCCAAAACCTAGGGGTGGCGGAGCTAGGGGTGGTGCAGCAGAAAAGCCAGAAGGAGCCCGGTTGCTGAGGACGGCTCCTGAGCAGCCGCACCAGCCTTGGTGGCCCTATTCCCTTCCCATGACATGAGAAAAAGAAACCTCTGTGTTTAAGCCTCCTTGATTTGGGTTTCCAGGCACATGTGGCAATCCCCGACTGAGATCGAAGGCTTTTAGTTTGTGCGACCGACGTGGCAGAGACGTCTTGACACACAGGGCACTCTCAGGTGCTGACTTACTGTGGCTTCTCACCACGTCCTCGCAAGGGCCCACGGCACCAAAGGGGAAGCCAAAGGCCATCTCCCAAACAGACTCTGCCTGCACACTCCCCTCCCACCTCCTCCGGATAACAGTCTTTACTGCTCACGCTGGGATCTGAATTCGTCTGGAGATGGAACGAGCTGGGGGAGGGATGACTCAACCGGTGATCTCAGTTCATATAAACTTTTCTGAGAGCTAGTAGTAAAGTATTAGATCAACGGCATCACTGGTTCTCAGTATTTTTAGCCAGTGCTCGCTTTTGATAAACACAAGCCGTACTTTCCTTTCTTTTTTTTTGTTTTTTTTGAGGAAGATTAGCCCTGAGCTAACTGCTGCCAATCCTCCTCTTTTTGCTGAGGAAGACCGGCCCTGAGCTAACATCCGTGCCCATCTTCCTCTATATGTGGCACACCTACCACAGCATGGTTTGCCAAGTGATGCCATGTCCGCACCCGGGATCCGAACTGGTGAACCACGGACTGCCAAGAAGCGGAACGTGCGAACTTTGCTGTGCCACCAGGCAGGCCCCTAAGCCGTACTTTCTTAGTTTGCATTAAGAAAATCAGGGCTTTCTCCTCTCCTGGAAAACTTCCAAGCATTTTTAAACCACCATCCTACCCCTCAGGAATTTCTGATGCTCTTCCCACACTGCTTGAGAATCAGCAGTCTAATTTAAGTTTCCTAAGATTCTGCAAACCAGAAAGAACCCCTGGTAACTCCAGTGATGCCACATGTAGTGGGGGAAGTCACATATGCGACCAAAGCTGGGAAAGGAGGAAAGTGGATGGAAGGCTGGGCTGGGAAAAGGAACGCAGAACATCCAGTTTTGCCCCAGCTCGGCTCACCTTTGCACCTGACTGCAAGCACATCCCACTTACTAAGGGAGTCCATACCGCTTCCACTCCGGAACCTCTCCTGCCCCTCCCCCTTCGCTCAGGGTCGTCGCTGAAAGGCCGCCCTGCAGCTGCCTGTGCCCTCTGCAGAGGGGGGCTCGGCCCCGTGGCAGCTCCCATGGGAGCCGTGTGCGTGGCTGAGGGGACTGGGGTGGGGATTCTTTTAGTCTTGTTCCTGGTCTGCAGGTCAACTCTGCATAGACGGCAGACGGAGAAGGGGGTCAAGGAGGAAGGAAAAGGTCAGACAATCTCTTCAAGATTCCAGGATAAAGTCACAGTCTTCTCCCCAGTTCTTATTTCTGTTTCAAATCAAATCCAGATCCTCACAAACATTCATGCTCATAAACAACAAACGACAGTGAATTTAGCAGGGAGAAACAGTAAACGGAGTCTCCCCTCTATTCTCCGCGTATCCAAAAACGGGGGGGGGGGGGGGGAAGGCGGGGGGTGGGGCGGAGATCACACGGCATCTGGGATGCAGGCTCACAGCAGGAACTGGAACGCTGCCTGGATCCTGGAAACCGGGGCTGAAGGTCATTCCTTCCTTCCTGGTTTCAGGGAAAGAGTGGCGGCCACCGGAGGAAGCCTGGCGACCGCGAGGACACTCCCTGTGGGAAGCAGACGGCGTGACACTCTCGCCTGTGCCCTCGTGTCCTCCTGTGTGGGATCTGTGAGACTTGGGTGATGAGGGAAGTTGGGTCTAACCTGGACCAGCCCAGGACAGCAGGGAGCACGGTGCGGTGGTGAACACCACCGGCTCCAGAGCCAGGCTGCCCGGGTCCCAAGTCCAGCTGTGTGACTCCAGGCCGATCACTTAACCTCTCTACACCTCAGTTTCCTCATCTGTAAAATGGGGGTGAGTGTGCCAACCCCACAGAATGTCGTAAGGATTAAATGAGTCCATCTTTTAAAGCTCTGAGCACAGGGCCCGATGCCCAGTACCATGGAATGGGCCGGAATGTTGGCTGGAGCACTCGTTTCCCATATCGGCTGGAACAAACTGCTACAAACTGGGTGGCTTAACCCAACAGGAGCTTATCCTCTTACGGCTCTGGAGGCCAGAAGTCCAAAACCAGCATCACTGGTTGAAATCAAGACGTGGGCAGGACCATGCTCCTGAGCAGGCTCCAGAGGAAAACCATTCCTCACCTCTTCTGGTCCCTGGTGGCTACTGGCACTGGTTCCCTTGTGGCCTCATCGCTCCCATCGCTGCCTCTGTGACCACATCGCCTCCTCCTCTTCTGTCTGAAATCTCCCTCTGCCTGCTTCTTGTCAGGACATTTGTGATTACATGTAGGTAATCCAGGATAATCTCCCCATCGGAAAATTCTTAGTCACACCCACAAAGTCCTTTTACGCCATGTAAGTAACAGTCACAGGTTCCAGGGGTTGGGACGTGATATCTTTGGGGTGGACTATGGTTCAGGCACTGTAGCTGGTATAACTGGCCAGGAGCGCAGTCTGATTACCACTGAGCAGGTGGACAGAGAGTGGAAGAAGGCGAGATCTCTGCAGAGAGGAGGCCGGGGGACAGCTACCAGCAGCGGGTGGCAAAGCCCCATGATACCCACTACAGAGGCCAACAGAGGTGAGTCTGGAGCGTCCTCCCCAGATGCCCGCCCTGAGCTGCTCCGTCTTATTTCCCTTCTTCAGCAGCTCACCAGCACTGGGGATGGGTGCGGAAAGGCTGCAGAATTGGAGGATGCCACTCTTGAAAAGCTGGACACGTGACAACTAAAAGAGGAGATGCAAGCCGAGAAGGGCATAAACTGCCACCTTCACACCTTCGTGAGGCCACTGCAGGGGCTCAGAAAGGGTAACACACAAATGGGAGGCAGGCAGACTGCACTGGCACAGGAGAGCAGTGAAATCTCAAAGTCCGCTCGGATGTGCTGGAATCCCCGTCCCTCTTGCTCCCGAGGAGAGTTCCATTTCTCTCTGGCATCCTGCAGTTCTTCCTTCACTGTTATTTATTTAAAGTTATGTATCCCAAATCCCAAATGAGCCACTCTCCCTCTGCTGCTGCATTCTCCCGAACCCGCGCCACCATCCATACTCCTGCGCCATCAGCGAGGCTCTTCCAGGTGACCTCTGCTTCCAGCTCCGGCCCTCTGGAGACCGTTCTTCCCTCGGCAGCCATCACGATCCTCTCAATCATAAATCTCATCATGTCACGCTGCTCCATGGCCCTTCCGTGACTTCCCACTGCTTACAAATGGAATCCCAACGCCCTCCTGTGATCAACAAGGCGCTGAGAAGTCTCGCCTGCCTGCCCCCCCACCCCCATACTCCATTCACACCGCTCTTGCTGTTCCGCACACGCTCTTCCTGTTCCGCACACGCTAAGATGCTTCCTGCCCCACACTTGCCGTTTCCTCCGCCCAGACCACTCCTCTGCCGGAACTTCACGCCCCTTCCCAGAATGCGGTGTCTGCTCCACGGTAACCTCAGAGGAAGCTTCTCAGAGCCCTCCGAATACAGCAGCCCCGCCGCGCTCTGACCTCTCTCCCTGTCTCATCGCCCTGCTTCACTTCCTTTGCAACGTCTATCACTGCATAATTACTCCTGTGTTCATATTTACTCGTTACCGTCTATCTCCCTCCGCTAGAACTAACCGCCCTCTGTGAGTGCGAGATCACACCTGGTTTCTTGACCCTGATATCCCTGGTGCTTGGCACAGATCCCACCACATCCTAGGGAGTAGAGACGTATTTGCTGAATGAATGAATGTAATGACAGCTCTTTATCTACTGTTCATGCCTCTACTGGTGAAATCCTGTATTCTCCTCCACTTCTGAACATTTTATATCTATACCTTCCTCATATTTGCTAAGCAGGGCCTATATAATAAAGGCATATTAGCCTGAATTATCAGTACTGACCATAAGGAAAGATCCCTGGGGCTTCCACCAAAAGTACTGGGAATGTCTTAACCTCCAAGAGAGCTCGCAAATGATTACTGGCTGGCATTTGTTATGAGGGTCCCAGGAGAAGATACAATGAGGCATCTGAGGACAAATATCTCTGAGCCTTTGAAAACTGACTTCTCTCCATCCCAATTCTTCCACTTATCCATCCACACATCATAAACTGTCGAGGTCTAATATGTGCCTGCTTCTACGCCAGGCCCTGGGCATACAAGGGTGAGCAAAGTGGCCATGTTCCCTGCCTTCATGGAGAGTCTTCTCAGGGGGATGGACATTAAGCAAACCCTCACACCAACAGTTGTATTACAAACTGAGATATGTGCTATGAAGGAATAGCTAAAAAAAATGCTATGAGAGTAACAAATAATGAGAAAACAAAATTAAAAAAAAATTAAATCTGCAATAGCAGCAGAAATACTTAGGAATCTGTTTAATAAAAGATGTACAAAGTCTTTATGCTGAACACTGGAAAGCACTGTGGAGAGAAACTAAATACCTAAGTAAACGGAGAGATCTGCCAGGTTCATAGATTGGAAGACTCGATATGGTTCCAGGGTCGATGATCCCAAGCTGATCTATGGATTCAACACAATCCCAATCAAAACTACAGCAGGCTTTTTTTGTAGAAATTGATTTATATGGAAATGCAAATGACCTAGAACAGCCAAAGCAATTTTATTTATTTATTTTGAGGAAGGTTAGCCCTGAGCTAACATCCACTGCCAATCCTTCTCTTTTTGCTGAGGAAGACTGGCCCTGAGCTAACATCTGTGCCCATCTTCCTCTATTTTATATGTGGGACACCTGCCACAGTATGGTTTGTTAAGCGGTATGGAGGTCCCTGCCCGAGATTCGAACTGGTAAACCTGGGCTGTTGAAGGGGAGGATGGGAAGTTAACTGCTATGCCACCAGGCTGGCCCCCAAAGCAATTTTAGAAAAGAACAAAGTTGGAGGATTTACACTACCTGGTTTCGAGAGCTATGATAAAGCTACAGTAAGAGATTCAAAAATTAGACCCACTCGTATACAATCAGTTCCTTTTCAGTAAAAGTTTGCCAGGGCGATTCAACAGGGAAAAGGAGGTCTTGAATTGGACAGGTAGGTAAAGATTTCTTAGGACATAAAAGCACAAACCATAAAAGAAAAACTAGATAAATTAAACTTTATCAGAATTCAAAACTTTTGTTCTTTAAGAGACAATTAAGAAAATGAAAAGTCATAGAGTGGGAGAAAATATTTACAATGCATACATCTAACAGATGACTAGTACAAAACATAATAAAGAACTCTCAGAACTCAATAATATGAAAATAACCCAATTTTTTAAAAGTGAGCAAAAGACTTGAACCGATACATCACAACAGAAGATACACCAATAAGTACTTGAAAAGCTGATCAACATCAAGTCATTAGGGAAACGCAAGTTAAAGCGCCAATGAGCTGCCGTGCCATTGGAATGCCTAAAACTTAAGACCAACGGATACCACGTGGTGGGGACGGTGTGGAGAACCTGGAACGCTCGTACGACGCTGGTGGGAATTAAAATAGTACAGCCACCTTGGAAAACTGGCATTTTCTTGGAAAAGTAAACAAAAAGTTTACCATACAACCTAGCCAATATACTCCCAGGTATTTGCCCAAGAGAACGGAAAACACATCTTCACACAAGGACCTAAACAACAATGTACACAGCAGCTTATTCACACTAGCCAAAAACTGAAAAAAAAAATCAAATAAATGGATGTCTATCAACAGGAGAATGGATGAATAAAATATAAAATGTCTATAAAACAGAATACTATTCAGCAAGAGAAAAGATGCTATGACAACATATAATAAGGAATCTCCCTGAGGTCAAGGTGGGCTTCTGGAAGGAAGAAGTGGGTATCTGAAAGAAGACTAGGGATTGACTGGGCAGTTGGAGTGGATAATGAGTAATAAAGAGCATTTCAGGCAGAGCTTGTTCAAGGGCCCTTGGGAGAAGGCCAGATGGCACAGTCACAGCAGTGAAAGCTCGTCTTGCTTAGAGAGCCGGGAGAGACAAGAGTGACATGAGCCAAGCCTGGCAGCTGGCGATGGCCAGGCCAGGAAGGCCTTAGAGGCCTTATTAAGGATTCTGGTATTTATCCTAAGAGGTCACTGCTAACCTTAGGAAGAGCAGATCCCATGAAAAAATAAGGATTAACCCAGATTAGAGTGGACCGAGGGGTGATGGAGAAATAAAGAAGTGGAGAAAGTGATTACACAATGTGAGATAATGAGTCCAACCTCCCACTCTATCAAGCTGGGTTATGATGATTTAGAGACAACACTGAACTTGGAAGAGACTGAGAAAGCTCAGCCCTTGAACTCAGCCTCAGAGGATGCGTTTCCTTTTCCTGTGACATAGGTGGGCATCATGAACCATGGGTTCAGAAGTTTCCTTGATTATGTGACCTCGTGACTACCACGCACATGGAGGACAGGGTTCACTGGGGACCTTCAACACGGGTGACACATGACAGTGCCACGAGAAAGGCAGGAGGTCGGGGGAGGACAGGCAGGGATAAAGAAGCAGGCCTATCCCTCAACACCTGCTTGCCAGGAAGTTTCCGCTTTGCAATTAAATCCAGATGCTCGTGAATATTTATAGAAAATCATAAATGCAAAATGACACAAATAAATTTGGAAGCAAGCAACAGAGAATGGTCTCTTCCTTTGTTCCCCTGGTAATATCTGGGAGCGCATGTGTGTGCAGGGGAAGAAAACAAACGAGAAGATAGAACTCGTTGCTTCTAGAGGAGAGCAGAGTGGAAGAGAAAGAAAAGCTAAGGATGAAGACAACTGGACCCCAGGGTTCTAGGCCACAAAACTAATGACTCAATGAATGAATGAATGAATGAATGAGTAAACAAGAGCAAATAAGTGTAAGTCCTAGGGAAGAATGGCAATTCTGTGAGTAGGGACGAGGCCACAGATGGCAAAGCAGAGACCGTCCCCTAGGTCATGAGGAAAACATGTTCTATCTTTGTTTCCTTGGGTGTGTGTGTCAACAGGATGTCGAAGAGCTTCTAACCTGGAGCTTTATAGGTCAGAGGCGGACAGAGTGAGAAAAGAACTGAGGTGGCTCAGAGGTTGGGCGCAGCCCAGAGGGAGAGGGAACATCCGGGGAAGGAATGGGGCCTCAGCACCACGCCCCTGTAGAGAATCGCACTGGCACACCTGGCCTCCTGAATCCCTGACATTTCCTAGGTCAGCGGGCGTGCCTGTGCCTCAGCCCCTGGATGTTGTACCCAGTGGCTCACTCTCTGCGAACCTTGGGAGGAGGGACCGCTTCCACTTAGGAGTGTCCCCTGGCCTAACATCAGCCTGTATGCTTTATATGTGCTCTCTCATTGACTCCCCACAGAAATCCTGGTGATGCGGGCTTGGCGAGCCGAGGAGTCAAAAGAAAGATTTCTTGGACTCTCAAGATCTGGCAGTAGTGCTCCTTTATTCAGAGAATAAATGCGGACAGGACCCATGGGCAGTGAAGACCTGCAGCACGGGGACGGGACCCACGGGCGGTGAAGACCTGCAGCACGGGGACGGGACCCACGGGCGGTGAGGACCCGCAGCACGGGGACGGGACCCACGGGCGGTGAGGAGCTGCAATGGGTTGAGGGTAGGGCTAAATTTATAAGGCATGGGCACGTGAGTTATTTTTCACTAGACGAAGGAAAGATCATGTAAAAAAGTCATTAAAATGGTATCAGTGCAGGTGGGGTCTGGTTATCGAGTGGTCAGATAAATTTGGGTATGAGTCAGGTCACAACGTCCTATCCTTTCCAGAGGATGATATAGATGAGTATGTAGGGCAGGGCGCCTTGGGCTTCTCTCCCTGGGGCAGCCTTGATCCTCATCATAAAATCCCCCCTGAACCCATTTGGCCCAGAAATCCTTTGCAGATATGAACGATGGTCAATCTTCTGTAACTACTTCTGGCTGCACAAGGTCGTAGAGCTGTCCCTAAATGGGGCCATAGGGGTACAGGCAGGAAGTTCAGTGGATGGGAAGATTGTGCCCGTGGAGTCCAAGGCTGACAAGGTATACAGATCCTCTGGAGCAGAGAGAATCATTTGATGAGAAGTGGTCCAGGAGGAGAAACTTTGTTGACATGTGGAAGACAAACAATGAAACAGACAACAAATTATAATAAGAAATACAAGCAATATGATTAACCCAATGAACAAGGCCTTGACAGTAGTCCAGAGACCTGGACCTGACCAGGGGTCCAACCAATCATTTAGGGATAGGGTAGGGTCAGACATGGATTTAATTTGGTGACTCATATCAGATAGGAGGTCAGATATATTTTGATGGTAGTCAGGAATACACATACAACATTTGGTTTTTTATAATGGCGCAAGTGCACCCCTGTGCTGCCATCAAGACGTGCAGTTCCATTCGGTTCTGGAGGACTGCCTTACACATTTGGGATACTTCTAAACTGAGCAGTGAAAGGCTATGTTGCGTACTGTTTAATGCCTTTATGGTAAATTTGTTTAGGGCTTCCATGTGCCAGATGACACTTTCGATTCCTAACTGGGGAAGGAAAATTGAGGCAAGGTGATCATACCAGTAGAAGATAGAATGGGCCCAGTGCTGTTGCAGGTTGGGTAGGCTAACAGGAGGAGATATAATAAATGTAGTTCTACCTTGCATCCACACGAAGACTAGGGTGCAACGTCCAATCCATCCAGGCAGCAGCCAAGGCCGTAAGTTGGAGCCACATAACCACTGAGCAGTGCTAGGGGCTAACCAACATGTGCTGGGCCATCTATCTGTCAGTCTCAAACCAACCAGTATTTTTTAAGGCTATGATATGAGGACATATGTAACAGGAACTTGTCCCATAGGTCGGGTGCTATCAGGCCACGTATCACACGTGTGATTGGTTTGTTCCCAACATAGAGTAGCCTTTTGACTGAGTTGATCACTAGTAGGAGTGAGCCAAATATATTTGTCCCAAATTTGATATAGTCCATCCTATGTGTATCAAGAGGTTGGGGACTTTACCTTTGGAACTCATTGTTTATGATCCACCTGTGACAAGGTAAATTTAGTTACTATTTGGGCAGTAGAATTGGAGGAAAAGGTTTGACCATGGCCAAGGAGCTCCTAGGTATCAGAGACAGATGGCCACGATGGCCACAAGGAGACATTATGATTAGTAATAGGTGAATCTTGTAGAAGAGAAGATCTAGAAGCTAATATCCATGAATGTGTACTATAGCTTCTACTGAAATAATTTTTCTCTCTAAAATCACCCTCACTTTTACAAAAGATAGCCAAATTAAGATTAACTTGTTTGCAAAATAAGTATAGTTTCAATAAAACTTGGTCCAATTATTTACATAAGTGCAGCAAGAATAGCAATCAATCACATAGGCTCTTTTAAATTTGCTTTGCTGGAATTTTTTTATGAGAAATCTCAGATTGACCTTTAAAGCCTCTTGAGGCCAGAAAAGCCAAGCCAAGGACTTGCTATCAGATTTTGCCTGAAATACCTATAGGTTTGAGTGTGTTTCTCTCTTTTTGAGGTCTCCCAAAATATTTTGAGGTTCCTTGCACCTGCCAGATAAGTGAGCTTTCTTACTTACCAGGTAAGATTGCTGGAACCTCTGTAAACAAGGTACCAGGCCAATATTTCCAAGTGGCTTTATTCCAGAAAGTCCACATTATTCCTCAAAGGCTGTACTGTCATATCTGAGCCTGTATGTTTCTCTCAAATACGACATTCCAGCCAAAGCCTCAGTAATATAACCAGCATTTCCAAATGTGTCCTGTTATAAGGAGAACAGATTCTTATTGAACTTATGCAAATAACTATATTGCCATGAAAATAACCATACTCACTGAGTTTCCAAATTCTGGAGGGCTCAAGTAGGGAGAAAAAGAAAAATTTTCAGCTCTGCTCACAACGGTATAATTTCACCAAATTGCTATAAGTCACAATTAACATAAGAGAAAAAGATTTCCTTAAATCTGAGAAAACAAAGCAAAACATTAAAAACTCAAGAATATTTCAAACAAAAGTCATAAAAATTATGATCATCTCATCCTCCTCAGTTCACACAGTCCTGTATAATTGGTTCTTGAGCTTAATCTATTGTTAGCAGATTTAGGAGGTCATCAGTTTCTCTGTTAGAATTCTGTAATTTCTTACCCAGTTCAGTATCACAATCTGAACGTTTATCAGAAACCTGTATTTTAGAACCCTGTGTCAGAATCCTTTCCATGAACTTCTCTGAAGATGAAACATATTTGCAAAAGCAAAAAGCATCAGAGTAAAACAGCAACCATCTGCAAATGACAAAAGACTCAAAAGGGCAACTGACAAAGAAACTTGTCTACTCCCATGACATAAAACACTTCAAGATAATAACTGGAATTATGGCTGACAATAAGGACAGATCAGAATTTTAGGAATGTTATATAATTTCAAAACACCTATATCAATAGCATTCACCCACATAATACCACCTAAGAAAATTTATCATCACTTATTTGACAATCCTTTCCATGTAATTTAATAGACCAAATAAGCCTAATTAGTTTAGCACTTTCCTCCTTATAGGAAAAGAGAGCAAATTTCTTTGAGAAGTCTCAGGGGCCCTCTGAAAATCCTCCGAGAAATTGTCTTCCTTCTACCAGGTCAGAAGAAAGACTTCATTCAGGATTTGAATATTTTTTTGAGGGAGAAGCTTGTCAAAAATATCAAAAAGTATTCAAACACTTGTTCAGATAGGAAACAAAGGTCACTGTGAAATAATGCTCAGGTTTATATTTAAAATGACAACAGAAACAGTCAAAAAATCTTAACAGAGAGACCTTAGTCTTTCTGAACATAGGGAATTATTTTAACAAAACAGATTTTCTGTATTTTAGGTAGACTTACTCAAAGAAACACATTTTATAACCTCTTTATCAAGAGCATACCAAAAGTTCAAGAAAATTATCCTTTTGAGAGAGAAAACCAAATTTTAATTTTTGAACCAGCTTATTTTTGACATTAAAACTCATTTACTTAATTGGATTTACTTTAATCTTAGCCAACCTGACCAGGCATAAATCTCCCTTCAGAATTTCTCCCTCACAAAGATACAACTTTCTTTTTGCTTTCAGATGTCCCATGCTTTCTGTCTTTGCTTCTAGGACTTTAGGACAAATTTATCTTTCTTAACCCAATGAACAAAAATACTTCCATTCTTTATACCTTCTTTAAAGAAAACATACATTTTAATTTCCTTGTATACAGAGCTGTTTTCTTTATTAATTTTTAGTAGCTTTAATTATATATATTAATTAGAATTTTTAACCCTTGCAGACCCTAGTAAAAACTAAATAGGTAAGCAGTTGTGAACTGTCTTATATCAGCATTCTAAACACTTTTCATAATTTCCAGAAACATGTTACTTCATAGTAATAAAACACAAAGCTTGTTTGCTAACAGACGAAAACACTTTTTAGCCTCTCTGCAATAAGAAGCCAAAAGTAGATAAACTTAGACATGTTCAGCAATATCCCATCCCAAAATGACCCAGAAGCTCAACAGATTTTTATCACTTAGCTTGGAAAAACACTAAAGTTTTAAGTTACCAAAAAGAATTTGGAAGCTTTTTTCCCCAAGTATACAGACCATAAAACATAATTATTGTACCCAAAAACTCTTACCCATTTTTATCTATGCAAATCATTTGTTTCCAACAATTATGTTCAGATTACCCACAAAAACCTCATGAGATATTAGACGAAATTAGCTATCAGTTAAAGCTATTATTTTGCTGATGAATTTCTAACAGACACCGTGAACTTCTTTGACTAGTAAACCCAGGCTGCAAGCCTGCATCATATCCAAATACTGACAGCTCTGAGGACATGTCCATTTTAATCAAGCCAACAAACTTAAAAACAAGCTTTCATTTATCAGAGATTAATCTATATCAAGTTAACTTAAAAGACATTAGGTTAATTTCTATTACATTTAGAATGTATGTAAGCACTTACTTTAAGCCAATTAAACAGAGCTCTTAATTTTGGCCATAACACCCGGAGGTAAAATATCACACATATATAACACACATATAGACACACATACACAGAGTCTCCACAGCTATTGTTTTAAAAGTTACTGCCAAGGGGGCCCGCCCCGTGGCCGAGTGGTTAAGTTTGTGTGTTCCGCTGCAGGCGGCCCAGTGTTTCATTGGTTCAAATCCTGGGCGCAGACATGGCACTGCTCATTGAGCCACGCTGAGGTGGTGTCCCACATGCCACAATTAGAAGGACCCACAACTAAGGACATACAACTATGTACCCGGGGGCTTTGGGGAGAAAAAGGAAAAAATAAAATCTTTAAAAAAAAAATTACTGCCAAGAATCAGGTACAGTAATACAAGGCTCACCAGTTACGAGTCCAAATTTTGTTTTGAGCCTTTTTACTAACATTTGTGGAGAAGACATTTAAGATGCTAGATTTTTGTCAAGGGTGCTCTTATGGCCGTTTTCCCTTTTTCCCTTTGTTTCCCTTCAGTCTTATGAATTAGTGATGGGCTAGATAGTCCACAGAGGATTTGCAAGCTCTTTGAGATAAGGGAAATGGGTAGAACCTGAACCACCTCTAGAACTGCTTTTCCAGTCTTACAAGGATTTTCCAAGGACAGTTGCTCTTGATTTCCCACAAACTGGGTTGTAACTCAAATGACATTATAGGTTGATCTACCTGTCCAACTACATCACAAAGGCACAGAGAAACCCCTCAAGTTTTCTCCAAAATGGAGTTTCTGGGGCATAACCCATCCAATTGAAAGGGTTTCCAATTAGTTAAAATGCACCCAAGGGGTGAGTCTCCGGGGATGCTTGGGGTGTTCCTCATGGCAGTAAAGCTGGTGTCCGACTGACAGCAGTTGGAGAAAGGGTGCAGAGCCCGACTGAGTGTGTCAACATAGTTATAAGATTTAGTCAAGTTCTGCTTAGCCTGGGCACTTAGTCCCTGAGCCAGCACAAGGCAAGACAGGGAAGCAGAAGGAAAAGGTCTGGAGCTGGCTGGGGGCTGGGGCTCCCAGTGTCGGGGTTGAGAGTTAAGCCCCTAGCAAAAGGTTTTCAAGTTTTTAATTTTACAGAGGGTCCAGGTTCTGCTCAAGTCCAGCCTGAACTTAACCTAGACTTGGTGACAACAGAGGAGGTGACAAATGAAACAGACAAAGACAGGAAAAGAGGAGATCAGGCTTGCCCTCACAGGCTCTTCCCAAGGGTTATCAAGATGAGGGTCACACAACAGTTCCCATGCCAGCAGGACAGTTCACAGAAGAAATTACAGATCTCCTACCCTCGTTAACAACTCAGTAGGCACCTAAAACACTCAACAAGTGAACCACCAAGAGAGGGCACACCGCTTGGGGTCACCAGGGTGATCAGGACTGGAAACCAGAGGTGGGGCACTCCCAGGGCTGAAGCCTTTGACTCTTTAAAGCTTTCTTTGTTTCTCAGTTGCAAAGCTCAAAAGGAGCCCCAAATGGCCACTGTAACTTTAAGAGAGATGAAAGAAAATGGTCCATTACCTTGAAATCCCCCCTGATTCTAGGGCAGCGTCCTGCTCGTTGTTCCTCCTTTGGGTTCTTACAGCAAGGGGTGATAGGGGCGTCCTCCTGCATTGCGTCCCTTATATATCTTCCCTATTATGCCTGGCAGTAATAGGTGCCTGGTGAATAGTCCCAGAGGTAAAAGAATAGAGAAAAACAGTGAGGAATTTTCTGCAGGTCTGGGGGACAATCTACCCAGCTGCATACTGGAGGCTTTCTCCCAAGAAGGCGTTCCCATACTCAACCAAAGATTCGAGTTTGATACTTTCCTTGAACCAGAGTCCTGGTTGAGACTTTCCCACAGTTCAGAGTGTGGTCAGGAGCCATAGGGAGGGATACCAATCCAACGTTAGGAAAAGAAACCTGCCACAGGAGTCTTGGCGATTGACAACTGTCCTAATGATTTAAGTGGTTGACCCACACCCATGTAAAATGTATATATTAGAGACAGGATTAGGAAGGAATGGATTAATTCATTCTTCATCACCCTCATGCTTAAGGTACTGATTCTCTTCAAGCTGAATGCCATGATTTGCCCCATAGAGTAGCCATGGGCGGCAAACTTGGATTCATACAGCTGTCTGAGAAGGTTCCTGATAAATAAGTGAATTTAGATCCATCCTTGAAAAAGAGGAAGGCACAGGAAGAAAAGGGCATTTACCAGAACTTCAGCTCACAAGCCGGTGAGGCAAGATTCCCATACGGGCCACCAGAAGAAATGATGCGGGCTCAGCAAGCCGAGGAGTCAAAAGAAAGATTTCCTGCACTCTCAAGGTCTGGTAGTAGTGCTCCTTTATTCAGAGACTAGCATGGAGACAGGACCCATGGGCAGTGAAGAGCTACAGGCATGGGACAGGACCCATGGGCAGTGAAAGGCTGCAGGCATGGGGACAGGACCCACGGGCAGTAAGAGCTGCAATGGGTTGAGGGTAGGGCTAAATTTATAAGGCATAGGTATGTGAGTTATTTTTCATTAAACGAAGGAAAGATCATGTAAAAAAGTCACTAAAATGGTATCAGTGCAGGTGGCGTCTGGTTATCACGTGGACCTATAACTTTGGATACGGATCAGGTCAGGACCTCCTATGCTTCCCGGAGGATGATATAGATCGGTATGTAGGGCAGGGCGCCTTGGGCTTCTCTCCCTGGGGCAGCCTTGATCCTCATCACTGGGATGTGAATATTCCCGTCCTCACTTGGCTGAAAAGGAAACTAAAGTTCAGAAAATTGATCTGCCCCAAGGCCACCATGAAGGCACTTGGATTTGAGCCCAGGTCGCCTGACTCTAAATCCCACGCTCTTTCCACCAGAACATGATGCAGGCTGGGAGAAACCAACCTGTCTCAACTGAGACAGTGGAAGAAATGGGGACTGAGGGCAGGAGATCATATAGAAAGGAAAAAAATGAAGAATAAAAGAAAGTATAGAAGAAAAGTAGGAAACCTCTTTTCTGAGTATGAGTAGAATCACAGAAGAAATTGCCTAGAAAAGAGAAGATAATCTGACTTGGGAAATGGGAAAAATTCCTGGGATTGAAAAAAATTCAGGAACTAGAGACAGAAAATCTGGGTTTAGAAGCTAGAGCAGGGATCTCCAGGGGGAAGATGAAGACACCTGCACCTTTTGCTTTGGGTCTGAGAGGAGACAGCACTCAATTACCGACCTTCCTCTCTGGTCACCTGACTCGTGCTGGTATAAAAGCTCTCCACCACCCAGGTTCCCTACGACGTTTTCCCGTGTGACATGCGCGGAGGCAGTGGCTAAGGCTCTGTTCCTCTCTCCCAGGAACCTTCAGACTTTCCTTCAGGACGACCCAAGAGGCCATCCACCCACAGTGAAGACAAGGCAAGGCAGCTGGCTTGGGAAGTGAGGCCAGGATCAGAATTGGAGGGGAGGTGCTGGGGGCTGGAGGAGGCCTGTCAGAAACTGAATGGAAGGGTCATGCCGGGAGACAGGAGCCAGCATCAGGGCAAGGAAGCTTGGACCGGGACATCCAGCCCGGAGAGAGGATGGAGGGGCCAGACTGTGTGTGGGCAGCGAGGGTTACAACCAAGTGGAAACTGAGTCACCCCACTGAGAAGAGTTCTTTGGTTTATAGTCAAAACACCACACTGGGGAGCCAGTTACTGCCCGTGGGCTTTTCTGAATATTCTCTAAAGTCTCTCGGGGAACAAGCCCCAAAGGATAGTGCTGGCTCCCCGTTCCTCCTGCTTCCCCCTCTCTGCACCTCACCAACTTCCCCTTTTCAGTATAGGCCCAGAGTCTGGACTGCACTGGACGGGGAGGAGAAGGTGAAGGTGGATCTGCGTTCTGCAAGAGGAGAGGGAAACGAGGTAGGGAGAGGGTTGGGGGCTGGGCACCTGCTTCCTGGCGGGTGGTGGGTCCCAGGGCCAGGTTCTCACAGCCCAGGTCTCCTGAGAGACCTCTTATGGCTCTCTCCTCGGTGTGATGAGGCTTGACCTTTCTCTCCACAGGTCTCTGACTGAGGAAGTGACCTAAGAAAAGTCGGAAACTGATAGCAGTAACTTCCTGTGTCTGTGAGGAGAGCAGAGAGGCTGGGAAACCGGAGGGGGAATTCCCTTGGGAAGCCAAGGGTTGGTCTCCCCCAGAGACACATGACAGCAAACGTAATAACTACTGCTTAATTCCCGCCCAAGGCAAAGTCAATAATTGCTCTGGGCAGCCCTGGCGGGTGGTGTGAGCCAGCAGTGGTGGCAGCGGAAAGCCTTGGCCTGGGAAGAGGAGCGTGCCAGGGAAGATGTCCACATCCTGAGCCAGAGGAGCATCTGCAGGCTGTGAGTGGGGCCTCCTGACCCTGCCCTTTCTCATCCTCTTCCAGAATGATCATGCCAAGCTCCTTGATCGTCGTGTTCTACATCATCATCTTCGTCACTGGTCTCCCTGCCAACCTGGTGGCCCTGTGGGCCTTCCTGAAGCGGGTCCGCCAGCCGCACCCTGCACCCATCCACATCCTCCTGCTCAACCTGACGCTGGCGGACCTCCTGCTGCTGCTGCTGCTGCCCTTCAAGATCATCGAGGCCGCGTCTGACTTCCACTGGTATCTGCCGGAGGTGGTCTGTGCCACTGTGGGATTCGGCTTCTACAGCAGCATCTACTGCACCACGTGGCTCCTGGCGGCCATCAGCATCGAGCGCTACCTGGGAGTGGCCTTCCCCGTGCAGTACAAGCTGTCCCGCCGGCCTGTGTATGGAGTGGTTGCTGCTCTGGTCGCCTGGATCACGTCCTTTGGTCACTGCACCATCGTGATCATCGTTCAGTACTTTAACTCAACCCAGAAGGCCACAAATATAGAAGTTACGTGCTATCGGAACTTCACCCAGGAGCAGCTGGAGGTGGTGCTCCCCGTGCGGCTGGAGCTGTGCCTCGTGCTCTTCTTCATCCCCATGGTGATCACCATCTTCTGCTACTGGCGCTTTGTATGGATCATGCTCACCCAGCCCCACGTGGGGGCCCAGAGGCGGCGCCGAGCTGTGGGGCTGGCTATCGTGACGCTCCTTAATTTCCTGGTGTGCTTTGGGCCTTATAACATATCCCACCTGGTGGGGTTTTACACGAAGGAAAGCCCCAAGTGGCGGGTGGAAGCTGTGGTAATCAGTGCCCTCAACGCCAGTCTGGACCCACTGCTTTTCTATTTCTCTTCTTCCACTGCGCGCAGAGCCTTTGAGAAAAGGCTGCAGGTGCTGCAGGGCCCAGGCTCCTCCCTGCTGGGACTCAGAGACAGAGGCTCCGTGGAGGTGACCAACAGGGTCGGGGGTTTGAGTCAAGTAGAGGGAGCACCCAGTTCCGACTTCACCACAGACTAGGGATGGGACCTCTGGACCTTCTGGGCTACGGGTGAGCTGAGCAGGCTGGGAGAGGAGAGCATGAGGGTGTCTGTCCCACACTCAGGAATCCTCAGACCCAGGCCACAACTGGGACTGCAAAAATCTCTCTCACCCGCCTGGTATCCCTTCCTGACTGAATTTTCCTTCTCAAAGGAGCACAGCTCCATGACAAAAGCAGAAATGGTTAGGCATAGCAGCAGTATCAGACCAGAGTTTCAAAAGCAACAAAGCTAATGCGAATCCAGTCCTTGTGAGGCGGGTGGTGGCGGGGGATGGTCGGGCTGAAGCACAGAGTCCTAAAGCAATCTTGCTGCAAGCTCTGAAACAACTCCTAGACACTGGTCTGGCTGTTGATGCTGGAAGGAAGCCAACAGGGACGAGATGGAAGAGAAATACTAAATGAGGTCAAAGACGACTTGGGAAGGTCCTGAGCCAAGTGGACGAGGAGGGAGGACTCGGGGCTAAGACCTCTGAGGATCCAGGTCTGCGCTGTACCGATTTGACCCGCTGCTTTGTAAGTACGCTCCGGTCGTCTTCATGTGTGTATCTGCCTCCCCTATTAAAGGGAGCTGCCTGAGGTCTGGGTCTTGTCTTCTTCCTCCACGGCACCCCACACAGGTCAGGACACAGCGTGGCACCCGGCAGTCAGAGGTCAGCAATGACTAGCACAGGAAAAGAACACCTGATCTGGCAGATTGAAAACAAAGATAATAGAACTCTGAAGTGAGTGCCCACAATCTGTGTAACCCTTCTGCAAGCACAGGGAGGGCAAAAGCGGGGTGGACAAGCCGACTCAGCAGCAGAGGGGGCAGGGATGCATCTGAGGCCGCAGCAACGCCTTATGGTAATGATGTAACCAGAGGAAGAGAGTGAGGGCACTGGTGGAATCCTTTTAGATGGATGGAGAGAGACCGGACTTAGAAGGAGGACGTGGGGTGAGTCCTGCCTCCAAGGCGTGTCACAAGGGCTTCAAACACCTTACCCTCCTGCTTAGAAACCTGTGGAGCTTTCCTATCATCAGAAGCTTTCCCCCTCCAGACTCAGATCATCTCCTTCCATTGCCCACTTTGTGTCTCCTCTCCCTTCCCATTTCCACCTGCCTAAGTCATTCTCCACAGCAGGGACCCCGAGGAAGCTCTCTCTACCTACCTGACCCTCCAGTCCTTAGCCTCCAGACCCTTGCAACAGAGGCTGCACATCGGAATTACGTGTAGAGGTATAAAAATAATACAGATGGCCTCAAATCTACTGACTCAGAATCTCCAGGGGTGAGGCCCCAGCAGGCGAGCTTATGAAGCTCGCCAGGTGATTATGATGTGCAGCTCGAGTTAGGAAGCACCAGCCTGGCTCAGGGGCCCCATCTGTCCAACAAACTATTCTCTTTTTTTTAATGCTTTTTGGTGAGGAAGATTGGCCCTGAGCTAACATCTGTTGCCAATCATCCTTTTTTTTTTTCTCCCCAAAGCGCCAGTGCATGGTTGAATATCCTAGTTGTAGGTCCTTCTAGTTCTTCTAGGTGGGACGCTGCCACAGCATGGCTTCATGAGTGGTGCTAGGTCTGCGCCAAGGATCCATACTGGTGAATCCTGAGGGGTCTAAGCGGAGTGTGCGAACGTAACCCCTCAGCCACCAGACCAGACCCCCAAGAAACTGTTACTCAGAGAAGCCTTTCCTGCTTATAAGCTCCCTCACCTCAACCCCACACTCCCTCATCTTCTGATTGCTTGCTTTCTCCTCTCTCATAAAACCCCACTCACTTTCTCCAGAAGGACTTCCCTTACAATTCCCAGCCAACTGAGAGCTCATTTTCTCTCTCTCCCTTCCTCCAAACAACACTGGGCTGGTGTCCTAAGGGCCCTGACGTCAGTGTTAGTTTGGCTTCCTAGCTGGATGATCTTGAGCAAGCCACGACCTCCCGCCTCCATTCCCAAATCATAACAATAGGGAGAAGGTACGCCTCCAGCGTTCCTCTGAGGATTCCACTGAGACCGCACGTATAAAACTGCTGAGAAATTAGAGTATTATTCAGCTTAAAGATAGCAACCCACGTGAAACACAGAGAAACCCCCACTTAAAAGAAGTCTAATAAGAAGAAATTTAAAACGATGGAAAGAATATATTTAGAGAGCCAACTATATAGGATGGTTTGACAGCCACGGGTGAGAAAACAATCTGGGATTTTCAGCTGACCGTAGGCTTCCTACGCGTCTGTGATGCAGTAGACCTGCCAAAAAAAGCTAATTGGGTTCTGGGGAGCATTAAAAAAAACAGAGTCTAAACAAGTCGATGACAATCCTGCTCTAGCGAGGTCTGGGGAGCAGCATGTCCAGTTCTGAGCAGCACGTCTCGGAAAGGATGCTGACTCAGGAACCAAGCTCAGAAACACTAATCCAAGTGTTTGGGGGATTTAAAACCATATCCTGATGATGATGATGATGATGATGATGATGATGATACATATTAGATGCCAGGCACTGTTCTGGGGAGGGAGCCTGAGACAATTCAGGGAACCTAATTGGCTGGAACGAGATGAGGACCGGTGGAAGATGCATTCTACGTGGCCCCGTGGGGCGGCCCGTGGGGGAAGAACGGCCCAGGGAATCGGGCGCGGCGGACGACAGCCACGAGCGAGGGAGCCGTCACTTTCGAGGCAGGGCTAAGTCTTAAAATGGGCCTGACCACCTGAACAAGGCAGTCACTTCCCAGGCCCCAGGACATTGCAGCACAAGAGAGAAAATGACCATCTTAGGACATGGAGGAAACCCGCACATCTGATAAGGGCTGACCAGTTAACTGCCACACCCCTTCCACCTCAGAGATTCCAGGGTTTTAGGGCCATGGCTGTTCTTGCTAATCAGGAAAGTGCAAGAAAATCTCTGGACCTGGTCCGAGACCTCCAGAGTGAAGCTTCCGCTCTCATAAACAAGTATTTGATCCTCCTCAAGTCACTTGATATACAGCCCGTTTCTGCACTGGGAGATCAGTAATCCATTTGTTCAACAAATACGTGTTGATTGCCTACAATAAGTCAGACACACTTTCAGGTGCTGGGGATGCAGGGTGTGTAAGAGGCAAGGGACCTGCCCTTTTGAGGCTTCCAATCCAGTGGGAAAAAATAGTTAACAAACAAGTAAACAAATATACAAGCAAAGTAATTTCAGAATGTGGCCAATGGTTTTTACAAACAAACTAAAACAGGGATATGGGAGAAAGCGTACTGGGGGGTGGAGGGGGTCTAGAAGATTCTCCTGAGTCAGTGATGTTCAGCTGAGACCTGAACAAAAAGAAGGAGTCGCCCACAAAGGCCCATGGGCAGAGCACTCTAGAAACAGGAACCGTTGGTGCAAAGGCCCTGAGGAGAGAGAAAACCTTAGCATCTCAAGGGCAGAGAGAAGGCCAGCGTGGAGCTAGAGCAGTGGTCTGCAAACCTCGGTGTGTGCGAGAATCACACGGACATTTGCTGAAGCCTCAGTTACTGTCTTGCCTCCCCACAGTTTCAGAATCTGTAGGTCTGCGGTGAACCCAAGGGTTATTTCTAACAATCCCAGGTGATGCTGACACTGGTGGCTGGGGGACCACACTTTGAAAACCACCGGGCTGGAATACCGTGAACTGGGGAGAGAGCGACAGAAGATGAAGTCAAGGAGGTCAGCAGGGACCAGACGATGCAAAGTCCGTTGGGCCACAGACAGGAGTCTGAATTTATTCTAAGAGCTTTTGAAACCATTTGAGGGTTTTAAGCAAGAGAGTGGAATGATCCGATTTCTACTCTAAGACACTCACTCTGGTATCTGTGCCCACCAGTGAAGTGAAGTGGTTGTTAGGATCGAGGAGATAATGTGCATGACAGAGTTAAGAATCATAAAGTACTACAGCAAACATGCAGGGTTTGCATCAGGCTGGGAGCTCCCCGAAAGTGGGGGCTGTTTCCTGTTTTATTAGCATTGGCTGTCCAAAGACCAAACAGCCGGGAGGAGCCCTTATAAGTTTATCATACATCTGCTTGATAAACAGACGTCCCCAGAGTATGCTGGAAGTTGTTTAACTACAAGTTCTGGGGATGGGGGTTTGGGGGCGGGGGAAGGCCCTGATTTGTAGCACTTGCTAATTTCTGTGGCATGCACACTCCCACCAGGGCCAATTGCCACCACCGTGAAGACGCTGGGCACAGGTTTTGCAAGTGGTGTTAATAATCAGCTCTTGCAAGCCAGTTCAAGCACGTCCCTGGAAGCACCTCCCAGCACATATGTTCAGCTGGCGACAGATCACATCCTCTTTGAAAAAATTTTCTCTCTCCCTGGCTACATATAGCACGGGCTCCAGCAGAGGACTTTTGACACGATAAACACTGGCTAAATATGGCTGGCTGGGCCTCATCCAAGAGGATCCGGTGGCTGGTTAGAATCTCCTGCAGGATGACAGATGGGTAAACAGAAATATTAGTGCTTGGTTAACGAATAACACAGACAGCAGCCTTGAGCTGCTACCGGGAAACCTGGCTGGAGGGAGCCGGCTCAGCCTGCCCTGGGGGCTTGAAATGGGAGCAGGAAACGGGAGTCCGGCACAGACTGTTCCACTGCCCCTTTCTGGAAAAGATGCTGTTGCGCCCCTTCCTCAGGAATTCTCATCTGACCATACGGCCAGAGAGCACGGGTCGCGTGGTTTTGTGGTGATCATTGTGGTCGGAGAAGGCAGGGGCAAGGCGGGCAGGGAGAGGGCCGGAAGGAAAGCACACAGCCAAGACTCTGACTCCACTCCTTTTGACTGCCTGGCCCCTCAGCTCCAGGATTCTGTCAGTTCTCTTTTTTCCAGCTTTCTCTACCTCCTGTGGTTAGATATTTTTGCCCCATTTTTTCTTTTCATTACTTTTCTCTAGTCACAGAAAATGAGGACATTCTCATCAACAAAGTGTACATTCGACCAGGAAACTGGGCCAAAGATCTCTAAGCTCTCAGAAGCAGTAGTCCAGTAACACACTCGGCAAACTTTCAAATGTCTGGTGAGGTCGAAGACGTGAGGTCAAGGGGTAGAGGTGGGAGCCAATGCCACCGACGCAGGCCACGGTCAGCCGCCCACCAGCAGCTTACCCAAGGAGGGACCACCCACGGCTCTATTATAATCCCGGGCTCCCTCTCCCGGGCGTTGTCCCCTGCCACCTGTCAGCCAGAGCAATGATTGGCCTCAAGGAAACAGTGTTAGGAAAGTAAATATGATGCCCCCAAATCTAGATATTTTAGATGAAAAGCCACATGTATAACAGTCTAGAATTTCTAAAGTGTCACAGCAGACATTACGTCACTGGACTTTCCACGGGTGTAGGCATTCCTTCTGCCGCAGACGTTTGTGGAGGCCTCCTCTGTGTTACGCCCTGGTCCAGGCGCTAAAGACACCACAGTGAACGAGGATGAGGTCCCTGCTGTCACGCAGCTCACCGTCCAAGGAGAGAGGCAGACGGAGACCAATAGACACCCTGAGGCGGGCTGCGAGCTGTGAAGACAGGAAGGCAGAGTCGGGGCAGAGAACGCCTGGAGGAGGGCAGTAGGTGGCTACTCTTGACTGACTGGCTTAGGAAGGCCTCTCAAAAGTGACACTGGAGACGCGACCAGAATGACAAGAAGAATCATGCACCTCAAGAGCCTGGGGTGGGGGGGGGATCTTCCAAGCAAAGGGCTCAAGGCGAATGCAAGGCTGGAACAAGGTGAATTTGCCAAGGAACAGAAAGGCCAGGTAACTGGGGCTTAGTGATCGCTGGAGGGGCGGGCTAGGGTCAGATTTGGGGCTCTCCGAGGTTTATGAGAAGGAGCACAGCACATATCTTCTCCCCGGTTACCAAGAAGAGAAGCTGCGGCTCAGAGAGGTAAAGTGACATGCGCCAGTCCTCATCAAGACGGTCTCTTGACCCCTGGTCCCAGGCTCCAGGCTCCCTCTCAAAACTGGATGCACACGCTCCCCTTCACTCACTCATCCGGTATCTTGCTGTGGAAGGGAAAGGAGGGTGGGACCCCTGGCTCATGCAGTGTGCACTTGTTGGTGTAGAAAGCTGGGGAGAGAGCAGAGGCTGCAGAAGTTCTGAGGCAAGAAAGGAGCAGAGGTGGACCCAGTGCCTGAGCGCTGAGAGCACCGCGGGGACAATGCAGAGGGCCAGGTGCTGGGAGTGAGTCACGGCTGAGGACGGGCCAGACACCTGGGCTCTGAGAAAGAGACGGGAGGCTGAGGCAGTAACCAGGAGCCAGAGCCTACTGTCCCCGTGTCCACCGACCTGGGACAGAAATGGCAGTGTGAGGACAGAATGGTGGAGCTTTGGGGACTCTTAGAAAGCCTCCAGTCCAGTGATTTTCAGTCCGGGCTGCCCTCCAGAGCCACCTGAGGAGCTTCTAAAAAGGCCAGTGCATTGGGGTCCTTTGTTTTGTTAAACGTCTCCATGTGCTTGGAAGCCTGGCGAGGCTGGGAGTCACCATGTCTGGTCCTGCTCCTCCCCTGGCCTGGCCAGAGGGCTCCAGGGAGGCAGCGGGGCGTAGTGAGGGGTCGGAATCCCGGCTGACGCTGTGCAACTTCTCTGGGCTTTAGTTTTCTGACTGAAACAAAAAAATGGGGCTAACGCACCTACATCATCACGGAATTATGAGGATGAAATGAGTTTAACACTGTACATACAGAACACTTAGAACGGTGGCCAGCACCCTGTACATGTTTATACACGTTTGTACACAGCAATCTCTTTGAAATGTAATTCCATCCTTCTGCTGAGAGGCCCTGAATGTTTCTCGCGGCTCTTGCAGAACAAATCTCAAGCCCTCGCCATGGTCAGCAAGGCCCTGCATGATCCTGACGCTTGCCCCTCTGCCCAAGCTCATCCTTCTCCCCCACACTCCCCTCGTTCTCTCTCCATCCTCCCTCTGCGCCATCAACAGCCGCTAAGCCTGCCCTCGCCTCCCCTTCCCGTGCCCTTGTTCTTCCCTTTCCTGGAGCCCTTTTCCCCCAGATTGTCACAGGGCTGAGTCCTCACCTTCCAGGCTGCCTGTGACTTCCACGTCATGGCTCCCAGGACTGTCTCCTCAACCCACAGTTGCCTCCCTCGGATACACTCACCCACACGATCCTGAGTTACTGACTTTGCCACGTCTATCACTCTCTGATATCATCCACTTTTGTCTTATGTGCTATTTTTATAAAAATTATACATGCGCGTAGTCTAACGAGGCAAGTGGTTTGCTGTGAAAAACAGCATCCCTCACACTCTGGCCCCAATACGGTCATTTACCCTTTCCCGGAGGCAACTGCTCTCCGCTGTCCAATTAAATATTTATCCTTTCATGTCTTTAAGGGACTTCCTTATTTTACTACACATCTTCGTTTTTCAACTTCAGGTGTTATCTGTTAACCCCCCCGTCTGGCTGATGAGGATTCAGCCCTTTCCCCCTCTGATTCATAAACACACGCGCGCCCTCCCCACCTTCTGTATCTCCCTAACGTGTTTACATGAGGACTGTGTCAGGGCCACGCGCCATGCTGACGTTACCATGACTATGCAAACAGCGGGGCTCTAGCAAACTATGATTACTTTTACCGTCCTGCACAACTTTTCCCTCACCCCTGGAATTAATAATTGCCTTATTTCTCATTTGCTTAGTTTCCTACATACTTATCACTAATTCGTCCCCAGACTCTTTGCCAATTATTTCCTCTCAAGACCTTCAGACCTATTAGTAGGAAACAGATTTCATCTTCCTGAAGAAATCACTCCCAGAGCTTTCTGACCTGCTCTGGTCTGGACCGGCGGCAGTTCGTGCCAGGTGTACCGCTGGCCCCTGGATGTTCTTCAGTTGAGAGGTGTTTTGCTTCTCTGCTCTTGTTTCTCTTCCTTGGTTTATGTGCTCTAGCAGCTTCTTTAAAAAGCAAACGTTTTGAGACACTGCATGTCAGGAAATGTCTTATTCTACCTTCATGCTTGATATTGGGCAACGTGTGGAATTCTAGGCTGGAAATCATTTTTCTTCAGAATTTTCAAGGCGCTGCCACACTCCCTGGCAGCTTCCAGTCAGACTGAACATGGCCAGATATTCTGATCCCTGATTCCTTGCATGTGGCCCATCCTTTCCCCACTGGAAGCTCAGAAGGTGCTTACCTTTCTCACAGATACTCTCGAATTCCATCCACTATGCCAGGCACTGGATGGCCTCTTCCAATCTGCAAAATGATACCATTTGGTTTGGGGAAATTCCCTTAAAACATTTTACAATTATTTCCTCGTCCTCATTTTTCTCTCCTCTCTCTTTCTGGAACTCCTATTATTTGGGGGATATGGGACCGCTGAGATTGGCCCACTAATTTTCCCTTCTCTGATTTTCCATCTCTCCATCTTTTTGCTCTGCTTTCTGTGAGATTTCCTCAAGTTTATCTTCCAGCTCTTCTGTCTAGTGAATGTTTCCTTTTTGCTATCTCTTTTCATTTCCAAGCACTCTCTTTTATTTCTTTCACAGTGTCGTGATCTTGTTTCACGGTTGTGATATCATATCCACTCTGATCTCTCAGGCATTTTCGCCTCCCTGCTCCGAGTGGCCTTTTTTTCGTATGGGTCTCTATCCTTTATGTTAGAAGTTGTCATTGGATATCTGGCAATCCTTGGTTGTCTGCTCATCCTGAAGAGAAGGAAGGGGACTACCTTTTTTTGGAGAGAGAGAGAAAAGGTAGATAAAGGCAACATGACATGAGGTCTAGAGTTTGTTTTAAAAGCAGAAAAAAAAAGAAAAGAAAAGGAGTGGAAGAAGCAAATATGGCAAAATCTCAATGACTGTTGAATCTGGGTGATGGATAAATTAGGTCCACTGTACTAGTCCCTCTACTTTGATCACGTGTGAAAATATTCATGATAAAAGTGTGGTTGTTGGCAGGATTCAGTTCCGTGAGGGCTGCTGAACTGAGGGCTGTGGGCCGGCGGCCTCCCTCAGCTGCTTACAATGTGGGCCTCTCCACAGGGCGGCTGACTCCCACCAGAGCAAGAAAGCAAGAAAGCAAGAGAGGACGAGACGGAAGGCAGCCTTCTTATAAACCTAATCTTCAAAGTGATCTTCCGTCGTTTTCGCTCAGCCCATTCTCAAAGGGAGAACGAACTACGCAGGGTGTGAACATCAGGAGGTGGGATCACCGGGGCCATCTTGGAGGCTGCCTTCCAAGCTAGTAAATAACCAACAGAGGCTGGAGCACATGAATTAGGCTTCACTGCAGGGTGATTCAACTGGGGCGTTTACTTGGGGACCCTTGAATGTCAATTCTTAGGGTTTTCCTTCTTGGGCTGATCAAATTTCCCAGAAAACACTTTTGTAATCTCCTGGCTGGAGGGTGAAATTTGGACTGCCAGACGTGATGGAGCCACATGGAGAAGAGGGCTGTGGGGGTCTCAAGACACAGCACTCCTTTAGTCTCCTACTGCGGTTATGGTGCCCCTCTTCCCAGCGTGTCTGGTACCTCACATTCCAAAGACCCTCTGTGTTATCCTCTCCAGAGAATAAAACTCCAGTCTTTTCCTGGGTCAGGGGCAGTTGCTTTGCATCGGGGAATTGGGGAGGAGATCTGGAATCCTTTTTAAATAAGCTTTCAACCAATTTTCCTCATGTTAGCCTGCCCTTCACCCCCATTTCTAGAGGTCCCTGTTGCCACCAGTTCATGAGCCTGGTGCGGACTCTGCAGGAGAAACTTGGTTGAGTCTTGGCCTTTCCCACTCCTGGCTTGGGATTCAGCTTTCACAGGTCTGCCAAGTCACTTACCACTCATTCATCTGCGTTCCAGCTTTCAAAATTGTAGTGGCATTGCATCCTGTTTTGTTCTCCCTGTCCTTACGGGTTTAGTGCCTTCCTAAAAGCTCTCTTTACTGCCATTATAGTCTGATTTCAGGAGGGAGCCAAAGGAGATGTGTGTATTCAATCCACCCTCATTAGCCTCAGGTATTTCTTCTTTATATTTGTTTGTTTATTTGTTTATTGTCTGTCTTTCCCTCTTGGATGTGGGTTCCAGGATAACTTGTCTCTTTCGTTCAACTATGCATCCTCAGCCCCTAGAACCGTCTTGACACAGGTAGGTGTTCAACAAATGACTGAATCCGTTTGCTGGAGGAGGAAACTTGCTACTCACTATCAACAAGTTGGTAGCAGACCCAGGTCTCCTGACTTTCCATCCAGAGCCCTTCCTGACACAGCACGGCTGGGATGCGGGTGATTCTGCTAACCAATGATACTGAACAAGCTGTAAAGTAAAGTTGTAAAGTTGTTACACAGTGATTTCAGAATCTTATCTCATTTGATCCTGACAACAGCTCATGGGTTAGACAGGGAAAGGATTATTATTGACCCTGATATAGTTATGATCCTTGCCAAGAACTGTCCAGTGCCAAAGAAATCGTCAGCCTTGTTCCTGACCTTTTATCCCATGCTGCTGGTGTTTGTCTGGCCCCTCCCATCACTTCCTCTGCAAAGGGGACTTTTAAGCCTTATCACCTCTCATGGAAATGGTCCTCAAGAATCCAAGGCCAGCTCTCTCATAAAGATGAAAACAGGTTCAGACACGGGCCTTTGAGCAAAGAAGATGTCTGAATGTTGTGACATGGTTGGAGCAGAGAAAGAAGTGGGACTGTCTGAATTAGGAGAGTCTAAAAAAGAAGGTGGCACTAGGAGGGTCCTGGAGGAAGAGGGACTGAGTCCCTCAAAAGAGCAGTATGTATATGGTGGGGAGAGAGAGGGGATGAGAGCAACCATCTATCATAACCAGTAGACTCTCTCAGGAAAAAAAGGAATGAAAAGAAAAAAACTATAATACAATCATAAAGCCAGTTACAAATACTCTAGAACAGGTTCTATAAAACAATAACGTCGAGACCTTGGGATCCAAGACTACCTTGGTCTCTGGCCAGTCTGAACTCTGCCTGAGCCCCCCAGTGAACAGTGAAAGTCGGGCACATGGCCCCCTTGAGGGAAACAAGATGGACCTCAGAAGGCACACCAAGTCCCAAGGGCATGGGTCACAGAGATAAAAGGCTGTAAAGGGCCCCACACTTTCCTGGTGCTACTTGCTGTCCTCTCTTGGAATCTGCCTGCCCCCTCCTGGGTAGATAAGGTTATTACCTGCCTCCAAAGCCTGGGAGGCCTAGGTGCCACAGAGGCTGTGGCCTCTGCTGCTCACATGCAGCCAGGAATCTCTCAGCAGCAGAAACTTAGGAATGAGGAGTTGGCAAGGGGTCCACCGCCTTAACCCTGCATCAAATCAAGATGAGTCTTGGCACGGAAAGAGGCTCAGGACACCTTATTAAGCTACAAAAACAGTGGCAGAAGAGCATAAAGAAAGCAGTATTGTCCATAATGTTACAATAAGTCTATACAATAATAGCAGCTAAGTGTTGTGAAACTTCCGTACACGTGGACACAGCGCCAATCCCTCTCACTACCCAGCGACTCCTTGCAGAAGCACAATGTCGGTACTGCCACGACTTTTTACAAAAAGGAAAATCGAGACAGAGTGATTGTTAAACAACATCATATTGTTGCCCAACATCATATCTCACAGCAAAAAAGTGGCAGGGGTAGGACTGGAACCTGAGTCTGTACCACTCTGGAGTTGGAACTCTCAGCTGCTATCTTATACCGCCTCCCTAAGAAGAGCACAATGTGCGTGCACACAGGCGCACGGATGTGAAATTCTGAAAGGCTATGCAACAGTCAACAGGTTACGAGGGAGTCCGGGGAAGGGGAGGTAAGTCAACCTTCCTCTGCTTCTTTACATAATTCTGTACTGTTTATATTTTTCCAATGAGCATGTGTTATTTCATAATAAAAATATAAAGACTTATTTTAAGTAATAATCCTGCTCCCCAAACACACACAGATAAGAAAACTCAAATTGCTCCAGCATTTAGGCCCTGTTTACAGAGCAACCACTATGTCCTACACTGAGAGCTAAGCACTTCACATTCAAAACTTTGGTAAATCTTCACAACGGTGTCCGGAGGGAGGGCATTATTACTAATCCCCTTCGCAGAAGGGGAACCTGAGGCTCGGGGATGTGAATTGACCTTGCCAAGGTCACATAAAAGTGCAGGGACTCAACTCAGGTCTGACTGGTTTCAGAGTCCACACCTTTACCCACTTAGTATGCTAGCCGTGCAGGAACGATCATGATGATAATAATAGCAGTTTAAGTGCTTACCATGCACCAGACCTGTGCTTTTCGTGCATGATCTCATCAAATCTCCATGGCAATCCCCACTTTACAGATGAGGAAACTGAGGTGCAACAGAAAGGAAGTCACTTATTTGCCCAGGGTCACCCAGCAGAATTGGGACTAAAACCAAATCACCATCCATGGCACTGGCATCCACCCAGTTGCTCAGACCAAAAACTCAGTAGTCATCCTTGACTCCTTCCTCTCTTTCCTTTTCCTCCCCATATTCATTGATTCCGGTTGGTTCCAGCTTCCAAAATACATGCTTACTTCTCACTATGCAGCTACTGCTGCCCCAGTGGAAGCCACTGTCTCATCTCTCATCTGCACCATACGAAGGACTCCTCACTGATCTCCAGGCTTCCATGCCTGCCTCCTGGCCCCCATTCCACCCACTCTTTACACTGTAATCAGAATAATCCGTTTTGAATCTTTTGCTAAATAGTCTCATGCAGCCTTTCTCAGGGTCTTGGGAGAGAATTAAGCCCTGCAGAGCATGCCATGAGTGACTGTTTTCTCAATTTTCCTGAGGATGATACTAGCTAATACCATTCTCTCTCTAATACAATAAGAGATGACCTAATTCATTACATGCAACGGATGCCTTCGAGTGTTAGGGATTACTTCTCTTAATAAGAGAATTCTTAATAAGAACTGGGTAGGGGTGGCTGTGAGAGTTTCCTGTCTTGCTTCAAATACCAATGACCACAGCCTGCTAGGCCCCTGTGACCTGCTAGCCACCTCACCTCCACCTCACAGGCTCATTTCCTACTATTCTTTTTCTGAGCACAGGAGCTCTTTTCCATTCTTCCATTATTGAAGCTCATTCCTGCTTCAGGGCTTTTGCAGAGTCTAATCCCTCTGCCTGGAACTCCTGCCCCCAGGCCTTCTTGGCCCAGCTCCTTCCTGTTGTCATTTAGGTCTCAGCTCAAATGCTACCAGCTCAGAGGGGAGCTCCCCGACACCTTAATTAAAGAGACACTGCCAGTTTCTGCTGTTCCGCTGCCAGTTTTCTTTCTTTTACAGCACTTATTTATCATGATCTGAAAGTACCTTCTTTGTGTGTTCACTTGCCTGTGGCGTGTCTCCCCACTCAGAGCTGAGCACCACCAGGCAGTTCTATTTTATTCACGGCTGAATCCTCCATAATCAATTGTAAGCTTTTCACAGGGAAGCAATCTGTAAAAATGCATTTAGAGGATTTTGTCGATGAAAATAATCATAACCAATCTATAAATGAAAATTTGGGAGAGTTTATTCTGAGCTAAAATGTGAGGACCATGGCCTGGGGCCTTTCTTCCCAAAAGAAGAAACGGCACCAAGAAGTGAGGTATACAGAGTGGTTATATACCCCCATACAGGATGTTTTACATATGATTGAAATGTCCCTCCCACAATAGTACAAGATTGTCCTGTCAGCACAGCACTTGATGGGCACAGCAGGTAGTGGGTCTGCTATCTTGGTGGGCGTAGCAGGAGGCAAGTCTATTGTCTTGAGCTGGGCGTCACAGGTGAGCGCAGCAATCAGTTTCTAGCCTAAGGAAAGATGCTTAATCCTTAAGGAAATGCCAACGTTGGGAGGGGGAGGGAAGTTGCACCTTTATCTCAAGGGCCTTTGTTCTCCCCATAGGAAATCTCTAAAGCAGATATACAATGCATGCTCAACGGCCATGGTCAGGTCCTTTTGGAAAAACAAGGTCAGGCCGAATTAGGTTTACACCAAGTGGCTTCCTCATATACTCCAATATATCCTATTACTTGCCATTTCTATTTGTCAATTTATTAGACATTTATTATGTGCCAGTCCCTCCACTAGGAGCTTCACAATGGATCCTTCTACCAACCTCAGCGCTGTCCAATGGAAATGTAATGTAAGCCAGTTTTAATTCTCTAATAGTCACATTAAAAGAAGTAGGAAGAAACATGAAATGAACACTGGGTTTAATTTAACCCGTGTTCAAAGTATTGTCATCTCAACACACAATAGATTTTAAAAGAGAGAAAATATTACTTTTTTTTTTGTACTCCCTTTCCATCCCTCTTCTCTGCTTTCTGGGTCCTGGGTTGCTGAGTGCTGCCTCAAAGTTTGGGCTTTCACAGCCTCCTGCTTCGGACCGAGACTCACTGTCCCTCAGTGAGCTGAGCGTCTCTGCTTTCCGGTCTTTCCTGTACCTCTCTCAGTGTGCATGTGCCCTGCAGGGCCTGCATCCCGGGAAAAGCAGGAGGAAGTCCTCAAGTGAGGTCTGAAGATGGCTGCCCTCAGATCCTCAACCAAAACACGTGTTGTAAGGCGCCAGGGGTGCGCTCAGGACCAGCAACTATCTTAACCGGAAGTGAGTAGGAAAGAGCAGAAGGAGGGACGCCAGAGCCGGGGAGCATGCGCAGGTTGGCTCCGACCGGAAGTGGTGAGGGGGAAGGGAAGCCCAAGTGCGAAGCTCAGGGCCGAAGTGTCCCACGGGACCGGAAGCCCCTGGACGCGGACCGCAAAGCTCGGCATCCTGCCCAGGCCCCGAGATGGGGGCGCCAGAAGAGGGGTCAACGTTGTGTTTGAAGCCAGGCAGGAACTGGAAATTGACTTCTCCTCTGAGGATGGTAAGAACTGTGAGTGTGGGTCTGCAGCTGGGAGGGTTCGTTCGCGCAGGGCCTTTGCGGGGAGGAGGGACGCAGCTTCCCTGCGGGCAGGAGAGAGCTGGGGAGGTTTCTTCGAGGTGTACTGAGCAATGAATCAATGCCAGCAAAATCCTTACCAAATTGTGCCAAGTTTTAAAGGTTTACATCGAACGAATTACACAAAAATATCTCCAGGGCAATCTGGTTGTCCAGATGATTGGATTTAGGAGAAATAACGGGTGGCCTGGTCATGGGACCCGATTTTTAAGTTGTGCAGTGACTGAGACTTTGGTCTCAGTGCGGTCAGCCCGCCTCTGTAACTCTGAATAATCCCATTCGGAGATAACTAAAGGTCAAAAATTGGTCTGCCTGGCTCCTGCTTCCATAGGGCAGGGCTTAGGAATTAGTGAGGAGGCTGTCCTGAGAATAAGCTGTAAGGGAGATCAGCCATCATTGGAGGGCCTGAGGGGTCTTTTCATCGGGTCACCGGTTCGGGATGGACATTGATCCCTGATGCTACACTGGGGATGCATGATGAGGGGCGCTGTGTGTAGGGAGTGAGGTTTGTCATGGTGGGGAGGGGTTCTGGCTGAGGCTATCGCAGTGATCCTCTGACCACACATCAGGTCAGGAGTGCGGGGCGTCAGGAGAGAGACGCTGGGGATTTTAAGGTGGGTTCCATGCCTGTTGGAGAGGGATTGAAGGAACGATATGGGAGGCTCATGCTGTGGGAGATGCTGGAGCCGATGTTGGAGGGCCGGATTGTGTGGTGCCTTGGAGAGGGGGCTCAGAAGGAAGGTGTGAAGGGAAGGTATTGTTTGGCAGTCTCTGAAGGAGGCTTGATTTTGCCTGCCCAGGTATAGGCTTCAGCATGGACGAGGCGGTGGCCCTTCATTCATTCACGTGAGGCTCTGCTCTGTGCCAGGCGCTATGTGCTAGGATACAGCGGGAAACGAAAGAGTTCCCATCTTCACAGGGCTGACCTTCTCCTAGGCCAGCTCTGTCTAACAGAAATAGAATGTGAGCGGCATACGGCATTTAAAATTTTCCAATTCCCAAAACTGTGCAAAAGTAAGAAGAAACAGATGAAATTAATTTTAATATATTTCATTTAACCCAGTATATCCCAAATATTATTTCAACATGTAATATAAAAAATATTAGTGAGATATTTGTATGCTTTTTTCTTTTTTTTGTCATGTGTTTAAAATTTGGACTGTGTGTTTTACACTTGCCCTATATCTCAGTTATGACTAGTCACATTTCAAGTGCTCAATAGCCACATGTGGCTCGTGGCTACTGTATTGGACAGTGCAGCTCTAGAACGCCATAAAGATAGCAAATTAATAGAGATGTTTCTGGTAGTGATAAATGCTGTAATGAAAAATAAAGCAGGATTAGAAGATCAAAAGAGTAGATGATACTTTAGGAAGGGTGGTCAGACTGGGAAGGTCTCACTGAGGAGGTGTCGTCTCAAGAGACCTGAAGGAAGCGAGGGAGCATGGGAAGGAGGGAATGAGTCATGCAGGCAGAGGGAGCAAGCCTGGCCTCTTGGAGGAGCTGGGTGGCTGGACCAAAGTGAGCAAAGGAGTCGCGGGAGGTAGATGAGGCTCATGGTAAGGTCTGTAGGGTTTTATTCTGGAAGTAATGGGGAATCATTGGAGAGTTGAGAGTGGAAAGGTGGCATGACCTGGTTTAACCTAAAAAAAAGGCACTTTCGGGGCTCCTGGGAAATGACTAGGTATCCAGAGGCGATGGAGGGTCTGATAGGAGGGTAGCTGGAAAGAGGTCGGCTGCAGCAGGGGCCACTGAGGAGCAGTGCCTCCGGTCAGCAGCCTGGGAGAGAGGCTCAGGTGCACAGGAGGAATGAATGGGTGGGGTCAGTTACTGGGAGACAACTGGGGGCTTTTCGTTTGTTTGAGTTGTCATTGGTTTGGGGGAGGGGCACCCAGGAGTGTTGTCGCAGGTTCATCTGTTGGGTGTCAGAAATGCAGTGGGAGGTCTTGATGGGAGGATAGTCGTCAGGGGTGGCGTGTTGTGTTGACCTCTCAGGAGCGTCTGAGGACATTTCATCTGTGGAAGTCTCCACCGTGCTCTTGTTTTGGGGGTTTGTAAGGAAGTAAACCAGGCTCCCGGGAGGAACTGGGTTTATAGGTGGTAGCAGAGGAGTGCGTGTCAGCCACAGAATTCCCTCATGGCCGAATGGCTTTGGGCAGCCTGAAATTAAGGTGTCTTTATTGTTCTTGCTTGAAAACATTCTATTATAAAATAATTCAAACATACATAAAAATGTGAGAAAGCATACTAACAAAGCCTGGGGTACAGATCCCCTGGCTTTCTCCATCTTATCATTTTGAACTCTTTCCTTCAGACTTGTTTTGAGAACTAAAACATTCCAGATGGAGCCAAAGCCCTCGTGTTACCTTTTTTGATCCTCTTTTCTTCCCTCCACAGAGGTAATGCAATCCTCAAGTTAGTGAAAATCCTTCCCATCCATGTTTTTACACTCTTACTGCAAATAGATGTACCCACAAACATATAGTATTGCTTTGCACGTTTTTAAGCTTTGCATTAATGGTTTTGTACTGTAGGTATCATTTGGCAACTTGGTTTTTCACTTAACATTATGTTTTTCAGACTCAGCTGGTTGATACATGTGTAACTCTATCTCATTTTCGCTGCTGGATACCTACCGTTCCACTGATGGATATACTGTATTTTATTTATCCATTCTCTTATTAACGGACGTATAAGTGGTTTCCACCCTTGAGCTATTGCAGGCATTGCTGCTCTGAAAATCCTTATGGCTGCCTCTCCATGGATGTGTGCAAGTTTCTAGTGTGTCCCTAGGATGGCAATGGCTGGGGTGCACAGATCCGCAACTTTGTACTACGGTCCTGGTTTGATCATTCAGGAGCCTGATGAGAAAGTTCCTGGACAGAAAGTCAAACCCAGCCACGCTCTCCCTCTGTGAGTTTTATTTTCCTTGCTGTAAAACGGGCATGATAATAGTAGTTACTTTATAAACTTGTAAGAATTAAGCGAGATCATGAATGTAAAATACTTAACACAGTATCTTACCCATGTTAGGCGCTCAGTACCTGTGAGCTTTGTGTGTGTTATGGACAGCAAATTAAAATTATTCAAAACTCTAGGGCTCTCGAGTCTAACAGAACCTGGGTTCAAAACCTGCCCCTGCTGCTCCCTTTGTAGGTGCCCCAGGGAAAGTCACTTCACTTTTCTGAGCCTCAGTTTCCTTGTCTGTTACAGGAGAGCAAATACATGCAGTTAGTTCTCTAAGCCTGAGTCTGCCTGGGTTGTGATCTGACTGGAGTTAATGTAGCATAATAACAGTAGCTACCATTTGTTAATATGAATAAAATTAGGCTAACATTTATTGAGTGTTTCTTAACTCCTATGAAGTATTGGTATTATTCCAACTCTACAAATGATGAAAGTGGGGCCCTGACACAGTGGCCACCTGAAGGTCACAGAGCTAATAAAGGGCTAGGAACAGAATGTGAAAGCAAGTCTGACTGATTTTAAACCTCATGTTCTAACCACCAGGCTACACTGCCTTAAATGCCTTCAGCAGCTGTCCATTATTCTCAGCAGGGATTTGTAAACTTTTTTTAAGGAATGGAAGCATTTTGTCCAGCAAAATCTTAAATGGAACCCCAGTTTATAAGACAAATAAACTGGAAGTGGTACAACTCCAGGTAAAGTGGGCGTAATGTTGTAGGTACGTTGGGCTTAATCCTGGCTCTGCAAGCCTAAACAAATTACTTCATGTCTCTGGGATTCAGTTTCTTCATTTGTGTGATGGGGAGAATGATGCCAAGCCAACAGCGTTGTTTCGTAGATCAACTGAGATAACATGCAAAGCACTTGGCAGGAAGCCTGGCTTCTGATGAGACCAAATAAGGATGGCTGCTGTTGCGCTTGTGGCTGTGGGTGCAGTTGTGGCTGTGGTTGTCACCACCTTCGGGAATCTCTGCACTGACCACAGGATGGAGTGGAAATTTCTCAGCTTTGCGTTCATGGCCCTCCATCGTCTGACCCGACCTGCCTTTCCAGCCTTCAGCACTTACACGGGAGCCGAGCTAAATCACAATGCCCCCAGTCTGGTATCTTGCACTGCCAGTTCTGTGTTTATGCTCGGCCCATGGGGGTCACCCTCCTCTGTCCCCTCCCTTGCTCCCAAAGTATGAAAGTGTGCTTTTTTAAAAAATGTTTTTAAAAACCTTCATTAGAGAACTTGTCAAAATGTACAAGTAAACAGCTAGTATAATGAACCCTCATATATCTGTCACTTAGCTTTAGTTATTACCAACCTTATTTTCTATCTATACCCCAGCCTTCTCACTCCATTAGATGATTTTGAAGCAAATCCCAAACAGTTTATCATTTCATCTGTAAATTCATCATTATGTACTGTCGTGCGTGGCTGGACGACAGGGATGCATTCTGAGAAACGTGTCAGTAGGTAATTTCATCATTGTGTGAACATCATAGAGTCTACTTACACATACATAGATGGTACAGCCTACTACATGCCTGGGCTGTGTGGTGCTAATCTTTGGGACCACTGTCGTATATGCAGCCCGTCATTGACCAAAATGTTACACAGCATATGACTATATCTCTAAGGTAAAGACTCTTTTTTTAAAAACGTAACTACAAGACCATTTTCACATCTAAAAAGTGAGTAATTTCTTAATATCATCTTATCGGTGTTCAAGTTTCCTTCCTCATCTCATAAATCTTTTCTTTAGTTGATCTGTTCAAATCAGGGTACAGACAAGATCTATACATTGCACGTAAGTGATATATGCTCCTTAAATTTATTTTTATCTCTAAGTTCCTTCCCTCCTTCTCTTTTTTTCCTACAATGTTTTTGTTGAAGAAACTGGGTTATTAGTGCTCTAGAATTTCCCATAGGAGATGCCAAGCGGGTTTGCCCATTTCTTCTCTCTGGAACCCTTTACCGTGTTCCTCTGTTCCTTTTTTTTCCTGCAAACTGGTAGTTGATGTCACTTCCAGAGGTTTAATCAGATGTGGGGTTGACTTTTGGCAAGAACACTTCACAGGTGGGGATCTGTCCCTCCCTTGTTTCAGCTCTGCAGGAGCTCAGGTCACCTTATCTCCCTTTCGGTGTTGGGTGGACCCAGGGGTTCACAGGTCATCGGCCTGATCCACCAAGTTCCCTGTCCCATTTTAGCTGATGGGCTTGGCGGTCATGGACGCGAGCCTAGATCCATCCTTTTGTTAAGTTCTGCAAAATGGTCGTATTATAATTCTGTTATTCTATCTGCATTTATTAGCTGCAAAACTTTACATAAAGAAAAATTTGTTTGCCCTGAGGTGCAATTCATACAGGAAAGAGAATAAATGCTTGATCCGTTCCCTTGATTTATCAGTTTTAAAAATAATGAATTGGTTCTCAGCGGCCTGTAAAGGTAACCAATGAATTTGCTGTTATTTTTGAGTCCCATTATGAATTCTTCAATGCCCAGCTCAAAAGTTACTGCCCCTAGTTTCTTATTCTGACTCAAAAGGAATTTCTCCCTTCTGCCCAATTTAAATACATCTTTTCTAGTGGAATCCAGCACTTTCTACCTGTGAGCTTCCTTCATCTTCGGTTGGATCAGGAGCTGCTTGAAGTCATTCTCCACACTTAACCTACCACCTCAGTTGTGCATATGAATCGTGGTGGGGGGGAGGTCCTTGTTAAAATGCTTATTCTGGTTCATTGGTTCTGAGGTGGGCTGAGACTGCATTTGTCACAACTGTAGCTGATGCTGATGCTGCTGGTCCAAGGACCACACTTTGAGTAGCAAAAGGGTGTGGGAAATGTATTTCATTCATTCAGCAAGAAATGACTACCCTTGGGGAAAGCCCCATGGCCAAGGGGTTAAGTTCGTGCGCTCCGCTGCAGCGGCCCAGGGTTTCGCCAGTTCGGATCCTGGGTGCGGACATGGCACCCCCTCATCAGGCCACGTTGAGGCGGCATCCCACATGCCACAACTAGAAGGACCCACAACTAAAATATATACAGCTATATACTGGGGGAACTTGGAGAGAAAAAGCAGGAAAAAAAAAAGAAAGAAATGACTACCCTGGGCCAGCGCATGGGCTGGGCTCTGCTACCTTAAAATGCAAAAGATTTTTTGTGATTTTGTTTTATTAGAGAGTGTTAACTTTTTAATTTAGTCCTTTGAATATGTAATAGTGCACATGGGAAAAAAATTTTTTTCGATAAAATCCAAAAAGGCACCCAGTGAAAATGTATCAGTCCCCAGAGGTGATCACTGTTGCTTTCTTGAGTTTTCTTCCAGAGGTATTTTATGTATATAAGAGTGTATATTTGTACCATCTTTCTTTTTTTAACATACTATTTACACTGCTCTGCCCCTTTCTTGTTTCATTTTATTGTAACTTAGAGATTGTTCCGTATTTCAACGTGTATCTCTACATCCTGTTTAATGGGTGGCAGAGCATCCACACAGGATGCATTTGTTGTTTTTATGAAATACACATGATATGTGACTACTTCTTGGCTTCTTCCTCATCCTACACATCCGTTCCCCAGAGAGAATGGCTGTCATGTCTTCCATTCTTTGAATCCTCTGAATTACGTGGCCCCTGTTGGTACGTTTTTGTCAGTTTCCTTTGATCTAGAGAACATCCATCGCTTATTTACACAAGCATGGATATACTTCTTTTTTTTTTCCTTCAGATTCCAGCCTCCCTAGACTCAGATTGTTTCTTTACTCTG
Source organism: Equus przewalskii (assembly GCF_037783145.1). Classification (NCBI taxonomy): domain Eukaryota; kingdom Metazoa; phylum Chordata; class Mammalia; order Perissodactyla; family Equidae; genus Equus; species Equus przewalskii. Next base: position 6,632,492 of record NC_091839.1, read on the forward strand.
TATTCCCTCAGCACTCACAAGTTACCCAAAGATATTCTCTTGTTTTAATAATATATTATTGTGAAATACTGCATATGTAAGTTGTATATGAAATGTGTATTGATGAGGTTCAGGACGTGCTACCCCAAAATATGGTGCTTTGGCATATTGAATATTTCAAGCTGAAGGAATTTGAGAAAATAGATGTAGGAAGGCCCTCCTCCCTTCCCCTGAAGCAGGTCATAAGACCTTCACGTGAGAAGTGCCCTCTTTGTACCCGGAGGAAAGGATTGTCTTTGTCCGCGAGACGGAGGGGCCCCCAGAGGACTCAGAATGGACAGACCTTGCGAAGTTTCCCCCAGTTTATTCCACTAAGATCACACCCCTTTTGTCCTGTCACATTTTCCCATGACCTTCTGCAAAAACACACAGGTTCAACTGCTTCTTCAGGTCCTCATTTCCTTACGAAGGCTCCCATGTCACGTAAAACTTGCAGTGGATAAACTTAGGTGCTTTTCTCTTATTAATCTGTCTTTCACTGCAGAGACCCAGCTGAGAACCTAGAAGGGTAGAAGGAAAAGATAGATTTTTCCTCTCCTACAATATAGTCAAGGAAAAATAAAAACATTAATAGGAGAAGCCTTCTGTCACCCCTCCTCCTCCATGCGCCCCTCCCCTATCACATGATGGTCTCTCCCACTACAAGGCAGCTACTATCCTCAATTTTGCGTTTATCATTCTCTGCCTTTCCTTTTCTCAAGCTTTAGTGCAGCAGAACCACCTAGAGAGCTTGTTAAAACACAAGTTGCTGGGCCCCACCCCCAGTTTGTCATTGAGTAGATCTGGGGTGGGGCGCAAGAATTTGTGCTTCCTGTAAATTCCCACGTAATGCTGATGCTGCCGATCCCACGAGTACACTTGAAGGACTACTCCTTTATCTCAAAGATGCTGTTGCCGTCTGTGTGGTGACTCTTGTCCTCCCCTAAAACCTGGCCACTCAATAAATATGTCATCTTGAGGACCTCCCCCCTTCTTCCTCTACTCCCTTCCCTCTCACTCAGTTTATGAACGCTAAATCTTTGCTAAATATTTTAATTGATTATGGCATTTGACCAGTCTCATTTTTTTCTTTTCTTTTGATGATCCCATTAATAAGTTGCTTCTCATTTGTGTGTGTGTGTGTGTGTGTGTGTGTGTCTATTATTGTGAGTTAATCAGGAGGAAGGGGATAAGCAGCATTTACCTGCCTTATTCATCTGCTCTGTAAGCTCTTTGAAAGCAGGAACCAGGCAAAGGGGTTCAGAACATGCCACCCCAAAATATGCTGCTTTGCATATTGATTGTTTTGAGCTGAAGGCACCCGAGAAACAGCAGGTGCAGGAAGGGCTCTCTGGCCTCCCCCTTTCTGCCTAAAAGCAGGTCATGAAATTTTCCTTGAGAAAGTGCCCTCCCCTTCACCAGAAAGAGAAGAACATTCTTATCAGCAGAGACTGGGAGTCGACTCCAGTCCCTACAAACAAACCTACTAAAATAACTCTTATCTTCCATTAGTTTCTTCCATGTATTTCTTAGTCACTGTTCCATGATTTATTGCCACTAGTCCAAGCCCCTTTTCTTATCACATTCCCGTAATTTATAGTTCTTTGTCTAAAAAGGTATATAAGCTTTTGGGCTTACTGCCTTCTTCAAGTCTTCATTTTCCTTCTGAAGATTTCCATGTACATGTAAGAAAATATTAAATAAATTTGTCTGCTTTCCTCCTGTTAATCTGTCTATGTCACTGTAAGTCTTAGGCCAGCCACAGAACTTAAGAAGGTAGAAGGGAGTTTTTCCTCCACATACAGGAGTTTGATTTCCCTTTGTAGTCCACTTTCTCAAGTAAGCTATAGGCCAAGTAGACAAACTCAGTTGATATAAAGACCAAAAGGCAATGTCAACGTGTAAAACTTGCCAGGTGGAACTTTACTGGTCTGGAGACCATGTCCTGTGTAAGAGAGCAGCTGTTCCTTGGATCTAAGCCAATCTCAGATTCCCTGTTCTCTGGTTTTCCCGGTTTTTAAGAGAAACCAGGAATAACCCCAACTAATTTAACATTCTAAGTACACAGAACAGGCGCACAGAATACACAGAGATTTCACACAGAATACATCTGTGGGAACTGCAGCTGACTCCATTCCGTGTTCCAAGACCTTGGCAGTAAATGGGTGGGTGGATGGGTAGATGGGTGGATGGATGGACAGATGGATGGACGGACTAGTGAGTGGGTGAGTAAATAATGAATCTGGGTCACTGCAGCAGCTCTCTGGGGGAGCGGAGGGAACAGGTAATTGCTGCGTCTCTGCTCTGTGCCCAGCCCTGTGCAGGGGCTTTACGTACCTTATCTCACTTGACCTTCATAACAACACCACAAGGTAGTTATTATCATTCTTGTTTATTTCCACACTCATTTCACAGATAAAGAAATGGAGGTTTAGACAGGCACAGGGTCACACCACTAGTTTTCTTTATTCATAACCTACCTAATTCCAAAAAGAAGGATTTCAGATGAGCTCATATGATTTAAGTTGGGTCATGAACCTTGAATTCCAGCTAGCTCTGTTATACCAAATGGCCACCACCAAAGGAACCAGGTTTTCGGAAGGACGTGAGAGAGGGTGCCAGTAGTTCAGGGAGCAGGTTTGATTCCTTGGGGATCTTACCAAACAGCTCACGGCTTCATGCTCCTCAAGGCTGTCAGCCGGTACTGAGGAGTAGACACAGGAGTCTCTTGCCGTGTCGATACAGGCGTACCTCAGAGATAGCACAGGTTCAGTTCCAGACCAGCGCAACAAAGCAAACATCACGATAAAGCGAGTCACATGAATTTTTTTGATTTCCCAGCGCATATAAAAGTTACGTTTACACTATACTGTAGTCTGTTAAGTGTGCAATGCACTGTGTCTAAAAAAACCAATGTACATACCTTAATTAAAAAATACTTTATTGCTAAAAAATGCTAACCGTCGCCTGAACCTTCAGTGAGTTATAACCTTTTTGCTGGTGGAGGTCTTGCCTTCATGTTGGTGGCTGCTGACTGATCAGGGTGGTGGTTGCTTAAGGTTGGGGTGGCTGTGGCAGTTCCTTAAAATAAGACCACAGGAAAGTTTGCCACGTCGATTGACTCTTCCATTCACAAACGATTTCTCTGTAGCATGCGATGCTGTCTGATAGCATTTTACCCACCGTAGAGCTTCTTTCAGAACTGGAGTCAGTCCTATCAAACCCTGCTGCTGCTTTATCAACTAAGTTTATGTCATATTCTAAATCCTTTGTTGTCATTTCCACAATCTTCACAGCATCTTCACCAGGAGGAGATTCCATCTCGAGAAACCACTTTCTTTGCTCATCCATAAGAAGCAACTCCTCCTCCATTAAAGTTTCATCGTGCGATTATAGTAATTCAGTCACATGTTCAGGCTCCGCTTCTAATTCTAGTTCTCTCACTCTTCCCACCTCATCTGGTTACTTCCTCCATGGGAGTCTTGAACATCAAACTCATCCGTGAGGGTTGGAATCGGCTTCTTCCAAACTCCTGTTAATGTTGATATTTTGACATCTTCCCATGAACTGTGAGTGTTCTTAATGACATCTAGAATGGTGAATCCTTTCCAGAAGGTTTTCAATTTACTTTGCCTAGATCCATCAGAGGAATCATAATCTATGGCAGCTATAGCCTTACAAAATGTATTTCTCAAATAATAAGACTTGAAAGTTGAAATTAATCCTTGATCCATGGGCTGCAGGGGATATTGTGTTAGGAGGCATGAAAACAACATTCACCTTGTTATACATTTCCATCAGAGCTCTTGAGTGACTGGGTGCATTGTTGATAAGCAGTAATATTTTGAAAGGAATCTTTTCTTCTGAGTAGTAGGTCTCAACAATGGGCTTAAAATATCCAGTAAACCATGTTGTAAACAGATGTGCTGTCATCCAGGCTTTGTTGTTCCATTTATAGAGCACAGGCAGATTTAGCATCATTCTTAGAGGCCCTAGGATTTTGGGAATGGCAAATGAGCATTGGCTTCAACTTAAAGTCACCAGCTGCATGAACCCCTAACGAGAGTCAGCCTGTCCTTTGAAGGTTGGAAGCCAGGCATTGACTTCTCTCTGGCTACAAAGTCCCAGATGACATCTTCTTTCAATCTAAGGCTGTTTCGTCTACACTGAAAATCTGTTGTTTAGTGTAACCCCTTCATTGATGCTCTCAGCAAGATCTTCTGGACAACTTGCTGCAGCCTCTCCATCAGCGCTTGCTGCTTCACTCGACACTTTTATCTTACGGAGACAGCTTCTTTCCTTAAACCTCATGAACCAACCTCTACTGGCTTCAGACTTTTCTTCTGCAGCTTCCTCACCTCTCTCAGCCTCCATAAAGTTGAAGAGAGTCAGCGCCTCGCTCTGGATTAGACTTTGGCTTAAGGGAATGTTGTGGCTGGTTTGATCTTCTATCCAGACTGCTAAAACTTTCTCCATATCAACAGTAAGGCTGTTTTGCTTTCTTATCATTCGTGTGTTGATGGAGTAGCACTGTTAATTTCCTTCAAGAATTTTTCCTTTGCATTCACAGTTTGGCTAACTGTGTGGCACAAAAGGCCGAGCTTTCAGCCTGTCTCAGCTTTTGACCTGCCTTCCTCACTAAGCTTAATCATTTCTAGCTTTTGATTTAAAGGGAGAGATGTGCAACTCTTCCTTCCACTTGAGCACTTTGGGGCCCTTGTAGGGTTATTAGCTAGCCTAATGTCATATTGTTGCATCTCAGGGAACAGGGAGGCCCGAGGAGAGGGAGAGAGTTGGGGAGCGGCCAGTCAGTGGAACAGTCAGAACACACATTTGTCAGTTAAGTTCGCTGTCTCCTATGGGCGTGGTTCATGGCACCCCCGAACAATTACAATAGTAACATCAAAGATCGCTGAGTACGGATCACCATAATAAATATGACAATACTGAAAAAGTTTGAAATATTCTTAGAATTACCAAAATGTGACACAGACACACAAAGTGAGCAAATGCTGTTGGAAAATGGCGTTGATAGACTTGCTGGACGCAGGGTCGCCACAAACCTTCAATTTGTTCAAAATGCATATCTGCAAAGCACAACAACACAAGGTATGCCTGTATATCCTTCCCACTTCCTCCTATCTCACTACTTACTACCCTCTCAGGACTCAGGATTTCTGCCCGCCAGCCTTGGAGCCCAACCCATCTTAATTGCTTTCTAGAGCCCAGGAGGATAAGGACAGAGATGCAGATGCAGGAGCTGTTTGGTTGGGAAACATTTTATTGGAGTTACTGAGCCACAACATTGATTGTAGGATGTTGGTCAGGTACCCCCCTTCTGGTGGGTGTCAGCAGCGCTGGGTCTTGACGAGAAAGGTCACTGGGCGTCAGGAGTTGCACTCCTCAGTCCTTTCAGCTGCAGGGAGAGAGGGAATGGTCAGATTGGGGACATCAGGTGCCGGGAGTTAGAATCCTCAGTGAGGACGCCCAGGGTAGGATGGGACACCACGGAGAGGACTCTCTGCGCCGGTCTGAGTTCCCGCCCTCCTCTAAATAGAGCAGCTGGATTTCCTTTAGTGTTGCTGAGAAGAAGGTTTACCCTTTCACTGTCTCCATTCTCCCTCCCAGATCCTCTGCTTTTCCCGAACCTCCATATCCTCCTAATGCCCACCAGCTCTTACCTTAGGAAAGGCATCCCAGTTGAGGAAAGGCAGCTTCTTTTTGATAGACTACAATAGAAAAAGAGAAGGAGAATGGTGTGTGACAGGTCAGGGGAGCATGGCTTGGCGAGCACTCGCAAATGAGCTCTCGTAGCGGCCATGGCATTAGTGTCTTATAATCACAGAAAGAACAGATATTTCCTGAGCCCTTATTCCGTGTCTCCCTTGTATTAACTGCTTTACAGGCGTGATTCCATCTGGTCTTCACAGTAACCTTTCAGGTTCCATACTGTCATCATCCCCACGTCACAGATAAGGAAACTGAGGCTCGGAGAGCTGAAGACATCTGCATGAGGGCACCAAGCAAGTGTGTGCAGAGTCGTGCAATGTGAGCTCTAGTTCCAGCTCTGTCACTGACCTAGCCTCCTAAGTTTGGGTGGACCACCCAACCGAGGACCTCACTTTCTCCACAGAGGATGCAGGATTCAAATGAACTCTTGACTGGTTAAGTTCTTCCTTTTCTGGAATTGTCTGTGTGGCCCTGCTCCCCCACTGCCATGTTAGGAAAATAGGGTGTAGCCACGACAGGCTTCTGGGGGAACTTCCTTCAATTGACAACACATTGGGCAGCATCCAAGCTGGACGGTTACTCTCTTCTGGAATTCAGAAGGGAGCACAAGGGCTAGAACTCGAATGTGTTGCCACCACCCCGGGAAGATGGCCGTGGAGTGAAGGGCGCCCAAGCCCTCACCTCGAAGAGGGCATGCCAGTTCAGGAACTCATCTGTCTTGAAAGCCTGTGAGGAGAGAGACCCGGAGAGCGTGAGTTCCGGGGAGGACGGCTCAGCCCCTCGCCCTCCAGAATGGTGAAAGGACCATGGCAGCTTTGCAAGCTCTCTACCAAGGTGTCAGTCTCCTTTAGGACGTGGCTGTTTGGGGGGCTGCACGGAGAATTGTACTCACAGATCGCAATTTGTCGAGGTTCAGGAACTGAGTGTTAAAGGCCTAGGCAGAGAAGCAGGGTGTTAAGAAAGTGGCTAAGGAACATGGAGAGAGAGGGGACAGAGTCCTGGCCCAAGGCGGGGAAAAGGTGGTTTACCTCGGGTCCCGCTGCGTAATTCCCGAGGGTGGTTTCTTCCTGGAAAGTGAAGAGGAGAAAGGAGCCGCGTGTCACATGATGGCAAGACCCTCTCCCCAGACTCTCTGCCCGCTCTGCCTCCCGCACAGGCCAGTCCCTGACAGGCATGTGTAGGACAGAGAAGCAAAAACCCAGCCTGCACCCTCTGTGGGCAGCAGCTGGAGAGGAAGGAGAAAGAGGACTCCTCTAGAAGGTTCTGCAGAAGGAGGTGTTCCTGAGGCCTGCAGGCTTGGTGGCAGAGCTGGGGGTGGGGCTAGCACGCGGGAGGGAGCCCAACAGCCAGGCACCCTGCCTGCCTTTAACTGATTCTGGTTAGTTTGTGACTTGTTTGCCACCAAAGTCAGAGTCTCCCTGTCCCTCCTCTGTTTGGTAGCTCCCCTGACCTTGGTGCACCCCATCTTGTCACTCTCCCAACCTCAGGCGCCCGGTTCGTTGTCCCTTATTCCTTCCCTTCCATGACAGAGGTCACAGACGGGTAGCCTCCAGGCTAAAGCCCACTGTTTAGATCTCATAGTAGTTTGGCTTGTTTTTTAATTTAAATTAAACATTTTTAATTAGTAAGAATTTATAAATCAGATTTCCAGTTTCTCTTGAAAAATTTGAAACTCCGGCCACACTATGCGTTTTCACGCTGAGCAGCGGTAGGATGGAGTGAAGACACCGCCTTCAGATCTGGCGACTTCGCCCCACCGCCCCTGGGCCCCACCAGCCCTCCTGCTCATTGACCTCACTTGCTTGGATCCTAAGCACTTGAGTCTGTGACCTCAGCTTAGACTTTTAACTCCAGCATGGACATTGCTTATCCCCCACCTTGGGATGAGAGGGGAGAGGGGCCTCGGGACTCCTCCTGGCTGGAGACCAGCTTATACGGATTATTTCTCTGGCCTAGGCTCCAGAGATAGTAGGGAGCTTCCAGTCACCTGGAAGCCATTCCCAGGGGTACGATCGAAACAAAGGCAAGGCTGAACCCAGATGACCAACTTCAGTCCCTTCTCCTCCCTGGATTCAGTTGTCCAGCCTCCACCCCAGACTTCACCATCTCTTCCAAAATACCAGCATCTCCATCCCTACATGTCTTCCCAGGAATACTTTCTTTCCTTCCTCCTTTCTTCCTTCCTCAGAGCCCCAGCTTCTCATTCAACCTCTGATAATATCCAGAAATAACAGCCACTTATCCAGTAATGGATAGGAGGTAAAGAAATTGAAGAGGAAGTGAGGAAATAGGTCTAAGAACAAGAGAGCCCAGGTGATGTGCTCACCTCAGAACCGCTCAGGGAGGCCCCCTGAGCAGAGTGGAAGGCCAGAAGAGAGAGGAGAGCCACAGCAGGAAGAACTGGGATCTTCATGGTGTCAAGTTGGGGTGCTCTGAGGCGGGGCCTCACCACTTGCCCTTTATATTCCCAGGGAGGAGGATGTGAACAGAAATGGGGTCCCCACCCCACTGACTCACCCCTAGATCCTGTTGCCCACACCTGGGGCTCTGGGATCGGGAGGTGTGGACTGTTCCCCACTTGACTTGGATTTCTCAATTCACATCTTGCCCCAGGCTCTAGGGAGGTGAGCCAGCAATGGGGTTCTTCATGAAAATGGAGCTGGGATGGAGACAGGTTGGACCTGTCCCTCCCAGGGATTGGCAATGGCACCCAAGCAACCTCTTCTTTTGTCTTTGTCTCTTTTCCATATGTACTTCATTCTTCTTGCTCTCTCTTTTTTTGTGTGTGAGGAACATTAGCCCTGACCTAACATCTGTTTCCAATCTTCTTCTTTTTGCCTGAGGAAGAGTGTTGCTGAGCTAACATTTGTGCCCGTATTCCTCTATTTTGTATGTGGGACACCACCACAGCATGGGTTTATGAGCAGTGTGTAGGTCCGTGCCTGGGATCCGTCCCTGCAAACCCCGGGCCGCCAAAGGCCACCAAAGCACAGCACACGAACTTAACCACTATGCCATGGGGCTGGCCCACGTTCTTCTCTTATAATTCAGGCCTTTTTCCACCCTACCCTATTCTGTCTAAACTCCCTAGGCTGGCATTGAAGGCATTCCACGTTCTGGCCTCTAGCTGCCTTTCTGACTTTTTCTTTTATTCCCTTCGCACATATCTCACGTTCTGGCCAAATTGAACTCTTTACCAAGTATACCCTTCCTTTTCCTCCTCCAAGCATCTGCCCATGTTCTTCTTTATACCTCAGTTGCCCTTCTCTCATCTCCAGGTCTCAGAATCCAACATCCACCCTTCTCAGAATTGCCATAGCAACTCATTGTGTCTCTCCAGCATCATACCATGGTTCTTCTTTTATTTCCCTCTTAGAATATTAACTTCCTTGAGGTCAGAAACTATCTTAATCACCTTTCTATTCCCCTAGAACTGTGCCTTTCACAGAGTGCTGGTGGAGCCAACAGTTGATAGACTGGACATGTTAGATTTCAAGCATCCTTCCACCAAGTCATATCTTTTCCTCCTTTGGGACTGGACCCCTCCCATTATCCAGCTCCCCATCTTTTGCTTTTAGGTCTTCAGAGAAAAGACTGTCTTGAGCTAAGAAGACAAGGAATAGAGAAACACAAAAAAGCGAAAACAGGTCTTAGAAGTACCCAACTGGAGATGGGCTCGAGGTGCAGAACTTTGAGTGCTGCTCCATTTCATTGAGCTTATCCCACTCCCCACTCCCCCACCCCCCAGCAGGGAGTTGTATTGCCTCAAAGTGACAAAACATCCTAATCAAGCAGCCTTCTCCGAAGTGAGGTTCAGGTGGCCCAACCGGTTCCTGTTGTAATAGGGCGGTGCTGGAACCTAGACTGGTGCTGCCGGGACAAAGCAAGAGCTTGTTCAAGAGTGGGCCTCTTCACCCCAACCTGATGCAATGCACAGATGGCAGGCCGAGGGTGGGAGGGCTAGAAGTCCTTCGTGAACAATCTTCATGAACCCCAGAAGCTGGCATTTCAGTTCAGCTCTGCTGCTGCCCCCACACCCCAGTCCCTGATGTCCTGCCCATCTTTAGCCTCAGGAAGCCTCCTCTCTTTTTACGATGGCATCTCCCCTTTGCAGAGCTCCCTGAGGAGACAGTGCTTGAGGAACACTGGCTAAGCACAGATGACCATGTCCGGTGGACCTCGTGTGCGGTTGGTGCTCCTGGAGGGGACAAGTGAGCAAATGACTGCAGTGGGTGGGGCACCTCCCCAAAGGTTTTCTGTAGGACACAAGTTTTCACGTGTAGTGATTCTTACCAATTAATTAACAGTGACTGAAGGAGCTCATTAACCACCATTTTGTCAGCATGGGGTCAACTCCAGGAGCAAAAGAATGATCAACACAGGAGAACTATATATTGATATTGTATAATCAGCTCCATTAGGCGTGCTGATGGAGGAACACTGGCATGCGCAATCCAAAGCAACACATGATCCAAACACCATCTCCATGTTGGCTCCAGATTTCTTTTGCAACAAATGAACTTCCTTCTGTTTTCCTCTCCACCTAATGCTAATGCTACTAATGATAATGTTAGCCAGTTTATTGATGTCTTGCTATGTAGCAGGCCTTGTGCTAAAGGCTCTGACTGCAGATCTGATTGAGACATCACAGTGATTCTGTGAGGGGGGGGTACTGTGATCGTCCATCTTCTATAGGCAGGGGAACCACAGCATGCACAGGTTATTTAACTCAGCCCAGGTCACACAGCTAGCATGTGGCAGGACCAGTGTCTGAACCCGAGGACTCCAGAGCCTGCTCCTTTGCTCTGCTGTGGAGTAGGGTCCTACAAAGGGCCTCGGCCAGCCCACGTAGCACCCGGTGTGAATTCAACGCACGCCCTGCGAGTTGGGGTGCAGGCTGCATTCCGTCCCCATTAGCCCCCTTGGCCAGGTGTCCTTTTGTGGTGTGCAGCTTCCACAGGCATAAGTGGCAGCTCCGAGCACACATGCATCAATTTCAATGAAGTAAACTGTACACTCTTGGCAAAATGAAAACAGAACTGAGAGATTAATGGCCCTCAGTGAGCATATGCCCCTGCAGTTGCCCCAGTTTCCAGATGCCTCTTCTAGGATGAGCATCTTGCCATACCAAGGATGTGTTTAAAGCAGTGTTCTAGTGTTTAAAGTTCTAGTGTTTCAAGATAGGCACTTTTGTGTAATGCCTCTAAACACAAGCCAACCACTTCACGTGCACAACCAAAGAAATTCAGTTCTAATGCTGGAGAAAAGTTGGCCGTATGGGACTCAGGGTTTTTCCCCATTCGGTACCTTCCTGATGGGCTTTCAAATGTCATTTCAGCTTTCCATGACCTATGCTGCCCGTGCTAACTTGAGAGTCAGTGTCTCTCTCCAAATCCCCCTCCCACCTCGTACCACCTCATGCGTTTGTGTTCCCTGAGTGTCCAGTGTCCGGTGGTTGGGCAGGAGGGGGAGGAACGGCTAAGCGACCCTCAGTGGGAGAAGGTCCCTGCAGTCATGTAGTGGGGGCAGGAGAATGCACCCAGGATTCAGCTTTGCTTTGGCTGCGTCGCATAAGGTTCGTGGAGTCGGGCAGTCACCGAGCCTGGCTCTGCACCAGCCCATCTCCAGGTCTGCCTGATCTCCCCATTCCCTCTCTGAGAATCCCAGTGAACCCCTGTTTTTCCTCAGGCCTGCCCCAACCCCACCCCAAATCTGCCAGAACTTGAGTGTGGGCAGGAGGTGAGGCCCAACCCTGATTGCTACATCACAGACACACCTAGGGGCTGGGAGCCGGCCCTCTGGGTTCCGGGGGATGGGGGGCTTGAAGGCATGCACAATGGGGCCTTGGGGCCTTGTGAACGCCTCGGTGAAGCGCCCAGACTCCTTGGAGAGACAGGGGGCTGGGGTGTGGGGTACGGGCAGTCAGACAGCAGGGCACCCCGCCCCATCCTTTCCTCCCTCTGTCGGTGGTGCCATCACACCTAAGGAAGCAGCCACGCCACCCATCGGGTCTGGTTTCTTCCTGTGCCGCCCACCCTCTGTCCCCATGTACCCTTTGCTTAAACTTCTCCCAGGAAGACTTCCTGGGTTGAGCCCACTTCATTCTGCCCCTCCTTCCATTCTGTCATTCACAAATATTTACTGAACCGCCGCTCTGGCTCTTGGTGCTGGGAATTGAAGATGGACGAGATGCCTGCCCTGGGAGCTCAGGCTCCAGTGGAGGAAACAGATCATAATCTAACAAAATGTTAGGAAACCAGATGGTTTTGGAGAGTGACCGCTGTGTGAGGGAAAGGAGCAGGCGCCGTGTTGGTGACTGAGGAGGTCGCCTCCGTTCAGCGGGCTGGGGAGGTGGCTTCGAGTGGAGCCCTGAGCAGTGAGAGCTGCAGCTCCTGGAGAGCCGGGTCCCAGGGGCAGGTGCCAGCAGTGTGCTCCACAGCCTTTGCCAGCAGGGCCGGATGACACGGAGAGGGAGGCCAGAGCCAGGTTACCCGAGCCACAGCAAGGAGTAGGGGTTTCGTTCTAGGACTGATGAAAAGCTCGTAGGGGATCCTCCCTGGCTGTCATGGGAGAATGGATTTTAGGGAGAAAAAGAAAATCAGGATGCTGGGAAGCTGCTTCCGAGGCGCAGGCAGGAGAAAGGGGTGGCCCTCCCTTTTCTCAGAGGCTGTCGCACCACGGGGCCTGGGCCTGCTTCGGGCAGTACTGTAAACTGTAAAGAGCTGCTCTCTGCCTTCGGACCAAGACCTCCCAGGACTCTAGAGCCGTGCTGACCACCTCAGCTTCTCCCTCAGGGCCGGGCTCGGGAAGACCTGAGTGGCCCCTATTTCTGAGCCCTCACCCATGCTCCAGGAAGCCAGATGACAGCTGGAGGGACTGAGTGTCCACCCTGGGACGGCCGTGTCCTCCTCCTGGTGGCTGTGAGGAGGTACTGCAAGGCCCTCCCTACACAGCTGAAACCCAAGATGAGTACAAAGCAGTAGCCCCAGCTTCAGGATAGAAGTAAGCAGAGTCGTCGTCCTCATCTTTCTCCTATTCTGGTGGGTTTGATCAAGTGGGTTCCCCAAAGTCCATCTGGGGCCAGGTTTCTTTCATTGATTCATCAGCTGTTTGAGGCCCATCCTGTACCAGATGCTGGGATGGAGCGATGACCAAGGCAGGCAGGGGTCGTGCCCTCAAGGAACTTGTGATCTCGGAGGGAGTCGCTCAGGCTGGCGGGTGCTTCATGGCCTCCTTTTACTTGGCGTTCCCCGCAGGGACGTGGGGAGGAATGATGGGGGCTTGTTAATTGGGGTACACTGTACAGGCCAGCTGGGACTTTTGCTCAGAGACTAATGCAGACTCTCCAGCCTCGTCCCCAGGGCTCCTCCGCTTGTGATAAACCTGGGCTCAGCCTGAGCCTGGAACCTCTGCCTGCTGCATTGGCACCTTGATGGAGTGGAAGGGTTCCGCGCCCCCTCCGTGTCCTGGAGACACAGAGCCGCTGCAGATGATAAGGCACTGGGTGTGACCCGCTCCCCCAACTGTCCTGTCACCCGCACTGACGCACTGCACGTGTTTGTGAGGCTGAGGGGCCTTCTCTCCCAGCCCCTGCTCCGGGTCCCTGCCCTCTCCCCCGCCTCTGGGGCTGGTCTCCTCTCTTGGAACAGCCTCCTCACTCCCACCTCCTGACCTGAATACCTCCCTCGTGGCTTTTTCAGGCAACCAGAGCACCTCTGACTGTTTCCAGAAAGCATGGTATTCAGATGTGGGTTGGGCAGAGATGATTTTTACAGGGAGAGACACAGGCCCAGGGGGGCGAGCTAGCTACTTCTCATCAGGACTACGCAGGCCTGCTCTCTCTCTGCCCTCACCAACCCCAGGAGGAAGGCGAATTATCTGCCCTAAGTCACTCTTCCATCCTGCCCGATCCAGGCCACCAACATAAATAATAAAGTTCGAGAAAGTCTTGGGGAAACAGGGTTCATTTTTATTTCCACAGAGACACTCCAAAATAGGAAGCTCCTGAAGAAAGTCACAGTGACTCCAGGTCACAAACAGAGTGGGTGAAGAAAGTGGCCGGTTTGTCCGACGAGGCTGGTAGTCAAGGAGACACAGTGGGGTAGGAAGAAACAAGGGACAGACGGGCCAGGTCCCCAACCTAGAGAAAGCAGGTGTCAGCACCCAGACCAGGCGGGGCACAGGGAGAGAGCTGGGCGAGGGGCAGAGCCGACTGCTGTTTCTCAGGGCCTCAGCCATGACTGGAGATAATTTTCTAGAAGAAAAGAAAAGAGCGAATGGTAGAATGTGTCCACTCCCAAATCTGTTGAGACCAAGCGTCCTTTCATCTGGCCTCTGTGCCCCACAGCCTCTTCGTGTTCCACCCATTGCAGCTGCGCTTCCCCTCACTTCTCCTCCCTGAAACAGATTTTGTGATTCTGCCGGGTTAATCTGCTACCTCTCCCCGACTGGCCGCTCCCTTCCTCCTGCCCCTGAGCCTTTACCGCTGACAGGCTCTCCTCCCTCCGTCCCCCATGCAGTTCCTGTCCCGCCTCCTTAGCCCAGCGCCGCCGTTCTCCTCCTCATAGCTGTCTGTGCGTGGTCCCTCCTCTGTCGGGCCTTCACCCAGCACCCAGAGTGTGCTTTCCAAGTGTCCTCCATCATTTCCTCATGAGTCTTTCTCCACGCTGGGGTGCCCTCCCCCTTAACACCTTGAGAGCATCACCCAGAGCAAGGACCCCAGCCCTCAGGGGCGAGGTGCCTCAGCCCCTGGGACCAGCCTTGCCCCGCTCACTCCGACACTCACCACCAAAACTTCACCCACTGCAGCATGCCAGGTTGCGCCCGGGAAGCCTGCAGGGCAAGGAGAATGTCTGAGTGGACATCGCACTGTCCCCTGCACACCCTCTGGCCTCAGACCCCTTCTCCCACAAGCCGCATTTTCTTGCCCCAGTACTTACCGAGGAAGAAATCGTGGCTCCCCCCTGTAAAGAGAAGATCAGAGCAGATGATGCGGGGGCTCCAGTGACCTCTGTGTACTCTGCCATGGCCTCAGGGCTCAGGAGGGGCCCTGTGGCACGGGCAGGCTCAGACCAGGAGTATCCCAAAGGCCCTTTGGTCGGGCTGCGGACATGGAGCCCACGGTTTTGTTTTCGCAGCAGATTTATCATCCTAAGTACATTTTACCCAAGATGATATTGAATGTGGTCCCTGAGCACACGCTGACCAAGGCGAGGGCAAGAGGGTGGGTGGGTCTCCCTTTGCTGCTGGGGGGATAGACATTGGCCACAAATGATTGGCCAGTGGATCCCTTAGGTGTGTTAGCTACATCTTTGCTTCTCAGCCAACTGGATGCTTTCTGCTCTCTCAGTGCCCGTCCCCAGGGCAGGGCTTTGTTGTGCTGAGAGATGGAGGGAAATACCGTCCTGTCTTCTTCACCAGCCTCATAGTATTTGGCGCATTCATTTACTGAATTTATAAGATTGCCTTCGCAACGGAACAAGACATTCTCAAATGTCTTTCCTGTTATTCCCTTTGTGGAAGGAAGCATTTATTTTCCCACCAACCAGGAGTTCCAGGACCAGCTTCCCCTAACTGCTAGTGTGCCTTCCTGTCCCCCAGCCCGCCCCCACAAAGGTCAGCAGTTAGAGAGGTGGAGACGGATGCTATGAAGGGCTGTTTGTCATGTGTCCTGTGATTTTTTGGAGCTATATATTCCCCATGAGAGGATACTGGTCCCCAGTGTTCTCTGTGGCAGGTGATGCGGCCACTGCTCCCTTGTAACCTTGGGTGGGTGTGAAGCACCTAGAACATTCTCCCCTCTACTTCCAAACTGCTCTCAGGGAACCTGGGGCTCCCTATGAAGGGGGGAGAGGCACACCTCTCAAAGGGAACAGGATTCGGCCTCAGCTGACCTGTGCAGAGGCCCTGGAGTGACAGCTCCCCTCCCGCCCCGTGCAGACCCGGGGAACAGGACAGTTGCAAGTCTTACCTTAGGGGGGATCTTGGCGGCAGACTGCCCACCAGGGACTGTAGGATATGCCTGCTGGTTATAATTGTTCTGCAGAAGAAAGTGGGAGGCGTGGGTAGTCGGGGCCAGAGAGAAAGGAGGAGGCGTTTTGCTGTGGAGTACACACCCGCCTCTCTGCCCTGGCTGGCCCTTCTCGGCTCTTCTCCCTCCTTGGGTCACCTCCTTTGCCAGCCAGAGCCAGCACCCTCTGCCCGCATTACGGGCCCTGCCTCCTCTTCTCTGGGCCCCTCACCCACCTCCTCAGTGTCCTGGGAAGGTGAGGGAAGGAAACCAAGGGAAGAGGTGAAGTCTAACCCAGGTGGTCAGGGAGGGTATCTCACCTTAGAAGTTACGGCTGCCACGTCTTGCCATCCTGAGCCGGGCTGAGCAAACCGCAGAATCGGGGGTGAAGGAAAGAGAATTTCAGATTGGGCAGATCCAGAACGAGACCAAGAGGGACCCAGGCCCTTTGAGAGCCGCCTGAGGGCAGAGACTCACCTGACCTGCGCCGCCGGCCCTCTTCTGGAGCGAGGTCACGTCAGCACCCTGGAGGGGAGAGGGTGTCTCTGTGGCCCTTCAGGCGTGACCAGCCTTGCCGGGTCCCAGCACCCTGCTGCCTGGACTCTGCCCTCGTTTTGGAGCACCAGCCTGGCACCCCCCCCCCCCCCGCGCCCCTCTTGTTGGTCTGTGATGAGCACTGCCTACAGAGAAGGCAGTGAGCCCCAAGGAAACTGATGGCCCAGATACATGACAGATATTTCCACACTCGGTGTTGGGGAGCGCAGGTGGAGAACGGGTTGGGCAACACCACCCCCGCCCATGCACCTGGAGCCGTGATAGGCCGGCCTAAGACAGAGCTGGAACAACACCTGAGTGGTGCCCACACACACTCTCGGGCGCAGACCCAGGCATCTCTGCCCCAGCCCACCTTCGCCAGCACTCACCCCTGCTCCCCTCATAGGCCATCATTGCTTCTCCACTGAGCGCTCTCCCCCACCCCTACCACACAGGCCTGGGATGTTCTTTCTGACTGACTGAGCTCCACCTTACCCTTACCTGACCTTGCATGTTAACCCCACTAGTAGCCCTAAAACTGAGATGAGATCACAAACTGACTGGCCACAGGCCTCCAAATATTTTTCGCTTGGTCTGCATTTTATCATTAAATTGGTTGTAAACAATTGAAAATCAAATTTCTAGGTTTTCTTAAAGAATCAGGTGACATGGTCACACTGGTCCTATGTGAGCACATGACAAACTCAGCTGGGGGCCCTGGACCTCCCCCTGCGCATTACCCCGCCTGTCCAGCCTCCCAAGCCTGGCCCACATGGACGAGTGAGTGGGCAAGCCTGCCTCAGTGCCCATGGGGCCTGGTTCCCAAAGGCCACTGGCCGTGGGGCCTCCTGCAGGACCCAGAGGGCCTGCTCATCCTTCCCAGAAGCCAGATGTTCAGGCCTTCTGCACCTGTCTGCCCTTGACAGTGACCTGACCCCTCCCCCCATGCATACTGCCTTCCTGTTTCCCTTCAGCTTTCCTCCCAGTGCCCCCTTTCCAGTCCGGAGAATAGACCCCAGCTCCAGGTGCCTCCCTCTTCCTGCCCTCGTGGTCCCCTCCACCTGCTCACCCCGCGGTATAGTACACACCCAGCTGTGGCTCCCCCCAAGCCAGGCCAAGCCCAGCAGGGACAGCAGCAGAGCGGAGACAGTGGCTGGCTTCATGTTCCCGTGCCTGGGAGGCCCCAACCCTCAGGCTCGGCTTTTATCCTCGGCAGGACCTCCCACCCTGTCCTCCTTCAGTGACTCACAGCTTCTCTCTCCCACCCCACCTTCGCTTAGTGTTGCACAAAGGAGGAAAGTGGGAAGGGAGGGAGGCACCCTCCCCCAGCAGGGAGGGTGAGGAAATGGGATAGAATCTGCAAGCCCTTGCCTAGGGCCCAGAGCCCCGTGTCCCCAGAGCTGAGCTTCCTGACCCCAAAACGAGAGGTTCTGCCGCCCTTACCTCAGTAATTTCTTTCCAGTTCAAGAAAGGAGTGTTACGTTTGAAATCCTGGAGGGAGAAGGAGAGATGAGTGGGCCACCGGGAGACAGAATGCAGAGGGTCAGGTGTGGCAGCTTGTCAGGGAAGCTTCAAGGGCAAGAGTGGGCTTTGGAGCCTGGGTGTGGTTTGGGGTTAGATGGAGACGAGCTGCAGGAGATTGAGGGGTAAAATGTGGGATGGTGATATTGATGAGACTTAAGGAAGAGCATTGGTCTCCAGAATGAGAAGAGGTGGTGGGTAGGCTGGAGCCGAGGTGGCTGCCTGGAGGGAGCTCTGGAGGGGGCGGCATGACCAGGATCCCCAGTTCTTCCAGAAGCGAGAATGCTCCTACCTCCCAGAGTCGCCTGAAGTAGAGGAGGGCTCGAGTGTTGGGGGCTGGGGCTTGGCCCTGTGGATGAAAGGTGGGGAGCCGGTTAGGGGGGAGCCGGACCCCTGCTCATTCAAGCCCTACTCCCACTACCACCATCCCTCAGCCTTCAGAATTTCACCGCGACTAAGGTTTGCAGGAAAGCTGGGGGTCTTCGAGGACTCTAGAAAACCATTTTTGGAAACAGAGGGAGAGAGAGGCTGGATCTCTGGAGCCACTGACCAGCCCTCCCTCCCCAGCACGTTCGCAGCGTTCTTCTCTAGCCTAGTCTCCCAGCCTCCGGCAGAACTTAATTGTAGCAAAACCTCGGGACCAGGAGCTGCCCAGAGCTCCCTGCCTCTCACCTGCCGTGTGCCCTCCCGCCTGCTTCCCAAAGCTGTGGGGCTGGAGTCAACCCTTCAAACCGCCCAGGACCAACAGTGGAGACGGAAGAAAGGAGCAGAGACCAGGAGTGGGAGCACTAAGATTTATTTTGAGGGCAAGGATTGGGATTAGTGGTGAGATAGTGGTGTTTTAAGAAGGAGTGGGGGGCTCCCATCCATCTGGTAGCTCCGTGTCTGGAGGTCACGGGGTGCGAAAGCTCCTCTGGTCCTGGGCAAAGAAATAAGTTCTAAGGGGGAGCTGAGGGAACAGGGATTCAGAGAGCGGTGGGCCAAGGCAAGGGTCGATTGGACCCCTTGCTCCAGAAACCTGCAGGCACCTTTTTGCTCGCGGCTGTCATCCAGTCAAATCCGGATATCTTGACATGGGTTTGAAAACCCCCATACTTGCCAAGAATGTTAGGTACAGTGCCCCTGCTGCCACTCTTCCTCAGCTCCTTTCCCTGCTGTGAAGGAGCTAAGGCTCCATTCTCTTCTTTGCCCGTCTCCGTCCTGCCCCCCCCCCTTTCTAGATCTGCTCCTCCCGAAAGCAGGAAGCGACCCCAGACTAACTGTGAGCAATCGCTTTCCTGCCCCCTAGATGTGCAAAATTGCATGGCTGCCTGTGCTGACCCCCTGGGCAGCGTCTGTTTGTACCCTGGCTCTGCCATCAGACTCCCAGGTCCCCATGCTCAGGGGCCTGGCCACCTGGTGGTCCGCAGCACTTGTATACAGTTCTGTATACCACAGAAACAGTCTGCTGTGTCCATCTGGCTCTCCAAACCAGAATCCCGTGCAGCGGGGACCTCTGCGTCTCCTGTCTGTCCCTCCCCGCCTCGTCCCCAGAAGGGCAGACTTTGACTTTCCTGAGGTTTGGGCTGTCTCTTCGCCTCCCCCACCTACCACCACCCCGTTTCCCCGACAAGTGGCAGATGGCAGGGATTCTAGTCTTCATTCTTTTACATTCAGGGTCAGAAACTCAGCTGCTCATGGCGCCAGTCGGGTGCTAAAATGACCGCAGTGGGCAGGGGGAGTGTGGTGGCTGGAGAGCAAGTCCCTGGCAAGAAGCAGCCCTACTCAGCACTCGTCTGTTGCAGCCCCGTGGAAGAGGGGAACCAGTGTTGCCAAATTTTCCAAGAGAAGCCAGAAATCTAAGTCATTATGTGAATTTTTAAAGTTTGGCAGCTAATTCATAGTGTTTACAAAAAGAATGGCTCAAACAAAGCCGGGGAGCGGGCCCCCAGCTGCCACTTCTGCCTCCGTCCTTGTCTGGATCGTTCTCTGCCCTTCATCCCCTCCTTCAAAAAGTCCACTTCGACTCTGGACGTGCCTCTGCTACTCTGGTGTCAAGTCAGCCTTTCCAGGGGTTCCCCGCAAGAGGAAGGGGTGGGCCAGGAGGAAGGAGAAAGGGGTTCTCGGCCCAGCTGTCTGCTAAGACGGTGTGTGTGCGGGCCCAGACTAACGCCTGGCCCCCATCGTGCGCTTCGCAGGTCTTCACCTCCCCTCCCTTCTCCTGGGGTCACTCCTCGTGTGGCCTGCCAGCTCCACCTGACTGTTCAGTCTGTCCCCTGCCCTGGCCTCTGCTTCCCCAAGGATTAGGCCCGCTTACTCTCCCCTTACCCTGCAGGTCTCGAAGGGGAACCTGAGCCTCAGACCCGAGATGTGAAAAAGGCCATTCTTCTCAGTCCCCACTCCCAGCTGCTTCCAAATTCTCCCTCTCTTTTCAGTCTCTGCTGTCCTTCCTCCTTGTTTTGATCCTTCCTTCTTCTCTCTAGCACTGGCCTCAGTGCTGTCTTCATAGCCACCCTCACTGTCTGCCTGGCTCACCGAGCAGAGGGCTACTTGCTTCTCCCTGTCCCTCGCCCACGGAGATCAGGATGGCGCAACCTGCCAGCCCTTACCTTGTTGATGGCGTCCCAGTTAATGAAACCCAGTTTGGACTTAAAATTCTGCAGAGAAGAAAAGGAGAATGGCCAAAGTGGGTTAAAACATAATTGGCTCAGGGCCTCAGGATGAGAGGTCAGGGGCCGCCACTAACGGTCATCATAGAACGAGGCCAAGGGGCAGGGACTCGGTTTCCCAAAAGAAGGTGAACGGAACAGTCTTGCAAACTCACCTTCCAGAAAGTGTCAAAGTTGAAGAGCCCAGGAGACGTCTGAGAGTTCTGAGGAACCGAGGAGAAAGGGGCGAAAGTAAGAACCCACTTTGTGGCACGCAGCAGGTGCAGCAGGGGGTGCGGGTGTCAGGAGGGGAGGCAGGCGTTGCTGGACACCCCAGTCCCTGCCCCAGGCGGCGTGATGCCTCCACTCACCAGCGTATCGACTCCGCTGACAGCTTCACCTCCTCCGCTGGGCTGCTGCTGCCGAGTGGTGAAGAGAGGGACTGATGTTCAAGGCTCGTGCATCCTGTCATCCACCTGCTCCTGGCCCACCCGTCTCTGCCTCTGTTCCAGCTCTGTGTGTTCTCTCTAAAGCCACCTTCTTGCCTTCTTTACATGGCACCTGAGACCCCACCTCCAGAAAGCCTTCCTGGGATGACGTGCCGCTTTCCTCCTAGGCTAACCCTACCCAGTCCCTTCAATCATATTGATATTCTTGCCTCCTCCCACACTCTGCCCCCAAAACACTGCTGGTAGCTAATGTGTAGCCCCACTATGTGCCAAGCACTGTGCCGTATCCTGCCATGTTCTGTGTGGAGATGTCTCCATTTCACAGATGAGGAAAGGGAATCTGAGAGCTGCCTGGCAGCTTGCCTCCATGTCAGACTCTATTGTCTGCACTCTGAACCACCTTGGTCTGGTTACAATGCAGAAAGCTCAGCAGTACCTGGGGGAGGTGAGCAAGCTAGGCTTCCCTGTCCTCATTTTACCCAAGGGGAAGCCCAGGCTCAGAGAGGTCAACTGCCTTGCCTGGAGATGCACAGATGACAAGTGAGACAGCTGACATTTGAACCCTCACCTTCTAACTCTTCTAACTTCTAAGTACTTTCCCACTTCTCCACACTGCCTTCTTAAGCGTGGCTTTGTGACATATCCCCTTGACCATTCTGTTCTCTTTGTTGGTTTTCCCCTCACTGCATATTTAAGACTTTGGTATGTAAAAACCTGGAAATAGAGTTACAAACTGGGAGTTTTCTTAAACCTGTCTACCCGTAAAAGGTCAGTGTCCCTGACATTGCAGGAACTCTTCAGAGAGCCTCCTCAAGGAGCGCCACCACCCACTGCCGCCTTCTGCCCTTCAGGCCCACTCCTCGCCCTGTGGGCCACACTCACACCGGCACCCGGACCAGCCTCACCCAGGAGCTGGTTAAAACCAGATTCCCGGCCCCACCTGAGACCTACTGAGTCAGAACCTGCGTTTTCACAAGACCTCTAGGAGGTTCCTGTGGACTTTCGCGTAACGCAGCCTCTGTCAGCACTGCGGGTGCTGACAGGAGCCCAGATTTCCAGAATAACGAGGAGGGAGATGTACGCCTTCCAAACACTGTTTCCAAACTCTGTCAAAGAGGTCACCAGATTCTGTTTACTGGCTGGGTATAGGACATTTGAAACAATTAGCTTTCTAAAAGGGCTCATTTTCATATGATTTTTTGCAGCCCAATCTCTACTACCAAGTGAGGTATGTCCCCTAAGGATTTGCAATGACTTGTTCCTTTGGAGGTTGTTAGTATTTTTACAAGATGCATTTAGCTTCTTCCCCCTTAGCTGTAAATTTCCCAGATGGTGTTGGGATGGAGCTAGCGCTAAGAGCGGGGCCGAGCAGAGGTGGGGTACGAGGAGGGGGCACCGCCACACTGAGGAGGTGCGGTCACCCCAAGTTTGGCTCTCACCTGACCCCCGGATCCCCCGGACACGTGCACTTCGTTCCCTGGGTTGTCACACTGTGGGAGAGAGAAAGAGAGGCGTTCCTCCCTGTCCCCACCCAGCACGGGCTCCAGCCTCCAGCTTGCAGCGTTTCCCCACCCGCCGTGTGCTGAGGCCGGCCTAGGTCCTTGCCACAGCCCCAGCTGTCCCTCCACATCATCCAAGGGGCCTCAGCACCTCTCATTCTCCTCCCACAGGTCGATGGAGGTCAGTGCAGTGACCGCTCAGCAGACACTCACCCCAGGCTTATTTCCACCTCTGATTCCGCCGTCGCTCCCAGGGGAAGAGCCGGTGTTGTATTCCTGCAAGGGAAAGCAAGAGTCCCTGTGGGGCCTTCAGGGGACTTGGGAGGGGCCAAATAGTTCCCAGCGGGGTTAGGATTGTTTTAACCCCCTCTCCCCAACCTCCTTACCTTCCCATCTTGCCACTCAGTCACTGAGGGAAGTTGTTCGGAACACAGAGAAGGCCAGGTGTGGCCCAGTGTATTTGGAAATGTGGGACAGTTGGCCCCCCCTCCCCACCGCCTGCCAGGGGTGGGAAGCCCTGTGGGGCCTAACTTCATCAGAGCCTGGCACCTGGGCTCGCTCTGCCTTCCTCCTGCCTCTCCTCACCCCTCACCCTCTTCCTGGAGCCCAGAAAGAGGAAGGGATCCCTAGCATCCTTCCCTGGGAGCCCAAGTAGCTGCTTTGATCAAAATCCTAGAATTTTCTAGGGTCTGTCCTAGCTGGAGGGCAAAGCGGGTAGTACCATGCAGCTTATGATGTCTGACTTGTTCTAGTTACTTTCCTCCTCTGCCTGACACCTTTCCCAGAGGCCCAAGGAAGCCAGCTGTGCTCCTCTCTGCAGGCCCCCTCTCTTGGAGCTCCACCCTAAGCCGGCTGCCAAGTTGTGGTCCTCTGCTGGCCCTGTCACCCACCGTGTAGGGGCCTCATGTGTACACCGTATTTATTAGTTGGTCTACATCACAGCTCTGTAAATGTCCTTAACTGTCCACGTGTGCAGGCCTGCCCCCATTCTCCTGGGAGCTTCCCAAACAAGTGTCATGTTTTTCTGTGCCCACCTCTCTTCTTCTACCCGCCACCCCCAGCTCTAGTCAGATTTGCCAGTGGGCATGACTGCAGACACAGTTAGACAAAGATAGAGCATCCCGCTGTGACAGAGCGGAGAGAAGGGACAGAGGAGCAGAAGCAGGCAGAGCACCTCTTCTGGAACAGTCAGACTGTAGATGTAGGCAGCACTGCGCGGTGGAACGGGGAAGGCGGGGAACGGAAGCTGAGGAGGACGCTGCCAGTGATGCCACCCACCCCGGGGCTGGCCACTTTCAGAAAGACCTTGCAGTGTGTCTGCTAAGCAGGGACCAACAAGGGCCTCAGGCCCACCTCTGCTTTCAACAAAAGAGCAGCACTCACCCAGCTGGTCCCAGAACTGCCGTCGCTGCTGCTGCCACTGCTGCCACCACTGCTGCTGCCACTGCCACTGCTGCCACTGCTGCCACTGCCACCACTGCCACCACTGCTACCACTGCTGCCACTGCTGCCACTGCTGCCACTGCTGCCACTGCCACCACTGCCACTGCCACCACTGCTGCCGCTGCCGCCACTGCTGCCACCACTGCTGCCACTGCCGCCACCACTGCTGCCACTGCTGCCACCACTGCTGCCACCACTGCTGCCACTGCTGCCGCTGCCTCCACTGCTGCCACTGCTGCCGCTGCTGCTACCACTGCTGCCACCGCTGCCACTGCTGCCACCACTGCTGCCACTGCTGCCACTGCTGCTGCTGCTTCCCTGTGGGGCAAGAGGAAACCAGAGCAAGGACTAAAGATGAGAACACCAAGATTGCCTCCCTCCCGCTCCTTCCTCTCTTGCGCGGGCAGATTCCCCGTCCCAGGCTGTGGGGAGCGGTCTCTCTGTTCCCTTCCTGTGCAGAAGTCCTCAGGTACCCCGCCCTCTTACCCCTAAGTGGCCAGAGCTTCCGCCAGAGCCAGATGGTGGGGGGTTGGTGCACTGTGGAAGGAAAGGGACAGGTGATTTTCACGGCTTCGGTCAAAGCCCTCACCATGGGCAAGGCTCTCCTGCTCCCTGTGGCTTGGCTTTCTTTCCCAGCGTGTTGCTCCCCATCCCTGGCTGATTTCCCTCCCCTCTTCGAGCCCTCTCCATGCCGGGCTCCTCTGTAGCCAGTCTGACTCTTCCCTCAGCGCCCACCTTCGTCTCCTCTGTCTCCCACGCACCCAGACACCCTCTCCTCCCCCACACCCTCACTCTCACCTCTGTATGTGGGTTGCCGCTTCTCACTGAGCCAGGACCAGGTTGAGCCTCAGCTCCCTGCAGGGAGGATGAACTGAGTGTGGTCTCCAGAAGGACAAGGGAGACGCGGAGAGCGTGGGCCTGAAGGGGGCAGGCGTCAGGGCTGGGGCTGTTACTCTACCTGAGCGCTGGCCTCAGAGGTGGATGGCTCTCTGTTGCCTCCGAGGCCCCAGGAGCCTCCCTGAGAGTTGGTTCCAGAGCTGCCATCCGCACCTCCAAAGGGTCCCTGGCCCCAGGGAGTCACAGGCCCACCAGGATAGCCCTGGCTGTAGCCTCCAGGTGGGGGCTGGCCATTGGTTCCCTACAAGAACCACATGCCTGCACTCAGTCTGTGACCATCTCAGTCTGTGATGGAGAGCGCAGGCAGAGGGACTAAGACAGAGAGGAGCCGGAGCAGGACACAGGGAGAGGCACTAGAGAGAGGCCCCAAGGTGGAGGAGGAAGGATGCACAACATGGAAGGAAACTGCCCCACACAGCCCCACAAATAAGAGACCTTTCCATCCTTTCAGCTGATTCCCAAGATTCTGAACCCAGCTGCCTGCAGCATCCCATTTCCACACGGGCTCCCAGCCGCTCACCCAAGCACCGTTACTGCCCAGCATCCCCTGCCAGGAGATGTGGGCAGCGTCTATTCCAGGTCAAATTATATTCTCAGCCGGTCTGCCAGCCTCACTCCCAGGGTTTCCTAGAGTGTGGGCTGCTCCTCCAACCCCATGGTTGATGGCCCCCCCAACCCCATGGCCAAAAGCCTCCCCCACCCCAGGGCTCCTGGCCTCCCTGATGCCATAGCTGGCTGCATCTCCAGCCCCTTGGCCCATGGCCTCCTTAATTCTGTGGCCAATGGCCTCCTCGATTCCATAGTTAATGGCACTTCCCACCCCATGTCCAGTGACCTCTCCTACCCAGTGTCCGAAGGCCTCCCCAACACCTGCTCCAGCATCCTCCTTTCCACTCAGCAATGGGCCAGCATCCCCACTGCCCAGGCACAGGGCCAGTAGGAGACAGGCCAGCGACCCCTGTAATGTCATCTCTGCCTTGCTCCTCTCTCTTCTAAGTGTCTTCTTCCTGGCCCACTTTACTTCTTCTTGCCCTGTCTCTTCCTCGGCGCGCCCTCCTCCGTCCTCTTCTTCCTTCTGACTCTTCTTCTCCCTCCCTGTAGGTCTGCAGCCTTCTCTCTCCTGTCCCAGACTCCCCTGCCTTCCGGAGCCCTCCTCCTGCCACGACTCCTTATACTGCAGCTTGGGAGAAGGTGACAGGGCTGGGCAGCCCAGAATCCCTCCCCACAGTGACTCAGGGTCAGCCACCGATAGGGTAATGAGCTGTAATTGTGAGTCTGAGAGTCTGTGTTGAAACAGAGGGAGCCTGAGCTGCAGGAAGGGAGGGAGAAATGGGATGAGGCAGGTGCAAAAATGTTCCGATTTCCCAACCCCAGGAATTTGGGGTGCAGGGTGGGGGTGAGGGCATCTGAGGCAGTCAGGTGGGGGGACTTAGGAGAGAGGAGTCAAGGCAGGATCCCACCAGGGGGCAAGAGTAGGGACCCCGGCGGAACAGACCCACCCTAGGCGTGAGCCAGCCTGGGTTGGGGCACGAGAATGAGAGGCAGGTGCCTCTCTTGGCCTCTCTCTGTTTCTGCCACCTCTGTCTTTCCCCTCCCATACTGTCACCTAAAGGTGACTGCCCTCACACTCTTCCACACCTTCCAGCCCACAGAGAGCCCGGGCACTCTGAGACTGCCCTCAGTGGGGACCTCAGGCTTTGGGGAAGGAAGTGGCCACGCACGACCCTGAGAGTGGTCATCAGGGCGTCTTGGTTAGCATTCTGGCTGCTCCTAGCTGAGGAGGCTGGGCGTGGAGCATGGAGCTGGGCGGGCCAGCCTCCCCCAGGGAATGAGTGGGAAGGAGAGACCTAGGGAGGGAGCAGCTGACCCAGGCATCCATCCTGTTTACCCGGCTGGAGGGGGCATGCGTGTGAGCCCGAGGTCTCCTGTGAGGGCTGGGACCGCACCAGCTCACCCCACCCAGCCCCCAGATCCCCCAGGGGCCAGGGCAGCCAGCAAGGGAGCAGGGCCAGCACAAAGGCAGGAGCTCTCGGTCAGCCACCCGGCTCTCTCCTTGTCCCAGCTCAGGATGCAGAACTCGGTCATCCTCCCCAGGGCTCATCCCTGCTCAGCAAGCGTGGCTGCTCTCCACTGCCAGGAGTCCCAGATCCTCCCACTTGGCACTGCCTCGTATCACCGGGACTCAGCACCCAGTTAGGAGGGGCCAGTTTCCATCCGCCTTTCTCAATGCCTCTCAGTCAGTCTCTCTCCACCCCAACACCCGCACCCCAACTTGTAACAGCCAGCACCTCTAACCAGGTAAACACAATCCCTGTCTATCCTCCGCAGCTCCTGCCTCCCTGTTATTCCACTTCTGACTCTGATGATGGTAATAATGGCAGAGGTAATCATCCTCATCATGAAGCTTCAGTTGGTCCAGGGCTTTCTGTGGGCCCAGTATGGGACTAGGCACTTGAAGGCTCAGGCAGCCCTGGGAGATCAGTCTTATTATGCCTCCATTTGTAGACAGGGAACTCAGGGCTTGGAGAGGACATGGTAAGGATGTGGCAGAGCCAAAGCCAAGCCCAGGCAGGCCTCACTCCCAGGCCCCGGCTCCCGGCATCTCCTGTCAGCTCATTGTCTCCAACCTCCCACTTTTCAAAATGCGCTCATTCTTCCCTGGAGAGGATTGGTTTGGATCTTGCCCTGGGACCGTGTAGGGGAGGAGCGGGAGTAAATGCGAGGCCTATGGGATTGGTGATGGAGACCCCAGCCCAAGCTTGCTGCCTCCCACTCCCACAGGGCAGGAAGTGGAGCGTCCACGACTGGAAGACCCCTTCCCACACTCACCTCCCTCGGGGGCCACCACCTTCACAATGGCGTATGTCTGCCCTGCCCTTCTCTGTTACTAACGCTTTCCTTTAAGCCAGCTTACTTGCTTAAGAATATTTTAAGAGAATACTTGATATCTCTACTGTCAGTGGAAAGCCAGCATCACTTGCCCTAAATAGAAAGTACCAGAAAAACATAGTGAGAAGCCAACAGTTCTTACCATGGTATTACTGTGCCCTCCTTGTTCAAAAGGGAGATTAGCAAGCATGAGAGAGATGTTCAAGACACGCCAGCATAGAAATCGAGTCTTCCTTTTTAACAGAATCAGAAAGCTTCCAAAACAAATTGAGAAAATAGTAAGTTTCTCACTGTGCGATTCAGACTTATTCAAAGCCATGTGCACAAACCACCTAAATCCTCCCTGTGACCAGCAGGGCCACATTCTAGCTTCTTGGAGAAACTGCCCTCAGACGTCTCTGGAGCTGAGGGCTCACCTCAACTCAGTCTTAAGGCGTATTTATTAAACGCCGGTTGTGACCCACGTAGAAGCCGCGGTGCTTTGACATGCGTGGTCTCATTCAACCCTCACCATAACCTCCAGAGGTAGATATTATTCCCATCTTACAGATGAGGTAACTGAGGCCCAGAGCTGTTACACACACACAAGGTCTGCGTGAAAAGTCATCGTAAAATGGAGCCGTCGGAGTTGGACCCAGGTCTGTCTGACTGCCAGCAGCTTTTGCTCCTGCGTCACTGTGCCTCCATTGTTCCTGTGCGTGACCGCATCCACGGGTCTCACGTGCCCACATCATGCCCAGGACCCTCCCATCCCAGCTTTTCTCTCAAATTCGCTGCTTCAGTCGCTCCACAAGCATTTGTTGTGCACCTTCTCTGTGCTGTGCCCGTCTGGGCCCTGGAGATACAGCACAGAGCAAGATCATCACAGTCACTCCCTGGGGAGTCTCATTCGTTGTGGGGGAAGCTGGACAATAAACATTTCAGGTGGTGATGAGCACTATGCAGAGAAACACAGTGGGGTGAAGGAACAGAGAAGATGGAGAGGGCATTTTAAATAGGGTGGTTAGGAAAGGGTTCTTTGAGGTGTGACCTATGAACTGAGACCCAAAGGAGGTGAGAGGGTGAGCCACAGGCTGGGGATAGAGTATTCCAAGCCCAGGGAACGGCAGTGCAAAGTCCCTGAGGCAGAAGCCTGCTTACTCTCTGGGAGGACCATTGTGGCTAGAGCAGGGAGGAATTGAAGTCAAAGAGGTAATCGACCGGATCATGGGGCCTTAGGGGCCATTATAAGGACTTTGACTTTTACTCTGAATGGGGTGGAAGCAGCAGAGGGCTTTGAGCTGGGGAAGGCTGTGATCTGACTCAGGTGGCAACAGGGTTCCTCTGGGAAATATTAGGGGGCGGGGGGAGTACGGAGACCAGGGAGGAGGCTTCAGGGGGAGGATGGCAGCTGGACTCAAGTGTAGGGAGGAGACGAGGCTTGGGTCTGTGCTGTCTCTGCTCCCTTCTGTGGGGTCCGGGGCCTCAGACTGGCATCTCCTGGCTCACCCTGTCCACAGTGTCCACCGGGGAGCCTACGTTCAAATCCTAATGCCAGCACTTCCTAGACATGCTCCTAACCCCTCTGTGCACCAGTTTCCTGTCTGTCAGAGGGGAGACCGTGAGGGTTAAATGAGGCAGTACCTGCAGAGAGCTCAGCACAGTGCCCGGCACACAGGAGCGCTCACTGCATGTTCTTGGCAGCATTGGGCATGTCGGTATTGTTGGCATACTTTCTTGGCAGTTGTTCAATTCTGAGTCATATACACATGCGCGCACACCTCCTTTCAGAAGGAGAAACTTAAGTTTCTGCCAAAAGCAGGATTTATTTTGAAGTAGCCCCCTACCCAAGGGTCGCAGGGAAGTGTTCCCCTCACTGGCAGAGGTCACTGCAGGGAAGTGCTCTGAATAGAGGACAGCCGTCACCGCCTACTAGCTGGGTGACCTCAGGGACCTTTCTTCCTTCTCTGAGCCTCAACTTCGTCATCTCTAAGGGGGTAATCATGGAACTTGCCTCATGGGGAAGTTGTGAGAACGGAGTGAATCACATCTGTAAGTGCTCAGCACAGACACAGCGCGCACCCGATAAAAGACAGCCGTGAGGGTCCCACCCAAACTCCTCTCCCTGCTCTTCCACATCTGAGAGACTGGCTGTCCTGTCTTCCTCACTGCCTAGGCTGGCTCCACCTGTCTGTCCCGGGGGCCTGGTTCTGGCTCACACCTCACACTTACTCCACATCCTTTCTCATGTCTGCTCAGGTCAGTGGCCTTCCCTCTGCCAGTCACCAGACATTTGTGCCTGCCTTGACCTCTCTTCTTGAACCTCTTAGTCTAGGGGGAAATGCATATAAAACAAGTAAAGACATAATTACCAATTGCCATAAGCACCGTGAAGGCAAAGACCAGTGTATGGGGAGAGAGAATAACAAAGGGGGCCCTTTGTCTGGGCTGGGTGGTCAAGGGAGCTGAGACCTGAAGGGTCAGGAGGAGCAGACACGGGGACAGAGAGGCGTGGAGAGTATTCCAAGCAGAGGACAGCATGCTGGGCCTCAAGGCAGGAGTGAGCCGTGCCCCATTTACCCTTCCAAACCAGCTAAGCTCTTCTTTTCCAGAAGCCTCCAGGATGGACCCTTCACACATGATTGTCCCATTTCTCTGGCACTTCCAGGACCCCCGTCCAAGCAAACCCAGCAAGAAAGCGTGCACACAGATAAAACCAATGAAAGCTTTTCCTTCATGAAAGAATAATTCTCTTGACTGTTCCCTTTTCAGAAGGGACTCCAGTCTGTATGAAACGATGTCCACACAGCGTAAACCCTCGACAAATGAGAGATATGATCGAATGCTTCTATTTATTAAAATGCCGGAAACAGATGTCTGCAATTTCCTTTGAAATGCATCAAAAACATATCGATATGTGATTAGATGGATAGATGCCTCATCAAGCAAACACAGCAAAATGCAAACAGGAAACTCTGAACTGGTCAGTATGCAGGTATCCACAGTAAAATTCTTTCATCTTTATGGTATGTTTGAAATATTTTCCAATTAAAATATTGCAGGAGGAGGGGAGGAACATATGTGATAAAAACGATGGTATTCTACAAATAAGGAAAAACACAGTGAACAAAAGTGTCAGGAAGGTCGCCTTCACTGCACAGCCGGCCCCGCCCCTGCTGCTTTGTCCCTTGGTCCTCATTGGTGCATCACTTTGTATTTGTTGTCATATTCTGTTTATGTGCCTAGTCTCCCTGCGACGCCTGTGAATGCCCCAAGGGCAATTTTTGGTCTCTTATTTCTGGTCCCACGATTGATGGAATTTGGGAGCTGGAAGCCATGCTGTACTCCTCCCCTGCGGACACCCCACCCCCTTTATACGGAGGGAATTGTGGCCCCAAGGGGCACAAAGAGGGGCACAAAGAGGGGCAGCAAGCCGCCCACAGGCCCACAGTGCTGCGTGGGATGCGGGCCCGGCAGCAGGCCAGGTGCGGCCGGCACTCTACAGATTTTATAGCCGACTCTGAACCGTCAGGTTCTGGCGAGAGTCAGGCCTACCGCTCTCTTGTGGGTTACCCCAGGTGAGTGCACTGGCTCCTCTGAGCCTCAGTTTCCCCGTCCATACAATGGAGATCATAAGAGGACTTCTGCCTTCGGGGCTTGGGAGGCTTTCACAGGTACAGAGCAGAACCAGCTCTTCGCACAGTCCCGGGGACCTAGGGAATCCTCGGTACACAGTAGTGGCTCTCAGGATCCCTCGGGCTCCGAGTCACATACAGATCCAAAAACGAGGCCTGCGGCGTCACCATTCCTGTCATCGTAAAGAGGCTGTCCCCGCTGCCATCGGCTGGCCTCCTCACTCAAGGATCTGCCACACGTGCCTCCCCTCCCTGCTGATGCCAAACAGGAGAAGTCTCGGCATCTCCTTTGTAGTTCTGAGGCTGCTAATCCCTCCCCTCACTGACTATGTGACTTGCTCTTGTTTCTTAACCTGTGGGAGCCACCATATGTTCTCCATCAAATGGGACCAGAACAGGACCTCTTACCTAACCGGGTGGCTGGGAGGCTTCAGTGACATCATGCATGGGAAGCACCCAGCAGGGAGCCCAGCATACCGACACTGCCCAGTAAACACAGGTTGCTGTTGTCATTCCTTTGGGGCCATGCCCCCGAATGAGGATGCCGCCCCTCGGGCTCTACCTAGGTGTCCGCCATTCTCTTCCCTGGTGCTTCTGCCCCCACGATTGGCCCTGCCCGATGCTCCTCCTGGTGCCCAGCAGGAACTTTGCACACCAG
The DNA here is from genome assembly GCF_037783145.1 of Equus przewalskii. Taxonomy (NCBI): domain Eukaryota; kingdom Metazoa; phylum Chordata; class Mammalia; order Perissodactyla; family Equidae; genus Equus; species Equus przewalskii. Next base: position 6,664,380 of record NC_091839.1, read on the forward strand.
GGAGGCATGGCGTGTCCCTGGAACCACCCTCTTAGATCTGACCAGCCTGAAGTCTCCAGCTCGACTCATCCTGTGCCTTAGATCAGACCCCCAGAAACTTCGGCAGAGGAGCAGGAGGAGAAAAGACCAGCCTTCCCCCACGCCCCCTCCTTAGGGAGCACAGAGGACCATGAGGAGAGTACATGTGTCATATTTATTCACAAGTCTCAGTAGAGCCCCCAGGGGACTCCAGAAACCCAGCCCCCACCCCTAGCTCCTCCAGGTCATCTCGACTGATGTGACAACAGGAACGTGTCTGCTCAGGAAGGCCAGGACCTCAATTTAGGGAATGATGTTGGCGACGCTCTGGAGGAGAGAAGGAGAGAGAGAGTGAATGCAGGGCACACAGTCCTGAGGGCCAAGACCTCTGCCCTCAAGCCCCCTAGAGAACGGAGAGGGACACGGGCTGCTCTGGCCCAGGAATTGCTCATGTTCTGGGGAATACCCTAAGGAAGGTGGCACTTAGATTCAGGAAAAACAGGGAGCCAGCCCTCCCAGGCAGAGGTGCCAGGGTCTCTGTAGGAACCGAGAAGACTTGTCCGCTTTGCCTCAGAGTGTCCCCTAGAGCCCGAGAGTAAAAGAGGGGACGCGTTTGGCTTCCAAGTACAGTTTATGGGCCTGTGACCCAGCCTCACCCTTCCGCCCCAGGCTCAGGCAGCTGATGTACTAAATGCAAAGAGAAGAGCTAGGTCTTTACTTTGGGCCCAGAGTGAGGACCAGGACGCCACAGGAGCATTTATCCTGGGGGAGCCCTATCCTCCCAGGAAAGGACAGAGCTGCAGGGTCCCGCCACCCAGCACAGTGCTGCAGGGCAGCAGGGGTCACAGCGGGTGAGGGATGAGAATCGGAGGGGAGAGGACGAGGAGAGGATGGGCACACAGAGGGGATGTTTCAGCAGCACCCCCCTCCCTGGCGCCCAGATGCATGTGGGCCGGGAGGTCTTTTCTGCCAGCTTGTTTGCCTCGGTGGGAATGGAAAGCACCTGAAAGATGAAAGCAGGATTCGAAGGGCAAAGAACAGGTGAAGAAAGGGAAAACCAGAGCTGGGAAGTGGGTTAGATTGTCTCTGCAAAGGCCGAGAGTCTGTCCACAGTGAAGCTGTCTGTGAACCGGCCATGCGAAGGGGGTGGAAGGATATCTCCCAAGGCAGAGAGCAGAACGTAGAAAACAGGCAGCACTCACCCTCCACAGAGCTGAAAGGTTGATGAAGGGCTTGTTGACCGAGGCCTGGAATTCAAGGAAAGAGAGTCAGTCCCCAGCATCTGTCCAACCCCACCCTAGGAGGGCGCCCACTCTCCCACCTCTGAGCTCATGCTGTGCCCCAGAGACTCACTCCAGATGCTAATGTGGTTGCGGCCCCTCCGGTCTGGCCGGTGGAACCGCCGTGATGACCGCCCTGTGGATGAAGCCCAGATCGTCGTTACAATGCCTCGGCCCTTGAGGGTCTCCCAAGTTCCTTTTCCCCAACAATCTGCTGCCCTCTGGGGTGACTGGGGCTGGGGCGGGAGGCATCGGCTAACCCCTGGCCCCCTCACTGACCAGAAAGAAAACCCAAAGCGCATGTTGCTGTGGGAATTCTGTGAGAGATGGGAAGAAAAGCCACGAAGGACATCTGCCCCTCCTGACCAGTGTTCCCTCGATTCCCTTTGATTTCGGTTCCTGAGATGCTCTCAGTCACTGCAAAGGGGCCTGGCTGGAAGGGGCCCAGAGGACCAGTGCAAGGACCGGGACCCAAGTAACCGCAGCCCTGACCTCAGAGCTACACCTTCTACACGCACTCTAGCCTGACCCTCAGCTCTGACTAATCCTGTCCCCAGACACTCAGCAGTGCCTCCCCCACTGCTGCTGCCGCCAGCTGGAGTCCGGCAACAGCTGCCCTCTCCAGGCCTCTACCCGCTGAATCCTGCGCTCTGACTCCGAGCCCTTCCCTACTGGATACACTTTCTGCTTGGTCCCTTCCTCCCCACCCACCACCATGTGACTATGGGTTTGAAGTCCGGGCCAGTCCTCAAGATGGTGTCCCAAAGACTCCTGATGGAGACAGGACGATGGGGAATTGGGGCAGGCAGGAGTCACCTCCTGTTCCCCAAGCCCTTCCGTGGTGCCTGGTCTGCTGTGTGTGGCACTGCTTGCCTCTTGCAGTCTTCAGGATCTGTTCCCTCTACATAAATGGGGATCAGAAGTCCTCCAGGAGACCTCCTCTGATGGGGCAGTGTGGAGGAAGAGAAAGAACCCTGACCTTCGATTCGCCAAAGCTGTGTGCTGGCCACAGGACCTTGGCAGTCCCTTCAACCTCCCTGCACTCTGTTTCCTTATCTGAGAATCAGGGAGTCAGCATCCTCGCCCTGACTACCTCAGAGGCTTGTCATGAAAATTAGACAGAGGAGGGCTTATCTCCAAAAGCTGTTCCTCATGCTCACTATGATGCTCTTGGTTTCTCAACTGTTTGCACTGTAATAGATCTTGGCGCAGTAACTATTTCCTGTTCCCCAGAAGAGGCTTCCGATGCCTCCCTGTAGACCTCCTTAACTGGGAGGGCAGCTCCCTGAAGATGGGGCTGGGTCCTGTCCACACTGTCTGATATAGGGCTTTGCGGATAAGATGGCTTGATCTGTCTGATTAGCTGACCACCAGCTCCCTTGTAAGGGAGACAGAGGAAGGAGGACACGGTTACATAGCTTCCCAAGCTTCTTTCACTACATGAAGGCTATGTGGACTCCCAAGATGTCCCAAGGGTTTAACCTCCCCCTTCCCCAGCCCCTTCTCCCCATCTCCCCACCGCTGTTCACCTACATTCAGCAGCTGGTTGGCCTCCTTGCCGGCTTGGTTGACCCCATTATGAACATTCTGCTGCAACCTGTCCGCCTCCTTTCCGGCCTGGCCAGCAGCGTGGTGGACCCCTTGGCCAAGCTTCTCCGCTTCCTTTCCGGCCTGGCCAGCAGCGTGGTGAACCCCTTGGCCAAATTTCTCTGCCTCCTTCCCGGCCTGGTTGACCCCATTGTGGACCCCTTGGACCACTTTGTCTGCTTCCTTTCCGGCCTGTTCAACGGCATGGTGGACCCCCTGACTAAGCTTCTCAGCCTCCTTCCCAGCCTGGTTAACTCCACGATGGACCCCCTGGACCACTTTCTCTCCCTCTTTCCCAGCCTGCCCAGCGTCATGGTGGACCCCCTGACCAAACTTCTCAGCCTCCTTCCAGGCCTCATTAACTCCATGGTGGACTCCATGGCCAAGCTTCTCAGCCTCCTTCCAGGCCTCGTTAACTCCATGGTGGACACCTTGGCCTATTTTCTCTCCCTCTTTCCCAGCCTGCCCAGCGGCATGGTGGACCCCCTGACCAAACTTCTCAGCCTCCTTCCAGGCCTCGTTAACTCCATGGTGGACTCCATGGCCAAACTTCTCAGCCTCCTTCCCAGCCTGGTTAACTCCATGGTGGACACCTTGGCCTATTTTCTCTCCCTCTTTCCCAGCCTGCCCAGCGGCATGGTGGACCCCCTGACCAAACTTCTCAGCCTCCTTCCAGGCCTCGTTAACTCCATGGTGGACTCCATGGCCAAACTTCTCAGCCTCCTTCCCAGCCTGGTTAACTCCATGGTGGACACCTTGGCCTATTTTCTCTCCCTCTTTCCCAACCTGCCCAGCGGCATGGTGGACCCCCTGACCAAACTTCTCAGCCTCCTTCCAGGCCTCGTTAACTCCATGGTGGACTCCATGGCCAAGCTTCTCAGCCTCCTTCCCAGCCTGGTTAACTCCATGATGGACACCTTGGCCTATTTTCTCTCCCTCTTTCCCAGCCTGCCCAGCGGCATGGTGGACCCCCTGACCAAACTTCTCAGCCTCCTTCCAGGCCTCGTTAACTCCATGGTGGACTCCATGGCCAAGCTTCTCAGCCTCCTTCCCAGCTTGGTTAACTCCATGATGGACACCTTGGCCTATTTTCTCTCCCTCTTTCCCAGCCTGCCCAGTGGCATGGTGGACCCCCTGACCAAACTTCTCAGCCTCCTTCCAGGCCTCGTTAACTCCATGGTGGACTCCATGGCCAAGCTTCTCAGCCTCCTTCCCAGCCTGGTTAACTCCATGATGGACACCTTGGCCTATTTTCTCTCCCTCTTTCCCAGCCTGCCCAGCGGCATGATGGACCCCTTGACCAAACTTCTCAGCCTCCTTCCAGGCCTCACTGACCCCATGGTGAACTCCCTGGCCAAACCTCCCCGCCTCACTTCCCGCCTGGTTGACCCCATGATGGGCCCCCTGAATCACTTTGTCTGTCTCCTTCCCAACCTGTCCAGCAGCGTGGTTGGCCCCATGGGCAAACTTCTCTGCTTCGTTTCCTGCTTGTCCGACGCCATTGTTGATCCCATGGGCTACCTTGTCCAAGCCGTGGTTGAGCCCCTGGATGCCCTTGTCCAGCTCCTTGCCGGCCTGGCTCCCCATGTTGCTAAGTCCATTAAAAACTTTCTCCACTTCCCTTCCGGCTTGAGTGATTCCATTATTGATGCCTTCCAGGGCCTTGCCCACCTCTCTCTCTGCATTGCTCAGCCCTCGGTTGATTCCTTCAATGACCTTCTCAAACGGATCATTATTGGCTGCCCATCCAGGCAAGGCCCCCAATAGCAGTAGGAGGGAGCAGGAGCTGACCAAACTGGCAAGCCGCATATTGTTGGCAGGGCAGGGAGGACGCAGAGAGGAGCCAGGGAAGCAGAGCTGCTATTTATCCTCCGCCTCCCTCCCTCTTCTCCACCCCTCATGACTCAATTACCCCTGTGAGGCACTGACTTGGTCCCTAGTCGGGGAGGTATTTCCCAGGGAGATTTGGGGTTGAGCAATGAAAAGAAGGAGGAAGAGAGGGTGAGTCATGAATGGAGAAGACTTACATGGTATCTCTGCTCTTTGCCCAGCTTGGGCCCTCCACCCTGGAGCCCAAATGTCTGCCCTTCTATCCATCTCCTCTTTTCATTCCTCATCCACTCTCCAGGCCTCCTCTCTCCCAGCCCCACTTTCAATCACCCCCATCCCTGGGACCCAGGCCTTGTTCTTCAGCATCTTCACTCCTCTCAGAGCATCTGGGGATCCAGCTTCCCCAGCAGTGAGAGTCTGTAAAGAGGGGAGGCGCAGTCAGCAGGAGGGGATCACTCTCGGGGAGTTGAGGGAGTCATCAGACCTTGTTCTTATGCTTCTTGTTGACCGCCTCCCCCCAACTTACTATGCGCCGGCCACACAGGCCTTCTCCTTGGTCCTCAAACACACCAAGCTCATTCCTGCCTCATGGCCTTTGACTTGCTGTCCTCTGCCTGGAATGCAGAACTCGAATCTTCACATGATGCGTTCCTCCTCATTCTGTTCTTGGCTCACATGTCACCTCCTCAAAAAACCTTCCCTGGCCGTCCCCCAGTTATATCCTGTAATATCATCCTGTTGTTTTCATAGCACTTACCACAATCCCAAATTATCTTTTTTATTGTCTGTCTCACCTACTAGATTGTAAACTTCCAGAAGACAGGGCCTTTGCCTGTGTTGGTCACTGTTATATCCCCAGCTTCTAAACATTGCCTGGGGCTCAGTAAATATTTATAGATTGAATAAAGGATGGACTAGAAGAAGCCAAGGGAGGAGAGGACAGGCCTGAGCCTGAGTCTCCTGGGTGCTGGAGGGAAGGGCGCCTGGGTCTCCAGAGCAGCCTAGGGTCCCTTGGGGAGGGTGGCAGATTCTAGGGCCAGGATCACATCCTCATCACAGAATCCTGGCCTCCTGCCTCCCAGCCCCCAGGCAAGGGCAGGGGGCTGATTGCCATGAGCTGGGACAGGACGCAGTGTCTCCTGAAAAGCCGGTTGAGGCAGCCACGGGGAGGGGCCAAAGATCAGGGGCAGCAGGAGACTGTCAGCCGGAGTCTGGGCTGGGGGCCAGGAGCTCACCCTTCCTGCCCTCCTCCCCCTCGTGCCTCCTAGGTTCCAACCTGAGACCCTAGGTGTGACATAGTGACACGGGTTGGAGGGGGAAACAGCGGTCAGTTTGGCCTGGGTGTGAAGAGGGGCATCATGAGGAAGGGCAGGTGGTGGTTGGTAGGTCTGAGGCAGCACCCCTACCTGGAGCAGGTTCAGAGGGAGGTGGAGACCAGAAGAATGAGAGCCAGTGGGTGGGTTCAGTTGTGCAGGGTGAAAGATATTTGGGTTTTGGTGCCAAGGGGAGAGACTGAAAGATGGAGTGGAGGTGGGATTTCTGGTGGGAGGGCCATGCAGGAAGGAATGTGTAGGGTGTGAGCAAGTGGGGGTGGCAGAGGTATGTTTGTGGGTGCCCAGGCGTGGTGAGAATCTGCACAAGTTATCAGGCTTTGCTCAAACAAGGGCAACAGGCCCACTCCCCTTGCAGGACCCAGCATTCCACCCCAGATCCTGGACACTGGGCTGCAGCCAGGCCCAGAGACCCAGGAGCTTCTGCCTGCTCTAGGGTCTGCCTAGGGAGGGTGACTAATTGAGCTCCAAGCTTGAGCTCATCAAATCTCTTTCCCAGTTTCACACTCCAGGGACAGAGCAATCTCTGGGCAACCTCGGGTGTGGCTTTTGTGCCCTTGTGCAGTGCCTAAATGAGGGAGTTTCCCATGCCCAATTGCGGGGTGGGGAAGGGTGGGGGCTGAGCTTCAGAACCCTAATCTGCCCCAAGATTGCAAGGTGGCTTTCTGTTTTTGAAATGTGCTCCACTTCTCTCTTCCAGCCCTCTCTGTCCCATCCGACTATCTTCCGTCTGCCTCAGGCCTTCTCCCCATTCCCCCCATTCCCATTTGCCACTGTTTGACTCAGGGCTTTGGCATCTGGCTCCATAAGTGAGCCTGGCCTGGAGCTGTTGTCCTTTCCTTGCATCCTCTGCTGATTGTGGTAAGGTGGCTGTGCCGGTTCCCTAGAGTGAGCGGGGGAGGTTTCAGTGGCCGAGCCATCACAGTGACCTAAGGACACACAGTGTGCTTGCCCATCTGCAGGCCTCGGAGCACGTGCCGGCCCAGAGCCTCTCACCCAGGAGCTGCCGCTGGGCTGCTCAGCCCCGGTGGAGATCCACACGGTTCCTGGAGACTGGCACGCATTCCCGAGGTTCGGCAGATCTTGCCCGTGAAATCGTCTGAATCTGAATTGGCCTTTGCGAGGACAAATCTTCACTCATGGCTTCCTTTCTTGTTACTGGCCTACTCAGATTCGCCATTTCTTTTTGCACCAGTTTTGATCCTTTATATTTTCTAGGAAAATTTTTAATTGCATCTAGCTTTTCATACCTATGATTGTAAAGTTGTACCAAATGGGCCCATTTTCAGTCCTGGTTTTATTCGTGTGGCCCGTCCTCCCCTCCTTGATGGTACATGTCAAGTTTGTCTCCCTTTGTTTTATTAATATCTGTTTGCTTGGTGAACTGAGCTCCCATGGAGGTTTGGGGAAGGAAGAGGTTATGTCATTCTGCCCCTTCTTGCTTCCACGACTCCCTCTGGGCTGGTGACTCCTTCCTGGCCCTAACCCCCACATCCCCTAAATCTTGGTCACAGCTGTGTGTCACCTGGCCCTGCAGGTGAAGGTGCCTGCCTGTGAGTCACAGATGTGCAAGCAAGCCCCCACCGCCAGGGCTGTAGGGGAAGGGGGCCATCTGTCACAGCATTTGCTCTTCCCCGTTCAGTGAGAGCCTGTTTTGTGCCAGGCCCAGTTCTAGGTGCTGGAAGCCCAGTGGTGAGCAAAACAGACAGCAATGCATGCCCTGCTGGTGGCTTACAGCCCACCGGGGAGACGGTGAACAAATCCATCAAGAACTAGATCATGACAAACTACCTAAAAAGCCACAAGGAAAAAACGAGGCGCTGTGAGAGGCTAGGACTTGGAAGTCGCTGTAAGATTGGGGTCAGAAGAAACCTGAGGAGGCGACATTTACTCATTCATCCTGGTATTAGTTATTGAGCAAGCACCCTCCAAGTGCCAAATATCCTTCTAGTCACTAGGACATAAAAGTGACGAAGGTGACAAGCACTCTGCCCTCCCAGAGCTTACAGGCCCGTGGGCAGAGACAACTGGCAAGAAAACAAATGAATAAACAAGATGAGTTTTCGAGAGAGACATATTCTGTGAGGAAACAGAAACATGGAGACCGTCACCCTGGAGAGGTGTGGCACATTGGAACATGTAACCCAGGACAGGACGTCAAACAAGGCTTCCTGGAAGATGGGTCGATTGAGGTGGGTGGAGTGTCAGCGGATGGTGACTGAGAAAGAAGAAAACTTTCGATGGGGAGTCAGGAGGGCCTCTCTGAAAGGGACATCTCAGGGAAACTAAGAGCCAGCTGAGGGAAGAGCTTCGCAGGGCTTTCCTAGCAAAAGGAGCCAGCTAGGGTAACTATGCAGAGTAGGGTCAAGGAGCAGCACGGAGCCAGTGTGCCAAGGGAGAGAGAGGAGAGAGGAAAGGGCTTTGAGGACCATCGCAAAATCTGGATTCCATTCTAGACCTCGGTGGGTGGCCTTGGAACAGCAGCGCCAAAGTCACAGGCCTCGACTGGGATGGGGCCTCTGTGACGTCACTGGGCACTGTGACGTCACCGCAAACAGCTCCAGCCCCGGGAGCCCCGGCGTCCCGCATCACATCGCAGTAACACTACCGCTGGGTCTAGGGACATCTGGGCCATGAAACCTTAGGAGGCCATGTCGAAACGGGACGTCATCCTAACCAATGTCACCGTTGTGCAGCTGCTGCGACAGCCGTGCCCTGGTGAGGGAGGCGTCGGGGCGACCTCAGGGACGGGAAGAAAGGGCGGGGGGGGGAGCACCTCCAGCGCCGCCCAGGGCGCTTGCAGGGTCCGAGCCCCCTTCCACGGGAGCGCGCCGTGCCTAGTGTCCTCGAGGGAGGCAGTCAGGAGGCCCTGGATGCTGCCGCCCCTTACAGGGTGGGTTACTCCATCCCAGAGCAGCTTCCCTCCCTCCCTCCAGTCTCACCCTCCTTCCCCACCTGGATTTGCTGGCCAAGTGGTTTCGATGGCGATGGTGGAAGGGATGGGAGACCCCAGCCCTCAGGGCTGGCTTTGCCCCGTTAGCGCGCAGTGGAGGGGTAGGAGCAGGGCCAGGAGCGAGGCTGGAGCCCGGTTTACGTGGGGGCATCGCTGAGGAGAGCCGCTGGTTGGTGAAGATCCTCGGTGAGCCGGGTTTCAAGTGAACGGCCGCTCCTGTCGACCCGTGGGAAAGGGCCGCTTGGGGGTGGGTGAGCTTTGTCCTCCCTGTGTTGCACAAAGCGAGGAGAGGGCAGTGCCAAGCATTTCACAGGCGTACGCTCATTGAAGCCTCACGACCACCAGTTGAGGCCACTGTATTTACTGTCCCCACTTACGGAGTGGCCAACAGAGGTAAGAGAGCGCAAACTATTTCCCCAGGTCTCAGCACGGGAATAGTGGAGTTGGGCCACTGGGCAGCCCTACCCCACCCAGCCAGAGGTGCACACACACACTCCAGCCAGACGAACCTGTGTCTGCGGGAGGGCAACCCCACTCCCCGCGGCCTCGCGCCGACCGCGGCTGGGGCAGCCCGGAAGCTCCGCCCCGCGGGGGTGGGCGGGGCCGGGCGGGGCTCCGGGGCCCCGCACGCAGTGTAACGCCGGCGCCCCCGGAAGCCCCCGTCGTGCTCAGCACTATCTCTGCGCCCGCGGGCCTGGTTTCCCCTCTGAGGTGGATTGACAGCGCGCGCCTCCCGGGACTCAGAGCTGATGCACGTGAGGAGCTCAGCACCCACGCGGGGCGGCCCGGGAAATGGGCGCTCCTCTGCCCTGGCTTCACCTGCCAGGTGACGCTTCGTCACTGAAGCTCCTCCGGGCTCTTCCTTCCCAGCACAGCAGCTGTCCTCCAGCCCCTGTACCCCACCCCTCGAGGGGAGGGGAGCCTGGGGGAAGTGGAAAAGGAAGACCACCTGAGTTTTCTTTCGAAAGGTCTCCGACTGGGCTCAGATCCCCACTCTTAACCTAGAAGAACAAATCTCCGCCTTGAGTGAGAGTAGAAACAGAACCCCCAGGAATGCAGACATCCTTCGGGCCACCAATAACCACAAGGCTGCTGCCACCAATAAACTGACTAATACCTTTATGGACTTGACTGCTCATGGAAACACCCACTGCCCAGCCTGAGGCCACAAGGTCCGTCCGTGGCAGCCCGGAGAGGTCAGGGAGACAGACAGGCCAGCTGGTCCCGGCTCCTAGCCCACCTACCCCAAGGCGCTTTTGATTCTGGTGTCAAACACAACTCTCACCTTCATCCTCCAACCTCTCTCCGACCCCCTCCTCTCCCTTTCCACATGAATCCTCTTAGTATCAGACTTCCTCCCCACTATTAAAACCAGCAGCTACTAGGCCTTGAGCTCTCACTGTCCTCACAGCAGGCCCCAGGTGGAGGGTCAGATGTGACACCAGGAAACAGGCCAGAGAGGTTTATTAACTTGCTCAAGACCACACAGCTGGCAGGTGGCTGAGCCAGGGCTGACATCCAGGCCCGATCCCCAGCTTGAAACCCTCTGCCGGACAGGGCCCTGTCTGCTGTCCCCACCACGCGCCCCCTCCCCCCCCATCTGTAGCTCAGGTAGACACCTCCAAGCACAGGTGCTTTTAAACGCGGTGTGGGAGTGGAAGTGTGTGTGCGTGGAGCGGTGGAAGCTGATAAGGCATTCCATTTCTTGCATATGTTAAGATACACCTGTGTTTTCTAGACTTCTCTCGGGGTAGGAATCCCCCGGAGCGCTTGCAGGCTGTAGGATCCCCTGGCCTCAGTGGGGACCTACTGAGTCAGATTCCCCCGGGGAAGAGTCCTCCCCGTGATTCTCATCCTCAGGACAGTTTGGGGACCACTGGGCTAGATCAATTATCAGACAAGCTTGGGAAATGATCTTTGAAATACTACGTATGTGGAATGTTCCCTAGGTTCTCTCATAAGCCCCACATACATCACCTCACATAATCCTCACAGTGATCCTCCGAGAGTACTACTATCATCTCCATTTTAGAGGAGGAAACTGAGGCACAGAGAATATCACCCCAAGCAGTTGTTAAAAATACATGCCTGCTGAGATGGATTCTCCAGGGAAGAGGCCCTGCCCTGATATTGTACCACATGCCCAGCCCCTGCTCATTCTGTGCATCAGGGAGGTTTGGGAAACTCTAGGCTAGATGGTTGGCCACCAGGGGCCAGGAGCCAGCAACAGGTCCTGAGCCTGAGCGGCAAAGCTGGTCATTCTCTCTTACTCATTGCTCCCCTCCCCCCACAGTGATCAGAGCACCGCCCCCACCGGAGCCCAGAATTGAGGCAGAGCGGGAGCCCAAACCCGAGCCCAAGCCAGTCGAGGAAGTCGTGCTTCCTCCAGCCAAGAAGGCTTCTCTGCTTCAGGAGCTGACAGTCGGCATCAATGGGTGAGCGGGCCCGTTCCTGAAGCCTTGGGACCCAGCCCCCCTCAGTTACTAACTAGGGCCTCTCCACACTCCTCTCTATCAGTGCTTTCATTCTGCCCACCCTGGAGAAACACAGGGAGAAGGCAGATAGGGCTCCCCACAGAGAGCTCACATTGCGGTGGGAAGACAACAAGAACACGACAGTTCAGTGCTGTGTTGTGAACAGTATCGAACTCAGGGGCAGAGTAAGACTGGAGAGGGCAGTGTTCCCCGGGGGGCAGGGAAGGCCTCTAGGAAGAGACACTGGAGTTGAGGCCTGAGTGACAGCTGTGCAGCAGGCAAAAGTGTGCTAAGGGCAGGCAGGAAGTCAGTGTGGCTGGTGTGGGGCAAGCAAGGGAGAGGAGGAGGGCAGTGGAAGCCCCAGAGGGCCACGGTGAGGAGTTTGTATCTGGCTTTACTGATAAGAGAGTCATGGAGGTTTTCAGGCCAAGATAATATGACCTGAAGTTCTCCAAGATCCGCCCAGCACAAGGGTAGGAATAGGGGTAGGGGATGGGTGAGCAGAGGAAACAGGGAAAGCGGTTAGGAGGCTGGAGAGGTCACCTGGGTAACAGATGACAGAGGCCCACACAGGGCTGGTTGCCTTCTTCCCAGACTGAGGAGTCCCACCCAGTCCCCTTGAGTGAGCCTCCCCTCTGTTACCACCTCCCTCCTGTCCCCTCCTCTGCCTGCTGGCTGAGGATTCTGAGGACAACCCCCAAAACACTTGTCCCTGGTCAGATTTGGACGCATCGGTCGCCTGGTGCTGCGTGCCTGCATGGAGAAGGGCGTTAAGGTGGTGGCAGTGAATGATCCGTTCATTGACCCAGAATACATGGTGAGCAGCAGGCTGGGGTGGCGGTGGGGGGCAGGATCGGGAGGGGCATGTCTGGTGGGGAGGGGCTGAGGGGAGCTCCATGGAAGACTCCCAGCTGCAAAGAGGCACCTTCACCAAGGTGGGAACTCCCTAAGGATGCTTGCTCTCCCAGTCCTGCCACCCCAAGACTATGAGCCCCTCTGTGTCTCGCAGGTGTACATGTTTAAGTACGACTCCACCCACGGCCGATACAAGGGGAATGTGGAGTTCAAGAATGGACGGCTGGTCGTGGATAAGCAGGAGATCACTGTCTTCCAGTGGTAAGGGCGGCTCTCTGATGCACACCTGCGACATACTAATGCAGGGGATGTAGAGATGACTGAAATGGGATCAGCCTCTCACGTGGGGTCCACAACCCTCCAAATTGTCTATGTGCCTGCCACCAGATACTGGTTTGGAGACAGGGTCTCAGAGAAGACCCTGAGCCCTAAAATGGTTAAGAAGTACTAATCTAGAAAGATGCTCCACTGTACTCAAGAATACTTTTTATTTAACACATATCTGCCTGCTTTCTCACAGGCATATCAGCTCAACATGTCTAAAACTCAACTCTTGCTTCTCCTTCAACCCCCAACCTATTCATCTCCCTTGCCAGGAAATGGCATTGCCATCTAGCCAACCATTCCACTCAGTTCCTACAGAGCAGCCACAGAGGCCTTTTTAAAATATCGACTGGACCTGGTTACTCCCCTACTTAAATCCTCCAGTGGCTTCCCTTCACCCCACGAATAAAATCCCAGATGCTGAGGGGATCCCCAACCACTCTGTGCCCCACCTCCTGGCCTTCCCAGGTCACCTCAGCCACACTGGCATCCCCATCCTGGGACCCTGAGCCAGCACCTCTTACACCCAGCAATGCTGACTCCTTAGTACCCACTTCACATAGTTCTCACTGGTATTAATACTCTTCCTTCATTTAGAGAGATGTTTGGAATCTGTAAGTAAAAAGCAGTAACATTAGATGTTTAATGAGCTTCAAATACAAACATTTTCAGGATATCAAAACAAAAACTTATAAAATAGGAAACAGCACACCTACTTTATCTTTCAAATATAATTAGCCACTGCTGGCCCCATGGCCGCCTCACACTTTTGCACACACTTGCATGTGCATGCTCACAAGCCTTCCCTGCAGGTCCTCTCTGCCCAGCCCCTTTTATTTGTTGGGAGTGGGGTGAGTGACAACGAGGGCAGGGGTCTGGTGGTGAGGTGGTCAGGGTGAGCTCAGGGAGGGGCAGGATGGGTGGAGCGGGAGACCGGAGAGTGGGTGAGATGGGAGAAGCTCCTTGACCCAAGTTTGGAATCATGACACTACAAACAATTCCAGCAGAGAAGTCATCACTGAGACAGACCGTGTCCTTTCCTTCCTCAGCCTGGGCACCATCATTCCTGCCCGTTGGACCATTCTCCCCCCTTCCCTGTCCCCATACAGCTGTCCATCAATGTGTGGTGCCACTCAGGTGCTGCCTTCTCTGGTGACCCCGTCTTGCTTTCCATCACTGCACCGTGGGCGTTCTCCAGGGCTCGGCACAAGCCACGCTGCTTGTGTGTGGACCTTAACCTGCTCCACCTTCCAAGCTGGGCACCTTGGGCAAGGGAGGGACTTCCCCGAGCCTCAGTTTCCTAGGGCATCTGGTGGGAATGCTAGTCATACCCACCCTCATTGCAGGCAGGCCCTGTTGGTTTGCGTCACCGTCATTGCTTTGGCACTCGCAGGCACAGGCGCAGGCCTGGCTCTGAGTAGACTCAGCACTTCCTTGAAGAAGGAGTGGACAGAATCCTCAAAACAGCCCTCTGGGCAGGAGGGCAGGGCCCACAACAGCCTGGAGAAGGGGCTGGGGTCTCCTGGGGTGCCAACTCTTTGCCCCATGCCAGCTGAGCAGTTGTTGTGGAGGTGTTTGTTGAAGTGCCCCTCCAGCGTGGAAGGCAGGAAACGGGGGGCATCAGGGAAGAGCTGGTTAAGCCAGATGATAAGTGTGCCCTTGACAGAGCAGATGATGGGGGACAAAGAAGCATGTGTGGTGGCCCAGGGAGAAAAGGGGCAGCTGCTCATTCATTCATTCATTCTGGCAGTGCGGCTAGGAGTGCAAGTCCTAGGCCAGCTGGCCTGTGATCCCAGCCGGCTCTGCCTTCTCCTCCATCCCCTCTGCCCTGACGCTGGCTCCTCTGGAAAATGCCAGTAATAAAAACAGCCCTTACCCTCAGGCCAGGAGGGCTGAGTTCAGTGCAGAAAAAGCACTGAGCATGGGCACCTGGCAGGTGTTTAGTAAACGTGTGTAGAATGGCTAATAAAACAAATCCCCACAAACCTCGATCAAACCCCTCTGCGGGGAACAGGCTCAATGGCCAGCCCTGCTGCCACAGAGTGGCCTAGAAGATGAGACAGATGCTAACAAATGATCACAGAAGCAAACACTGCACTTGTGATAAACCTTGTGAGGGAAAGACTAGTATGTGGTTTATTAATTTACAGCTTGTTTGTTGAAGGCAAGTAGAAGACAGCAATACTAGATGTTTAATATGTTTCAAATCCAAACATTTGATCAAGTATCAAGTAAAAATGTAAATTTATAAAAAGGAAACAGAAAATCTCCTTTACCTTCCCAGCGTACACCACTAGCCCCTGCTGGCCGCAGGGCTGCCCCAGACTTCAATCCTCCCCCCGGAACTGCTCTCTCAAGGGAGCGTCTTCCCCAGGGACTTGCCCGGCCTCTGGCAGCAGGCTCCCTATTGGAGGAACTGAGTAGTAAAGATAAGAGGGACTGGGAGGGCCGTGGTGAGGTGGCCAGGGCTGCAGACCAGAAGCAGCGGGGCAAGCCCTGCCCTCCTGGGGTCCATGTTCTGGGAAGTATACAAACCGAGGGCCTGACCTGGCTGGGAGGAGTCAGGGATGGTCCCCCTGGGAGGGCTGAGGCCTAAGTTGGGGAGGTGGCAGCTTGTACCCAAGTATGGCAGGGGTGGTACAGTCAAGAAGTGGCCCACAAGGCGGGTTAGTGCTGAGGCAAGACCAGCGGGGTGGAATCCATCTGGGGCAGCCAAGTGTGCGTGGGGTGAAGGGACCGATGGTGGCAGGCCAGGCAGGAAGGTGTCTGGTCAGCCTTTGGAAAGGCAAAAGCGGTGGACTCTGAGGGCAAGGCCATGTTGGGGAGAGACTGACTCGGCGCTGCCACCCCTCCCCAGCAAGCAGCCCAGAGAAATTCCCTGGAGGTCTGTCGGGAGCCCTTTTGTGGTGGAGGCCACAGGCGCGTACCTGTCCCTAGAGGAAACTTCGGTAAGCAGGGGAGAGGGGCCCAGGGCTGGCTGGGGTGGCAGTGGCACTCAAAGCACCTCAGGACACCTGTGCTCCTCCCCTAGAGCCACATCGAGGCAGGCGCCCCACGTGTGGTCATCTGCGCGCCCTCGCCAGATGCACCCATGTTCGTCATGGGGGTGAACGAAAAGGACTATAACCCTGGCTCCATGAAAATTGTCAGGTACGGGCAGCAACATCCTGAAGTGTGTGGGTGGTGCCCAGAGGACACACCAGCCTGTGGTGGGGCGGGATCAGACTCACCCTCCCCGCCCCCACTCCCAGTGGACCCCTGGTGCTTCTTGCACATGGATCTGCTTCCCCTCCCCCAAGCCTTAGCCATCAGGTTAATGTTACCCTAAAACTATTTGTTAGACATGCACCACCTCTGGAGAATGTGCTCGGGCAGCTTCCGACCTCTGGTGCCTCCTCAGTCTGAAGGCATCCCCAGTGATCCCCTCTCCTCCCATCCTGACTTCTCACAAAGCCAGGCCTGTGTACATACCCCAAAAGACAGGTGAGGGTGGAGGGCTGGCTCTGCGACTCACCTCACACAGCCCTGCCCCCCCGGGCCCTTGCAGCAATGCCTCCTGCACCACCAACTGCCTGGCCCCCCTCGCCAAGGTCATCCATGAGCGATTTGGGATCGTGGAAGGGCTGATGGTGAGTAGGGGAGAGGGGTCAGGAGGGATGGCAGGGAAACTCTCTCTTGTTCTCAGGACTTGCTTAGTGTGTGGACTGCATAGGGAGAGACTGGTTTCAGGAGAGGCCCAGCAGTGGTGAAGTGTTTGAAAACGCTGTGCAGTTCACAGACAAGGCTGGACCATGCCTACATGTGCCCCTCCGGGGTCTGTGGTGGTAGCCCCACCACCTGCCATAGCTGGGTCTCCACCTTGGGCCTGAGAGAGGCCAGGGAGCTTGGGAGCGAGGAGGCCTTACCTCAGCCCTCTTCTTCCCAAAGACTACAGTCCATTCCTACACTGCCACCCAGAAGACCGTGGATGGGCCATCAAGGAAGGCCTGGAGAGACGGACGGGGCGCCCACCAGAATATCATCCCAGCTTCCACAGGGGCTGCCAAGGCCGTGGGCAAAGTCATCCCAAGCCTCAAAGGGTATGACAGCAGGAGGATGTAGCCAGGGTGGGGGACCTACCCCAGGAGGACTAGACTGGCCCCCAATCCTTGAGGGGTCTACTGAGGGGAAAGCAGAGGCAAGGGGGGATAGATGGAAAAGTCTCCGGGTTCTAACTCCCAGCCCTGATGTGGGACACTCTAGGAAGCTGACAGGAATGGCATTCCGGGTGCCAACCCCAGACGTGTCTGTCGTGGACCTGACCTGCCGCCTAGCCCAGCCTGCCCCATACTCAGCCATCAAGGAGGCCATAAAAGCAGCAGCCAAGGGGCCCCTAGCTGGCATCCTTGCCTACACGGAGGATGAGGTAGGGGCTGAGGAGAAGGGACCCTGGGAGGAGCCCTCTGGGGAGGCAGTGTGCTTTTCCACTTGCTAAGAAGCTGCTCACAATGTATCAAGATAGGAACTGCAAGACTGGGAAGGTCAGATCTGCCTGCCTCAGGCTCTTTGCACTTGCTGCTCCTTTGGTCGGGAAAGCTCTTCCCCCTGGTGGCCACACAGTCTGCTCTCACCTCTTCCAGTCTCTACTTCCACCTCTCTCAGCAAACTGTTCATTTTGTGCTCCTTTAGCTGTGGACCCTGCTAGCATGTGTGCTCCAAGAAAGCAGGGACCTGGGGACCATCTTTCAACTTCCATAGCTCCAGCTGGCTTCCCAGGGCCTTGCACATAGCAAGTGCTCAAAATATGCTTAGTGAACACGACAATGGCTCCCATTTTTCAACACTTCCTTGGGGCAGGCCATGGCCAGGTGCCTTCCCTGTGAGTAATGGAAGTCACTGTCCCTTTGCTCCCAGTAGTGCTACCTCTGTCCTTTAGCTCCTGCAGGCCCACCCTCACACAGCCACCAGGATTTCTCACTGTAATGAGATCAGATCACATCTCCCCCACTGCCCTGCTGGCCTTCCACCACACCAGGGCCAAACCCTCAGGGCCTCTGTGCCAAAGGTCCTTCCACCTCAGGCACTGCTCAGGGCTGACTTGGCCAGTTCCTCCTAGTCATCCAGACCCAGCCTCCTGCCTCCCTCGGAGAGGGCCTGTGTGCTGGCCCACTCCAAGTGCCTGCATTCTTCCCGGGAAGTGATGTTTCCTGCGGCAGCATCCGGAGGGTTTGCCATCTGTGTCCTTTGGCCTGCACCCCCCACCCCACCCAAGGCAAAGCCCCCATGTGCCTTCCTCGCCTCCAGAACCTAGACAGAGCAAGGCCCCATGAGATACAGTAGATGAGGGATGGACAGTGTGCCTGAGAGTCGGAGCCTGCGCTCCTGAAGGTCTCTGTTCTGTGACCCACACTTATCTTTGACCTTCTGACGTCCAGGTCGTCTCCACGGACTTTCTCGGTGACCCCCACTCGTCCATCTTCGATGCTAACGCCAGCATCGCGCTCAACGACAACTTCGTGAAGCTCATTTCCTGGTACGGGGGAGGGGATCGGAGAATGTGGGGGAGACTGAGCTGAAAAGGAGGATGCCCCTGACCCCCTTCCTAACTCCCCAGGTACGACAACGAATATGGCTACAGTCACCGGGTGGTGGACCTCCTCCGCTACATGTTCAGCCGGGACAAGTGAAGCGGGACAACCCCTCTCCCGATCCCCTGTGCTCCCGAGCCAGAACCCGTATCCCCCGTCCCGGCGCACGGCTCCCGGGGAAGTGGGCGCCCACGCGAGGGGCCCCGCCTCTGGTCCAGCGGTGAAATAAAAATCCGGAGTGCTCACGCCTGCGCCGCGTGTTTGTGCGCCGCTCCCGGCGGGGTCCCATCCGGCTCCCGGCCGGCCCGCGCCCTGCGGCCGGAGCCCCCCCTGCGAGACGGCCCGGTGCGGGTACGCGCCGCGCAGGCTCCCACTGCCCGTCCCGGCGCCGCCGTCGCGCTCTGCGTGACGTCACCGCGCCGGCGCCGGCCGGCTCGCTCCCAGAAAGCCGCGCGGCCCGCGGCTGAGGGGGCGCCGGGCCGGCCGAGGAGAGCGCGGTCCGGCGGGCCGGGCGGCAGGCGCCATGACCCTATTCCACTTCGGGAACTGCTTCGCCCTGGCCTACTTTCCCTACTTCATCACCTACAAGTGCAGCGGCCTGTGAGTGTGGGGCGGCCGCGGGGCGGGGGGCGCGGGCCCGGGCCAGCCCTCACCGCCCGCTCCTGCAGGTCCGAGTACAACGCCTTCTGGAAGTGCGTCCAGGCCGGGGTCACCTACCTCTTCGTGCAGCTGTGCAAGGTGAGCGCGCGGGACCCACGTTCCGCCCGCGCCCGGCTGCCCGGCTGCCCGGCTCCCCGGGTGACGCCCCAGAAGCCCACGGAAGGCGGACTTTGCAAGGGGCGGGACCTGAGGCGAGGTCTGCAAGCACTTTTGCATAGCACTTTCAGTGAAACGGGGAAAACTGCGTTGTATGGTTAAGAGGGTACTAGGTACGTTAAGAGCCGCTAATGAAGCCCCAGGGTGCCTGCGGTGCTGCTCACACTGCACTGGTAGGCAGCTCCTGCACCTCCAGGCCTGACCCCGGCCCCCTGTGATCACCAGAGCCCAGATTTCCAGGGCCCTACCCTGTATCTCCCCTGGCCCTGTCGTCTTGCCCCCAGAACCCCAATGCCCTGCCCTTCACATGCACACTAACATCCCACAAAGACCACGTGGTTGATCCCCCTTACCTGGAGGTGGCCTCTCTGTTCTGTGTTCTCAGATGCTGTTCCTGGCCACTTTCTTTCCCACCTGGGAAGGCGGCATCTATGACTTCATTGGGGTGAGTGGGGCAAGGGAGGGGGATAGTGCAGGAGTGGGGCCCCCTGGCACCTGTGCTTACTCAAGCCTCACCCTGACCCGCAGGAGTTCATGAAGGCCAGCGTGGACGTGGCAGACCTGATAGGCCTAAACCTTGTCATGTCCCGGAATGCCGGCAAGGGGGAGTACAAGATCATGGTTGCTGCCCTGGGCTGGGCCACCGCCGAGCTCATTATGTCCCGGTGTGTGCAGCAGCCTGGAGCCCAGATTCCAGAGAAAGGACACCTGGGTTCCAGGGGTTGCTGGAGGGCGGGGGTTAAGATTCTGGGTGCTGGGGGTGTCTTGGTGCTGGAGAATCCCTCCGTTTGCCTTCCTCAGCTGCATCCCCCTCTGGGTTGGAGCCCGGGGCATTGAGTTTGACTGGAAATACATCCAGATGAGCATTGACTCCAACATCAGTCTGGTAGGCAGTCCTGCTCTCCCACACGTGCCTTTTCGCTGGTGGCTGTACTCCGGCCCTGACTTCCTCCCTCCCTCCAGGTCCATTACATCGTTGCGTCTGCCCAGGTCTGGATGATAACACGCTACGACCTGTACCACACTTTCCGGCCGGCAGTCCTCCTGCTCATGTTCCTTAGCGTCTACAAGGCCTTTGTCATGGAGTGAGCTGGGTGGGGTTTGAGACTGGGTCCAAATGGGGGTGGGTTATCTGTTCTCCTTCCCTCATTGTGATGTTTCCCCACAGGACCTTCGTCCACATCTGTTCCCTGGGCAGCTGGACAGCACTGCTGGCCCGAGCGGTGGTGACAGGGCTGCTGGCCCTCAGCACCCTGGCCCTGTATGTTGCTGTTGTCAACGTGCACTCCTAGGCTTGGTGTCCCAGGCATGCACATACCTTTCCCCTGTCTCCAGGTTTCAGTGAAGTAAACAACGTTTGGAAAGTTGTTTCAACTTCCATCTCTCTCTGGCGCTGTCTCATGCTCACCTGGGTCCCAGAGGCTCTCGTGGCTGTGGAGCCAGGTAGACGAACTGGGAAACTAGGCAGCACTGACTAGCCCTGTGTTCCTGGAGCGGTTCTTTGGCTCCTTGTTTTCCCAGGATAGACCGAGGGCTTGAAGTCTATTGTCTTTGAGTAGTGGCAGAGACCAGGGCCCTCAAGGAACGGGTGATGGAGGGGAGCTAGAATCCAGGACACGGTTCTTGCGGGCTTCTCCTCACAGCCTTAACCTGGCCCTCTCCCACATGGCTCTTCCCTGGCTGGTCACCTCCTAGGCTCCCGGCCCTAATCTCGCCCTCTGATCCATCCTTCATATGGCAGCCAAGGAGACCTGTCTGAAACCCCAGTCTCACTAGTTCACACTCCCTGCTCACACCCATCTCAGGCTCTCCGTTGCACACTGAATAGTCCAACCACTTGACCCTTGGGTTTGCCCTCGGAGGCAGACTTTGGTGATTCTGAGTTCCTCAGATCAGATCCTGGCCTGAGTGTTCTCAGGGCGGAGTACAGAGACAGCTTCAGCCAATGGCAGAGCAGAGCCCACCAGCTTGGCTGTTGTCCTGGCTGCCACCCTCCACCTCAGCCCTCCCCTAGTCTAGTGGGGCTGGTTCCCTGCCCCATGCCCTTCCCCTCCCTGAGAGGGATGTGTCAGAAGCCAGGGTTTAAATGTCACACTTAAGCTCCACCTTGATGCAAATTCTGCCCACCCAGGAAGGTGTTACCCCACCCTGGTGTTCCCAGTGGGCTCCTCCAGGCTGTGGGATAGGGCATCTGTCCCTCCCTCCACCCAGTTGTCAAGGTCCCGCCATAATGTTGTTTAATCCTGGACCTAGGAAAGCACTGAGCACAGCTCTGCTGTGAGTCTTGGTGTTTTCAGAAGGACCCTTGACCCTCAGACGGGGCAGCCACCATCTAGCCTGCCCGCTCCCTCGTTGTCCCTTGTCAAGACAGGGTCCACAGGTGTGTTGGGGGAAAGTTGGGGAGGCAAGTGATTGACTGGTCACCCTGACGTTGATGTGAGGAGGGAGTAGACAGGGCACTCCCCCAGCCCGACTGGCTGGATCTGTAATGGGATCACTTCTTCCCACACCTCCATCCCACGCCCCACGTAGGCCTTGACAAGTACTGGGACAAGTGAAGGTTGCAGAAATGACTATTCAACAGCTATTTGCTCAGTGGGGTCTCTGAGCCAGGCCCCCTCCTGGTGGCCAACTATCTGTGAAACAGTCCCAGCTTTCCTGGGGCTCAGAGAGACCAGAGTGGTTGGGGCTGAAGTAGGGGTAGGACAGGCCAGAGGGATCTGGGCTGTGATGGGTGAAGCCGGGTTGGAGTGGTAGGATGATGAGCTAGACCAGTGGTCAGCACTGTGATGGGAAAACAAGCTGAGGGGGCCCAGAGGAGCCCTCTGACCCAGCTGGGGTTGGGATAGCCTCTCTGGAAGAGAATCTCTGTGAGCTGAGATTCAAGGGTGAGTTAGTGGGGCAAAGAAGAGAAAAGCAGATGTCAAGGCTTGTGTAAAGGCTCTGAGGTCAGAGAGATCCTGGCCTTTCCAAGAAAACATAAGAACTGGTTGGAACAATTTGAGGGGGCTTGTGAGACTTCAGAAGTCAGCAGGGGTCAGATCACAGAATGCTCTGAAGGCTGGGCTGGGAAAATGACTAGGGGCAGTGGGGAACCATGGAGAGTTCTAGGCAGAGGAATGACAGGGTCAGACTTGGCTCTAGGAAGATCTCCATGGCTCTTGTATGGATGGGGAGACTCAGGCCAGAAGGCCAGGTCTGGACAAGGGCAGGGCTGATGGGCAGAAGCAGAGTAGAGAAGTGGTGACCAGTGGGCTGTTTTTCTTTTGAGGGGTTGGGGGACAGGCTGTGGGGAGGTGGCGGGTGCGTAAGGACTAAGGAAAGAGTGAAGGAGTCCAGGGTAACTCAAGTTTGGGCTTGTAAACCCCCCGAGGGCCCACCACGTTTCCCAAGGAGAAGGAAACACATGGGACAGTGGATGGCAGCGGGTTCAGAGGAGGATGCAGAGGCCAGCATGGGTCCCCTCGGACATGTTGAGGGGGCTGGAGACAGATGTAGGTGTCGCTGCAGAAACAGCTGAGGTGGGGGCAGCAGAGGGGGGCTGTTGGAAAAGAGGGAGAAGCCTGGTGCCCAGCCAGAGAGAGTCAGTAAAGAAAGGGGAAGAGGGGCAAGACAGGACTGGGAAAAGGAATGGCCAGAGCGGGGGTGGACGGGGTGGCATGGGTTGACGACAGGGGAGGGTTCATTTTTCAGGTGAGAGGGTGTGAGGAGGGGACTGTGACTTTAGCCTGCAGGAGTTGGTCGGGACTGACAGGTGATAGGGCACCCACTGCAGCGCGAAGGAGTGAGCACGTGGGATTGGAGCGGAGAGCCCTGTGAAGGGTGGGGCGGGGGCTGCTTGAGTGGAAGAGATGTTGACACCCTGTGTTAAGGAGCCTCCCGAGAGGGAGGATGGGTGCTGGGAGGGCCCGGAGGCGGTGTGCAGACCAGTGGTGTGTCAGAAGCACCATCTGGAGCGTGCCTGTGTCCACATGCTGCTTCCCTTTACATGCTGTGCTGAGGCAGAGAAATGGGAATTCAGTCCCCCAAGGAACATTTATTGAGTACCTACTGTATGCCAGGCATTGCATTCTAGGAACCGGAGATGCAGCCCTAAGATGTAGGATTGTGGGAGATCACAGGGGCTCAGGAAAAACACTTGAGCACTGAATGAAAGCACAGTCAGTATGAGCTGGTTTATTACTATCATGCAGGTGTGAGTGTTTTCAAAGAAGGGCTTCAGGCAGCCCTCTTCCCGCCTGAAGTCCTCAGGACAGACCCACTTGACAGGAGCTGCTAGCTCAGACTCCCTACCGAAGCCCCCCACCCCCTCGGGAGGGCGCTTCCCCAAGGCCAGCACAGAGGACTTGACCTAGGGACTGCTCCTCCAGGAGGGGGTGCACCTTGTGGAAGGTGGAGGGGAATGGGGTCCCTCCAAGGTGGGGTGCTGTGGGCTACAGGAACAGACACAGGTGGGGCTAGGACTCAATTGCTCAGATGTTTTGGTGGCCATCCAGAGGGTCCCATGTGTCCACCCCAGCTGTGGTGGATGCAAGGATGGCTTGAAGGCAGCGGTCCCTCTAATAGTAGAGTTCCTGGTCCCACCAGCCTGGGGGAGAGAGAGGAGACTCAGTGCTGGGGGGGGTGTGGGTCAGGGAGGGGGGGCCTGGGGCTCAGAGGTTACGCATCAGTGGAGGTTTGATTTGGAGGTCAAGTGTTGAAGATCAGAGGTCAGGGCAGCTGCTCTGAGAATGTTTCAGCCTCCCGCCCCCCAGTCTGCACACTCACTCCCTGGGCAACAGCGAACTCCAAGTTTCCGGATCTCATCATAGACGAAGATGAGGAGGCCATAGGGCATGGGGACGAGCCACCACTGGTACCTGAGGACAGGCGAGATGACAAGGTGAAGGCTGTCCTCACGTGTGTCCCACATGCCCTTCCCTCTGCTCACACGTCACAAGCCCTCACCGAATGGGCATGAAGTTGAAGATGTTGGGCATTCCAGGGCAGTAGCACAGGAAGCAGCCGATGCAGACCTGGAACACGATGGCGATCACCAGGATCCTGTTCCTGCAGCGGGGGCAGGATGAGACAGGCTCAGACTGGGGCTCAGGACAAAGACAGGCCATGAGGAGTTGGGGACCAGATGGAAATGAGGGTACTGGGTCAAAGGAGGTCAGATGTCAGCAGCAGGGAGATGCTCTGAGCATTTAACACGGGCGTGGCCAGCACCTCCAACAGTGGGTCCCCACCCTGTCAGCATCACGCCTTTAGGTAATGAAACGTGGAGGGGCGGCTGAGAGGCACATGATGGAGCTCCTGGCTAGCTATTGATGAGGAATGCTAGCCCTGGCACCACACATCCTCACAGTGGTGCTGGCGTTTGCTGGCCGCAGTGAGCCCTGGTCAGGGTCTAATGGGAGTCTAGACCAGAGCAGGGCAGACGGGCTGGCCAGCAGGGACACCTGAAGAAGCCCTGCTGGAAGGCCGAGAGGCGGCGCGTCTTGCGGATGAGCACGTCGGCGATCTGACACATCTCGATGCTGATGAAGAACACCGTGTAGCAGGTGTACTGCTGGTACAGGCGCTGCCCGAATGTCTGTGGGAGGAGGGGACGACAGCAGCCTGAGCCAGGTGGGCTGGCCCTGCAGCCAGCTGGCACCCAGACCTGGGCCCTGCGCCCCTGACTGCTCTGTGCCTGACACATAAGCTGGGGTGGGAGGAGAGGAGAGACGCGGGATCTGTCAGGTTGCATGAGCGTGGGGCCTGGAAACCTGGGTCCAGCAGAGCTCGGACGTCCGTGCCTGGGCAATGGTGGGGCAGGCGTTGCTTTCAGAATGAGAGGAAGGATGGAGGGTTTCCTGGGCACCCGAAAGTAGGCGCCTGGGAAAAGAGTGGGAGTCCTGAGGCAGGATTTGCGAAGTCCAGTGTGACTCGGGGCCCAGGGAAGAGGGCAAAAATGAGTGGAGCGGGCCAGGTAGGCCTCTGGGGACCAGGGCACATGCCCCACTTAAAGGGGGCAGCTACTATTCAGTCCATTTCTTCAATATAACTATTTTAACACTAGCTAATTGTGTGAGGAACACTTACTAAGCTCCAGGTACTGAGTGATTCCCAAGTATTATCTCAGTTAATCCTCCCAGTGATCCCATGAGGTAGCTGGGTGGCACTCAAATGTCAGCACGCATCAGGATCCCCGGCTGGCAGGGAGCCGTGGCAGGCCACGAGTCCGGCAGTCTGGCTCCCAGCTCTGCCTTCTTAACCATGACAGTAGTGCTAGAGGGGAATATCCTGACCTGGAACTCCACGCGGCAAGCTAACCAGACCTGCTAGCCAGATTTGACTTCTCCGTGCCCCAAACCTTCATTAAGGTCGGCCACACACAAATACTCTGTGTAAGTGATGCTGCAGGGACAATAGCACTACGGCCTGCTTCCCCACCTGAGGGGCTCTGCTACTGTCAGGGCAGGGAGGACCCGTCTGCAGCTGTGATCGGCAGAAGCAGGAGTTGGGAGCTCGAGACAGTGGTGAGAAAGGCCCCTTACCCCTGAACTGGCAGAGTGGGATGCTCTGAGCTCAGGCAAACATGGAGGAGTGAATGTGGGCCATACAGGGTAGGCGGCATTGGAAACAAGGGGGTCATGGGGTGGGGCAGGGCGGGGCTCACCCACTCCTGGCCGTAGCTGTCCTGCAGGTCTTGTAGGTGGTGGTCCTCCCACTGCGGCCGCAGCCCCACGCACAGCAGTGGGAACCAGCCCTCCTGGGCCATGGCCGTGAAGTAGTCAGTGAAGCCAGCAAATGACTGGATGGCACCTGGGGGAGAGGCAAGGAGTCACAAGGGGACAGCAATGGAGACAAGACAGGGACACAGGAGAGAGTCAGGGACACAGACAGTGACAGACATTGAGAGAAAGACAGAGACAAGGATCCCAAGAGATAATCGATAGGGATGCAAGAGACAGGGCACAGAAACACACCCAGAGAACCCAAAAAAGACAAGGAGGCAATGACCCAGAAACAGGGTCATGGAGAACAGGGCGAGAGAAAGGACACGGGACCACAGAGACCCAGGAGCAAACCAGACACTGAGATCCAGAACAAGTTAGACACCCAAGGCAGCCGAGCAGCCGTGAAGGAGGGCCCAGCTCCCGGCCCGCGGGCACGCACCGATCTGGAAGTAGGAGTAGGCAGCCAGGGGCTCGTTGACCAAGCGGTCACGCTTTGGGTTCCGTGGACGCAGGTGCATGATGTCACTCTCGGCCTTCTCATATGCCAGAGACACAGATGGGAACTGGCCAGGAGCAGAAGGAACCCCGGTTAAGGGTTTACCTGAGCCCCTGTCCCCTACTTTCTAGAGCCCCCCATCCCCTGCCAGTGGGCAGGGACAGACTGAGGTTAGGAGACAGGACCTGCAGTGACCACACAGCCACTCCTGCCTGGACAGGATCTGGCTGGCCCCTGTTGGGAGTGTTGGCATGTCCAGTCCACATCTGTGTCCATCTCCATCAGAGCATCTGCAGTTATCTCTACTATTGTGCACGCTCTCTTTGTCTCTCTCTGTTTCCCTCCGTTTTTCCTCCTCCCCCCATCTCTCTGTTCTCTGCGGACTCTGGTCTTGACCTCTCTGTTCCCCTGTTGCTCTCTCTCTCTCTGTCCCTTACTCTCTTTGTTTCTTTGTCCCTGTCTCTGGTCTCCTTCTCTGTGACTCTGTCTCTGCTTTTGTGTCTCTGTCTCTATGTGTCTCTTTGTCACTCTATCTCTGCGTCTCTTCTGTCACTCTGTGTCCTCCCCCTCCCCCATCCCATCCATTTGTGACTACAGAGTGGCAGCAGAGTGTACTGAAGCTGGGCTCAAATCCCAGCTGTGCCACTTATTAGCCATGTGACCTAGGGCAAGCTGCTCAACCTGTCTATGCTTCAATAGCTTAGCCCGAAAATGGGGATGATAAATAAATGAAGCCCATCTCAGAGAGTCATTTAAGGACAAAATTAAGTAAATTACGTGTGCCTGGCCCAGAGTGGGCACAGCATGATACTGAATAAATGTGTCAGCATGGCCGTGCATCTGGCTGCGTTTGCGGCTGTATCTGTGGCTCTTTTCCATCTGTCTGCCTGGGGTCTATCTGCTGGGGTTTATCTGTCCATGTCTGTTGCGGGATGTTTGTCTGTCATCCAAGTCTATCTAGCCAGACATCTGTGTCTGTTAATATCTCTGTTTGTGTATCCAGATCTGAGCCCATGTTGTCTGTGGGTCTGCCCGTGCCTACCTGAGTGTCCACCTGTGCGTCCATGTCTGGAGTTCTGTCTGTGTCTACCTGCTTGCCTGTGTGTCCCCATCGGGCTGTCTGTTGAACACATGTCTTGTCTTTGTCACTCTGTCCAGGAGTGTCCATGGGCGTACATCTGTGGGCACTGTGTGTGTGTGTCGGGGGCGGGGGCTGGGGCTGCAGACTCACAATGTCGGTGCAGAGCTCTATGAATAGGATGGTGATGCACCCCAGGGGCAGGGGCACGCTGACAGTGATGTAAATGAGGTACGGCGTCAGTTCGGGGATGTTCTTGGTCAGGGTGTAGGCGATGGACTTTTTGAGGTTGTCAAAGATCAGCCGGCCTGTGGGGTACAGCAGGCACCTCAGCCTCCTTGCAGCTCACTTCCTCCTGTGCCCACACTGCCCACCCTGTCTCTGACCCGGCCCAGACCCTGCTCCACGCCTGTCACGATGGAGGCAAAGTTGTCATCGAGCAGGATCATGTCGGCTGCATTTTTGGCTGCATCTGAGCCAGCGATGCCCATGGCCACGCCGATGTCTGCCTTCTTCAGGGCTGGGGAGTCATTCACACCATCCCCTGTCACAGCCACGATTGCACCCTGCAGGGAGTGGGTAAAGGTGGGGAGTGGTCAGTGATAGGCCACCCCAGGGCCAGGCCAGCCCAGCTGCCCCCCTTTCTCAGCAGGCTCGCACCAGCCGCTGGCAGCTCTCCACGATCACCAGCTTCTGCTGGGGGCTGGTGCGAGCGAACACCATCTCAGGGTGGGTGCGCAGCACCTCGACCAGCTCTGATGGGTCCATGTCCTTCAGCTGCATGCCGTTGATCACGCAGGCGCGGGCATCTCTAGGGAGGGAGGTGGGAGGGAGTCGCTGGGGCACAGTCTGCGTGGGGTGCGGGAAGAACGACAGGGAGGGCTGAGGGGGGCTTACTTCCGATTCACCTGGTCCACAGGCACACGGAGGCGGGCAGCGATGTCCTCCACTGTCTCGCTGCCTTCCGAGATGATGCCCACGCTGGCTGCAATGGCCTTGGCCGTGATGGGGTGGTCACCTGTCACCATGATCACCTGTGGAGGGGACCAGCAGACCTTGACCCCTTCAGATCAGCCCACTCTCCACATCCTCTCTGCTGGACGTCTGCTGATACACTCATTCATTTATCCAACCAATCATCACCCCCTGCTACATGCCTGGGAAATAGCAAGGACAAAACAGACAAAAGTCCCTGTCTTCATGGAGCTGACATTCTAGTCTGGGAGACAGAAACGAAACAAAATAAATAAATGAACGATATAGCATGTAAGAAGGAAGGGGGGAAATTAAGCTGGGTAAAGTGAATAGCAAATGTCGGGTGGAAAAGTGGTGCTTCGATCGTAAATGTATCCAGGGAAAGCCTCTTTGACAAGGGGACATTCGAGCAGAAGCTTGAACAAGGTGAGACAGTCAACCACGTGGGGATCTGGGGGAAGAGTGTCCCTGGCAGAGGGAACAGGCAATGCAAAGACCCTGAAATGAGAACAATGCCTGAACTGTTGGAGGAGTAGCAGTGAGGCCAGCAGGACTGGAGGGTTGAGGAATGAGCTTAGAAAGGTAACAGGGCCTGGATCTTACAGGGCCTTTCAGATTGTGGGAAGAACTTGGGTGTTGCTTGCTCAGCATTGGCTCCCTCACCCTTGATTTGTTTGCAGGGAACCATCCATCTCCTCATGTTGGAGTGAGGTCCATGGCCAAGTTTGGACAAATAAGCCCAGACCTGGCCAATGTATTCCATCCCCCAGCCAGTGACTGGTTCAAGGATGAGCATGTGACCCAATCTGCTACACCTGCAAAAGAGGCACTCTCTGTGGAGTGGCTAAACAGGTGGGACGTGAGTTGGAGCTGCTGAGGGGTGGTCATCTTTGCCATCAAAATGGAGGGACCGCTTGAGAATAAAGCCAGCAGAGAGAAAAGCAGAGCTGAGATGTGGAGAAAGGCAAATTCTTAATGATGCCAAACTCCTGGATCCAGCTATACCTGAAGCCTCATTCCCTAGAACTTTTCAGTTTCATGAAGCAATATATTTCCTTTTGGTTCCACCTATTTTCAGGTGGGCCTCTGTCACAGGGTTCCTTTTCCCCAAATACTGCCATCCTTTTTTCACCCCTGCCCAGTCTTCTCCTCAGTGTCATACCCGGATGCCTGCTGTGCGGCACTTGAGCACAGCGTCAGGAACGGTGGCCCGGGGTGGGTCTATCATGGATACGAGTCCCGCAAAGCACAGACCACTGGATGGAAAGTTCATGGCCTCCACGTCAAAGGCGTAGCCAGGTGGGTAGTCCTTCTCACTCAGGTAGAGCTGGCAGAAGCCTGACAAGGAAACAGGGAATTCAGAGAGGAATCCTGGGCAGACCCCTCCCTAGCAAGGCCAGATGAGGAGTAAAATACCCATGGATGCCTGACCCTGTGCTGAGTCCATCATTCACATCCTCACAACCCCCTATGAGGCTATTAGCATGCTCATCTTGCAGATGAGGAAACTGAGGCTTAGAGAGGGGATAATTCTTGCCAGTGGTCACACAGCAAGTAAAATGAAAGATCCAGAACTGGACCACAGGTCTGGGCTTCCAGGGTTGAGGCAGGGGTTAGGGAACTTTAAAGAATCAAGACAAAAATTGGAGGAGGTCAGAGGGCAGGACAAGGATTGGAGAAAGTCTTGAGGCAAAGACTGGGGAATGTCAAAGGGTCAAGAGGGGGACCCTAAAAGGTGGAGGTGAAAGTAAGGGCAGGTCATCAGTTGGGGCAAAGCTGGGGAAAATCAAAGGATCACAGGTCAGGTCAGGATGGGGAAAGTCAGGCGAGGACAGGTCGGGAGGGGCTGGGTCAAGGAAGGAACTGGGGCTAGACAGGGGTCAGGACTGAGACAGGGAAAGTCAAAGGTGAGTGTGTGCGGGCGGCTCCGTGGCGAGTGGTTAAGTTCGTGGGCTCCGCTTTAGCCGCACGTGGTTCACTGGTTCAGATCCTGGGCGCAGACCTACGCACCGCTCATAAGGGGGCATCCCACACAGAAGAACTAGAAGAACGCGCAACTAGGATATAGAACTATGTACTGGGCCTTGGGGGAGAGAAGAAAGAGAGGAAGATTGGCAGCAGATGTTAGCTCAGGGCCAATCTCCCTCACCAAAAAAGCATTGGCTTGGAAACAAAAAAAGGGAAGACCGACTTGGAAAAAAAAAGTGTGTGTGGACTGGGGCCGGTCAGCTGTCAGCCAGGGTTGGGAAAGGTTAGGGTCGGGGCTGGACACGGAAGGTCGGGCAAGGTCTGTGCTAGCTCCTCGCACACTGGTTTACCCCCTACTCTAGGGGTCTCACCGAGCACGCGCTCGCCCAGGCCGCCCAGGCTGAGGTAGGCAGTCTGGAAGGCCTCACGCCATTGCTCGTCCAGCGGCAGCTCCTGGCCCTTGATGAGGATGGAGCTGCAGCGCTCCAGCACGCGCTCGGGGGCGCCCTTCATCACCAGCACGTGCCGCGGGTCCCGCGGGTCCTCCAGCGTGTGGATGGACAGCTGTGGGCGGGCGGAGGGGGCGGGGTCGTGGGCGAGGGAAGGGGGGGAGGGCGGGGCTTGGGGGAAGGGCAGGGCTGCGGCCCGGGGCGCTGCCCGGAGAGCCGGCCGGGGTGAGGTCGGGGCTGAAGGAGAGGGGCCGCGTGCTCGGCAGGTTCTTGTAGAGGCTGAGGATCGGGGCGGGCCGAGGGGCATGGTTAGGGGTCTGGGCGCGGGGAATGGACATAATTAGGATCCAGAGTCGGGGTGGGGCGGGATCTGGATGGCGAGCTATCCCCCACCGAAGGCCTGCTGGCTGAGAGCAGGCGGAGAGCCCCCGGGGGAGGGCCTGCGGGCGCGGCCCGGCCATAGGTGGGCTTCGGCTGTGGGCTGGGCGGGAGAGGTGGGGCGGGGGTGGGGGTGGGGCTACCGAGGGAAGCCCCGCCCCTAGGTGTGGGTGGGGCTCGCTGCGGGCGGGCCTTCTTGTGGGCGGGGTCTGCTGTGGGCGGGGCCGGGCGCGGCGGGCGCGCACCTGGAACTTGTTGGTGGAGTTGAAGGGGATCTCGCAGACTTTGGGGAAGCGCTCGCGGTACCCCATGGCGTTGCCCAGCGTCAGCTCCGAGAACTTGAGCAGCGCCGTTTCGGACGCGTCGCCGATCACGATGCGCTGGGAGCGGGGGCCGGCGTCAGGGGCGAGCCCAGCTGCACCAGGCTCCAGGGATCCCGCGTCCCCCCGGCTCTCACCTTGGGCACGGGCACCGCGTCCTGGCCCGACTTGAAGGCAGCGCGGTTGCACAGGGTGAGCACGCGGCACAGTGCCCGCCACGTCTCCGAGGACTGGTCAAATGTCTGCCCTGGAGGCCAGGCGTCCAAGCTGGGACCGCGAGGGGACTCTCCCATACCAGAACTGAGCCCCTCCCCCTAAAGGCAGGACAGGATCCCCTCCCAGACCTGGGTGGGAGCCAAACCCCTCCTCAATACCCCGGACGGAGCCTTCTCTCCAGACCCGATATCAAGTCTCCTCTGAGACCCGAGATCAAGTCCCTTCGGAGATCTGGAAGACCCACAGACCCACGGCTTAGCCCCCCTCCCTGGACCGAGGACCCTCTTCTCCGTTAGTGCAAAGCCCTCTCCAGGCTCCCTTCAGGGTAACCTCATAGCTGCCCTTTGGGTCTCCACCATCTGCCTGCCCCAGCCCCTGCCTCCTCCCGCCCCACACCTGACTGGTCTTCCGTAGTGTCAGCCGAGTGGATGTGGTTGTCGAACCACAGATGGGACACAGTCATGCGGTTCTGAGTGAGGGTCCCCGTCTTGTCAGAGCAGATCACTGACGTGGAGCCCAGTGTCTCCACTGCTTCCAGGTTCTTGACTACGCAGTTCTTGCTGGCGAGCCGCTTGGCTGTCAGGGACAGGCAGACCTGGGACAAGGGTGAGAAACGCATGCCTGGGGACCAGTCCTTGCTTCCAGTCCACTTCACCCTCGCACAGCGCTGGGGACCCTTTATCCCAGCCACAGGACCACGGATGCTGCATTCCTCAGCAAAAGCCTGGCTTTTTCCTGCCTCCAAGCTTTTGTCCAGTCTGTGCTTTGTGCTTGGGATGCCCCCCTCATCTGCCCAGATAAACACAGCCAAGCTGCCAGAGCTGAGGTTCTCTAAGTTCTCTTATCTGCACAATCAAAGTGAGAAAACAAAAGTCCCCTGAGCCTCCTCTGGGGCAGGTCTCCGGCTGGGTGTGGACTGTTGAAGGCTGCCCACGCTGGGCCTCAGCTGCCTCTGGTGGAGGACCCTGCCTGTTGGTCTCTGAGTCCTCCGTGTGGACGGGACATGACCCAGAGTAGTGTTTGCTGAATGGATAGATAGGTGGAGAGATAGGGGGTGGGAGAGTGGGAGGATGCGTGATGGGAAGGGAGGTGGGTGGGTGGGAGGTGAATGGATAGATGGACAGGTAGGGAGATGATGGAGGGAAGCGTGCATTGAGTGAACAGGCACATGCACAGGCCTCTCAGCTCTCTGCACCCTCCTCTGCCTCCCCAACTCACCGTGACAGTGGCCAGCAGCCCCTCAGGCACATAGGCTACCACGATGGCCATGAAGAAGACCATGGCCCGCAGGAAGGTGTAGCCGATGCACATGGCCACCACAAAAAAGGTGCCGCCAAAGAGGATGGCCAGGCCTGCAATGATGTCCACAAAGTGTTCGATCTCGATAGCAATGGGCGTCTTCTCATTTTCTACTCCCGAAGCCAGTGATGCGATGCGCCCGATGATGGTGCGGTCGCCTGTGTTCACCACCAGGCCCTGTGCTGTGCCTGCAGTGGGGCCAAGAGGCTGCCTCAGGGCTGGGTGGGCAGTGGGGGGCCTGCACAGTGGTGTGAACCGACAGAGGGGGCAGTAATGGAAGGCAGTGGAGGCAGCGTGACCCGGGAAGAGGTCACAATAATGGGAGCGAGAGAGGCAGTGTGCCCTGAAGAGGTGGCGGTGATGTGAAGGGGGGCCATGGGTCTCAGAAGAGGAGCAGTGGAGCACAGTGGGGAGTGTGGAGGCAGTGTGGTCAGCTGGGTGGGAGGGCAGGGGCCTCACAGACCCTCGAGGCACATGGTGGAGAAGAAGGCGATGTTGCGGGTCTCCAGGGGGCTCTCGTGTGTACACTCGGGCGAGCGGGTCTGCGGCTCAGACTCTCCGGTCAGCGAGGAGTTGTCCACCTTACAGCCCTGGGCCTGGAGGATGCGGATGTCGGCTGGCACTCGGTCCCCGCCTTTCATCTCCACCAGGTCGCCCACCACAAGCTGATCCGCATTGATCTGGAACTTGTCCCCATCTCGGATCACGGTTGCTTGCTGTGGGGCAGGGACACCAGAGTTGAGGCGGGCAGGGGCTGGGGGTGGAAGTTGCTGAGCGCAATGGGGATGGGGGGAGGTGGAAACTGAGGAGAGCCGAGGACCAATGGAGAGAGATGGAGGCCACAGAGGAGGGGCAGGTTGGGCCTGAGGGGAGGGGGCCGCAGGGACACCTGGAACCTGGCTCAACCGTCGTGGAGACTTGGAACCTGAAGTGGCTGGGGGGCCGGGGGACCCACCTGGGGTACGAGGTTCTTGAAGCTGGCGATGATGTTGGTGCTCTTAAACTCCTGATAGTAGCCGAAGCAGCCGGTGACCACAACCACAGCGATGAGGGCCAGTGCCAGGTACAGCTGGGGGTGGGGGCTGATGAGTAGGGGCTGGAAGCTCCCTGCACAGGCCACCGCCTGCTCCCTGATCTTCTGGTGCCCCCAGGGTCACCGCCAAGGTTTTCCCCCCTCCAACTAGGAAGCCTCACGCACTATTTCCTGTGTCCCCTGTCCCCATGGTCTTCATAGCCCACATTCGACTGTCATGTATTCTCAGGGTCTTGTGTCCCTGTGTCCCTTTACCCCAAATTCTCTTGCCCCTGAATTCTAGGTCCCCATGTCCCCACACCCTACGACTGTGCCCCACGTCACCATGCGCCTTGGTCGTATGTCTACTCTTTCGCTCCTCCCCTAAGTCTTGTGTCCCCCATGTCCAGGGTCCTGTGACTCCTCGTGTTCCCATGTCCTGTTCTCCCTGTGTTCCATTCTCCATGTTTTCATAATCTGGGTGCCATCCTCTATGTCCATGTCCCTGTGCCCTCATGTCCCCATTTCCATGGGTTTGTGTGCAGTAGAGCCTGTGCTTCATACTCTGTGTCCTCTGCAGTCAGAGTCCCGTGTTCCAAATTCCAAGTCCCGATGTCCAGTGTCTCCTCATTTCTGTGTACTTCTGAATCCCCCTCCCAGGTCACATATCCTGTGACTTTTTGTGCCCCTGTCAATGTCACATGTCCCTAAGTCCCCATGTCCCTTGTCCTGACCTCTGTCATATATCCAACATGCTCTTGTCCCGCATCTAGGTCTTCTTTATGTCTCTGTGCTGCTGTGTCTAATGTCTTATGTCTCTCCGTGCACTGTGTCCTGAGTCTTTTGTTCCTTGTGTCTCCATGCCCTTGTGTCCCATGTCTGAGTTCCAGTGTCCCCTGTGCCCTCTGTCCTTGGTCTGTCCCATGTCCTCTGTTTCCCAAGTCCCATATCTTAAGTATTGCATTTCTATGTCTTTTTAGCCCCGCCTATATCCTCCATCTCTGAGACACATTCTCCCCATGTCCCCTTTGACCTTTGTCCTTGGGTCTGTCCCATATCCCAATGTCCTTCATCCCCCATGACCCGTGCCTAGGAACTGCATTTCCATGTTTCTCTATCCCCAGCCTATGTCCCTCATGTCCTGAGTCCCATGCTCAATGTCCTCTGTTCCCCAGGTCCTTGTGTCCTGTGTCTGCCCCCAGGACCCACCACTCACATTGTCGTCAGTGGTGAGGTCACCCTCACTGGCCTGGATGGCAAAGGCAATGAGGCAGATGGCAGCAGCCACCCACATGAGGCATTGCAGACCACCTGCCAGCTGCCGTGCAAACTTGACGTACTCCGGGGTCCCCCGCGGCGGCCTCAGCGCATTGGGCCCGTCCCGCAGCAGCAGCTCTGCAGCCAGGCTGGCCGACAGGCCCTGGGGACAGAGCCGGGTGGGGCTGTGGTGGCCTGGTGGCCGCTAAGGGCTTTTTCTCCCATGCCCTCTCTGTCTCTGTCTCCTTGCCCTCTTTCCCTGTGTCGCTCTGTCCCTCTGTCCTGTGCCTCTCCATTTCTTTCTCCGTCTTCACGTCTGTTCCTGCCCCTTCCCTCCTCCGTGTCCCTGTCTTTCTCTTCTCTCCCGTCTTTCTTTCTGTCTCTTTCTTTCTGCCATCTCTACCTGCTTCTCTCTCTTATCCCTCTCTTTGCCTCTCTCTGCCTCTGTTTGTCTTTCTGTCTCTTTGTATCTGTTTCTCTTTCTCTCTCTCTCCCCACTTGGCCCTTTCTCTAATGTATTCCTCCCTTTTTTCTCTCTCCTCTCCCCCTCGCCCCTTTTCTGCACCCACCCCTCCCTCTGCCCCCATCTCACCTTGGTCGCGTTGGTCTGGTATTTCTGTTCCAGCTCCGCCACTGACAGCTGGTGGTCATTCTAGGGTGGGGGGTGGACAGGACACTCGCTGTCCGGCTCTCACACGCCCCGCCCCTGCCCAGCCTCCCCCACAGCCCGCAGGCCCCCTGCTCACGATCTCCATCTCCTTCTTCATGTTCTCCAGCTTCTCCTTCTTCTTGCCCCCTCTACCGCCTGCCTTCTTCTTGCTCATCTTGGCTGCCATGTCCCCACCAGGGCCAGGACCCAGCTCTACCGAGTACAGCTCGTAATTCTCCTAGGGGTGGGGGGACAGGGGCGGCATCAGATCCCACTGGAATCCCTGCCTCCAACCCCTGACCCCTGACCCCCGACCCTGGGCCCCCCTCACCGCCTTCCCCATGGTGCCCCGTGCGGCTGCCCTCCTTTGCTGAGACAGAGCCTGGGGTCGGGACCGGCCTGATATAGCTGGGGAGGGAGGAGGTGGAGCAGGCTCAGCCTGATTACAGCTGATTACGGGGCTCCTTGGGGTGACCTCCAGGCCCAGGCAGCTTGGGCACTCCCTGCTGGACTGCCCCAACCTGCCTGGACCCCGTCTCAGCCTGCCACTGAGGTCAGGGAGCCACTGGGAGTATCCATCGCAGCAATGAGGGGCACAGCAAACACGTGGTACTCATGACATGCCTGGCGCTGTGCTGAGGGCTTTCACGCACTAACTTATTTCACCTCTAACAACCCTTTGAGGCGAGTACTATTCTTACCTCCCCCTTACAGATGAGGAAACTGAGGCACAGAGAGGCTAAGGACTTTGCCTAAGGTTGCGATGGACTAACTATCAGGGACAGGATTGCAACCCAGGTGTGACCCCAGAGCCTGGCTTTCATGCGGTCCCATCAACGAGAAAACTCAGACTCCACAGCAACAGGGCCTGCACGTGCCAGGCCTGCTGATATGTGACCTCTTTGGTCAGACCTGT
Source organism: Equus przewalskii (assembly GCF_037783145.1). NCBI lineage: Eukaryota > Metazoa > Chordata > Mammalia > Perissodactyla > Equidae > Equus > Equus przewalskii. Next base: position 6,701,135 of record NC_091839.1, read on the forward strand.
GAAGGCGGTGCTGTCATTCCCATTGTGCAGAGGGGGAAACTGAGGCTCAGAGAGGTTCAAGGAGGACCCCAGAGGTCCTCCACACGTACGGCCGGAACCACCATAGCTCGGTCATTCCCGTCTCCACCCCAACCTGCCCAGACCGGGAAACGAAGGTGCAAAGTGGGGAGATGTGCCCAAGGGCTCCGCTGGAGCTTGGTGCCTGGTGCCAGGTCTGAGGGCTAGGGACCCCCTCCTAGTCCCCCAGGCAGGGCCCTCTGTGGAAAGCAGCCAGGGGCTGGCCCAGTGGAATGCTTGAGCCTCCTGGGGTGGGGTGGACGTGTCTCCAGGGGCAAGTGTGGGTATATTGATAAGATAATTGCCTTGGTGATGTCCTTGTCCTCTGGGGCAGGTCACCTGGGAAAGTCGAAGCTTCTGATCAGCCTGAGCTCTTCTCTACCCCCACCCGGCTGGTCACCCCCTCTACAGGAGACCCCAAGAGAGGAGGCAGGGGGTGCTGCCGGCACACTGACTGCCCCTATATGAGTCTCCTTGCTCACTGGGGGACTTCATGCCACTGAGCCACGCCTGTAACACAGCTGTCTCACTCCCCTGCTGATGACCCTCCAAAGCTTCCGTTCTTCCTCAGAATAAACTCCACAATAGTTCCTGCAAAATCTGACCCCAGCTCACCTCTCCTGGCTCAGACTCTACTACGGATCCACAGGCACTGGCCTCTTTGCTGTGCTTTGTACAGGCCAAGGTCATTCCTGCCCCAGGACCTTTGCACTTGTGGTTCCTTCTGCCTGGGACTCTGCCTCAGATATCTGCATGGCTCTTTCTCACCTCCAGGTCTCAGCTCAAATGTCACCTCTTCCGAGAGTCCTCGGTTGTAATATGCACCCCATCAGGCTCCATGTCCCTACTTGCGCCCCTCACACCCATATCCCAACCTGATGTTGTATTTTTTTTTTAATTTTGTGGTGTCAGTCTTGTCCCACTAGAAGGAAGACTTGGCTGTGTTTGCTGTGTATGCCGAGCACCCAGAACAGTTCCTCCAGACACACAGTAGATGCACAATAAACGCTGTGGGATGGTTGCGAGATTTATCTCCTCGGGGGGTTGGGAGTACTCACTAACGGGCCTGGAGCGCGGATCAGGCCGTCAGGAAGTCTCGGTCATTGGGAACTCCTCAGGGGCCCCGAGCTGTCTCCAGCCCTTCCACCCTGGCCCCCCAGCCCCCTACCCCTGACTGTCCAGGACCTGGGGCAGATGTGGGGTCGTGTCTGCACAGATCAGGGAACCCCCCAACCTGAGTCACAGAAGGAGAGACAAGGCTGCATCGCTGGCAGCAGGTGGCTGACCCACGACGCTGTGCAGACCTCAGTCAGAGCTCACGGGCTGTCCTCTGCTCTCTGCTTCATTTGCTTTCCCTTAATTCTCATTTCTTAGCTATTTTATGTTCATTTTCAACATTTTATTTTAAATATTTCAGACCTTCAAGTTATAGGAATTAGTAAGATGAGCACCCACCTACCCTTCACCTGAATTTAACGATTTTACCACATTTGTGGTTTGTAGATCAATAATAGATAGATACATTTTTTTAAAAGTTTTGCCCGAATCATTGAGACTAAGTTGGAGACGATGCTTGTTTATCTGTAAACGCTTAGGTGTGTGTCTCCTGTGAATAAGGACGCTCTCTTTCATAACCACAGTCTGATGATCAAATTCAGGAAATTAACGCTGATGTGACATTACTAACTAACGTAGAGGATTCATTTCAGTTTCCCCGGTTTTTCGCCTCGTGCCCTTTTCTTGGTCCAGGACCACACTTTGCGTCTGGTTGTCATTCTCCTTCATCTCCCGCAGTCTGCGACGTTTCCTTGTCCTTCCTGACCTCGAGTTTGGAGGAGGGTCAGTCATCCCGTAGGTTGCCCTTGGCATGGCTGCCCACGGCTCCTCACGGTTGGATTTGCGCCGTGCGCTGCGGCAGAAACACAGCGGCTGGTGCGTCCTCAGAGCGTCAGGTCAGGATGGGCTCACTTTTGAGTCTGGAAGAGGGGAGACATTTGGGGCATATCAAGAGGCTTCAGGAACGACCAAGGGCTATTCTATGGTCTCTTTATTTTCTATTCAAAATACTGTCACAGCCACAGCTGGCGATCAGCCGTACTGGTGATGAAAGTCGTGGAAACTCTGACCTCAGGTCAGGAAACACTGCCCGAGCCCCCAGACGCTCCACATCTGACCACTCGATGGGGCTGCTGGCCCAGGCGACACTGCCCCAGCCCCATGGCCTTGTCCACTCTGACTCGTCTGTGCCCAGCCACATTGACGGTTAAAGGTTTTTACCAGCCCTCTGATTGCAGCCTTGGGGTACTCAAGTTCCACGTCTTTCAGGGTCTTTGTTATGCATTTATCTTTCATCGTGTGTCCAAGCGACCCTAGCCCTGTCTCTGGGGGGTGAACACAGGCCGTGGCCCACAGGCAGGATCCGGATGAAGCAGAGTGTGCCCGCATCGGCGCCCTGGAGCAGAGCCAGGGGCACTGTGTGCCATGCTGGTTCAGGCCGATGGGCAACTCCTGGCTTGACTTGGGGGTGAAGACTTCTCACAAGAATGTTGTAAGTGTGACAGTAGTGCAAGATTTCTCTGAGCCTGGGGCACACAGGTCCTTGGAGACTTTTTTGAGAACAATTAACAGTCAGAATTGAATTTTTCTTTTTTCCTGGGAGAGAGAGGGCAGAGGACAGACAATTAAATGGATAGTGAACAGAGTGGGTTTCAAGGAGAATTTGAACCCGAGTCTCCTGGAATCGTGAACACACACACTCTTAGGGACTCAGCACCCACCAAGGCCTGATGGGCTCAGACCCCGGCTGTCCCCCCTTCTTCCCATGTGCCACTTCCTCTCTCCTGCTCAGGGTTCAGCCACCCAGCCCTTCTGTTTGTCAAATGATCGTTTCAAGAGCTTGGCGCATGCGGCGTCCTCTGCCTGAAACACTCGTCCGGCCTCCTCCCTGGGTCCACCTGCTCCTCATCTTTCCAGCTCCAGCGCAGATGGCACTTCCTGAGGAAACCTTCTCCCTGGCCCCCACCCTGGCCCAGGCTGGGTCGGGTGCCTCCCCTGGGCTCCCACGGACCCCTGGGGTTCCCCATCCCAGCCCTGACCACTCTGACCTGTGATTCCTGCATCACAAGGCTGACCACCCTGGGCTGTCACTATTTGGTGACGTTTCATCTCCTCCTTGGAGTCGTGAGGACAGGATCCAGGATGTCTCAGTCACCGCTGTGTACCCTGCATTGCCCAGCGCAGGGCCAGCCCAGGCAGGCCTCAGGGAGTGTTTGCTGAGGGAAAGAACTCATTGTGACCTTGACTTTTGGTGTGTGTTTGGTCTCTCTGATAAGATAGTGGACTCAGCAATGCCCTTCGCCTCTTGGGCAGGTCAGCCCCCTGCCCCCCACCGCCCCAGACCCTGGGAAGATTGAAGCTAGGGGCTGGGCCGCGGGGACCTTGCCTCTCCCACCCCTTCAAGCTGGCATAGGAGCAGGCAGTGGGTCAACAAGATGGGGGCAAGGTCTGGCTGAGCTGGCAGCCAGGTCTCATGTGTCCTGCTCCTCTCCCCTCTATGTCCAGACGTGGAAAGGTCCTCAGGAAATTGCCAGGCTGTTCCTATCTGGGAATCTTCAACTCCAGAACCCAATCATCTCTCTGCTCCCCTCTCTGGTTCAGCCTCCGTCCCTTCCTGCCTGGACTCTCGCAGCAGCCTCCTCCCCTGTCTCCCTGCTCCCGGCCCCCCTACACCCCACATTCTGTTCCCCACTCACATAGCCAGAGGAGCCTGTGAACCCCACATCAGGTCAGGGCCTCCTGGCTGAGGCCTCCCCGGGCTCCACCTCACTCCAGGTAAAAGCTAAGTCCTCACATCGGCAGCCAAGCCCCGGGGATCTGGCCTGTTGCCTCCCTGAACTCACCTCCTCCCACTGTCCCCTGGTTCAGTCCATTCCAGCCACACTGGCCTCCCAGCTGTGCCCCAGACACAGCAGACAGCCTCCTGCCTCCCGCCTTTGCTGTTTCCTGCCCTGGAATCCTCTGCCCCCAGACACCTGAGCGGCTCCCCCTCCCCCATCAGGTCTTTACAAGACGGCCTCCCAGAGAGGCCTCCCCGACTGGCCTCATGGGCACCGTCACCACAGTGCGCTCCAGCCCTCTCCTTCTCCACTTTTCCCCCATTGCAGCCATCACCTACCACACGATCATTTTTCTTATTCACTGGGTTTCTTGTGTATTTTCTGAATCACCTGTTAACCTCAAAGTAAGGAGCCAAAATGAGAGGTAGAGAGGTGAGGCAGTTATCTGGGATCAAAGAATTGCAATTCGGGGCACACAGATCCAGGTAGCAACCCAAATAGTGTCCCACGAGGGAGTAAGAGGCAGGGGTTTTATAGACAAAGAAGGGGGGCTTGTGTTACGGAGAATGTTCATTGCGGTTGGCTCAGGAAGCAATTTTGGCTAAACAGAACTGCTTGCTCCGGCTGCCAGAGGAAGGCAAAAGTCTGTCACTGTGCCGAGCTGCAGGATTCTTGCAGCGTTACTCAGTTCAAAAGGTCATGTTCTCCTGGACGAGGACGTGCATGAGACCCGTTTCCTTGACGGCTCCCCGGCCCCATTTGATTGCCCTTAGACATAAGTCACCCTGTTTTGTTTCACATTTCACACCCCATGATAGAAGTGTGAGCTCCATGAGGGCAGGGATTTCTGCCTGGTTTTTGTTTTGCTTTGTTTTGTTTTGTTTCTGACAGATCCCTAGTGCCTAGAACAGCTAGCAGTTGGCGCTCAGTAAACTTTTGTTGAATGAATAAACCTCAGGGTCTGGGACACTCGGCGGCCATCACAGCCACAAGTACTGGTGGACATGTAGTCCTGCCTTGGGATGGAGCTTTTTGTCCACCAAAGACGCATGACCCCAACACAAACACAGGGATGGACACGCACAGACGCAACGAGAGGACACCGGTGACAACAGCTGACACTTCTGGAGAACTTCCTGCGCTCAGCCCTGTCTTAAGTGCTTTATGTGTGTGAGCTCATCTCATCCTCCTGACGACCTTATGAGGGAGGTACGTTATTATTCCTATTTTCCTGTGAAGAAACTGAGACGCAGAGAGGTTAAATGACTGGCCCAAGGTCACACAGCTAGTAAGTGGCAAAGTCAGGATTAGAACCCAGGCAGCCTGGCTGGAGAGTCCTCACAGAGCTGTGGACGCACAGAATCACACCAGGTACCCAGTGGCAGAGCCTCATGTTAAAACTACCCTCCGTCCAATGACTCATGGGATGTTTATTGAGCATCTCCTGACGCCAAGCTTTGAGCCGAGTGCTGGGCTTTGCAGAGAACGTCCTGCCCACGGTGCTTGTGCTCGGTAATCAGACAAACAAATATTTAACTGCAAATTGTGAGAAGAACATGAAGGAAATAGGGAACTCAAGGAGAGAGGCAGAGGCAGGAACCTGACTTACCCGGGCTACGGGAGCAGGCTCGCTGAGGAAGGAACGCTTGAACCGAGACTAAAGATGAGGAGACAGCCGGGAGCCATCTAGGTGAGGCCCGGCGAGCACAGAGCCCTTCGGGTGGGAACAGGGTGACTGTGAGGGTCTAGCCAGGAGGTGGTGGGGAGGCTGGAGCGAGGTTAGTGAGGGAGGGTCCGTTCACGTAGGGCCTTGTAGGCCGGGGTGAGGCGTTAGGATTTTAGTCTAAGGGCAGTTGAGGGCATCTGAGGTTTGGTCATGGGAAGGGCATGGGCAGGATTGAGCTGTAAGAAGATGCCCCTGGCCGCTAGGTGGAGGGTGGATCAAGGGGGAGACCAGGATTAGAAGCCCAGGGAGGAGGCTGGGGAAGGGACCTCGGGGAGACGAGGAGAGGGGAGCTGGGGGGAGGGGTGCTCCTGTGGGGACACAGGCTGGGGAAGGAGGGGTCCAGCCGAGGCCCATGGCTCTGGCCTGGGGGTGAGGAGGCCTTCCCGAGATGGGACCCCAGAGGAGAGATAGGTCAGAGGAAGTGCTAAGGCCAATCTAGGAATGGGGGGCGTGCAGGGGAGACACTGGGAGGCTGTGGGGCAACTGGGTCTTGGAGCTGATTGGAGAGGCTAGAATTAGGAACCGAGATGAGGGTGTTGTCAGGTAGAAATGTAAACTGAAGCTATGGGATGTGAGACAGCGTCTGGCAAAGGTAGGGAGAAGAGCGCGGAGGGGAGGGCAGGGCCGGGACCAGGCGCTGGGAGCCACACTGTTAAAGAGGAAAGCACAGCTGGGGAGGTGTGAGAAGAACCAGGAAGGGGGAGGGGTGCTCAGGAGGCGGAGGCAAAGGCAGCCTCATGGGGGAGGGCAGCGTGCGGTGTTTGTGAGTGTCCCCAGTGCCCGGCCCGAGCCTGGCACACAGCGGATGCTTCACCATTTACTGAAGGAAGGCACGGATGGCGGAGTGGAAGGCAAAACTCACATAGATTTTGGATACAAACCGTGAGAATTTAAGGGCTGCATTTGACGATTAGGGCAGCCAACTTCCCCGTCTGGCAGTGAAGCTTGAGAAAACGAGAGTTAGAAAAGGTATTCTTGGATGGAGAAGAATGCAAAAGCTCAGGCTGGGGTCCAAAAGCCGAGGATGAGGGATGCAGGCCTCTTGATCCAGTCATCCGATCCAAGAGTCGAAATCCCGAGGGCATGGGCCTTTTTTGGTCAAGGTTCTTACAACGTCCAGCCAATAAGAAGAGAACCCCAGGCCGCCGAAGCGGAACGTGCGAACTTAACCGCTGCACCACCGGGCCGGCCCCAGGACCAAGATTTTTCTAACTTCATTTTTGATTTGCTTCACGAGCATTGAGTATTCCCTCTACGCAGACATTTGACCTTGTATATTTAGCTTTGCCCTTGGTTTTGTTCCTCCCTAGGTGGCATGTGACTTACATCCTTCATATCTGAGTAGGTTTCTTGTATTGTTTCTTTGATAATCTCCCGTGTTTCTCCCTCTTCTCTCTCTCTGTGATTCCTGTTCCTCCTGGGATGATCTCCCGATGTTCTTAGCTTTTTCCTACTCCTTGCCTTTCTTGTTCCATCTTCTGGGAGATATTTTCAACTCCATTTTCCAAAAACTTCTCTTGAAATTTTTATTTCAGCCATCACATTTTTCATTCCAATGGGGTCTTTCCTGTTCTCCGAGTGCTCCATTTTCACAGGCTCCTATTCTGCATCCGTGGGTACATTATCTGTTCTTCTTCTTTGAGGATATTACATTTTTTAAAGAAGTATTCTTTTCGGCCTTCTGCATCATTCATTCTCTCTTTCACTCCCTTCTTTGCTTCCTTTTCATTTCGTTGTTTTGGACTCCGTGCTTTATATATTAGGGATTTTCATAAGTTACTATATTTTCATACTTAAGAAGCACCAGATGTTGCCTGGAAAGCTCTGTGTATATGCCAGGAACTTAGTGAGTGGTGGGCTTCGCTGTAGTTTTATCGGGCTGGTATTTGTCTGTCTGTGGCAGACCCCTAAAAGTCAGTGCTTGTGGGTGTTTTCCTGGGCTGGTCGGTTTCCCCAGATGGGGAGACTCCAGCTGCCACCAGAGGATACAAGCCTGGTCCCCAACATCCTGGAAGGGGAAGAGGATGCTTGGGAGCTCACAGCTTGTTATCTCAACTGTCGTCAAGTGACATTCCTGCCTCCCCCAAGCTAAGCTGACCCCTGTTCCAAGGCCTGATCTAGGCTCAGCCCCTCCAGGAGATGAAACTTGAGCCTTCTGTCTGCATGGGGTGACAACTATTCCGACTCTGTTGGATGGGACAGGCAATCTGGGGAATCTAACTGCCCCTTTTAAGATATTCCACCTGTGTTTCAGTTTCGACCCCCACGCCCACCCCGGCATGACTGCCCCACAGTCAGCCCAAGATCAGGACATGGGCTCTGCTGTGCCTGAGCCCCTCCACCACACTGTTCTTGCTCAGCTCCTGCCTGTGGCTCGCACATCAGCTTTGTCAAGAGTGCTGACTCAGCTACGACTCAGATCTCTGGTCTCCGGCTCCCCGAACCATACAGACATTTCTTGTCCTCCTTGGTTCTCTTTGTCCTCATAAGTTTATGCCTTTTAAAAAAATTCCTTTACTGTTATTGTCTTCAATACTCCATGTTATCCAGAAGTCTTTCCTGTCATTTCCAACTTGTAACAGATTCCAGACTGACCACTTCTCTCCATACGCACCCATTCTCTGCTGGTCCAAGCCACTCTGACCGCTGGAAGATTTTGGCAGCCTCCTCATGGGCGTCAACATTGGGACACCTTCCCACCCTGGAATTTACTCTTCACATGGCAGTTACAGAGATTTTTGTATTTTTGCCTTTTTTGATGGATGGATTACTCATGTGCAGTAGAGTGCATAAAGTGTACTCTTCTTGAGTGTACAGCTCGATGTTTTTTCTCGTGTATTTACACCCATATAAGCACCCCCCAGATCAATATATTCCACTTCCTGCCTCTGTATGGTTCCCTAATGACCTTCCCAGTCCATACCACCCCAAGAATTTGCTGCTATACGGGCTGCTATAAACACCAATTAGTTTTGTTTCTTCTTGAACTTGATAGAATGGAATCATGCAGTATGTACTATTTTGTGTCTGGCTTCTTTCACTCCTAATATTATGTGAGATTCATTCATTTTGTTGCATGTGCCCACAGTTCATTTTCTATTGCTGTGTAATATTCCATTGAACAAATATCCCCAAATTTATTTATCCAGCTTATCCATTGATGGACATTTGGGTCATTGACAGTTTTGGACCATTATGAAGTAAACTGCTATGAATGTTCTTATATAAATCTTTTTGTGGATATGTATGTTCATTTCTCTTGGTTTTATATCTAGAATGTAATTACTGGGTCATAAGATAAATGTGTGTTGGGTTCGTCAAACACTTTTCCCAAGTGCTTGTACCATTTCATCTTCCCGCCAAGTGCTGCTCACGTATTTTGCCCATTTTTAATTGAGTTTTTAATCTGTTTATTATTGATTTGTAGAGGTTTTAAGAAATATATTCTCGATATGAGTCCTTTGTCAGATATGGCCAATTTGCTTTTTATTTTATTAATGGTGTTTTTTTTTGATCAGCTGAAGTTTTAGTTTTGATGAAGTAAAATTTATTATTTTTATAGGGTGTGTATCCTGTTTCATCTTTGCCTACTCTTAGGTCATGAAAATACTATCACACTACTTATAGAAATTTTTCTAGTTTTAGCTTATACTAACACAAATTGATATTATATATGGTGTGAGGCAGGGGGTCAAGTTTTATTTTGTTTTCGTATATATATCCAGTTGTTCCAGCACCTTTACTGAAAATAACTTCTTTTCCCCACCGAAATGTATTGATGACTTTGTTGAAGATCAATTGACCTTATATTTGTGGATCTCTTGCTGTACTCTGTCTCTTCTGCTCTGTTGGTCTGTTATCTGTCCTTATGCCAAGACAACGCTATCTTACTAACTTCGCAGTACTTCTTGAACATAGCAGAGTCAATGCTCTGATTGTGTTCTTCTTTAGGATTGTTTTGTTTACTTAGGTCTTTTGCATTTCCCCTACAAAATTTATAACTGCCTTGTCAAACCTGCTGGGATTTTTATTGGAATGCAATTGAATCTATAGATCAATTTTGGAAAAACTAACATCATATATAAATTATATATGTTTTCTCTCTGGATTTTTCTGAGCTTCCTGAGTCTATGAGTTAATGATTTTTTCATGATTTGGGGAAATTTGTCAGCCTTTAGCTCTTCAAACATTGACTCCATCCTGTCCGGGATCTCCTCTACATCTAGGACTCCAACTATAAACTCTGTTAGACGATTCAACAGTGTCTGTTATGTTCTTTCCTTCCTCTTCCTCCCTGTGTTTCAGTCTGGATAATTCTTATTAAATTGGTTTTGAATTTACTGATCTTTTCTTCTGCATGCAGGTTGCTGTTAAGCCCAGCAAAACACTTCCTAATTTCAGATACTGTATCTTTCAGCTGTGTGTTTGGGGGCACTCCAGATTTCAATCTGTCGCACCGCTTGGCCTTGAAAAGTTTTGCTGCTTTCTGTCTCCCCAGAACGGTCCCTCAGTCACAGGCCAAGTCCCTCATCCACCTGTGCCAACATTTGGCAAAAATCCCCAGAGAGGAGGAAAACTGCTGATTTCTGCTTAGTTAAGATGGATCCTTCACTCACTGGAATTTAATTTCTTGAGATTTTATATTCATAGCTCTTAGAGTCCTTTAAAATATGAATTTTTAATTTATCCTTTTATCTATAATTGTTATGGAAGGAAAATGGCCTGCCATGACATTCTACGTCCTGCAGGTATGGAATTTTGACCTTTTAAGATGAAAATCAGATCTTGCACTTTCCTGATTAATGTCTCCAATGACTTCCCTTCACACTTAACACCCGAACTCCTTGCCGTGGACACACCATGACCTCATGGTGCGGGTGATCTGCTTCCTGTGCACAATTCCACGTTCTTAACATGTGCCATGGCTGTCCTCTGGGCGCACTGGCTTTTTTCCTTTTCCTACTCTTTCTTACCTCAGGAAGATGACACTTGCTATTCTGTCTGCTTGGATCTGTTTTCTCGCGCTTCAGCTCAAATCTCACTTCCTAATAGAGGCTTTTCCTGAACATATTATCATATGTGTCTCCTCCCATCCCCCAACCTCTCTGTTTTATTTCCTTTATATTATTTATGATGATCCGAAGCAACCTTGTTAATTTGCATTTTCCTATTTCAGTTCTAGCTCCTCTCAAGATAGCATGTATTTTGTGAGTCAGTGGCCTAATCTGTCGTGTTCAGCACTGAACCCTCAGGCCCTAGACCAATGCCTACAATGCAGAAAGTGTGCAACAAGGGCTGTTGAATGAATGAAAGGATGAGGCCCACAGGATACTTCCAGGAACTGCTGGTACATGGGGCCATGTAAGGGCATAGCCCACACACACCACCACATACATGCAGCCCCGTGGAAGGCATCATGTGTGCTGCTCTCAGAAGCACTCAGAAGTGCTGGCAGAGGGAAGACTTCTTCCACGGGGCAGGGGCAGGGCGCTAACATCCAAATCCAGTCCAAAGTTTCCCAGGGGAACAAGAAGGCCTTGTGGTACCTGGCACGGTGAGGGGCACAGGCATGCCAAAGAGGTCTCCTGGCTCATGGATTTCCGGGCGTTCTAAGCTGTCTGGTGTCATAAAGATGAACAGGTGCATTAACAGGCCCAGAAAGATGGCCATGGTGCTGAAGCCCAAGGCCAGCGTAGAATTTTTCTTTGCTCTGAATTTGTCTTCCAAACTGTTTGCTTTCTGCGCCTATGGAGGTGAAGACAGGCTGATGTTTTTCTAAAATGGGGCGAAATGGGGTAAGGGTCCCCTAGAGTGAAGCTGGAGGCCATAATCAGGATCAGGGGAAGGAGGATTAGGTGGAGGAGAAGAGGAAGCAACAGAGTGAGACGGTGCAAGGGGCCTGCAGGAGCATTAGAAGGTGGCACAGGGGGATCTTTGGAAAGAAGCAGGCTCAGCAGGATGGTGAACAGGGTGGGGACCAGCCCCAGGGTAGCAGGGAGGGTGGGATGAGGGACGGGCTGGGGCTAGCAACCAAAAGGGGGAGGTGGTTCCTGTGGCACCTGTGGAAAGGGGGACAAGGCAGGGTTGGGGGCGTTCTGGAGAGGGGGGAAAATGGTTAATCTCCACCCACAACGCAGGAGAACATGATGGCAGGTATTCCCAGAGGGAAGAAGCAGAAGACTGAAAAAATGGAGAGCAGCACATAGTCCTCTACAGGAACGTTGAAGGCCATCTTTTAGACAGGCTGTATCACCGTGACCTTGAATGCTGGGTCCCAGATGTCAGCCATGGGCTCCAGCAGAGGGGATGGTGTCTGCAGAGGGACCAAGAAGGGTCAGCAGAAGCCAAGTCATGGGGACCTGTAAAACTGATCCCACCAACAGGAGGGCACTGGAAATACTCGCCCCACAGTGACCCTGACCACTGTTGTGGGAAAACGAACCCTGTGACACCCCACTGACCCCATACAATATCCTCACTGGCACTATGACACCCTCCAAGTAACTCAGAAACACTGTGCACTTCTTCTGTCTCCCTAAACCTGTCTCTGCTCTCCAGTAACACACTACATCCAGGTCTGCCTGTGCCGTCCAGGTAGTGAAGCCTGGTCCTAGAAAATTATTGAGAGCTGCCCTTTCAGTCTAAAGAGTGCTCAGTTTGGATGTTAAATTAAATGGTCACTTTGGCCTAGTCATTCTCAAACCTGAGCACACGTCAGAGTCACCTGGAGGACTTGGGCCCCATCCCCAGAGTTGCTGACTCCGTGGGTCTTGGCAAGGCCCAGGAATGTGCATTTCTAACAAGTCCCCAGGTGAAGCTGCAGCTGTGGGCTAGGGACCTCACTGAAGAACTCTTGCTTTAGGTTATTGCACACTCTCTGTACCCCTCTAACCATCTTTGTTGCTCTGATAATCCTCTCTCTGTACCCCGTGTTCCCCATCCTATAACTCTGTCCTCGTCCTGATTCACTCCTCTCTCTGATCCTATGACACTCTGTCCCCCATCACAGCTCCCTGTCCCTATAAACCTTTCCCTCTCCCCCGTAACATCTCCCTGTCCCCCATAACTCCCTTCCCACTCTCCATAACCCCTCGCTGTCCCCCATGATCCCCTCCTATAACTTCTCTGTCACACACTTCCCTCGACTCTATAAACCCGTCCATTTCTTCACATCAATCCCTTCCTGTGTCCCTTCCTGAGACTGCAAAACCTCCCCCTGGCCCTTTCCTAATCCCCTCCCGATCCCACATACCCTGCTCCTCGTCCCCTAGAACCTTCTCTTGGTCTCTCATAGCCTTTTCTGGTCCCCTTCTAACCTGCACCTCGTTCCCACACAAATCCTTCCCTTTTGCCCAAACCATTCTCCTGTGACCCTACAATTCCCTCCTGGACACCCGGACACCCATCAGTCCCCAGTCTCTCCCATATTAACCCTCGCTATCCTCCCCGACCCCCTCCCTGTCCCCTTAAACTCCCCGCTCTTTCCGGATCATCATCCGCAAACCCAATTAATGCCACAGTCCTCTCATCCTGGCCCTGGGGCTGCCCAGGCAACTCGGGTCCGGGGGCGTGGCCTCTGTTGGTCACCACTTCATTGTGCTTGGCTGCCCTGACAAGGAGGAGGCGGGAGGGTGGTGTCTCAAGCGTTTAGAAGCAGCTTCTGGTTGGTTCAACACATTAAGGAGGCATTCCTTAGCCCCGCCCCCATCCCTGCCTGTCCTCTTGACTGATTCAATGAATAAAGAGGTGGGTTTCAGTTACTTATCTTTTGTTGTTGTGTTGACTCCAGTTTGAACTTGTGACTGGCTCAATGAGTGAAGTGGGCTGGCCTCAAGTACTGGCTAGTAAATTCTGGACTCATTCTTCAATTGATTCCATAAGTGCAGACGGCAAGAGGTAATTTTTTTTTCCACTGGAAAAGATTCTCTGAGCTATCATCTGTTCCCAATCTTCCTCTTCCCCCCCCCCCCCACAAAGCCCGAGTGCATAGTTGGATATTCTAGTTGTCTGTGCTTCTGGTTCTTCTACGTGAGCCACTGCCACAGCATGACAACTGACAGATGGGTGATATGGTTCCATGACCGGGAACTGAACCCTCGGCTGCCAAAGCAGAGGCTCCAAACTTTAACCAGGCCCTCAGGGCTGGCTCGTAAATTCTTTTTACATGAAAGTAGTACATGCTTACAGTGTGACAGGCAGTGCTCTGCTCTTGAGGGCCAAGTGACGACCAAGAGACAAAGCTGTGGCTCTCTGTGTGTTCACAGTCCCTGGGGGAGATGGGAGTAAAAACCCAAATAAACAAACCAAATGATTTCAGAGAGGACCAAGGGCTACGGGGAACAACCAGGACATAGAAGGAGAGGGACTCAGGAGGGTGTCGTGAGGTGAGACGGGGGTTGAGGAGGTCAGGGAAGGCCTGTTTGGGGAAGTGGATATCCAAGCTGAGACCTTGGATGAGGGGCCAGCTACAAGAAGATCTGGGGAAAAGAGTTCCAGGCGGGGAAAACAGCACATGCAAAGATTCCGAGGTGAGAAGGAGATTTGTGTGTTCCAGAAACAGAAATAAGGGGAGTGTGGAGAGGCAGGAGGAGAGAAGGGGGAAGATGCTAGGAGTTGAATCAATCACCAATGGCCAATGATTTAATCAGTCATGACTGTGTAATGACACCTCCACAAAAACCCAAACGGATGGGGTTCAGAAAGCTTCCAGGTTGATGAAGACGTGGAGTTTGGGGAGAGTGGAGCTCTCAGAGAGGGCATGGAAGCTCCACACCCTTTCTCCATACCTTGCCCTATGCTTCTCTTCCACTGGCTATTTCTGCATTATATCCTTTTGTAATAAACCAGTAATCTAGTAGGTAAATTGCTTCTCTGAGCTCTGCAAGCTTCACTAGCAAATTAATCGAATCCAAGGAGGAGGTCGTGGGAACCTCTGATTTATAGCCAGTCGGTCTGAAGTACAGGTAACAATCTGGGCTTTTGACTGGGCTTCTGGAGCTGGAGGTGGGAGGGCAGTCTTAGAGGGGCGTGGGAGCCCTCAGCCTGTTGAATCTGATGCTAGGTAGATAGTGTCAGAATTAGCTGAATTGTCGGACACCCGCTGGTGTCCAAGAACAGCTCGTTGGTGTGGGGAATCCCCCCCACATTGGAACTGGTACCAGAACCTATTTTGAGACCTTCTACACTCAACTCAGACATGGAACTCAATCTCTTAGAAACAGAAACCAGAGTTTGTGTTCTCCCTACTTAATACCATTAAAAAAGAATCAGCTGAGTAAATTAGAAGGTCTAATTGGCTTTATTAAATGGCTCAAGAATCAAGCAGCATCCCATCTGGCAATTGGAAGGCAGCTCCGAGGAGATGAACAAAATGGAAGATTTTATAGGCAGAAGGAGGGCAAAGCAAGGAAACGAGAAAGGATTATTTCAGGCAAAGTTACCTTCCCTTAGGGGCCAGGGACGCAGGGGTTTTATCTGGCAGACACCTCACTGGCTGATCAGGAAATCTCAGACCGATTGGTTTAAAATTCCATTCCTGGGAGGGGCTGAAACTGCACTTAGGTTAGGGATTAAGTCTTGGTTTGCTGGGTGGGGCTTAGCACGGGTGACTCCATTTTGGGCCTGTTGTCTCTTTTTTAACACCCCAATGGCTTCACTTCACACTTAAAATCCAGCCTTCTTCCTGTGACCTTCCAGGCTCTCTGTGACCTGCCTCCTGCCCACGTTCTGTGCTTACTTAGTATCACTCCCATTGCTGCACTCCGGCCCCCCCTTGTCTTCTTTCTTTTCCCACAACCAGTCAGGCTTCTTTATGCCTCAGCATCTTTGCACTTGCTGTACTGCTTAGAACTCTCTTCCAGATTTCTCTATGGCTCTCTCCTTCTCTCTCTTCAGGTCACAGCTCACATATTAGCTCCCCAGTGAGGGCTTTCCTAAGCCACTCTGTCATGAGTCCCTCTTCCTGCTCCCCCAATTTGAGTCTGTTTTTTCGTAATGTTGACCAATGTCTAGAACTGTGCTGTCCAGGACAGTAGCCACGTGGGCCAAATTTAGTTTAAACTGATTATAACCAAATTAAATTAAAATTTTAGTTCTTCAGTTGCACGAGCCACGTTTCAAGTGCTCGGTAGGCACATGTGGCTAGTGGATACCATATTGGACAGAGTGGATTATAGAACTGAAAAGTCCTATTAGACAGCGCTGACCTAGAACTACCTCATTGCTTTACATTTTACTCTTTTTTCTGTGTCCTCTCAATATTATGGAAACAAATAGCTCATCTATCTAAATCAGCACTGAATCATTAAGCCTTAAAACAGTGCCTGGCACACGATGGTGGTTGCCCCATAATTGTCATTGAATATATGACTATGTATAAACCCCAAGATAGTTAGCGAAGTGAACACACAGGGGCGCATAAACACGTGTGCACATACACATACATACAGCAGATGAATGGAAAGCAGAAACCTCCTCATAAGCTTTATTGCTCTTAAAATGCTAATGGAGGAGGGACTTCCTCCAGCAAAGGTAGGTTACTGATGTCCAAGTTCAAAGACTCCAGGACGACCTGGGAGGTGCAGTTCATGACTCTCTGAGGGAGGTGAGCTTTCAAGATGATCTCACTTTTCTTGTTTCAAGACTCTGATTACAATGGTGCAAATGACCAGAAGAGTGCCCAGCAGGATGCTTGAGATGCTGAAGCCCAAGACCAGTCTGGAACTTATCTTTGCTTTCCTCTGATCCCCAAGGAAGTTGGCTTCCCGTGTCTGTGGGGATGAAAGCAAGCTGGTGGGAGTGCTTCCAAGGGAGATGGGGAGAGGTAGGGAGTGCAAGATCAGGAATAGTGGTGTGAGGAAGGTTAAGAGCAGGGTTCAGCCCCCTAGTGGAAAAAGGAAGAAAGAAGAGGGGAAGGATGAGGGAGTGGATCTGGGCAAAACACAGGAGGAAGAGACTCAGAGAGGGGCTTCCTGGGGAGGAGCAAGGGTAGCTAGATGGTGAAGAAGGAGGGAGTAAATCCCCAGAAGGAACATGAAGAGGACCCTGTGGAGGAGCAGGGAGGTGGGATGGGAAAGAGGAGGCAGATCTGGGGACAATGGGAGTTGGTGGTCGCCAGATGGTAACTACCTTGAGAGAGAACAACAGGGCTGGGATTGCCAGTGGAATGAAGAAGAAGAAGGCAATGATGGAAAGAAACAAATAATCCTTTTCTGGGGGATTCAAGGGCATCAGGATGACTGGCTGCGTTGGGATAGGCGGCTGCATCAGGTGGACCTTCTGCATTGGGTTGACCTGCTGCATTGGGTTGACCTTCTGCATTGGGTTGACCTGCTGCATTGGGTTGACCTGCTGCATTGGATTGACCTGCTGCCTTGGGTTGACCTGCTGCATTGGAGTGACCTTGAACTCTGGGTTCCTGGGGTCAGGCACAGTAGCCATGGACCTTGGCTTGAGGAGGAGATGCTGGAGTGGGTGGAATCTGCAGACAGGGGAAAGAGGGCCCAGAGAGGGGACGTTTAAGTTCCCAAGAAGTGAGGACCAGTAGAACCAACCCCTCTGCCTAGAGAGGCACTGAAAACAGAGTGCCCAAAGCCAGAACCCACCGTACCTCCAATAGCCTTGCTGGCCCTATAAGACAATTCAACCCTCCTCTATCCTCTCATAACTCCTGTCTGTACCTCCCATTACCCGCTCCGTGTCTCCCTCTAACTGCTTCACTTTCCTCCTCTAAACTCTCCCCACCCCCTCTCCGCACACACACACACTTAACTCTCCCACTCTTTTCCGATAACCCATCACAAACCTAGTTAGAATCTAGGACTTCCCTTGGTTTCTCAGTCCCAGAGGCTGTCCTGGCGATTTGAGTCACTGGGTGTGGCGTCTCTATTGCCTACCACTTCATTATGATTGGCTGCTCCGGCACAGGCGTGACTCAAGTGCCCAGGCCCGGCTTCTGATTGGCTCAGTGCATGTGAGGGGCGTTACCTAGCCTCTCCTCTTTCTTCCCGCCCTCTTAATTGATTCCATGAATGAAGGCACTGGGTCACAGTTACTTCCCCTTTTTGTTGTTGTTGTTCCCACTTTGAACTCCTGGTTGGCCCAACATATGGTGTGTGAGTCTCACTTGCAGGCTGAATCCAAGTGCAACGGGCAGATTTATTGATATTCCTACCTTCACCTGCTGTACATTAGGCCCAGGCGGGGCCCTGAGGACGACGTGGTGACTAAGGCAGACAAGACCACCGCTCTCCCAGAATTCACAGCCCATGAGACAGAAGGAGGAAGAACACTCAAATAAATAAATGGAACTATTTAATGGAGGACCAGGGGCTATGAGGAATAGCTGAAAGGAGGAGGGGGAGGGACTCGAGGGCCACAGGAGGCTTAGAGGTGGGGTTGAGTGGGCAGGAAAGGCCTCTCTGAGAAGGAACGCCTAAGGTACAAGAGGAGCCAGTCACCAGAAGATTCAGAGGAAAGAACTCCTCCAGAGGGAACAGTAAGTACAAAGGCCCTGGGGTGGGAAGGAGGTTGGTGAGAACAGGAACAAAAACAAGGGCAGTGTAGCTGGACTGGGGTTGGATCCAGATGCATAAACAGCACATACAACTGCACATATTCGAGCACATGCACAGTCTGCAAGCCAGCAAGTCCTCCTTATAATTTTTTCATTTTGAATGTTTTCAACATTTCCTTCACGTTAATAGCCCTGTGTGTGGCACTGGAGGGGACTCAGGGCAAGTGAATGAGGTGAAGACTTTGAAGAGTTAGGCTGAACGACTGAAGGATCTCTCTGCTGGAGGTTCCTTGGCTCGAACGTTCTTTGGCTGAGTGTTTCCCTTGGCTTTGCCAGGTCATCAGAAAAAGGTGAAAAAATGTAAGACAATGAAGAAAGCACTCACAATTCCAGACATATTCAGCCAAGTGGCCCGTGCTGAAAATTTCTCATCTGTGGCCCACTTGCTCTTGTTAGTGTTCCTGCCCTGTGGAGATGGAAGGGAGAGATGCCTTCATGATGTCTGCTCTGGGAGACCACTGGGGATGGGACCAAAGCCATAGCTGAGAGCTACAACCTTCCAGCTCCAGCCCATAAAGTCCTAGGATGGAAGAAATGCAGAGGGCGAGCACTTTAGGGAAGGCATGGGGCAGGAGGGTAGAAAGGACTCAGACAATGACCAGCCTTGATAGAGAAAGCCAAGAGATGGGACCCCCAGAGCAAGAGTCAGACCTGAACAGTAGTTTTCAAAGTGATCCCCTGGCTGGCAGTGTCAATATCACCTGGAAATCACTTAGAAGTGCAAATTATTGCCCATTCCCGGACTTACTGAATATCAAACCCTGGTGGTACCCAGCAATCTGTGTTTTAATACACCCTCCAGGTAATTCTGATGCAAACTAATGTTTGAGACCCACCAGACTAGAGGAAGGAAGGAGAAAGGGTGTAAGTGCCAAGGCTCCTCTAAGAGCTTCACTCCGACCTCTGGGCTTTGTCCTTAGGAGGTTCCTTGGATTCTGGAGGTACAGGGGCTCCTCAGCTGGGTCCTTCATGGGGTTTTATGTCCTGAAACAGTGGGAAAAATAATAAAATAGTGTCACCTAACCCAAAGAAAGACATTGAGTCTTCAAATCAAGTTGAAAGTACTTGCTAGGAATCATTTGCAGACATCTACACCTAAACCCAGATGATTATTATCAAAATCCTCAATTCCAAGAATAAGGACAAATTTTTACAAGCTGGTGGACTGAACAAACAAGGTTATTTATATGAAGAGAGAATGAAATAAGCTACAGATGATTAAGAGAAAATATGGGAATTTAATAACACAGTGGACATTTCAAATGATTAGAGAGGGAAAAAAGGAATGAATTCAGGCTGAGCGTGCTAGGGAAAACAATGAAAAGTAGAAAAGGGAAGCAATATTTTATGTGTAAACTAAGATGGAACGAATAAAAATAAGCAAATCAGTTACCATACTGAATGTGAATTTCCTAGATTTCCCTAACAAGTTAGAGATTTCAGACTACGAAAACAAAACACCAACATTTAGCCAGACGTTGCCTATAGGAGTATACCACTTAAACCAAACATCAACAACAACAACAAAACGTTGAGCATAGACAGCAACACACGATCAAAATCAAAGCAAAAAGCAGATAAAAGTAACAAAGAGACAATGAAAACTAAAGTGATAAAAAATACAATGTACCAAAGATATCTGTCACAAATATTTATCTGGTGAACTACATATCAGCTAAACTGTGAAAATGAAAGAAACAGACAAAACTAATTTTAATAAAGCCACTAGAAATACAAAGAGAAATTTATAAAACCAGAACGTGAGTGTGAGATTTAAATCTACCTCTCAGAAAATCTGAAAATAAAGTAGAAAAAGAATGTACAAAGATGTACAGGATTGGAATAATTTAACTTGTGAGTGCAATTTTAGAGTTATTTAGAAACTTACGCCCTAAAGTGGAGACCACACTTTCTTTAGTCATATCAAAAAATATTTACAAAATTCATCCAGAAACTGGCAACAAACAGAACTTTAGTAAATTCCAAAATGTAGAGTTCCTTAAATAATACAAAGAAATGCAGGAGTAAACAACAAGCAGAAGACAGAAAAATTTCTATTTGCAAGCTAAGAGATACTCTGAGAAACTACACTTGACTCAAAGAGAAAATCCAACGTGAGATTAAAATTTATTTAGAAAGCAGTGAAAAAGAAAAAGAACTTCAAGCTAAAAGTAAAGGACCATAGCCAAAGCTGAATTCAGAAGAAAATTATTAAATAAAGGAGACCTGAATATATAAATGACCTAAATACTAAACTTTAGATTTTAGATAGAAAAAAGGCAAGAATTTAACACATTTAATAAAAGTAAAGCAAATAGTAAAATAAATAAAACAAGGGGGACAGATGGTTTAATGTCTCCCTTTTAAAAAGTCAATTGCCCCAGGTGGTTTTATAGCTCAGTTTGGGATCACACCTTTATGGAACTGAAAATTCTTAATATCGCCAAATGTTTCCAGACCACAGAAAATGATAGATATGTTCCTAATTTACTCTATGAAGCTGGCTTAAATTTAATATGAAAACTTGTACACTGAAATAAATAACCCATCATAGACCAATTTCATTTATTACTATAGGTGCAACTTTTATAATTGGCAAGCAGAATTCACCATTATGACAAAAGAAAAATACATATGTCCAAATAGAGTTTATTCCAGGAATAATCTATCTATATAATTCAATAAATACTAGAAAATATGAGATGAAGTCACATTTGCAGAGCTTGTAATCGTCTGTCCAGAAAACCTAAACAACTGTAACAAAAAATATATTAGAATTCATTAGCAAATTTATAAAGATGCCTGGACACCAAATAAATATACTAAATAAATCACTTAATTCCATACCAGAAATATTATCCTATACTAGTTAGAAAGCACGTCTAAAAAATCCCTTTTGTCATAGAAAAAAAAATTATAAAATACCTAGAAATATATTGACTGTGAAAAGTGCAGGATCTAAAGTAAGTTACACAACTTATTGAATAACCTGAAAAAAAAATGAAAGACCAACATGTTTCCCCCCAAAATATAAAAAGTTTACTATCATTAAAATGTCAATAGAATCAAAAGGTAAACATATATTTATTGCAATTCTTTTTTTTTAAATTTTCACTTTAATGTGAGGAAATCTCAAAGTGTAAGTTCTTCTTTTTTTTTTTGAAGGTACGCTTTTTGGTGAGGAAGATTGGCCCTGAGCTAGCATCTGTTGCCAATCTTCCTCCATTTTCTCTTGTCTCCTCAAAGCCCCAGTACATAGTCATATATCCTAGTTGCCAGTCCTTCTAGTTCCTCTCTGTGGGATGCCACCACAGCATGGCTTGATAAGCTGCGTGTGGTCCCCGCCCAGGATCCAAACCAGTGAACCCCAGGACACCGATGTGGAGCTTGCAAACTTAACCACTCAGCTATGTGGCCAGCCCCTATTTATTGCAATTCTAATGACAATCACAGTGGAAGCTTTTCATTGAACTAGAAGAAATTTTAAAATTCATAAAGAAAAATAAACATTTAAGAATGACCAAGGAATTATAAATAATGTAGTCAGAGGATTCTTTGCTTTACAACATGTTTTAAAATTTCATTTATAAAACTAGCATAATCAAATCTGAATAATGTAGGTACAAAAACACTTATTACAATATACTGTCTACAAGAGACCCATTTTAGATTCAAGAATAAAAGTAGGTTGAAAGTAAAAAGACGGAAAAAGATACCAAGCAAACAGCAACCATAAGAGCTGAAGTGTCCATACTAATATCAAGACAATTAGACTTTAAGACAAAAAGTGTTAATGGAGATAATCAGAAATATTTTAGAGTGCTAAAATATCCATTTATCAGGAAGATATAACAATTATAAACATATGCACCTAAAACAGAGTCCCAAACTACATAAAACAAAAACTGACAGAATTGAAGAGGAAAATGGACAATTCAACAATAACAGTTAGAGACTTCAATACTCCATTCTAAATAATGGAGAGAACAACTAAACTCCACAGGGATACAGAACACTTGAACAACACTTGAATAAATCAGCTAGTCCTAAGTTACATCTATAGAGCACTCCACACAACATGGAATACATGTTCTTCACAAGCCCACAGGGATCTTTCTCCAGGATAGACCATAAAACAAGTATCAGTAAGTTTAAAAGGATTGAAATCATACAATGTGTGGTCTCCAAACACAATGAGATGAACTTAGAAACAACAGAAGGAAATTTACAAATATGTGGAAATTGAACAACACACTCCTAAATTGCCAGTGAATCAAAGGAGAAATCACAAGGAAAATCAGAAAGTTTGTGGTGATGAGCGGAAATGGAAGTCCATCATACCAAAATCTAGGACATGCAGATAAAGCAGTGCTTACAGTAAAATTTATAGCTGTAAGCGCTTCAGTTTGCTCAGATCAGCAACCTAACTTTCCACCTTGAACTATAGAAAAAAAAGAGTAAGCTAAACCCAAAAGCAAGCAGAAGGAAGGAATTATTAAAGATGAGAGTGAAAATAAATGAAACAGAAAACAGAAAAACAATAGAAAAAATGTAATGAAACCAAAAGTTGGTTTTTTGAAAAGACTCACCAGATTGACAAACCTTTAGCGAGACTTATCAAGAAAAAAGAGAGAAGACACAAAATATTAAAATGAAAAATAAAAAAGGGATATCACTATCAACTTTACAAAAATTAAAAGGATTAAAGGGGAATACTATGAACCACGTATGACAATAAATCAGACAGTTTACATGAAATATAAGAATTCCTAAAAAGATACAAATTACCAAAACCAACCCTAAAAGAAATAGAAAATCTGGATAGATAAAGATAAATTTGTAATTAAAAATAATCCCACAAAGAATAGCCCAAGCCCGGATGGCTTCGCTGGTGAATTCCACCAAACGTTAAAGAAGAAATAACAATCCTTTACAAACTCTTCCAAAATATGCAGGATGAGGGAACACTTCCTGACTTGTTATATGAAGCCAGTATTATTCTGATATCAAAGCCAGTCCACGAAATCTCAAGAAAACTAGAGACCAATCTCTTTCACAAATATACATGCAAAAATCTTTAATAAAATATTAGCAACCAAATACAGCAATACATAAAAAGGATTATGCAACATGACCAAGTGGGATTTATCCCAGAAATGCAAGATTGGTTTAACATCTGAAAATCAATTAATGTAACACAATGCTAAAAGAATAAATTTTATTTATTTATTTATTATTATTTTTTAAAGATTTTATTTTTCCTTTTTCTCCCAAAGTCCCCCAGTACATAGTGATGTATTTTTAGTTGTGGGTCCTTCTAGTTGTGGCATGTGGGATGCCGCCTCAGCATGGCCTGATGAGTGGTGCCATGTCCACACCCAGGATTCAAACTGGCGAAACCCTGGGCCGCCGAAGCAGAGCGAGTGAACTTAACCACTCGGCCACGGGGCCGGCCCCAAGAATAAATTTTAAAATCACACAATCATCTCAATGGATGTAGAATAAGCATTTGACAAAACCCAACACTCATTCATGATAAGAACTTTCAACAAACAAAGAATAGAAGGGAATTTCCTCAACCTGTTAAAGGCATGTACAAAAAATGCACATCTAACATCATACCTAATGGTGAAAGACTGAATGCTTTTCCACCAAGATAGGGAACAAGACAAGGATGTCCACTCTCACCAACTCTACTCAACATTGTACTGAAGATCCTAGCCAGTGCAATTTAGTCAATAAAAAGAAATAAAAAGCACCCAGATGGGAAAAGAAGAGGGAAATACTGTCTTGATTCACATTTGACTTAAATTTGTATGCAGAAAATTTTAAGTCTTCTTGTGGGGAAAAAAGAGACTAGGAGGACCCCAGCAACCATCACCACTGAGGATCCCAACAGCCCTCGAGCTGCTGTGGACACCCACATTGGCTGCCAAGGACCCCACAGTCTTCACCAACGGTGACTTCAGCTGATGCAGCTGCACAGAGACTGGGCCTCTGTGCCTCCCCAGAGCCGGAACCGACCCCACCAGCCAGGGCCCCAGCATCCACCCACAGGTAAAAGTCTTTCCCCAGCGAAGCCAGCCCATAAAGTCTGGAGATGACTGCTCTCTCAGATGTGCAGATATCAGTGCAAGGCTACAAGAAACACAAAAATCAAGGACACATGACACTACTAAAAGAATACAATAATTTTCTAGGAATCGACCTCCAAGAAAATTCTAAGGAATCCACAAATAACTAATAGAACTGAGTCCAGCGATAATGCAGAATGCAAGATCAGTACACAAAAATCAACTGTATTTCTACATGCTAGCAATGAATAAGCCAAAAATGAAATTAAGAAAATGACTCAATTCATAAGAGGATTAAAAAGAATATAAAATAAACAAAAGTAATAAATTACAAGACTGTACATTGAAAACTAGGAATGATTCCTGAAAGAATTTAAAGAAGATCTAAACAAATGGAGTGACCAAATGGAGTGACATCCCATGTTTGTAGATTAGAAAACTCAATATTATTAAGATGTTGATACTCTCCAAATTGATCTAAATATTTGCTTCAATCTCTATCAAAACCCCAGCTGGCTTACTTTTTTGCAGAAATTGGCAAGCTGATCCTAAAATTCCTGTGGAAATTAAAAGGACTTAGAATAGACAAGAAAATCTTGAAAATGTAGAACAAAATTGGAGGATTTACAATTCCCAATTTCAAAACCTGCTTCTGATTAGAAAGCTGCAGAAATCCAGACAGCGGGGTACTGACATAAGGATAGAGATGTCAACGGGACAGAACTCACAGTCGAGAAATAAACTCATACTTCTGGTTAACTGACTTTTGACAAAGTTGGCAAGACAATTCAGTGGGGGAAGGAGATTCCTTTCAACAGATGGTGCTGAGACAACTGGATATCTACATGAAAAGAATGAATATGGACCCTTACCTTAAAAATTAAGCTATACAAAAATTAACTCAAAATGGATCATAGACATCAGAGGTAAAACTCTAAGACTCTTAAAAGAAAACAAAGGAGCAAATATTCATGACGTTGGGTTAGGCAATGATTTCTTAGATATCGCAAGTACAAGCAATAAAATCTTTTATATGATAAATTGGGCTATGCATCTGTGGATGGGGCTCAAGTACAGCCAGCATATTCTGGACTGACTCCTGATTGGTTCCAGGAGTGGAGAGGGTGGGATTTATTTATTCCTTTTACGTAAACATATCAGGAGCCCACTGCACACCAGGCCCTGTCTGTGCTGGACTGGGTCAAGTGGTGACCCAGACAGACAAGGCCATGGCTCTCTTGAGGTTACAGTCCATGGCAGAGGCAGAGGATAAACACTGAAATAAATAAATGAGGTGGTTTCAGAGCTGACCAAGGGAGTAACTAGAACAGCAGAGGAGAGGGAGGGTGACATGAGGTGGAGGGTCAGGGAAGCCCTCTTCGAGGAGAGCACATTTGAGCTAAGGATAAATCCAGTGTGAGAAGATCTAGGGGGAAAGTTCCAAGCAGGAGGAACAGCAAGTGCAAAGGCCCTGAGGTGGGAAGGAAGTGGTGTGTTCCAGGACAGTGTGGCTGGAGTGTGGTGAGGCAGGCAGGCAGGAGATCAGAAGGTAGGAGGAGACCAGGCAGGGCATGAACATCTTGGTGGGGATTTGATTTTATTCCAAGCTCTGTGGGAACCTGTCAGAGGACATAAACTGAGGAGGGATGTGATCTGATACACATTTTCGAGGTTCTTTGGCCGCCCTGAGCAGAATGGAGAGGGGATGCAGCAGGTTCCCACTCTTTTTATAGGTACAGAGTCTGGAGACCTCATGCCTAGGAAGAAAGGGACAAGGCCCAGATTGTGTGGGCTCTGGGCATGGCAGGGTTGTGTTTGGAACAGAGAAGATCCCCAGGGAATGTCAGGTGAGAACAAGTCATGTGAGACTATGAAATTGTGTGTGTCCTTCTGTGTGTGTGTGTGTGTGTGTGATATGTTGATGGACTCACCCGTGCCCTTTGCCTCCTAGGAAGTCATTGACCCTCTTTGCCCAGTAGGATGGGCACTGGAGGTGGGGGCTGAGTAGGACAGCACCAGGGTGTCCTTGCCTCTACAGCTCCAAACAATGTCACGGGCCATCAAAACAGAGCCCATATGCAGTCTTGCAAATACACAATCACAACCAAACACAGTCATGAACTTATCTACATGAAAAGCACATGTATTTCTCTCTCTCTGTCTGTCTCTCTTACACATACACACACTCCACAAACCAGCAGATCCCTCTTCGAATTTCTTGGTTCTAAAGTTTTCAAGATTTCCTCTCCAATAAAATCCCCATTGTAAAGAGCTAGAGGGAATAAAAGCAGTTAAACCCACTACTTTATGGTGACCCCTTTGGGTGAGCGAGCGGTGACTATGACTGGCTCAACAACCTCTTGGCTGGTGGGAATCCTGCCTGGAGGGTCTCGTCACTAGAGAGTCCTTTGCCTGGTGGGTCCATTGCTGATGTGTCCCTTGTCCACAGAGTTTCTTAGCGGGAGGGTCTGTGACTGATGTTCCCTTTGGCTTTGCCACGTCAGCAGAGAAAGATGAAAGTATGCCTGAGGAAAGCTCTCCAGATTCTGCATATTCTCATCCAATTGGCTCAAACAGAAAAATGTTCAGTTCTAGCCCAGTTATTCTTCCTCTTATTTATCCGGTCAGTGGTGATGTGACGGAGATGTGATTTAATGAAGGAACGTGGTGAGAGAGGGGAATCATTGACGACCGCAGTAGGGACAGCGCCAGGGCTGAAGGCCACAACCCCCAACCCCAAGTCCCTAAGATTAGGACAGAAGACAATGCAGGGAGTGGGGACTTTAGGAAGGGGCTTTGGGTGTGTGTGTGTGTGTGTGTGTGTGTGTGTGTGTGCGCGCGCGCGCGCAAAGGGCTCAGGTAATGACCAACCTTGAGAGAGATGCAGAGGGTTTGGACTCCCCAGACCTCCTTCAAGGGGTCTTGATTGACTAAATGTCACAAGGGATCTCAAATTCTCTCCTTTTAAATACGGGCCGACATCCAGCCTTTTTCTTGAATTTTAATTCCTAATCGGCTCATTGATTATCCTTGGCAGGGCTCTCAGCATATTTCCCATTGGTGATTAGCTGTCGACGCTAGGGGATGGGCCTTAAATGTGCCCCCTCCACGCGGGCTAGATCACGTGGCTGGGGACTGTTAAGTGAAGCCATGGGGGAGTGGGAAGGATCAGGGCCGGGGTGGCGAAGGCATGGCTTCAGGAGGCAACAGAGGAAGCCTGAAGGCGCACTTCGAGAGGGAGGGGCCAGCGTCCTTGAGGAAAGGGGCGGGGCTTCAGGGAAGAGGGCGTGGCCACTAGCCGTTAGAGAGCCTCCCAGGCTTTGCTCTAAGAGGCTGGGGAGGTGAGGGAGAGCAGGAGAAAGGCCAGACTGACAGCTGCTGGGGCAGTGAGATGAGGGAGCTCCGTCAGAGTCTCCTGGAGGGCTTCTTACAACAGTTTTCTGAGCTACAACCGCAGAGATTGATTTAGTGGGTCTGAGGTGAGGCCAGTGAATTTGCGTTTCTAACAAACTCCTAGATGTCACGCTGCTGGTCCGGAGACCACAGTTTGAGATCCCCTGGGGGAAGCCCCCTGTTTCGGCAGGCTGCCTGGGGAAGAAAGAAAAGAAGCAGGGCTCCAGTCTCTGAGATTGGAGAAGACCCATGGGCCTGGGGAGAACCAGGGGCAGCGAAGCTATTCCACACCCCCACCAGCAGAGCAAGGTCTTAAATCCACCCAGATCCCACCTTAAAGCTGCCTTTTTAATGGAAAAAAAAGAACTACAACTGTTTGACTATGAATAACTTTCAACTTACTATTGGCTGTGATTTCTTGGTAACCATTTTGCATGCTAGAGAATTCTTGGAATGGAGAAATCTGACATCCAAGATGTTTTCCAAGGGAGTCTGCATTTTTATACATACTAAATTTAACAATTGACCTAATGATGAAATTGGTTATTATTACATTCAATAAATCAGGTTATTATGACATTTATTCAAACTTTTATTAATTCTAAATATTCAGTCAATAATTGTGGGGCCAAGTTGTGTGTGTTTGTGGCTTTTGTTTCCAAAAGGTAATCTTTGATTTTTAAAAACAATTTATTGAAGTATGACATGCATACAGAAAAGTGCACATCATAAATGTACAGCTCAAATCTTCTCGAACTGAATACACACATGTAACCAGCATTCACCCCTCCCTCCCCCATCCATGTGCCTCTTCTATTCTCTGCTCCCCAAGGGTAATCATCAGAGACTAGTTTAGCCTGCTGTTGTACTTTCTACAATATGTGTCTGCAGAAAGCTCCTTTTGCTCACCTTTAAGTCTGTGAAATTCATCCACGTAGCTGTAGGTAGTTGTGGGTCATTCATTCCCATTGCTGTGTGGTATTCCATTGTGTACATACACCTCAATCTATTTTGGCATTCTACTGTTGATGGGCATTTGGGTAGTTTCCAGGCTGGGGTGATTATGAATAAAGCTGCTATAAACATTCTAGCACATCTTTTGGTGAATTTATGTATGCGTTTCTGTGGGTATAAATCTACAGATGGAATTGCTGGGTTATTGGAAAAACGCTTTTCAGATTCTGCTCTTGACTTTTCCATAGTTGCCATGAGAAAATCATCACCTGTCCACAGAAATCAGCAGCCACAATCCGGGCTGCTGGTGTCCAAGAGTCAGGGAGCAAGCAGCTGCCTTTGAACATTCACTCACTCCTCCAGCCTTCTGCCTTCAAACTTCCAGAATTACATAACTATAATTTAGAGAGACTGCTTACTCTAGATGTTGCTTTTCTTGCTGTGTGGAGGGACAACAAGCAGGGGCAAACAACCAGGGCTCTGTGCTGCCTGGGACGCTCATGTGGGGCTCAGCCATCCCCCAGCTCCTGACATTCACCTGGACTGGCATGGACTGCAGCCTGGCCTTGATCCTTCTCCAGTACAACTAGAAAAGCCAGCTAATCTTCCCCAAGTTTAGAACTTAACACATGTATCCTCTGAACATAAATTATTGGAACAAGATGGACTAGGAATTTGAAATAATCATGGTCAGTACACTTAAGGGGATAAAAGAATATCCTAACAACATGAATCAAGAATAATAAGTCTTCAGAAAACCAAGTGTTAATAAATAACTATGAAAAATAGAATTGGAATAAAGAACCAAAGAGATGGGATAAAGAGTAGGATGGATACAGCTGTGTTGGAAAGTCAGACAGAGGAACTCTTCCAGAAGATTAAAAAGGCAGAAAGGGGATATTAAAAGGCAGTAAAAACCCCCAATAACCAAGTAATATGGAGGATGGACATAGAAGAGTCAACCTAAGTTTGCTTCCATTTCAGGGAGATTTAGCGGAAGCGGGAAAAGATTGCAAGTTTTGATTCTGCACTGTTGAACTAGAAGTCACTACTGAACTTCCAACCTCAAGACCTATTCCAAGCCTTTCCCTGCTGCTAACAGCCACTCCAGGTTAGTGCCAGCCCTGAACAATGGTGACAGCTGCCCAACTGTCTCTTTGCTTCAAGTCTGCCCCACCCCACATCCACCCTCCACCCAGAAGCCAGACTGGACTTTTAAAAAATATAGACCATGAGCCAGTCCTGATAGTCTAGTGGCTAAAGTTTGGTGTGGTCCACTTCAGTGGTTCGGGTTCGGTTCCCAGGCACAGAACCACACCACTCATCTGTCAGTAGCCAGCTGTGGAGGTGGCTCACATAGACACACCAGAAGGACTTACAACTAGAATATACAACTATGTACTGTGGCATTGGGGGTGGGGGAGGAGAGAGGAAGGTTGGCAACAGATGTAGCTCAGGGCTAATCTTTCCCAGCAAAAAAAAAAAAGAGAGAAAAGAAAAGAAAAAAAATACAGACCACAGGATATGTCTCCCTTGTTTAAATCCTCCAATGCCTTTCCTTCACACTTAAAATCCAAACATCTTCCTATGGCCTACAAGATGTTGGAACATCTGGCCACTGCCCTGTCTCCAAACTCGTCTCTTAACCCTCTCTCATTGCTAAACTCCTCAGAGCCTTTGCACTTGCTGTTCCTTCTGCAGGGACTCCCTTCTCTACATCTTCAATGCAGAGGCATCTTTCCATCCTACAAATCTTGGAGTATCCCCATCTTCAGTAGCACCCACCTATTACTGTCTCATCACTCTATTTCCTCTGTAGTGCTTACTCCCATCTGAAATTATCTTATTTACTTATTCCTTGTTTATTTTCTTCTCTTCTGTGGGATAATTTAAGCTCTATAAAGCAGGAATTTGTTCTGTCTTGTTCAATGCAGCAATCTTGGGCCTAGAACAGTACCTGGCACACAGTAAGTGCTCAGTAGATGTTTACTGAATGAAAGAATGAAGCCTGAGGGAACACACACACGGAGAAAAAGAAGGATCATCCAGAAGGCGTAAATCTCATATGATTTATTATCCTCAAAAGTGCCAGCGGAGGGGAAACTTTGTCTAGGGACAGAGTCAGGGCAAAGCGTCTTCAAGGGGCAAGGAGGGCCCTCCATCCCTGGCATTCTGAGGGAGAGGGGACCAGGTCAGCCTCAGGGTCTCCTGGATTGTGGAGGCATCTGTCACCAGGCACAGTGGATGGAGGGAGTGAGGAACATGAACAGCAGTCCCAGGGTGACACTCATGATGCCTGTGGCCAAGGCCATGTTGGAATTCCTCTCTGCCCTGACTCTGTCTCCACAGCCGTTGGCATCCTGGGTCTGCAAGGATGGGGGAGGTGGGTTGGGGGGAGTGTAGATGGAGGAGCTGAGCCAGGGAAGAGAGGAGTCCTTGGCTGAGGTTGGGCTGAAGGGAAGTCAGAGGGGCCTTCCTTAGGGAGAAACCTGGAGCTAGCGTGGGGATGAAAGTTGGGATAGGACCCAGGGAGAAGGGGGAGCAGGGAGTGGGGAAGAAGACAAAAGCCACGGTGAAATAAAAACAGGGTTCTGGGAAGAAGCAGAGTGGTGGACTGTAAGAGGGGCAGGGTAGGTTCCTGGAGAGAAGGGGAAACAAATGTGGAGATGTCCCTCGGGGAGACTGGGATAACCATGGGGAGAAGGCTGGGGCCCTGGGAGGAAGCGGGGAAAGGACTGGGTTAGGAAATAGAGGGATACGCCTGGGATGAGGGACAAGGGGTTGTGCCTCATCCTGATAGAGAAACAGGGGCTGTGATTCCCAGAGGGAAACAGAGAGGAGGGACATGATGGACAGAAACAGGAGGTCCTCCACAGGAGGGTTCATGGGGTCTCCACAGACATCACCAGGTGACCTCATGAGGCCTGCAGAGGCTGGGGAGCTGCAGCTATACACTTCAGGCCTGCAGCGGAGAGACCAGCAGAGACGGCGTCTGCAGACAGCAAGTGGGGAGAGGGGACAGCTGAGACACTGAGGAACGGGGATGGGCTGAAGTGACCGCACCAGTTGGGAGAGACCTGGAAGCTGACCCTGGCCAACCAGCAAGGGTCACACAGACCCTAGTGACGATGACTCCAGTATTCATAAAACACTTGCTGTCCCATCCCCGTCACTTCCCTCCTGTATCATTTAACTCTCTCCCTAATCATCTGGGGTGTCCCACTGCCTGCCTGTAGGCCCCTCACTGCTGCGATGATCTACATATCTCTTTCCACCTCCCATAATGCCCTTGCATGGCCCCATGATCCCCACACTATAACCCTCCCTCTGTCCACACATCACCCCCTCCCTGTGCCTCAAATCCCTTTCCTATCCACCATAACCTCCTCCCCATCTCATCCTAACATTCCCTGTGCCCCTTAACTCCCTGTTCCCACAACCCCCTCCCTTTCCTGGTAACTTCCTCCTCATCCCCATAATTCCATATCCACCTAGCCCTCCCAGTCTCCCCACAACCCCCTGGCCATCCTCCTTTCCTGCCCCCGCCCCCCCCCCCCCCCCGCCTTTAACATCCCCACAGTCTCTGGTCAGTCACCCAATTAATTTAAGGTCCCAACCATCCCTCTAGGTGGCCAGGGAAGTGACCTCTCTCACCCACTCTGCCTTGACTCTGCTTTCCCTTGGGCATTGTGATTGGCGCCTCTCATATAGGGGGGCAGAGTTTCAAAGCTGTTTTTTTTAGTCTGAGCTTCTGATTGGTTCAGTGAATATAGAGGGCCCTCCTCATCTCCTGAGTGGCCTGATGAGTAAAGGAAGTAGAAATTCAGATACTTGCTTTTCCTTTCTCAAACTGAACCACAGATTGTTTGCATCTGTATAAAATGGGCGGGCCTCTGTAACCTGCTTTTTCCAAGTCTGACCTAGAGATGGGTTCCATGAGTGTGAAGGGTGGGATTGACTAATTCATTCCATATAGACTTACTTGTGCTTGGCCTGTGCTGGGCTCTGGGAACCAAAAAGTGACCAAGACAAACAAATCTAGGGCTCTCATGGAATTCACAGTCCATGGGGGAAGACAGAAGATAAACATTCATATGAACAACTAAATAAGAGAATTTTTCAGGTGGCGCAAAGTACTCTGGAAGGAAAGAAATAGAAGGATGTGATAGAGAGGGATGTAGGAAGGAAACTTACGGGGAGAGGGGAGAGGGGTGAGGGAGGTCGGCAGGTTTCCCTGAGGAGGGGACATCTGAGCTGAGACCTGAAAGCTGAGAAGGAGCCAGCCCTGAAAAGATTTGGTGGAAAGAGTTCCAGATGGGGGAACAGTAAGTGCAAAGGTCCTGAGATAGGA
Source organism: Equus przewalskii (assembly GCF_037783145.1). NCBI lineage: Eukaryota > Metazoa > Chordata > Mammalia > Perissodactyla > Equidae > Equus > Equus przewalskii. Next base: position 6,734,100 of record NC_091839.1, read on the forward strand.
AGGAGCCTGGTGTGGTTGAGGGACAGAAACAATGCCAGTACGGCTGGAGTATGGTAAGGGAGGGGCAAGAGGCAGGAGGTGAGGAAGAAGAGGAGGGCTGGGGCCTGCACACCTAAGTGAGGACTTGGGGTTCGATTCTGAGTTGTGGGATTGTTTTGAAGGGTTTAAGCCAGGAAGAGTGCGATACGATTTATGATTTAGACTTTAGAGGCTTTGGGCTGAGGTTTGATGAATGCACAGTGGGCGGGGGATAGAGGAGCAGTATGTTCCTACTCTTCCTGTGGGTTCAAAGAGAAAACTTCAGGGTCCAGGCATGGGGCAGGGGTGTCTGGCATAGGGAAGGTCTCAGGGAAAGTCAACCCAGAAGCGAGTGGGGCAGCAGGACCTTGGAATCTCAAAGCCCTTCCCTCATGGATTCCTGGTTGGTTCCATGTCAACAGCCCTCCAATCTTGAGGACTCCTGCCCCACCCTTGAATTTTAACTCCAGATTGGCATATTATAGTCTCCCGGAGCTGTCTGTCCCCATTACTCATGGGTGATTGGCTGTGTCTCCTGGGGGGCAGGCCTTTCGAGTGCCCCTCCTGAAGCATCCCCCAGTTGAGACTTGCAGGGTGGTCTCAAGGTCAGGAGAAGCCACTGGGGTGGGAGAAGGAGGCCATTCAGAGTGAAGTGAAGAGCAAGTGGAAAGGTGAGAGGTCAGCAATGGAAGCCCGAAACCTGAGAGTCAAAGGAGGATATTTTCAAGAAAAGGAACCCCATTAACAGTGCCTGTTGGACTGGAAAACCTTTCTCATGGAGCTCTTAGGAGGTTCTCTGTGGCCTTGCTCTCGGCAGTTGTAGAAGAGCAGTCTGACGACACCAGACTCCGGGTGCTTCGGACACAGAGAATAGATGCCTCTGTCCACAGGGTGTCTGAGGGGGGGCGAAAAGAGCAGGGTGCCAACCCATCCCCTGGAGAAGATGGACCGTGGACCCGAAGAGAACCAGGAACTGTGCAAGTCTCCATCCCCCACCAACACGGCGACTGTGTGAAATGCACCCACATTCCACCTTAAACATATGTGTTTATTAGTTTTGTTTTTGCTGCCAAGCATTTGAAATAAACTTTTATGACTTTGAATTTGAACATTCCTGTATGATTAACACTGAATTTACTGAGTGTCGAATGAGGGAATTCACGTAACACAAAGGAATCTGACCTACAAAGTGTTCTCAAACGTTTACAAGGACCAAGCTGAACGATTTAAAAATCGATATTATTTTTTTTTAAGATTTTATTTTTTTCCCTTTTTCTCCCCAAAGCCCCTCAGTACATAGTTATGTATTCTTCATTGTGGGTCCTTCTGGTTGTGGCATGTGGGACGCTGCCTCAGCATGGTTTGATGAGCAGTGCCATGTCCGCGCCCGGGATTCGAACCAACGAAACACTGGGCCGCCTGCAGCAGAGCGCGTGAACTTAACCACTCGGTCAAGGGGCCAGCCCCCCAAAATCTATATTATTTTTGATGGAACTAAACTTCTTTGGATTCTTATTTTGTAGTGCTTTGAAGGTAACAAATTGTTTGCAGAGCTAAAACCTTTCTAGGCCTTGGAAAGTTCCCAGACTGAGCACTGCGTCCAGAAGAGGAGGAAGAGTTTGAACCCCTATATTTACCACAAACCTAGAGGAGAAAAACTATCGTGCCTTCCAATGCCTGGTGACGGGCCAGCGCTCCAGAGTCGTAGCTCCCATTGTGGTAGGACTAACGGAAGAGGAGGAGGAGACCTTTAACAAAAACATCAGGAGAATTCTCCAAAATGTGCCAATAGAGTAGAAAAAGAAAAACCTGGAGCTAGGACTTGTTGTCAAGTTTTGTTGATTTGATTTAAGCTTGTTGGTTTGACTTTGGAACTGTGTAAATATTTTATATAGTTATTTTTTTAAATTGATAACTAAAAGGCAATCCTTAAACATGAACATAAAATTAAACAAAAGAACGTAAATGAGAACCAGACAGAAAGGAATTATTCCAAGTGACTTTAAACACAGTGCTTTGACTTTACAGCCCTAGTGGACATGCTCTAAGAACAAAAAGACCAATAAGAGAATCTCGGGCTGCTTTCAGAGGTCATAATTTTGGCGGTAGTATTAATATTGTTATTCTGAGATTGCTGAAATAAATTGGATAAAGTAAACAATTAGATGATATTCTAATTCTATTATTCCTGGTGTCACTGTGAACTCGGATTTTTGGCACAAGAAAAGAGATGCATGTAAAATGAGACAGCTTAGGTAAAAACTGTAGCCTTGAGTTTGAATTGCAAAAAATGATATAGACTCTTGTTATAGTTTATCCTAAAAATGTTTTCTAGTTCTGACCCTGAAAAGACTTAGAAACAATGACCTACTCTAGTCCTCAGATTGTGATTTTGGCATTCTCACAGGCAAGGAAATAAAACACAAAATCCAGCAACTGCCAAAGATGGGGACTGTGACAAACCATCCCCCACTTTTAGCTGATACATCAAAGAGCTAAAACCTCAGCTTAAAGGTCAAACGTAAGGAAATCAGCTCAAACACAGACTTGTAGCCTGGCTTCACCCATCATCTGATGTACAGGCTTCACCCATCAACCTCAGGTGTTGTACTTAGAGATCCCAGACTGACAGCACTCCTGTGCCTCGCAGAAACAAAAGGAAATCCACTCTGCAGGAAAATGGCATGATTCTAGGCCTCAAATTATTCTTAGAAATATTTTTCAAATACAGTACCAAATTCATAAAGATAACCTGGCCCATATGCAGACAAGAATCCATGAGGGACAAAAAGCAGAAACAAGAGAAAATAGAAACAGAATCATGCACACGTCAGATATTGGCATTATTAGATACAAGTAGGCTAACTATGTGCAGAGAAATAAATATGTTTGAAAATTTTAGTGGAGAAATTGGAAACTACTTGAGGTGACAGAGATTTGAAAGAAAACCAAACAAATTCTAGAACTGAAAAATATCAGTAATTGATATTAAGAATGCCATCAGTGTGATTAACAGGAGATTAGACACAGATGAAAAGACAAATAGTAACCAGAAGATAGGTCAGAAAAAATAAACCACAGCATAGAGGAAAAAAGAGGAAGTTATAGCATATATGTGACTAGAATCCCAGAAAGAAGAGAAGAGAATGGTGAAGAGGAAACATTTGAAGAAACAATGACAAAAAGTTTTCCAAAACTAATGACTAATATCAGTCCTTGGACCAATAGAAGAAGTACAATGAACCCCAAACAAGATAATTACAGTTCAAATCTAATTCTATTTTGGGAAAACTGCAGAAAACTATTTCTGGCAAAGAGGAAATATTAAAAACAGTTCCCTCAATGGAGTGACAGATTGATGGCTGACTTCTAAACGGCAACAAAATGAAGCTTAGAAGATGATAGAATGATATCTTTAATGTCTGAAAGAAATTAACTGCCAATGAAACATTACATGAGCAGCAAAAATATTCTTCAAGAATGAAGAAACCATGTGCCTGTGGTGAGACCCTGGAGCCACAGGAGAGCACACGGATAGTGAGGGCTCCTGTAGCTGCTTGTCAGCCCAGATCACTGGCCGGCACTGCTGGGCTCACCTGCAGCTATCGCCTCCAGCTGTGCACCTGCACGCCACCAGCCCCACTCTCCTCACCAGCCTCCACTGCCATGCACCTGTGGTGAGATTCTGCAGCCACAGGAGTGCATGCCAAGAGCCAAGACCCCTGCAACTGATAGCGTGTCCACAGTTGGCCCTGGCACTTGCTGCTGGTCCTGGCTCTCATCACTATGTGTGTGTCTGCAACTGGTCCCTGCCACTACACAGGCATCCACAGCTGGCCCCCACAGCCAAGGCTCAAGCCACATTACTGGGTCTGGCCAACACAGCTCCCTGCCCTCATCCCTAACCACTAGACATATGGGTGCTTCTGAGGCCCAACAGCCTTTCCAGCCACTGCAGACCAGCCCCCCCCCCCCAACACACACACATAGCACTCCCAAGGACAATACAGTTGTCGGTGTTGTGGACCCAGTGGCCTGAGCCATTGAGACATCACGTCCCCAGACACAGAGCTACCACATACCCCTGCACTTGGCACTTTGCACCACTACACCTGGGATCATAGCATGCTCCAGCGTGCCCTGCAACTGTAGGTAAAGGTCTTTCCTCACCAAAGTCAGGCCCTAAAGTCTTGAAGAGGTGACTACTTCTTCAAGTGAGCAGGCACCTATGAAAGGCTAGAGGGGTCACAAAAAATCAGGGAAATATGACATCAACTGTAAAAAAGACAAGAGATAACAAATGCTGACAAGGATGTGGAGAAAAGGGAAGCCTGGCGCACTGATGGTGAAATGTAAAGTGGTACAGCCACCACGGAAAACAGCATGGCGGTTCCCCCCAAAATTAAAAGTAGGACCTCCATATTATCCGGCAATTCCACTTCTGGTATATATCCAAAGGAAATTAAAGCAGGATATCGAAGAGATATCTGCATTCTCATGTTTATTGCAGCATTATTCACAATAGCCAAGACATGGAAACAACCTAAGTGTCCATCAACAGAGGAATGGATAAAGAAGATGTGGTGTATATATAAAAAATGGAATATTATCCAGCCATAAAAAAGGAAATCCTGCCATTTGTAACAACATGGATGGACCTTGAAAGCATTATGCTAAGTGAACTAACTCAGACAAAGAATGACAAATAGGGTATGATCTCACTTAAATGTGGAATCTAAAAAGTCGAACTCATAGAAACAGAGATGCTGGTTTCCAGGGGCTGGGGAATGAGGTAAATAGGGAGCTGTTAGTCGAAGTGTACAAAACTTTCAGTTATAAGGTGAATAAGTACCAGGAATCTAACGTACAGCATGGTGACTATAGTTAACAATTCTGCGTTGTATACTTGAAAGTTGCTATGAGAGTACATCTCAAATGTTCTCACCATAACAAAAACAACCACAAAATGGTAATGTGAACTGAAGGGTATGGTAAATAAACTCATTGTGGTAAACATTTTGTAATATATATGTGTATCAAATCATCACATTGTACACCTTAAACTTACACAATGTCATATATCAATTATGTCTCAATAAAGCTGGGAAAAAATCTCTATCTGTATGTGTATATGCACAAAAACACCTGGAAGTTTGGGATGTGAGGTGACAAAAAAAAGAATGAAAGTAAAATGAAGGCATTCTTAGTCAAACAAAAACTGAGACTCCTCCCCCTGTCCTTTTCTCGCTTCTCTGGCCAGAACCAGATAGCTGATATCCATGTTCTCACCGGAGGAATGATGCTGACATCATCTGAACTCACTGACTCAATCATACCATCCCTAAAAATAGGGCAGCTGGAGATTGTGTTCCTTCCATTGCGGTGCAGCGAAGTTACAAAGCACCATATGAATTATCATTCTCCTCCCAAACCAAAACTTAGTCTAATTAAAGCTCTAGATCTAACCATTAGCTAATAGGAAATGTGGGAGACAGAGGAATGGAGACATGTTAATCCAACCTTGAGGACACAATCAACACCAAATCCAGAAAGTGTAGGGTTTATAGGACAAATGATCCAGATTCTTCAACAAATAAATGGTCTAAAAGTGGAGGGAAAACTTTTATAGATTAAAAGACTACATATATTCATATACTATAACTATATTTCATAATGTATTTATTCAATATATTATACTTATATAATAGATAATATAATATATAATGTATTACAACATATATACATATATGTATATACATATATAGATACATAATATATACAGCATAATTCCTCCATACGTGTAATGTATAATATATTATACATTATATATTATTATATTATATTTATTCTATTCTATCTCGTGCTGATTCAAATACACATAGTAAAAAGAGTTTCTGGTTTCTGGTTCTGCACGTAAGGAGCCTGGAAGTCACCACTCCATCTTAACAACAAGTAAAAGGCTGAACCACCTGAAAAGTCACCAACTCTTCTTAGATCTGTTAAGAGTAACAAGGTCTCGGGGCAAACTACTGCCCCCTACCAACAGGTGAATACAGAGAATCACAACTTACTGGAGCAGAAACTCACAAGCTGAAACCTCTGAGGGGACCAATTCTGGGGTAGGAGAACTAGAATTGTCACTGATGAAATGTGGGGGCTCAGAGTGAACAAATCTGAGAGTTAAAAACTGCACTCATAGCGGCCCCCCCCCCCCGCCCCATTTTTGTGAGTTTTACCTCCAGGAGCTTGATTAGGTTCTCACAGCAAATACCAGAGAAAAATCTCCTCAAGCTTCCAGTAGGGGGAGAGGAAAAGGAACCATTTTGAAATATGCCATTGAAATATGCCAGAGCATTCTGTTCTTCACAAGGTCTGCCATCAGGAGAAACCACACAACCAGAGCCTAACCTACTGGGGCTCTATCAGAGATTAACTGACCTTGGGGGAGGGAAATGCCGAGCTCCAGCTGGCTCCACCCTTCCACACAGGAGAAGGGAAATACTCAACCCAAGCCCACTCTAGCCATCCTATTCTACCTAAGGTGGGGAAAAGCACTGAGGAGCATTTGTGAAGTTCACAGTTCAGGCACATAGGCTCATGAAAAGACTGAGACCTAATCATAGGATTATAGAATGCTTCCCATCCCTCCACATCTTCTTGCCACAGTACTAAAGGCCGATTTACAGCAGTTAGTTTTACCTAGTACATCATGTTCAGCCGTCAAGAAAAAATTATGACATACTAAAATGCAAAAAACACAGTTTGACGAGACAGAGCAAGCATCAGAACCAGACACTGGCAGCGCTGTTGGAATAAGCAGACTGGGAATTTAGAACAACTATGATTAATATGTTAAGGGATCTAATGGATAAAGAAGACAGCAAGCAAGAACAGATAGGCAGTGTGAACAGAGAGACGGAAATCCTAAGAAATAACCAAAAAGAAATGCTAGAGATAAAACACTGTAACAGAAATGCAGAATGTCTTCGATGGGTTTATTAGTAGACTGGACATGGCTGAAGCAAAAATCTCTGAGCTTGAGTATATATCAATAGAAACCTCCAAAACTAAAAAGCAAAGAGAACAAAGACTGAAAAAAATAACCAAAACAGAATATCCAAGAACTGCGGGGCAACTACAAAAAGTATAACATTATTATAATGGGAATACAAAAAGGAAAAGAAAAAGAAAGGAACAGAGTAAATCTTTGAAACAGTAACGACTGAGAATTTTCCCAAAACTGGTGTTAGACACCAAACCACAGATCCAGGAAGCTCAGAAAACACCAAGCAGGATAAATGCCAAAACAAACAAAAATACTACAACCACACATTGATATTAAAACTACTAAAAAATCAAAGATAAAGAAAAAATCCTGAAAGAAGCTAGAGGAAAAAACACCTTATCTGCAGAGGAACCAAGAGTAGAATTACATCCATCTTTTCCTGAGAAACCAAGTAAGGAAGAAGAGTGGAGTGGAATATCTAGCACTGAGAGAAAAAAAACCCACCATGGGGTAAAATTCTGTACCCCAGAAAATTATCCTTCAAAAATTAAGGAGAAATAACAACTTTCTCAGACAAATAAAAAGTGAAAGAATTTGACAGTGAACAACATACTCAATGGTGAAAGACTGAAAGCTTCTCCTTCAAGATCAAGAAGAAAGCAAGGATGCCCACTTTCATGACTTTTATTCAACATATTACTGGAAGTTCTAGCCAGAGCAATTAGGGAAGAAAAAGAAATAAAAGGCATCCAAATTGGAAAGGAAGGAAGAAATAAAACTATCTCTGGTCTCAGATGAGATGATCTTATCTGTAGAAAATCCTAAAGATTACACACACACACACAAGAATGTTAGAACTAATAAGTGAATTCAGCAGAGCAGCAGGATACAAAATCAACAAGCAAAAATCAGTTGCATTTTCACACACTAACAATGACCAATCCCAAGAGGAGAGTTAAAAAACAATTTCATTTACAAAAATATTTATAAGAACAAAATACTTAGGAATTAACTTAACCAAGAAGGTGAAAGACTTGTACAGTGAAAACTGCAAGACATTGCTGAAAGAAATTAAGGAAGACATAAATAAATAGAAATATCCCCTATTCATGGATTGGAAGACTTAATATTGTTAAGATGTCAATATCACCTAAAATGCTCTACCAATCATTGTGATCCCTATCAAAATCCCAATGACGTTTCTTACAGAAACAGAAAAACCCATCCTAAAATTCATATGGAGTCTCAAAGGACCCCAAATAGCCAAAATAATCTTGAAAAACGTAAACAAACTGGAGGACTCATACTACCTGATTTCAAATCTTACAGTGTGGTACTGGCATAAAGACAGACATAGACAATGAATTAGAATAGAGGATCCAGGAAAAAAAAAACCCTTACATATATGGTCAAATGATTTTTTTATAAGTATGCCAGGACAATTCAATGGGGGAAGGTGTTGGAAACACCTTACCAACAAATGGTGCTGGGAAAACTGAATATCCACGTGCAAAAGAAAGAAGTTGAACCCTTATCTAACACCATGTACAAAAATAAACTCAAAATGGATCAAAGGCCTAAATTCAAGACCTAAAATTATAAAACTCTTAGAAGAAAATATGGAATAAAAGCTTTACAACATTGGCTTTGGCAATGATCTCTTGGATGTGACACCAAAGGCCACAAAAGGAAAATCAAACAAATTGGATTTCATGAAAATTAAAAACTTTTGTGTATAAAAAGATACTATCATTAGAGTGAAAAGGTAACCCACAGAATGGGAGAGAGTATTTGCAAATCATATATCTGATAAGAGATTAAGATCCACAACAAATAGAGAACTAAAACTCAACAACAAAAAAACCCCAAACAACCTAATTCAAAAATGGACAAAGAACTTGAATAGACATTTCTCCAAAGAAGATATACAAATGGGCAATATGCCCATGAAGAAATGATCAACGTCACTGACCACTAGGGAATAGTGTCTCTGCAATGAGATACCACCTCCCAGCCATTAGGATGGCTACTATAAAGATAAATAATAAATAGCAGATGTTGATGATGATGCAGAGAAGGTGGAATCCTTGGGCACTGTTAGTGGGAATGTAATATGGTGCAGCCACTGTGGAAAACAGTATGGCAGTTCCTCAAAAAATTAAAAATAGAATTACCATATGATCCAGCAATTCTGCTTCTGGGTATATACCTAAAAGAATTAAAAGCAGAGTCTCAAAGACAGGTTTGTATACTCATGTTCCTAGCAGCATTATTCACAATAGCTAAAATGTGGAAGCAACCCATGTGTCCACAGATGGATGAATGGATAAGTAAAATGTCATATATACATAAATGGAATATTATTCAGCCTTAAAAAAGAAGAAAATTATGACATATGCTACAACATGGATGAACATTGAAGATATTATGCCAAGTAAAATAATCCAGTCACAAAAAGACAAATATTGTATGATTCCACTTTATAAGGTAGTTAGAGTAGTCAACATCATAGAGACAGAAAGTAGAATGGTAGTTGCCAAGAGCTGGGGAGAAGTGGGGAATGGTGAGTTTGTTTAATGGGTATCAAGTTTCAGTTTTACAAGATCAAAAGAGTTATGGAGGGGCTGGCCCCATGGCCAAGTGGTTAAGTTCTCGCGATCCGCTGCAGGCGGCCCAGTGTCTCGTTGGTTCGAATCCTGGGTGCGGACATGGCACTGCTCATCAAGCTACACTGAGGCAGTGTCCCACATGCCACAACTAGAAGGACCCACAACGAAGAATATACAACTACGTACCAGGGGGCTTTGGGGAGAAAAAGGAAAAAATAAAATCTTTAAAAAAAAAAAGAGTTATGGAGATGGATGATGGTGACGGTTGCACAACATTATGAATGTATTTAATACCACTGAGCTGCACACTTACAACAGTTAAGATGGTAAATTTTGTTATGTGTATTTTACCACCAAAATATTAGGGAAAAAAGATCAAGCAATAATCAAACTGAAAAGTGTATCTGTTTACACCAGCAGGTTATTCACCGAAATAAACCTTTTTATATTGAAAAAAAATGAAATTGAAGACATCTTGCAGAAAGCAGAGCAAAAGGCAAAGAAAAGAAAGAGAAAAACAGTAGAAGAGCTATCTAGAAAGTAAAAATCTAAATATTGAGAATTCCATAAAGATTGGGGAAATGAGTCAGAAGGAAATTACACATAATATAAGACAATTAGCTGATGGGAAGAACAGAATTCTTCCTATCAAGTGTGTGTTACAGTTTCTGGTATAAGGTGAGTAATCAATAAATGGTAATAGAATCAAAGAATGAAGTCCCACTTCCCTACTTGCCCTTTTCAAGCCTTGGTTTTCATGTTAAGTATGACTAATAATGCTTTCTTTCTTTCATACCGGCTGTTGGCCATGCAAATTGGCACAATCTTTCTAAAAAGCCATTTTTCAATATGCATCAACTTCCTCAAAATCGTTCAGACACCTTGCCCTAGAATTTCACTTCTAGAAATAAAATCTCTGTTATGTGGGAAGTGTCAGAGTTCAATATACCAAGAAAAGAAAAGTAGTTTATTTGCAAGAAAAGTGTGCAAAGAAGGGCAGACTTAGAAGGACTAGATTGCCAAGTGAAAAGTTCAACCAACACATTTTTTTAAACACTCACAGGATTGTCAAGGTTACAGGTAGTCTTTCCACGTAGAGATATATCAGTTTCCTCATATAATTATAACATTTGGGAAAGTCATCATATATCTGCAGACATCAACATTGGTAAAGTTAGGGATTGGTTTGGCCCAGTTAAAATGAAGTGGAAACACTACCCTGTTTCTTCCACTAGGTGTAACTAAAAACTCTAGAAAGAACATAGGAGTAGCTACCTTAGGATTCTGAAAAGTAAATCTACAAACAATCCAGTGGTGAGTTTTCCGGTTTTTTCCTTGTCTTTCCTGGCCTAGCCTCCAAGGCAGCATGAATTATAGTACTCCACACCAGGCACTGACAGCAAGGGCTCCAAGTGAAGCCCTCTCTTCTGGTCTGAGAAGTGAGAAGCAGTGCCTCTGGGGAGGAGAAAGCAGGGGAAATCTCTTTTATTCTCTCCTGGTTCTTCCTCCATAAAAGTCTCACTTCTAGGGGCTGGCCCCGTGGCCGAGCGGTTAAGTTCGCGCGCTCCGCTGCAGGCGGCCCAGTGTTTCATTGGTTCGAATCCTGGGCGCGGACATGACACTGCTCATCAAACCACGCTGAGGCAGCGTCCCACATGCCACAACTAGAAGGACCCACATCGAAGAATATCCAACTATGTACCGGGGGGCTTTGGGGAGAGAAAGGAAAAAATAAAATCTTTAAAAAAAAAAGTCTCACTTCTAAAGCTGAAGCTCTGTGGCAACAATAGTGGCCACTGGGCACTCTGAGCAAGGAGGATCCTTCTCTCTGACCAGAGGAACTATGAGTCAAAGGGCCTAGGGAGAACCCTCACTGCTTTTTCCCTCTCTCTATATTCATGTTGCTTGGCCCTGCACACAGACCTACTCATATGTGTGGCAGAATGATGAGACTAATGTCCTAGCTTTTTAGTCAAGCAACTAGAAGGAGTGGCTCAGGAAGCTAGGAAGTATCAAAGACACTGTGGGAAGGAAGGCACTCAAGAAAGAAATTCCACAAAGTTGTGCATGAACTCCTGGATTGACCCCTGAGCTACACATTCATAAATGTAATTTTTTTAAATAACAGCTGTATTGAGATATAATTCACCCACAATAGAGTTTACCCTTTTAAAGTATACATCCAGTGGCTTTTATTACAGTCACAGAGTTGTGTATCCATCACCACCACATCTGATCTTAGATGGTGCACCAAAGGCTTTAAGAACTGAGCTGTGGGCAAACCATTACCCAGGTCTCAGACTAGCCCCTAGGTGGTGAATTCATGTGGAATATTTGAATAGCATTGCTAAACCTCTAGTGGTTGAACTTAAATTGGAACCACAGCCCATAAAAGGAAGGTCTGAACTTGAAGAATGACCCTAACTGGGTCAATTGTCTGCTCAAACAAAAACACAAACATTCTTCACAGGATTTAAAGAAGACCCAATGCCTTGTACCATAATCTTCAAAAGGTCCAGAATACAATCCAAAATTACTCTAAACACAAAAAACTAGGAAAGTCTGATAAATTTTCAAGGAAAAAGACAATCAACAGACAATCCCAAGATGACCCAGATGTTGGAACTATCAGACAGATTTTATAACAGCTGTATAACCATGCTCCAAGAAATAAGGATGAACAATATGGAAATAAAAGGAAAGATCAAAAAAGAACCAAATGGTGGAAGGACCTAGAGGGAATTATGCTTAGCAAAATAAGCCAGTCTGAGAAAGATAACCACCAGATGATTTCACTCATATGTGGAATATAAGCAAATACATGGACAAAGAAAACAGTTCATTGGTTACCAGGGGAAGGGGGTGGGAGGTGGACACAGAGGGTGAAGGGGAGCACTTATGTGGTGACAGTCAAGAAATAATGTACAACTGAAATCTCACATTGATGTAAACTATTATGAACTCAAAAAACCTCACTAGGTAAACTCAATAGCAGATGGAGATAACAGAGAAGAATCGGTGAACCCGAAGATAGTTCAAAAGAAATTATCCAATGTGGACAATAGAGAGAAAAAGACTGAGAGAAATTAGCAGAGCCTCAGGGACCTCAAAGACACATTTGTATACTCATCTTCCTAGCAGCATTATTCACAATAGCTAAAATGTGGAAGCAACCCATGTGTCCACAGATGGATGAATGGATAAGTAAAATGTCATATACACATACAATGGAATATTATTCAGCCTTAAAAAAGAAGAAAACTCTGACATATGCTACAACATGGATGAACATTGAAGATATTATGCCAAATGAAATATCAAAAAGTCTAACATTCATGTCATCACAGTCCCAGAATGAGAGGAGAAAGAGTGCTGCAGACAAAAACATATTAAGAAATAATGGCTGTAAACTTCCCAAGTTTGGTGAAAGACATAAACTTACAGATTTAAGAAACTCAATGAATCCAAAACAGAATAAACCTAAAGAAATCCATGCCCACACACATCCTAAGCAAACTTCTTAAAACACGGAAGGAAATCTTCATGACCTGGAATTAGACAGAGAGTTCTCAGACATGACACCAAAAACATAATCATAAAAAGACAAATTGATAAACTGGCTGTTGTCAAAATTAAACATATTTTCTCTGGGGAAAAAAAAAACCTGATATCAGAGTGAAAAGACAAGTAACAGACCGGAAAAAAAAAGTTTGCAAATCATGTATCTGAAAAAAAGACTTACATCCAGAATTAATAAGAAGGAAGCAAACAATCCAATTTTAAAAATTGATAAAAGACTCAAATAGACTTTTCACCAAAGAGGCTATAAGCATGTCAACTAAGCACAGGAAAGATATTCAGCATATTAGCCACTGGGGAAATGCATATTAAAACTTTGATTACATACCATTACATACCTATTAAAACGGTTAAAGTAAGAGAGACTAACAATATCAAGTCCTCATGAAGATGGGGAGAACTGGAACTCTCATACATTTCTGGAATGGAAAATGATACAACATTCTGTAAAAACAGTTTGGCAGTTTCTTATACAGTTAAACAGACATTTACCCTATGACTCAGCAACCCCACTTCTGGGTATTTACGCTAGGAAAATGAAAACATGTTCACACAAAATTTTATGAAAATATTTATAAATTCGCTCTTCATAATTGCCAAAAAGGAAACAATCCGAATGTGTCTCAGTGAGGGAATGGATAAACAAACTGTATGGACCAACACGTCGGAATACTACTCAGAAATCAAAAGGAACAAATTGTCGATGCACTCAACAACTTGGATAAGTCTCAAAGCCGTTAGGCTGAGTGAAAGAAGCCAGACTCAAAAGGTTATACGCTGAGGGTGACGTCAGTGAAAATGACAGAGTAGGGAACTCCAAAACTCCCTCCTCCACGAAAGCACTGAATAAACTGACAAAAACTGTCAAAGTCAACTTTATCAGAATCAAGGGCTTACAGCAACCAGGCAAATGCTTAATCAAGAAAAAGACAAAAACAGCTGAGTCTCAGAGAGAGCGCTTTGTGGTGTTTTAAGTTATTCTGGCAGCATCTCCCACTCCCCAGTTCTGTGGCAGCCTGGAAGACAACAGCCCACATTCCCAGTACAGGTATAGTATAGTATACTAGGTACTAGGTACTAGGTACTAGGTAAATAACTCATTCTCGGAGAATTGTCGTTGTTGTTTTGAACTGTCTGGTGACTCCCTGAAGGAGCAGCTCAAGAGGCTTGCTTTCATGTCCTCCAACTCAGAACTATTCTGGGGATAAGGCAGCTACCAGAGGTGGAGGAGATGTCACAGGCGAATGAATTAGCTGTTGCCACCCAGAGGAAAGGGATATCGGTTGGGGCAAACAATAGAAAAACCAAAAAGCTTTAGTGGAAAAGCTGGGGAATGAGATGCTTGGGGAATAAAGGCTTAGAAAAGCTCCCACATATTCCTGGGAATCTAGAAATCCACATGTTTGCCCAGGGCTGGGTGCAGGCCCAGAAAAGACCTGAGAATATCCTAAGCTCTCACTCCTGGCTGATCCTCAGGCTCTGGGCAAGCAGTAATGATGGCAAAGGCAGAGCTGTAAACTGTCTGGCTGAGTGTGGAAGGCATGCACTAACCCGGAGCTCATCTGCAAAGGCTGGGAGATGTCTGACTTCTTTGGCTCCAAGTATTTAAGAAATCTTTGTCAAACCACCAGCTGACCACCACGCTAATGGAAAAGAGACTGCAGTGGCCACACACAACAAAAAGTTCAACTTTAAAAAGTTAGTACAGAGGAGTTGGCCCAGTGGCTCAGCAGTTAAGTTCGCATGCTCCACTTCGGTGGCCTGGGGTTCACCAGTTTGGATCCCAGATGTGGATCTATGCACTGCTTATCAGGCCATGTTGTGGCAGGTGTCCCATATATAAAGTAGAGGAAATAGGGCATGGATGTGAGCTCAGGGCCAGTCTTCCTCAGCAAAAAGAGGAGGATTGATGGCAAATGTTAGCTCAGGGCTAATATTCCTTAAAAAAAACATTAATATAGAAAGCCACTAAACAAAAACAACAATTACAACAAGCAACAACAACAAACCATGGGAGAAAGGAGAATTCGATTTCAAGATTTGTCACAACATGATATTCAAAATGTTCCGTTTTCAAGAAAAAATTATGAGGCATACAAAGAAAGTATGCTCCATATACATATAAAAAAGAAATTTACAGAAACTTTCTCTGAGGAGATTCAGACATTGGACTTATCAGAAAGAGATTTTAAATCAACCATTTCAAATATACTCAAAAAGCTAAAGGAAATCACATACAAAGAACTAAAGGAAACCATGAGAATGATGTGCCACCAAATTGAGAATATCAATAAAGAGACAGAAATCATAAAAAGGAACCAAATGGAAATTTGGGAGTTGAAGAATACAGCACCAGATGGAGCCGGCCCCATGGCTGAGAGATTAAGTTCACACACTCCTCTTCAGTGGCCCAGGGTTTTGCCAGTTTGGATCCTGGGTGCAGACCTAGCACTGCTCATCAAGCCATGCTCAGGTGGTGTCCCACATAGCACAGCCAGAAGGATCTACAACTAGAATATACACTATGTACTGGGGGGCTTTGGGGAGAAGAAGAAGAACAAAAAAGAAGATTGGCAACAGATGTTAGCTCAGGGACAATCTTTAAAAAAAAATACAGTACCTGAAATAAAAAATTCCCCAGAAGGATTCAACAGCAGAATTGAGCAAACAGAAGAATCAGTGAACTGGAAGATAGCTCCATTGAGATTACCCAGCTGAGGAGCAGAAAGAGAAAAGAATGAAGAAAAATGAACACAGCCTAAGACACTTGTGGGGAACCATCCAATGCACCAACATATACATAATAGGAGTCTTGGAAGGAGGGAAGAGAGAGAAAAGTGAACAAAGAATATTTGAAGAAATAAAGGCCAAATCCCTAATTTGATGAAATACATAAATCTACACATCCAAGAAGCTCAGTAAACTTCATGTAGAAAAAACTCATAGAGATCTATACTGATAGAAATTATAATCAAACAGTCAAAAGACAAAGACAAGAGAGAATCGTGAAAGTAGCAAGTGCTGTGACTCACCATTTACAAGAACCCTCAATAAGATTAACAGTGGATTTCTCTTTAGAAACCACAGATGCTGGAAGCAGTGGATGACATATTCAAAGTGCTGAAAGAAAAGAACTGTCAATAAAGAAGTCTACATAGGGCCCAGCCCCATGGCTGAATGGTTAAGTTTGCGCACTTCGCTTCAGCAGCCTGGGGTTTCGCCAGTTTGGATCCTGGCCACGGACATGGCATGACTCATCAAGCCTTGCTGAGGCAGTGTCCCAGATAGCACAACCAGAGGCACTCACAACTAGAATATACAACTATGTACTGGGGGGCTTTGGGGAGAAGAAGAAGAAGGAAAAAAAAAAGATTGGTAACAGATGTTAGGTCAGGTGCCAATCTTTACCAAAAAAAAGAATTCTATATATATGGCAATGTATATTCTACATAAATATATGCAAAGTCTACATTCTACATCTTTCAAAAATGAAGGAGAAATTAAGACACTCTTAAGTAAACAAAAACATAGAGTTGGAGTGACATCATCATCATGGCATCATGAGAGGATCCTTTTGTCTCTCCTCATCAATCTACAGTGAGAAAAACTTCCATAACTCAACAAAGGCTACACTGCCCAACACACCAGGATGCCAGAAGGATCCACACAGTGGTACACATGAAGGTGGGTGGACTAGAGTACATAGAGGAGGTGAACAGGGGGAATAATGAAGGCCGTGCCCAGGATCCTGGCCCCCTGGCAATGGCAGCCAAGCCAGCCATCCCCAGCCTGAGAGAACCCACTGGGCAGCAGTGGAAGCATGTGTGCAACTCTGGCCTCCCATCTGTGATGGCACCTGTGGCCACGAGGAACAAAGCAGCAGAGGAGGTGGAGTTCCATGGATACCCAGCAGCAGCTCAGCATGTGATAGCAGCAGAGATGGGTGCACAGCTCCAGCATCCCAACCACAGTGGTACTTGCAGCCAAGAGAAAATGGGCAACAGCAGATGGAGAGACCCATGATCCTGGCCACGCACCTACACTTAGCACCAATAGCAGCAGCAGCAGAGGTGTGCATACAACTCTGGCCTCCTGACCAACATGGTGCCTGAAGCCACAAGGAAACAGACAACAGTGGAGGCATTGCCCTAAGAATGCAATTCCTTCTCCACCCTCACCCTCCCCTCCAGGACAGCAGAGGTTCCAACCCAGGTGATCCTGAAGCAGAGGTATCAGCCATCCTTGTATCTCTGGCAGTGTAGCTAGTGACTGCAGCAACACCTGTGTCAGCAAGGCATCAGTGACCCCTGGAGCTACAGGTGGCAATGAAGAAAGCACCAAAGACACCTGTAGTAGAGACTGTGGAGGGTGGAAGGTGCTATCCTCAAATATAGCCAGAGACAGCTGGGGTAAGAGAAATAAAAGACTAGCGCTATAGCACCACCTACTGAAAAACTCTAAAAAAGAACCAAACAAATTCTGGAGCTGAAGAATGCAGTAAATGAGATGAAGGATGAATTAGAAAGGATTGGAAATAGAACAGACCATATGGAAGAGAGAATTAGCAAGCTTGAAGATAGAAACCTAGAAATAACGCAGGTAGAAAAGGAGAGAGAACTAAGTTTTTTTTAAATGCAGAAATTCTACGAGAATTATCTGACTCCATTAGAAAGGGCAACATAAGGGTAATGAGTATATATATATGTATATATATATATACATACATATATATGCACACACACGCGATGGAATACTACTCAGCCACAAAAAAGAATGAAATCTTGCCATTTGTGACAACATGGATGGATCTTGAGGGTATTATTCTAAGCGAAATAAGTCAGATGGAGAAAGACAGATACCAGATGATTTTGCTCATATGTAGAAAACAAAACAACAAACAAACAAACAAACAAATAGATACAGGGAACAGATTGGTAGTTACCAGAGGGGAAGAGGGTGGGGGAAGGATGAAAGGAGTAAAGGGGAACATTTGCATGGTGACAGATGGAAATTAGATTTTTGGTGGTAAACATGATGTAGTGTATACAGAAGTCAAAATATATTGTGTACACCTGAAATCCATACAATGTTATAAACCAACATTACCTCAATAAGTAAATAAAAAAACAGAGACTTGGTTACCAGTAAACCTGTCCTATAAGAAATGCTAAAGGCAGTCCTTCAGGCTGAAATGAAAGGACACTGGACAGTGACTTAAATCCACAGAAAGAAATAAAGAACACAGGTAAAAGTAACTAATACCTTAATATAAAATTCAATGTTCATGTATTTTTGGTTCCCTCCTTTTTTCTATATGAAGTAAAGACAATTACAAAAAGCAATATTTATAATCTATGATGACACATACACAATGTATAAAGATGTAATTTGTGACAATAACAATATAAGTGAGGGGAAATGCAGCTATGTAGGAGCAAAGAGATTTTGTACAGTATTGAAACTAAGTTGGTATTAATTCAACTAGATTATCATAAATTATGACATTAATTGTAATCCCTAAGGAAACTATTAAGAAAATAACTAAAAAATATTTTATAAAAGAAATGAGAAGGGGATCAAAATGGTACACTAGAAAATATCAACCTAACACAGAGAAGACAGTAATGGAAGAAATGAAGAACAAAAATTATGTAAGATGTATAAAAAACAAATAGCAAAATATTATCTTTCATTATCAGAAATTATGTTAAATGTAAATGAATTAAACTGTTCAATTAAAAGGCAGAGGTTGACAGAATGGGTTCAAGAAAACATGTTTCAACTGTACACTGTCTACAAGAGACTCATTTTAGAGCCAAAGACAAATAGGTTGCAAGTGAAAGGATGGAAAAATATATTCCATGCAAACAGTAACCAAAAGAGAGCTGAGTCACTATGCTAATATCAGAAAGATAGATCTTAAGACAAAAATTATTATGAGATAAAGAAGGATATTATATAATGATAAAAGGGACACTCCATCAAGAAGATATAACAGTTATAGACACATATTCACCTAACCAAAGAGTTCAAATATGAGGCAAAAACAGAAGTTGCATATTTTAACATCCCACTCTCAATAATGGATACAGCTAGACAAAAGGTAAACAAGGAAACAGAAGACCTAAACAATACTTTAAGTCAATTAGACTGAACAGGCATCCATATAACATTCCACCCAACGTGAAGAATACACATTCTTCACAAGTGCACATGGAACATTCTCCAAGATAGAACAAAACAAGTCTAAGTAAATATAAAAAACGTTGAAATAATACAAAGTATGCTCTCTGACCACAGTGGAATGAAATTATAAATCAACGAGAAGGAAATCTGAAAAATTCACAGGTGTGGAAATTAAGCAACATGCTCCTAAACAACCAACAGGTCAAAGAAGAAATCAAAGGGAAATTATAAAATGCTTTGAGATGAATGAAAACAGAAACTCAATATACCAAAATTTATGGGATGCAGCAAAAGCAGTGCTCACAGTGAAATTTATAGTTGTAAATATCTACATTACAAATGAAGAAAGACCTCGGGGCCATTCCCATGGCTTAGTGGTTAAGTTTGGCGCACTCCACTTTGGCAGCCCAGGTTTGCCAGTTCAGATCCTGGGCACGGACCTACATCATTCATCAGCCATGCTGTGGTGGTGCCCCACATACAAAATAGAAGAAGATTGGCACAGATGGTAGCTCAGGGCTAATCTTCCTCAAAGGAAAAAATAACCTTCCTCAGCAAAAAAAAAAAAAAAAAAAAAAAAACCTCAAGTCAACAATCTAACCTTCCATCTTAAGTAACTAGAAAATGAATAAAAAAACCAAACCCAATGCAAGTAGAAAGAAGTACCAAAACTCAGTTGTGATAAATAAAATAGAGAATAGACAAACAATAGAGAAAATCAATGAAACCAAATGTGAGTCTTTCAAAAGATCAAAAAAATTGGCAAAAGTTTAGCTAGACTGACCAAGAAAAAAGAAGAGAAGACTCAAATTACTAAAATCAGGAATACTTTCAAAAGTGGAGACATCATTACCAACCTTACAGAAATAAAAAGGATTATAAGAGAATACTGTGAAAAATTATATGCCAACAAATTAGCTAACCTAAATGAAATGCAGAAATTCCTGGAAAGCCACAAACTACCAAACTGACTCAAGAAGAAACAGACATTCTGAACAGACCAATAACAAGTAAAGAGACTGAATCAGTTGAAAAAAAAGAAAACTTCCAACAAAGAAAATCCCAGACCCAGAAGACCTTACCAGAGAATTCTACCAAATGTTTAAAGAAGAATTAAAACTAATACTTTATTAACACTTCCAAAAAACAGAAGAGGAGAGAATACTTCCTAACTTATTCTATGAGGTCAATGTTACCCTGATACCAAAGCCAGACAAAGACATCGCAAGAAAAGAAAAACAGACCAATGTCCCTAATGAATATAAATACAAAAATCCTCAACAAAATACTAGCCAACCAAATCCAGCAGCATGTTAAAGGATTATACACCTTGAGCAAGTGGAATTTATCCCATGAATTCAAGCTGGTTTAACATACAAAAATCAATTGATGTAATACACCACATTAATAGAATGAAGGGGGAAACATATGATTATCTCAACTGATTCAGAAAAAGTATTTGACAAATCCAACACCCGTTCATGATTAAAAAAAAATTTAAAAACTAGAAATAGAAGGAAACTAGCTCAACCTGATAAAGGACATCTATGAAAACCACAGCTACCACCACACTTAATGGTAAAAGATTTGATGCTTTCCCCCTAAGATCAGGAACCAGACAAGGAGGCCTGCTCTCACCACATCTTTCAACACTGTGCTGAAAGTTCTAGTGAGGTGATTCAGTAAGGGAAAGAAACGAAAAGCATCCAAATTGGAAGGGAGGAATTAAAACGATCTTTGTTCATAAATGACATGATCTTATGCATAGAGAATCCTTAAAAATCCACAGAAAATTATAACAGCAATAAATGATTTCAGCAAAGCTACATGATACAAGATAAATGTAAATATCAATTGTATTTCAATACACTAGCAATGAACAATCTGAAAATGAACTAAAGAAAATAATTCCATCTACAAGAGCATCAAAAAGAATAAAATACTTAGAAATAAATTTAACCAAGGAGGTGCAAGACTTGTACATAAAAACTAGAAAACATCTCTTAAAGGAGACCTAAATAAATTGAGATATTTTGTGTTCATCGATTGGAAGGCTTAATATTGATCAGATGGTAATACACTCCAAATTTATCTACAGATTCAACGCAATCTCTACCAAAATTTCAATTGCCTTTTTTGCAGAAATGGTCAAGCTGATTCTTTTTTTAAAAAAAAGACTGGCACCTGAGCTAACAACTGTTGCCAATCTCTTTTTTTCCTTTCTGCTTCATCTCCCCAACCCCCTGCCCCGTACATAGTTGTATATCTTAGCTGTTGGTCCTTCTAGTTGTGGCATGTGGGATGCTGCCTCAACGTGACCTGATGAGCGGTGCCATGTCCACACCGAGGATCCGAACCCTGGGCCACCACAGCGGAGTGCATGAACTTAACCACTCAGCCATGGGGCTGGCCCCAGACAAGCTGATTCTAAAATTCATAGAGAGTTGCAAGGGACCCCAAATAACCAAAAAGACCTTGAAAAAGAAAAACCAAGCTGGGGGATTTCCATTTTCCAATTTCAAAACTTTGATTAAAACTGAAGTAATCATAAAGAGTGTGGCACTGGCATAAGGATAGACATATAAATCATTGCAAAAGAACTGAGATAGAAATAAACCCATACATTTATAGTCAATTGATCTTTAATAGGGTGCCAAGTCCATTCAACAGGGAAAGAACAGTCTTATCAACAAGTGGTGCAGGGAAAACTGGATAACCACATGCAAAAGAATGAATTGGGAACCTTGCCTCCCATCCTATATAAAAATTAACTCAAAATAGATAAAAATCCAAATGTAAGAATTGTAAAACTGTAAAAAATCCAAATGTATAAAACTCTCAGAAGAAGGCATAGTGGTAAATCTTCATGACTTTGGATTTGGCAATGGATTCTTGGATATGACATCAAAAGCACAGAAAACAAAAGAAAAAATAGGTAAATTGGACTTCATCAAAATTAAAAACTTTTGTGCATCAAAGGACATTATCAAGAAAGTCAAAAGACAACACACAGCATGGGAAAACTATTTACAACTAATATATCTGATAAAGGACTAGTATACAGAATATGTAGACAACTCTTACAATTCAACAACAAAAAGACAAAAAGCCCAATTAAAATATGGGCAAACAACATGAACAGATATTCAAGTCATTCATTTCTTCAGGGAAGACATACAAATGGCCAATAAGCACACAAAAAGATGTGCAACGTTATTAGCCATTAGGGAAATGCAAACCAAATCCACAGTGAGATACCACTTCACACCTACCTAATGGGTGTGAATAAAATGGTTATAATTTTAAAAAGGGAAAATAGCAAGTGTTGGCAAGGCTGTGGAGAAACTGAAACCCCCATACATTGCTGGTAGGACAAAAAATGGTGCAGCCGCCATGCAAAACAGCCCGGCAGTTTCTCAAAAGTTAAACATGCAGCTAGTACGCAATCCAGCAATCCTACTCCTAGGTATATAATCCAAGAGAACTGAAAACAAGTGTTCAAACAAAAACTTATACACATATAAGTAATATATGTGTGCATATCTAGATATACATTATATATATATAATTATATGTATATGTGTATATATGCAGCATTATTCATCATAGGCAAAAAGTGGAAACAACTCAAATGTCCATCAACAGATGAATGGATAAACAAAATGGGGTATATCCATACAATGGAACATTATTCAGTCATGAAGAGGAATCAGCACTTACTGATACATGACACAACACTGAAGAATCTCAAAAACGTTATACTAAGTGGAAGAAATCAAACAAAAAAGGCTTGTATGATTCCATTTATATGAAATGCCCATAATAGAAAAAATCCATATAGAGAGAAAGCAGATTAGAGATTTTGCGGGGATGGAGGAAGAAGAGAATGGGAAATGACTGCTTAATAGGTCCCAGGTTTCTATTTGGGGTGGTGAAAGTTTTTTGGAACTACTGGTGATGGTCGCACAACATTGTGAATGTACTAAAATCCTGTGAGCTGTAGACTTTAAAATGGTTAAAATGGAAGATGGAGGCATAGGCGGACTCTGAACTCACCTCGTCCCGTGATCACAACCAGGTTACAACTATTCTTGGAACAATTACCTCTGAGAGAGACCTGAAAACTGTATAAAAAGAACCCCTGCAACAAGGGACAGTCCTGAATGAGGTGGAAGAGGCAGAACTTCCTTTCTGGAAAGAAAAACACCACCTTTGTGAGCCACAGTGCTTCACAGCCAGCCAGGAGCAATCCTAATGTACACGGCCTTCCCTGGAGGAGTGGGAGACCTGAGCAGGCAAGTGTTGCTGCTATAAGCATCCTTTGGACTCAGCACAACTGAGAACAGTGTCCTAATATCTGGCTTTTCTGGCTATTAACTACAACAGGGAATACCCCCAGAAAAGTTGTCTGACATAAGTGGGAAAAAGCCAGCTCTTAATGGGCCCATGCACAAATTTACCCATTTTGGAAAGCAACCTAAAATCACCAGAAAGACAGCTGCACAGTCCTTTAGTGAAAAGAGACTCACCTGATAGGCTCTGGGTGCATCTTGGTGAGAGGCGAGACCTCTCCAGGGACTGAGAGGTTGGCAGCAGCCATGATTGTGACCTAGGACAGGCATGCTGACAGATGCTGGCAGATGCCATTGGAGATCTCCCCCTGGCCTGTTAGTGCAGAGGTCTGCCCCACCTCCTAGAGCACTGATTTAATCTGGCTCAGCCAGGGCAGGCAGCTGGCCATAGGGACTAGTCATACCATACACAAAAATTAACTCAAAATGGATTAAAGACTTGAATGTAAGACCTGGAACCATGAAACTTCTAAAAGAAAACAAAGGCAGTATGCTCTTTGATGTCAGTCTTGACAGTATATTTTCAAGCACCATGTCTGATCAGGCAAGGGAAACAATAGAAAAAATAAACAAGTGGGACTACATCAAACTAAAAAGCTTCTGCACAGCAAAGCAAACCATCAACAAGATGAAAAGACAACTTAACAATTGGGAGAAGATAGTTGGAAACCATATATTTGATAAGGGATTAACATTCAAAATATACAAAGAACTCATACATCTCAACAACAAAAATACTAACAACCCAATTAAAAAATGAGCAAAAGATCTGAACAGACGTTTCTCCAAAGAAGACATACAGATGGCCAACAGGCACATGAAAAAATGTTCAACATCATTAACTATCATGGAAATGCAAATCAAAACTACAATGATATACCACCTCACTCCTGTCAAAATGGCTATAATTAACAACACAGGAAACAAGTGTTGGAGAGGATGTGGAGAGAAGGGAACCCTCATACACTGCTGGTGGAAATGCAAACTGGTGCACCCACTATGGAAAACAGTATGGAGATTCCTCAGAAAATTAAGAATCGAACTACCATATGATCCAGTTATTCTACTGCTCAGTATTTATCCAAAGAACTTGAAAACACAAAGGCAGAAAGATACATGCACCCCTATGTTCATTGCAGCATTATTCACAATAGCCAAGACTTGGAAGCAACCTAGGTGCCCATCAAGGGATGAATTGATAAAGAAGATGTGGTATATATACATAATGGAATACTACTCAGCCATAACAAATGATGAAATCCAGCCATTTTTGATAATACGGACAGAGCCTGAGGGCATTATGCTAAGTGATGTAAGTCAGAGGGAGAAAGTAAAGTACTGTATGATCTCACTCATAAGTAGAATATAAAAATGACAAACACGTAGCAACAAAGATTGGATTGGTGGTTACCAGAGGGGAAGCAGGGAGGAAGGAGTGTGAAAAAGGAGTCGGCACATGTGTGTGGGGATGGATTGTAATTAGTCTTTGGGTGGTGAACATGGTGTAATCTACACAGAAATCAAAATATATAATGATGTACACCTGAAAAACAAAATAAAATAATCCACTCCAAAAAATGGTTAAAATGGTGAATTTATGTTATGTAAATTTTTAACTAGATTTTTAAAAACTCCCAATAAGATACCACAACAAATCCACTGGAATGGCTAAAATTTTAAAAATTGAAAAAAACAAGTGATAAAACTGAGTAGCTAGAACTCTCATACAGTGCTGGTAGGAGAAATAATTAAAACATGCAGTTTGGAAAACGGGCAGTTTGTATTAAAGCTGAACACACTCATATCCATGACTCAGTAATTTCATTTTTATGTATATACCCAACAAAATGCACAAAAACACACTAACAAAATCTAAAAGAATAGTATAGGAGCATTATTTATAATAATTCCAAACTCAAAACCACCCAACGTGAAGCAGTGGTGGAATGGGGAAATATGTTGGTACATTCACACAATACTAGAATATTACACGGGGAATAAAAATAACATACACCTACTTTGTTGCAACAACAAACATAATGTTAAGCAAAAGAAGCCATTGTAAAAAGCAAAACATTCTGTATGCTTCATTTATGTAAATTTTGAAATCAGGAAGAGCTAATTTATAAGACTACATATGGATCACCTTTGGCACGGAACCGCTCAGAAAGAAACAATAGGAAGTTTTTAAGGTGCTGGAAATTCCTATTTCTTGATATGGGTAGTAGTTCCAAATGTCTGTTCACTTGGTGAAAATTCATGTAAGGTTTGTGCATTTTTTAGTATGAAAGCTATATTTCAGTAAAAAGACTTCCCCCAAAGTTTCAGGATACAGTTAAGGCCATATTTCAAGGTTGATGTATAGTCTTAAAAGTTTGAAAAGAATCGTCTATGTATTCAGCTCAAGAAGTTAGAGAAAAACAGCCCATTAAAACTAAAGAAGGCAAGAGAGGAAAAATAGCTGAAAGAAATGACTTAGAAAATAATCCTTCAATGGAATCTGCAAACCCAAAAGTTGCTACTTTGAAAAGACTAATGCATTGATTTTTAAAACTACTCTGGCATGGCTTATCAAGGTAAAAAGAGAAAAGGCACCCCAAACAACACCTGTAGCAGGAGTGAAAACAATGATATTGTTAAAGATCATGCAGACATTAAACAGATATGAGATATTGATAACACATTTATGACAATCAATTTTAAGCTTTAGGAAAAGTAACAAAGTCCTTGAAAAACAAAATTTACCAAAAAGGAAACAGAGCTTGGATATGCCTAAATCAATCAAACAAACGTAATTTATAATGTAAAACTTCCCCCCAAAGAACACTCCAGGGCTAGATTGTTTCACCTATAGTTTCTTCCAGATATTTAAGAAAGAAATATCACCAATTTATACAAACTTTTCCTGAGACTAGAAAAAGGGGGAACATCTCTCAGTTTAAGCAGTCACAAATTTGAAACCAAATGCCCACAAGAACATTACAACAAAAGAAACGTATAGTCCAATCTCAGGAACAAAGGTGAGAAATTCTTTAAAATATTAGGAAACTGAATCCAGTGATATCTTAACAGGATAACACATTATGACAAAATTGGGGTTTATTCTGGGAATGTAAGGTTGGTTTTACGTTTGAAAATCCACTAAGGAATTTCCCCCAGATTAACCAATTAAAAGAGAAAAGTAGTTGTTTTATTAGATGCATAAAATTCATCTAATGAAATTTAACCTCTACAGATGACTAAAAAACACCCACCAGACACTATAGAAGTAATCTTTCATCTGAATTTAGAAGTATCACCATCAAGTGCAGAGAAAACACTATACTAAACGGTTGAAAATTCAGAATAATCTTTCTGAGATCAGACACTAGACAAGGTCAGCTTCCATCAATACTAGATCCCAGCCAGTGCAGTTAGGAAATGAAACGATGCTATTTATTAGATTAGAGAAGAAGAAACAAAAGCAATGTAATTTCAGATATGATATGGAAATCCAAAAAAACAAGGAAAAAATTACTAGAATTAAAATAATTTGGTAAGATGGTTGGATACACGATTGATATTAAAAACAATCACATTTCTGTATACCAACAACAGAGTTTTTAAAATGCCATTTATAATAAATGGCATCAAAAACATCAAATACCTAGAACTATAACTAACGAAAGATGTGTATAACCATTACATGGAACACTTCAAAACATTGCTGAGAGACATTAAAGAAGACCTAAGTGAATGGAGTGATATATGATATTCATAAAAGGCTCAATATTGTGAAGATGACAATTATCTACAAATTTGTCAATAGATCCAATGTCATCCCAATCAAAACCCCAAGTTTGTGTGTGTGTGTGTGTGTGTGTGTGTGTGTAACCTGAAAATCTGATTGAAAATGCAAAGAGCCCAGAGAAGCTAAAACACTTCTGGAGAAGAACAGTGTGGGAGAATTTGCTCTCTCTCATATATAAAGCTGTATTTTAAAGCTATAACAGTAAAGACAATGTGCTATGGTATGTACGGAGGGACAAATAGGATAACTGATAGTAATGAAGAATCCAGAACCAGGCCATGGTGGGCAGATTAATGCCTCTGTAAAGATGTCCACATCCTACCCCTGGGAACATGTGAATACGCTGCCTTACCTGGAAAGGGAAATTAACGCTGCAGGTGGAGTTAAGGTTGCTAATCAGCGGCCCTTAGAAGAGGAGATTTTCCTGGATTATCCAGGCGAGCCCAAAGTCATCACAAGGGTCCTTAAAAGTGAAAGGGAAGCAGAAGAGGAGGTCGGAGAGATGCGATCTGAGAAGGACTCAAATCACCTCTGCTAACTTTGAAGACGGAAGAAGGGACCACAAGCCAAGGTATGCAGGTGGCCTCTAAAAGCTGGAACTGACAAGGAAACAGGTCATACCCAGAGCCTACAAAAAGGAACACAGCCCTGCCGATGCCTTGATTGTAGCCTGAGGAGACCTAAGACTTCTAAACAACAGAACAACTGTAAGCTAGTAACTTTGTGTTGTTCTAGACTGCCAAATTTGTGGCAGAAGATATTTAAAACACAACCACACACACACACGCACACGGAATTTCTAAGTCAATATGGAAATTACAAGCAACCTAGTGGGAAAATGGGCAAAATATCTGAACCAGTCACTAAATGAAGGAGGATACTATAAAGGGCCAATAAATCTTTCAAAAAGCACTCCACCTCAATAATCAGAAAATACAAAATATAAACCACAAGAGCCAGTCAAAATCAAGCACTTGCTAGATGGAGGAATACGTGGAACCATAAAGAGCTGGTGGGAGTATAAACTGGTGCAGCCCTTTTGAAGAGTTTGGCCCAGTGAAGCTGAAGCTACACATATCCTATGACACCGTAACTCTGGGTAACTAGCCTCACAAATGCCTGCTCCGGGGCACCAGGATACACATACTCAAATTTTCATAGCAGGAGTGTAGATAATGTCCCCAAACTGGAAAAATTCAAATGTCTGTCACCAACAGAAAGGATAAATAGCCTCCAGTATAGGTATACAATGGGATACTTTACAAGAATGAAAATGAATCATATCTACACAAAATAATACAGATATCTTAAAACTATAATGTTGAGAAAAAGAAGCAGGCACACAAAAAAGGGACACATTGTATGATTCCATTTAATAAAATTTAAAACACAAACAAAACATAACTAAATGATTTCGGGCAGAGTGTGCAGAACTTTAACCACCAGGCCATCAGGGCTGACTGTAATGCAGTTTTTAGAATAGACATAAGAATATATCCTTTTGTACAATTCTAAAAAAAGTCACATATTTAAATTCACTGAAGCAGCATTTTTTGTGTATTAAATTAAGAATATGAGCTAAGCAAGCTACAAATGTAGCAGAATCACGTTTTGGAGAGATAATGATTTGTACACCCGCGTATCCATCTGCCGTATTTGCCCCATTATCAAACTCTCCTTTGTATTTAATTGCCATGTTTTCTTAGCCTCCTCTAGTCTGTGAAAGTTCCTCAGTCTTTCCTTGTTTTTAATGATCTCAGTGTTGTGTCAGGTATTTGGATAACGTCCTTCGATTTGGGTTTATTTAACATTTTTCTCGTAGTCAGACTGAGAATACGGGTTTGGGGGAGGAGCATCCATAGTGAAGTGCTCTTTCCATCTCCTCTTATCAGGGAGCACGTGGTATCTGCGTGGCTTGTCACTGACGATGTTAACCTGGATCACCTGGCCAAGGTGGCATTTGCCACTGTGGAGCTTCTGTATGTTTCTTCCTCTCCGTATTCAGTTCTTTGGAAGCAAATCACCATACGCAGCCTACACACTAGTGGGTCAGGGAGATATGAAGCTCCACCTCCTGGAGAGGGGAGTGGTGACATAAATTATTTGGAATTCTTCTTTAAGGAAGATTTGTCTCATGTCTGACATTTCTTTATTTACTCAATCGTATATTTATGTAAATGTGGATTCGGGGGTATTTATTATATACTTTGGGTTATAGTCCAATACTACGTTATTTATTTTGTTGTTTTGGCCATTGGGAACTGCTTCAGGCTGACTTTGTGTCCCTTCAAATAGCCCCCATCCTTTTGTTTATTAAGCACTTCCTTACTTTCTGGCACTACAAGATACTCTAGCCCCCTGTATTTTCCCTGACCCAACTCTAAAATTAGCCATTTCTCCAAAGACCCCTGGTTCCTTTTTTTTGAGAGTGGTATTTAGAAACAAGCTAAACTCTGGGAGTGTGGGAAGGTTTTTAGCTATGGAATACATTTCTTTAAAGATATGACCACTCAGATTTTTTTCTTCTGGTTGTTAAATTTTGAATTTCTAGGAATTGGTCAATTTTATCTAAGTTTTTATACTTATTGGCATAACATTGTTAATAATATTAACTATTAAATCAAATTAAATATTAAATATTAATAGTATTAAATATTAAACAGATATCATTTTAAGGTTTGTAAGGATCTGTAGTGATGTTCTCTTTTTTACTCTTGATATTGGCTTTTGCACCTTCTTTCATTTTTAAGATCAGTCTTGCCAAGGTCTTAATTCTGTTAATTATTTCAAAAAAGCAATTGTTGGATTTCTTGAATCTCTCTATTGTACATGTATTTTCTACTTCATTTCTTTCAACTCTTACCTTCGATTTTTCCTCCCTACCACTCTTTGGGTTAATTAGCTGGGGCTTTTTTTTAACTTCTTGAATGTTTGAAAAACTACTTTTTGATTTTCAGCCTTTCTTTTTTTCTAAGACATGCATTTACAGCTGTATACTTAACTCCAAACATGGCTTTAGCTCTGCCCACAATTTTTTATTTGTAGGTACGCGATGTTGATGTATAACATACATGCATAACAGTGTACAAATCCTAAGTATACTACTAATATGACTTTTCCCTAGTAACATACTCTTGAAACCACCACTCACAGAAATAGAAATTTCCAACATCTTAGAAGTCCTGTTCTTGTCTTGTCACTATCTCCCAAAAGATACTTACATTTATATCACCATAGACTAGATTTGGCTCTTTCAGAATTCATATAAAAGGAATCATAAAGAATGTATTTTTTAAGCTTGTTCCTCCTCTTTACTGTATAGTATTTCCTTATATAACTATATCACAATCTATTTATTCTTTACACTGTTGATGGATATTTGTGTTGTTTCCACTTGAA
Organism: Equus przewalskii; assembly: GCF_037783145.1. Classification (NCBI taxonomy): domain Eukaryota; kingdom Metazoa; phylum Chordata; class Mammalia; order Perissodactyla; family Equidae; genus Equus; species Equus przewalskii. The sequence continues at coordinate 6,765,039 of NC_091839.1, forward strand.
ACTATTATGGAGGATGCTGTTATGAATTTTCCTGTACTTGGGCTTTGGTGCACCCATACAGACACTCTATTACATATACACACGGATGTGTATGTTAGTTACTGAACTCTATCCTGTTCCATTAGTCAACTTCTCTAGCCACATACCAGTGCCACACTGTCCTGCTACCGTAACTTCACGATAAGCGTTGCTATTTAGTAATGTAACAAGGGAATTACTGAATCATATGGTATAGGTATGTTCAATGTTAATAGACGCTGCCAATTTTCCAAAGTGATTTTTCCAATTTACACTTTCACCAGCAGTGAATGAGATTTAGAGTTGTTCCACATCATTGCTAAAACTTGACTTTGTCCGTCTTTTTTATTTTAGCCATTCTAGTGAGTATGTAATGATATGGCGGGTTTTTATTGCATTTTAAAATTAACGTGCAGGAAAATGGACTTTTATGAATGTACAATTCAATGAATTTTATGCATGTATAGGTAGATTTGTGTAACCACCATCACTATCAGGATACAGAACAGTTTCATCATCCCAAAATATCTCCCCCGTGCCATCTCTTTATGGTCACACCTCCCACCCCACCCCCTGGCCACCACTGCTCTGTCGCTATTGTTTTGTCTCTGTGAAAGTGCCATATCAATGGAATCATACAGTGTGTAACTTTTTGAGATTGACTGTCTTCACTTGGCCGAATGCCTTTGAGATTCATCCACATTGATGCATTTATGAATTGTTCATTCCTTTTTATTGCGACGTAGTATTTCACTGTATGAACGTCCAAGTTTGTTTATCCAGTCACTGTATAGAGCTACCATAAATATTCGTGTACAGGTTTTTATGTGAACTTAAGTTTTAATTTCTCTAGAGTAAATACCCAGGAGCGGGACTGGTGGGTCACATGGTAAATGTCTATTTAACTTCGTAAACTGTCAAACGGTTTTCCAGAGTGGCTGTACAATTTTGTAATCCATCCAGCAATGTGCGAGAGTTCAGGTTACTCTACATCCCAACTAACGCTTGTGATGTCACTACTTTTTTTTATTTTAGCCATTTTATTTAGCCACACTTACTAAAGCGTGTGGTATCTCATAGTGGTTTTAATTTGCATTTCCCTGATAGCAAATGATGTTGAATATTGTTTCATGTGTTTATTTGCCTTCCTTCCCTACCTCCTCTTTAGCGAACTGTCTGCTGAATTTTTGCCCGTTTTTCCCAGGCATTATTGAGATTTAATTGACATATAACATTGTGTAAGTTTAAGGTGCACAACGTGTTGATTTGATGCACTTACGTATTGCAAAATGATGACCACCATAGCGTTACCTAACACCTCCATCACATCGCATAATTACTATTTCTTTTTTGAGAACATTTAAGATCCACTTTCTTAGCAATTTTCAAGTATATAATAGATATATAACATATTACAATAACATACTATAATATATAATATAATATAAATACAATATATAATCATCATTCTGTACATTAGAGCCCAGAACTTATTCACCTTATAAGTGGAAGTTCGTCCCCTTTGAAGGCTCGGCTCCTCACTCCAAAGAGGATATAAACGTGCTGATAGAGGAGGGAAGAGGTGTGTGGAGGCTTGTGGTGCCAGCCCACCTCTCATTGCCTCATTAAGCTTCATTGTTGTGGCTGGAGGTCACAGCACAACTTGCTGCTGGACCCAGTTGACCTACCCTGGTTGGAGTGCTTCTTGCTTCCACCGCACAGGTGCCTACTCAGGCCTGCCAGCAATGCCCTGATAGGAGAGTCAGAACATTGCCTAGTTCTGCTGGGTGGGGAAGGAGCAGCATCTCCTCACTCGGCCCCGCGTATGCTGCCCCTGCTGGGAATCAGAGCGCTGTCATCTGTTTCTGCCAGGTGAGGGATGGAAGATGAGCTCCCACTCAGCCCCAGTGAGACCATGGCGGGGGGAGGTCTGAGGGGTGGGTAGTATGGCTTTTTCATTGGTGTTTTTCTAGAGTAGGGCAGTTGCTGCCAAAAAGACTTTCTGTTGTTGGGCCACCCCTTTCCCAGTCCTTTCACCAGGGGGAAAAGCTTTTCTCTGGAGTTCTTTTTGTCTCTGTCTATTGGCAGTTCTGGGTTAGAGGCACCCTGGGCAAGATATGTGGGGAGAAATAAACCAGAAGACTCAACCCGGTCTGGGTCCTCAAGTTCTGAGGTCCCTGGGCTGTGCTTATCCTCCATTACACCTTTCAGAGCCATCCTGTCCATATTTGTCATGTTATATCCAAGGACTTTTAGTCGTAAGAGGGAGGATCTGGGAAGAACGGGGATTCTCCATCTTAGTGGAACTGGAAGTTTCTATGTTCTTTTTTCTATATTGGCTGTTTGAGTCTTTTTCCCATTTTGTAATTATGTTGTCTATTTTGGGGGTTATTTACTTAAAGATATAATTCACATACCATAAAATTTACAATTTTAAAGTGAATAATTCAGTGGTTTCTAATATATTCACAAGGTTGTGCAACCATCATCACTATTTAATTCCAGACATTTTCATCACTCCAAAAAGAAAACCTATATCCATTAATAGTCACTCCCCATAGCCCCCTCCCTTCAAGCTCTGGCAACCACTGATCTACTTTCTCTATGGATTTCCCTATTCTGGACATTTCATATAAATGGAATCATGCAATAAGTAGTCTTTTGTGTCTGGCTCCTTTCACTTAGCATTATTTTCAAGGTTCATTCATATTATAGGGTGTAGCAGGACTTCATTCCTTTTTATGGCTGAATAATATTCCATCACATGGATAACACCACATTTTGTTTATCCATTCATCTGTTCATAGACATTTGGGTTGTTTTCACTTTTCGGCTATTATGAATAATACTGTTATGAACATTTGCTTTCATTTCTCCTGGGTATATACCTAGGACTGGAATTGCTGGTTCATATGGGAACTCTATATTTAACTTTTTAAGGAACTGTCAAAATGTTCTCCACAGCAGTGTATTAAGCATGTCTTTTAATTTTAATGCTTTGACATCTTGGGGCCTTGCTGACTCAGGAGAGACTGCCTCTCCCAGAGCTGGCTAATTCCTAGAGATAGCAAACAACTCCCCTTTGAGCTGGCCTTTCACATGCAAACCACCCAGCCCAGAGGCTACTTCCAAACCACTTCCTTTATCAGGCTGTCACAGGCTCTTACACTCCAGGCTACTATCTCCCTACCCTAGTCACCCCAGGGCCAGGTACCAGAGAATAGAAAATGCCCCTATACCCCAGAGCTCACTGACATTATTCAAACTACTCAATCTTAAGCCTGCTTTCCCTGTCTTGCCATGCCTTTCCAGCCAAAACCACAAGAAAGGCTCTTGCCCATGTTTTCCCTTCACTCCCTCTGTCTCCTGGCTGACCCTCGTACTCCCTGTGTGGCCCTGCATGATATGGCGTGCCCCCTGCTCTTGGGAACTGTGAGTACCCACTGTCTTTTCAGTGGCAGCCATCTCCTGATCTCTTGGCCTCACCATACCTGAGTAATAGTAAAACCTACATTTTAAAACAAGCAGCCGCACCATTTTGCATTCCCACCAGCAGTGTATAAGGGTTCTAATTTCTCCACATCTTCACCAACACTTGTTATTTTCCTTTCTTAAAAATTATCATTATAGCCATCTTAGTGGGTGTGAAGTGGTATCTCACTTGTGGTTTTGATTTGCATTTCCGCAATGACTAATGATGTTGAACATCTTTTCATGTGCTTCTTGGCCATTTGTATATCTTCTTTGGAGAAATGTCTATAGAATCCATTTTCTCATTTAAAAAGCTGGGTTATTTGTCTTATTGTTGAATGTCTTTTTGTTTTTAAGGTATAGAAATTTTATGTATTTTCTAGGTATGTCATTTATCATTTATATATACATTGTAAGTACATTTTCCTATGCTGTGACTTTCCCTTTTGACTCTCTTAAAGGCAATTTGAGAAGAACAGAAGTTACTAATTTTAATGCAGTCCAATTTGTCAAACTTTTTCTTATGGTCAGATTTGTGTTCTATTTAGGAAATCTTTGCTTTGTCTAAAACCATGAAAATTGTCTTCTATGTTATCTTGTAGAAGGTCAACTCTTTCACATTGCAAATTTAGATCTATAATCATTCTGGAATTTATGTCTGTATATGGTGTGAGGTAGGGTCCAAATTAAAGTATTTCCATATGGATATGCAATTCATCCTGCACCATTTGTTGAAAATAATATCATTTACCCACTAAACTGAATTGTCACCATTGCCATAAATTAAATGACCATATATATATATATTATATATATATATATGGATCTATTTCTAGACTCTGTTCTATTAACCAACACGTCTATCCTTATATCAACACTGCAGTGTCTTAATTACCATAGAGTTCTAGTAAGTTTTGCCATTTGTTACTGTAAGTCTTCCAACTTTGTTTCTTTTCCTCCAGATTAGACCTTTGAATTTCCATATACATTTTAGAATTAGCTTAACAATTCCCACCAAAAAAAAATGGTTCTATAGATCATTTGGGTGAGAGCTGACATGTGTACAATATTGTCTCTAATCCATGAACATGGTATAATCCTCCTTGTATTTAGGTCTTCTTTAATATATTTTACTAATGTTTTATAGTTTTATGTGTAGAAGTCTTCATATCATTTATTCCTAGGTATTTGCTTCTATTCTGACACCATTGTAAGTGGTGTTGTCTTGTAAATTTCATTTTCTAATTTTTATTACATGTATATAGAAATACATTTGATTTTATTTATTGACTTTGTGCTCATGACCTTGCTGAATTCACTTATTAGTTCTAGTAGTTTTTCTGTATGATATTTTAGATTTTCTACATACACAGTTTTTTTTTTTTTAAAGATTTTATTTTATTTTTTCTCCCCAAAGCCCCCAAGTACACAGTTGTATATTCTTTGTTGTGGGTCCTTCTAGTTGTGGCATGTGGGACGCTGCCTCAGCGTGGTTTGATGAGCAGTGCCATGTCCGTGCCCAGGATTTGAACTGACGAAACACTGGGCCGCCTGCAGCGGAGCGCGTGAACTTAACCACTCGGCCACGGGGCCAGCCCCCTACATACACAGTTTTTTAATGTACAAAGAATGATAGTTTTATTTCTTCTCCTCCAATTCTTATAAATTTTCTTTCTTTTTCTTGCCTCATTGCACTGGAAAAGACCTCCAATACAATGCCAGCTAGAAGTGATAAGGACATCTTTGTCTCATTCCTGATCACAGATGGAAAGTTTTTAACATTTAAACAGTATCAATTTTTTGTAAATTTTTGTAAATACTGAGCATTATATTAAGTACAGTCCCTTCAATTTCAAGTTTTCTGATAGTGTGACTAAGGTCTGAAACAGAAGGAGTAAGGATAAAAATTGTTAAAGTGAGGGCTAGCCTAGAAAGCAAGGGCTGGAGAAGAGATTATGGGTCATGGAGAGTGTTATGGGGGAGAGAGGGGTTATGATATAGTGAGAGGACTTGGGGATAGGGAAGGGTTATGGGAGATGGAGAAATTTTATCAGATGTAGGGAGTTCATGTAAGAAAAAGCATAGATTATGGGGTTACAGGGAAAGATTTATGTGACAGGTGCTTATGGAAGATGAGGAAGAGGTTATGCTAGGTCTGGGAGTAGATTATGATGAGAGAAGAAGGGAGTTATAGAACAGGGAGGATATTAGGGAAGTCAGAGAAGTGGCCATAGGGTCAAGGTTGGTATTACAGAGGACAAGGAGGGAGTTATGAGTGGCAGGGCTTTACAAGGGACAGGAAGGAGGTTATGGGAAACAGAGAAGGGTTTCTGGGGGAGACAGAGAAGGTTATGGTGCACAGGGAGAGACACTTCCTGTTTCTTTGTATGTCGGGATTTTTTTTTGTTGAAAATTGGAGATTTGACTATTATAACGTGCCAACTCTGGATATCAGATTCTCCCCCTTCCTCAGAGTTTGTCAGTTTGTTCATTTGTTTTTTCTTGTTGAAGGCTGTAGTGGTCCACTGCTTTGAGACTTTTCCAAACTCTTTTTTCAAAGACTATTCCTGTGTGTGATCATTGAAATCTCTATTCCTTTAGCTCATGTTCAGCTTGGATAGAGATTTCCTTAAATTGCCAGGAGCTGAAACAAACAAAACACCCAAAAAAGAGAGCACAGCAGCCTCTCCCAGTCTTTGTAGGTCGGCTCTGTGCTGGGGCATTCCTTCAGCACTTACACAGGCTTGCTCTGAGCCTGGGTATCAGCCCAAGGTAAAGGCTTAAGGTCTTCTCAGGTTTTTAATAAGCATGCACCTCGCCTGGGCATGCATGTGGCTTTCTAAGTTCCCCTGTATATGGGGCTGCTTTGAATACCCTAAGTTCTCAGAGTCTCAGCCCAGCTTCTCCTCTGGGCCTTAGACGGTCTATTTTATGCCTCCACCCATAATCTCTCAACCCAGGCATCCATGGGTTTGTCATTACCTTGTAGCTTTTATGAGCATGCCCACCACTTTTCCTGCCTGCAGTCCAAGTTACGTGAAACAGAGATGACCATCTTGCACAAGTCCTTCAAATATTCTCTCAGACATGTTAGAACAGACATAGGCAATAATTTGAAATATGGTTTGCTCTGTTCCCCCTGCCTTGAGAGGTCGGGGATGGGGTGGGGGAACAGGAACCAGGTTACTGCCAACTCAAGACCAAGACAGTTGCCCCAGGGAGGGGGTGGGGCAAAGGCAAATAAAAATGCCACAAAATTTTCCTACTGTTTTGAAGCTGGATTTTCTTCACTGGGCATTTGCTTGGTTGTTGTAAAGCTTTGACTATTTTCCAGAGCTCCTACAAGGTTGGTTCAAACAGATTCTGCTTGTTTTTCCAATGTTTCTTTTGGGGAACGAGAGCTTAGAGATTCCTAGTCTGCCTTTTTGCTGACTTCCCTCTCCAAAAGGAAGCCGTAACCAGGGAAGAAGCAGGACAAGGAGGGGATTATCAGAGTACAGGAAGGTGTTTATGGGGACAGAGAAAAGTTATGGAGAGATAGTGAGGGAATTATAAGGATCTGGTAGGGTTTACAGACAGCCAACAAGGAGTTTATATATGACAGGCAAGGGTTATGGAGGACAGGAGTTCAGTAAGAGTTCAGTGCTGTGGTAGATCCTTCTAATGATGGCCTCCAATAAATCTCACCTCCCTGGGTCTGAGCCCCTCTGTAATATGACATCACTGCTCCTTCCATCAAGATATGGAGTCCATTTTCCATCTCTTTGAATCTGGGTTAGCCTTGTGACTTGTTTGATCAAGAAAATGTGGTGACAATGACATCATGTAAGTCATGTGAGGTACTTACAACAGTGCCCGGCATGTATAGGCTCTATAAATGTTAGCTGTTGCTGCTGTTTCTGTTGCTGTTAATGGAAAACTCTGTGCATTAGGTTCCTCATATGCAAAGAGGCTTGCGGCATCGGCCTTTACCCACTCGGGATCCTGACACAATCACACTGTGAACAACTTTAGACCAACCTACTGGAGAATGAGAAGACACCTAGAAGACAACTGAGGTTAGGCCAATGGCCAGCACCAATTGGCAGACATGTGAGCAAGGCCATCTTGGACTTCCCAGCCTAGCTAACCTTCAAGCTGAATGCAGCTGCCCAGATAAGCCCAGTTGAGACCAACAGAACTGCCCAGCCAACCCAGAGAATCATGACAAATACTTACATTGTTTAAAAACTCTAAGTCTGGGAGAATTTGTTATGCAGCAACAGATAATGGAAACACGTGGAGACAGGGAGGGACTTGGGGGACAGGAGTGGTTTACAGAGGTCATAAATGGTTTAGGCATAGTCTCATCAGCCTCTTGGGTCATTTCTTCAGATCCGAGTTTCTGTTCCCTTAATCCCTTGGGTTGAGGAGTTCACCTACTGCCACCCGAGCTGCCCCAGAGACTCTGTCTCCTTGGCCCACTCCCCACATGGATCCAGGTTCTTCTCTTCTTGGGCTTCTAACCCCAGGTCCTGGAGGTTAGGGGCCCCCAGATCAACATCTCTTCTTTGGCCAATATTCTATCCCCATTATTTGAAGTATCATTTCAGCTGCTAGAGTCAGAGACTGGCTGAAACCGGCTTACTCCAACAAGGGATTTATTGATTCATGTGATTGAATATCACAAAGGTAATGGAATGATGCTGGCATTTAGGTGCAGCCAAAACCAAGGACTCAAAACCTATCAGGGATTTGTATTAATTTCTCTTTATTGTTTCACTCTCAGATGGCTTTCTGCATGTAATGGCACAGTGACCACCAGCCATCCCAAGCAAACCTGTTACCCCAAAAGTTTCAACAAAATCCTAAGATTGGCTCTCATTTGACCAGCTTGGGTCACATGCCCAACCCTGAACCTGTAAAGAGCCTGGGGAATGGAATGCTCTGATTACAAGCCTGGGTCACATGCCACCACTAGAGTGAGGCAGAGGGGAAGGGAATGGACTGAGCATAAGGAGGAGAGTACCTTGGGCAACTTACTAAACTTCTTTGCCCCTCAGTTTCTTCAGCTCTAAAACAGGGATAACAACTGAACCTACCTTATGGGATTGGTGTCAGGGTTAAATGAGATCAACGCATACAGCACACTTACAACAGTGCCTGGCACATGATAGACTCTCTAAGTGTTAGCTATTATTATCGTTGTTACTATTATTATTAATGAAAAACACTATGCACCAGTTTCCTCATAAGCATAGGGAAATAGAGAAAACAATAGCAACTATGTCACAGAGTTGTGTGTGGAATTAAGTGATTTTCGTCTATATAAGCCCTGAGAATAATGTCTGGCAAAGAGTCTGCTTGCTGCAAGGATCAGCTGTTATTAAAAGTCAGTGAGTCCTTTTCCACAATCCCAAAATCCCAAAGACCTGAAAACAGACTTTTTTGCCCTTGGATAATTCATTTGGTGGCAAAACCTGACCTGAACTTACATGAGGCTATTTATAATGTTTGTTTTTACTTATGTACTTAGTGTGACTATCCACTCATTTTGTTGAAGAAGTATTGAGTTGAATTATTGAGTGCTGCCAGAGGAATTATATATGTAACAAATTGTGTATGCATTCTCTCAGCTTTCTAAAATACAAATAAAAATCTAAATTATAAGACACTTCTGGCCCCAAGAATATTGGGGATAAATAGAGATTGGATACACTCTCTGAAACAACAAAAAACCTGGACAAAATATATGAAACAACAACTTTCAAGACACTGTGAAGACAAGAAACAAACTAGGTGAGCCGTCCTGTTGCTTTGAGAGTTTCCAGGCTGCAGTGCCGGGAGGGAGAACCAAGATGGAGCCAGGCATGTTCCTTCAGTTGAAGAGACAAGAATAACAGTCCAGGGGCCATGGGTGGGGAACCAACGTGGGTAGAATTTGCAGGAAAGATGCCAGAGAGGAGAGAATTTCACAGAGACAGAACTCCAGAGATCTTCTCAAGGTCCTCTGTGAATATTTGACAGAGTACTGATCAAGGCATGCATGTGAGGAAAGCACCCAAGACTGGAGAAAAAACTACCTGAGAGAGTCAGATGGACCAGGTGCTGCCAATCACACAAAGCCAGGCATAGCGCCTGTTCCCACCAGCCAGACCCGGAAGCATCGTAACTCATGGGACATTATTCATTTTCCTTCCTTTCTCATGGTAGATTTCCTAGTTCTCTTCCTGGCTTGTCTACTTCCTCTCTTCTGCTCTTGGGAGGCATCCCTGATATTGCCCTCCTGCCCTGTCTGCAGATAGGGGTCTTCAGGAAGGAGGACCAGCCAGGGTCCAACCTAATGACTTCCGCCCAATCCCTATCAGGGTTGGGGGAGTCGATGTCCTCTTAGGGGGTGGAGCCTGGTTCCATGCTCTGAGTCGGCAAGGAGCAGAGAACCGCGGGACCACGCCCTCTTACGTGGGCAGCCAATCAGGACTTGAGGTTCTGGTATCTCCATTGTGAAGAACTGGTCTTTGACAGTTTGGGTCTTGGGATTCTGGTTCGAACGACAGAAGGCATAGTGAGTTTGGCTGTTTCCAAGATACTCGGGTCTGTCCTTGGGTGGAAAGATCATGCCCCCGAAACCTGCTGCAGATGCCCCACCTGCCGCAGACGCCCCACCTGCCGCAGACGCCCCACAAGCCCCAGGCGCGCCACCTGCCCCAGGCGCCCCACCTGCTCCAGGCGCGCCACCCGCGCAGCCAGAGGAGCAAGAGCCTAAACAGACAGAAGAAGAACTGGCGTTTTATGCCCCGAGTTACGTATGTATGACCGTCCTGGCTGTAATTCTTTTCCCTCCCCTCGGATTACCAGCTATCTTCTTCTCTTACAAGGTAAAAGAATGCCTAAGCCATGGCCCATCCTGTCCTCTACCTGCCCCTTGCATCTGCTCCTGTCCTGGGACTGGGTGGGGGTTTTCCCTCAGTGACAGCTGGTCTCCAGCCATTCCCCAAGGATGTCACATGGCTGGACTCAGAAATCTAAAATTCCCATCCCTACAGACCGCGCAGGCCAACAAGAACAGCGAGTGGGAAGAGGCTTACGTCAACTCAGGCAGAACTGGTTGGCTGGATGTATTCGCCATACTCATTGGTTTAGGCATCATTTATTACTACGCCCTAATGTTATGAAGGCCAGGCCCAGTAGTCTACAGGTCCACCCCTCAACAGGACCCACTCACCAAGACACTAACCAGCCAAATCAGCCACCATGCAAGAATCCAAGAGCTGAGACATCTGCTATCCAGGAAACCCACCAGCCAAGGAACTCAACATCCAACAACCGAATAGCCCAGGAACACCATACTACTCCATCCTTTCAGCCTCCATGAAGAGCTGTCTTCATCCACCTTGGAGGTCCTCACTTTCACACCATAGATGCCCTTAACTCCTTGATACTGGGCTGCTTTTTCAGAAAAATATTTATTTAAACCAATAAAATTGAAGGGAATGTCCTGGCTTTTCATAAGTGTTCATGTGTGTTTCTGAGTCGGTGTCTGTGTTTCGCTGGGGCTACGTGTTTCCCAAACCATACGAAAATCAGAATGTCCTAATGGTGAAGCCCAGGGACATGGAAATCAGGCAGATGTGGGTTTTCCTCTCACCCCTGACACTTAAAAACTGTACATCCTTGAACAAGATAATTTTCTTGAGCCTAGTTCCTTTGTCTGTAAAATTAGCATAATGATCGCCAATGTGGGGTCATACTTAGAAATTTGAATCGATATTCTCTAGGTGTTTCCTCATTCAAGCTAGAATTCTAGGCTTGTAATGTCTGAGAGCAGGGATAGGAAACAGAAATCTCTTCCAGCTTTTGAGATCCAAAAGTTAAATTCTCAAGGGAAGAATGGAAAAATCTCAAGAAATGAACAATAGATTTGGCAGAAGAGCTGATGAAGACCACCTCTCCCCCAATCCTGAAAGGTAAATGCTCCCCTATTCATGGAATAGGGGTAGTGCAGAGAGGTTAGATGTCAGAATATCTGTAAGGAGGTCCCTATAGCCTACATCTCAGGATGGAGCGGGGTGTCAAAGACCCCAGAGATTACTTGTATTCCCTCTCCACAGAGAAATCCTAGAGAGGCTCCAAGATCTCAACAAAAATATGCTGCATGGTGTGGAGGTCTAGAAAGAAATGGCCTCAGACAGCCAAGTAGGGTATCCCATGTCCCAGCGTGATGAAGAGAAGGTGGGGGCTATAGGAATGCCAAGTGTCAGGGTCAGAGCAACTATCAGAGGGGAGCCGGGGGTAACACCAGAGCCACCCAGGATGAATGAAAACAGAGATCTAGGCTGACACCATGGACGACAAACACCCAGGGGTTCCTTCTGGTGCCCTAGCTTCATGGACAACTCCAAATTCAGACTCAGAAACTCTAGACTTAGCAGAATTAAGTTTCCACAACTGAGGAGATTATCAGTAGGAATTAAACTGAGTAGGTGTGGAAAAGACTGCTAACACTTTACCAAAGCTCATCTCCTTTTCTTCCTGGGAGCACTACTCAACCACATTTCCTAGGTTCCCCTGTGTGGCCATGAGACTGTCTTTGGCTCTGTGGAACGTGATCAGAAGTGATGAGTGCCGCAAACAACCCTGGACCTTAAGCACCTCCCACGAGCAGTCCACTATACCCTTCCTCCCCTAGCTCACTGGGCAAGTGATACCCATGGTGATTGGAGGGCCACATGGTATAGAGATGAAAGAGTTCCCATCAGCTGTGGTCCCTGAGTCATTCTAGGAACAGTCACCCTTTCCCCAACTGCCTCCCATGGTTGAGCAGAAACTAAACTATTGTGTTGTGCCATGACATGTCTAGCCTATCTATTTCCACAACTCAATCCACCCTAACCAGTGAAGATGGAGGAAAACAGAGTTGCATTTGTTAGACATCTGGGGTTACAGCTTGAAATTCATACCCAACAGAAAGACTCACCTTGTTGGGAGGTTTATAGGACGAAGGCACTAGTCCATGATTAACCTTAATCTTAGCTGTTGTCTTACTGTGTCTGTCTCCTCCATGGTCCCAGGTATCTTCACAGAGTACATGTGTTTGTGGGACAACGTTTCATATTATGGGTGTGTCTGGAGAGAAGATTATGCCTTGTTGTTTGCTGTGTTAGCAGGTCTAGAGGGTCAGCCATCCCTGTCCCTCCTCAGGCCAGACCAAGCTGGGCTTGTCCCATTCAGCTGCAAAGCCATGTGGAGTCAGGATGGTCCACATCAGCACAAAGATTCAAAAAAGTCACATTGTGCTACAAGACTTGCAAAGCCAACCAGTCTTCTCTACCTCCACTCCCAGACTCCCCCCACCCTGTATCACACTCTCAGGCATTCATCTGGCATTTACCATTATGTTAATATAAAATAAAACAAAAAAACTATATTCTTGTGTTTTGAAACATCATCAGTTGAATTACTATAATGAAACACAGATTTAACACTCTTCTCTCTCCCCACTACCTCCCACAGAATGAGATGGCAATTTTTCACTCAATGTCCAGGATCTACAATTCATTATGCCTGGGTAAGCATGCTCCATTACTGCGCCCAGGAATTTATGATGATTACATACTCTTTCTGAACTGATTTTTGAACTCAACAGCCAAGCAACCCTTCTTCCTGCACTCCTTCAAATTTTTTTCCTCCCTTTTCTTTTTACTCTCCCTTCTTCTCCTCCTCCTGCTCCTCCATTCTTCACCCCTCCTCTCCCTCCTCCTCCTGCTCCTCCTCATCTTCCTCTTCCTTCTTCCTCTTTTGTTTGTTTTATTTTCTCAGTTATCTATGTGTCCCTTCATTAATTGTTATCCAAAAGAACTCTGTAACTGCTCTCCACAGAATTTCCCCACAGTCAAATAGGCCAGGTAATTTTTTAATTCTCTTTTTCCCTTGGATTTTAAACCTGTTTATTTATTTACTTGGGTTTCTTTATTTGCACCACTTTCACACAAATACATTCTCATAAAGAATCAAGTAATACAAAGAGTATGTGGGAGAAGAGGAGCTCACTTTACAGTTGGTCCTAGTACCATTTTCCCCTCTCAAAGGTAATTGCTGTCAATATTTTGTGGTAAGTCTTTCTAGTTACCTTTATGTGCATTTCCCTGTGCATATACATCCACACACATTGATATCACACTTTTCTGCTTACCACTAGGTCTTGAAGATATTTTCCTGTTAGTGCTGAAGATCTTCAACACCAAATGCCCTGTATCCCACTTGTGAATTATCTGCCTGTGTCCTCTTCTGGTCCATAGGGTAAATTCCTAGGTTCTCATTCCTGCCTTTTCTCCCTCAATGATAGCTCATGGAATTCCAGCACTTGGCATGAACCTGCGAGCCTGTCTTTCTCCTGGTGAAAGAGATCTGAGTATCATAACAGAGAGAATCTCAACAGAACAAGCGGCTGCAGGAGAGCAGATTCTGTTTCACACTATGAATTGGTCTTGCAAATTGTATTTCTAACTCCAGCAAACTTAACAAGCTTTAAGACACTCAGACTTTGACGTTATTGCCATGTCCTGTGATTGTCATTCTTAACCTCTTACAGTCTTCAATTCTGATGAATCATCTTACTCGTGTTACTGTCGTAACAATACTTGAACTGACATTCTTTTCTGGAAGAAAGACTTGCTTTTGAATTTTCTTTGTTAAATCAGAAGCATATTATTAGCATTTTTCTCTTTTCCCACAGGTATGTGGATTAAAAAGAGAGAAAACAATACTCCCCCCACCCAAGAAATACTCCCCAAGAACCCATAATAGAGCAAGATTTCTTATTTAAATGAAGAGTTTGAGAATCTGAGTCTCATTTAAATCAAGAGTACACTGGGTCTCTTATTTAAAAATATTTTTATTGAAGTGCATAAAAATGCACAAATCATATGTGTATGTCAATGAATTTTCACCAATAGCACACTCATGTAAACTGTACCTGAAATAAGGCAAGGCCAGAAGACTCCTGTGCCCTCTCCCAGTCACTTTCCCACAAAAGATAACTTCTATCCTTACTTTCTCTCCCTCTTTTTAATAATCGCCTGGTGGGCTGTGTCAGGGCTTGCAAAATTTACTATCAAGATCCTCCTGTAGATGGATATTTAGGTTATTCCTAACTTTTGGCTGCTCCAAGCCATCCTACAAAAGGCATCCATGAGCATGCTTCCCCGTGCACGTGAGTAGGTATTATGCTAGAATGGAGCCAAGAAGTAGAATTTCAGTGTTGAAGCATTAATGGCTCTGTAACTTTGATGGCTAATACCATGATAACTTCTGTAAAGGTTTCACCGAGTCCCACTCCAACCCCAGTATTTGAAAGCATCATTCTGTCTTCTTGTCAGCACATGATATCATCAACCCTTTGAATTTTTGCCAATTTGATGGGTGAGAAATGAGAGCTCCTTGTTGCATTAATTTGCATTTCTCTGATCAGTAGCAAGTTTGAGCATTGCTGTGGACTGAATTGTGTTCTCCAAAATTTCTGTGTTGAAACCCTAACCCACAGTGTGACTGTATTTGGAGATAGGGCTGTTAGGAGGTAATTAGAGTTGGATGAGGTCATGAGGGTAGGGTCCTCATATTGGGATTAGTGCCCTTATTAGAAGAGACACTTGAGGGCTTGCTCCTTTTCTCTTTAGCATGTGAGGACATAGTAAGAAGATGGCATCTGCAAGCCAAGAAGAGAGCCCTCAGAAGAACCCAACTAAGCTGGCACTCTGATCTCAGGCTTCCAGACTCCAGACTGTGAGAAAATTAATTTCTGTTGTTTAAGCCCCCAGTCTATGGCATTTTGTTACAGCAGCCTGAGCTGACTAAGATAGGCATCTTTTTCAAATCTTTACTAGTCTTTTTTTTTCTTTTCTACAGGGTTTGTGATATCCTTTGCCCATTTTTCCATGGTTGTTTGTCTTTTTATAATGGATTTATAAGGGTTCTTTTTATGTCATGGAGATTAATCCTTTTTCTGTTAAATGTGTTGCAAATGTTTTCCAATGTATTTTAACATTGTTTATGCCGTATTTTCATAGAGATATTTTTAACTCTTACAAAGTCAAATTTATCAAGATTCACCTTTGTGCATTCTAAGTTTTATGTTTTATTTTGGAAAACTTAAAATCACTTTCCCATATTTCTTTTCAATGTTTTATAAGTGACCTTATGATTAGTTGTTTTAATCCATCAAGACTATATCTATCTTTTTTAAACTGAGTTCATAATAGTTTACATCATTGTGAAATTTCAGTTGTACATTATTCCTTGTCCATCACCATATAAGTGCCCCCCTTCACCCCCTGTACCCAGCCCCCAGCTCCCTTCCCCTGGTAACCACTGTCCATGTGTTTGTTTATCTTCTACATATGAGTGAAATCATATGGTGTCTGTCTTTCTCAGTCTGGCTTACTTCGCTTAACATAATACCCTCCAGGTCCATCCATGTTCTTGCAAATGGAATGATTTTGTCTTTTTTCATGGCTGAGTAGTATTCCATTGTATATATACACCACATGTTCTTTATCCAATCATCAGTCAATGGGCACTTGGATTGTTTCCATGTCTTGGCCATTGTGAATAGTGCTGCAGTGAACATAGGGGAGCATATGTTACTTTGGATTGTTGATTTCAAGTTGGGTAGATACCCAGTAGCGAGATAGCTGGGTCATATGGTAGTTCTATTTTTAGTTTTTTGAGGAATCTCCATACTGTTTTCCATAGTGGTTACACCGGTTTGCGTTCCCACCAGCAGTGTATGAGGGTTCCCTTTTTTCCACACCTTCTCCAACATTTGTTATTCTTTGTCTTGGTTATCATAGCCATTTTAACAGGTGTAAAGTGGTATCTTAGTGTGGTTTTGATTTGCATTCCCCTGATGATTAGTGATGTTGAACATCTTTTCATGTGTTTATTGGCCATCTGTATATCTTCTTTGGAAAAATGTCTGCTCATATCCTCTGCCCATTTTTTGATTGGGCTGTTTGCTTTTTGTTGTTCAGTTGTGTGAGTTCTTTATATATTATGGAGATTAACCCCTTGTCGGATACACGATTTGCAAATACAGCTAGTACGCTCTTTGACATCGCAGTTAAAAGGATCTTTTCAAATACCATGTCTTCTCAGACAAGGAAAACAAAAGAAAAAATTAACAAGTGGAACTTCATCAGACTAAAGCGCTTCTGCAAGGCAAAGGAAACTAGGATCAAAACAAAAAGACAACCCACCAACTTGGAGAAAATATTTTCAAATCCATTTATTGATTTTTATATTGTAGGCAATGATAGCCTAATTGGATTTCCAATTGAAAAAACAATATTTGTCCATCCTCTCTTATTAACATTAAATGTTACCTTGACCACATACAAAATTTCCATATAAATGTGTGAGTATTCCCAGACTTTATTTCTGATCCAGAATCAATTTTGAATTACTATAGTTTTATAGCTTTATTTGCTATCTGGCTGGTCAAGTCTTACGTTATTGTCATCTTTCAAAAATTGCTTGGGAATTTTCATGCCTTTTCTTTTCTAGATGAGCTCTAGAATCCGCTTGCCAAGTTCTATTTTTAAAATCGCACCTAAATTTGATTATATTAAAATTAATTTAGTTATTAGTTGGGGAAATTTAAGACCTTTAGGGTAACCCTTCCTGTTCATAAACATGGTATATCATACAGGACTTATACATCTTTGGGTTTATCTTATTTATTATAAATGGACTTTTATTTCTATTACATAATCCAAGATATTATTATTGGGGTAGAAGAAAGGTATTGAGTTTTCTAATGTTGATATTTTGGCTATCTTACTGAACTTTTTTTGGTGTAATAATCCATCATTTTACATACTTGGATTATCTATGTGAAATTTGAATTGTTTCTTAATAATTTAATAGGACATTTTATATTTTTCTTTCAGTTTCTTGGCTAACTCTCCTGGTACAATATGATTTAGTAAGAATAACAGCAGGCATCCTAATCTTGTTTCTATCTTTATATGAAATGGTTCTAATGTTTTACCATTTAGTCACACAGTTGACGTAGATTTCTTATAAAAATTCCATGTATTTTAGTATATTTTCTTTCATTCCAAGCTTGCCAAGATTTTTTAATTAAAAATTTGTGTTGAATTATATCAAATACTTTTAGGCATCGATTAAGATTTTAATTCAGCACATTGACAAGATTATTCACAATCAACCATCCTTGTACTTCTAGGAAAATTTTACCAAGTCACAATCTATTATTTTTTTAATACGTGATGATATTGTTTGCTTTTATCTTATTTTGCTCCTATACTCATAAGCCAACCTGGCCTTTGGTTCTTATTGTGGGGTCTATCTCATCAACTGTGCACTGGGGCAGTGCTGGCAAAGGCAAATGAGTTGAAGAGCATTCTAGATTTTTGTGTGCTCTGGAACCATTTCTATGACATGGGAATTCATTGCTTCTTGAAAGTTGGGGTGAACATCCCTGCAAAATTTCCTGGGCCTGAGGCCTTTTTCAGGTAGTAGATTTTGTACTTTTTCTTTTTCATAATGATGGTAATAGCAGGAACTTCTGGAGTCAAGTGTTAACTGCTGTTCTTAGTACCTTCTGAGTATTGATCCTTTCAGTTTCCACACCAAGCCCGTAGTCTGCATTTTTACAGACTCAGGAATGAAGCCTGGGAAGACAGAAAGATGTGGTGCAGGTCACACAGTGAGTGAGCTGAGGGGCCTCAATTGCATGGGGGTGGGGGGCGCGAAACTCTACCTCTACCTTCTTAGGGTCTCCATCTAGGCCTGAGAATTAAACTGATATAAAACAGATTAACAAGAGAAAAGCATACAGATTTTTACATGTCCATGAGAGACTCCATAGGAAAAATGAAGACCCAAGGAAGGGATGAGGCCTAAGTGACTAGGCTCTGGCTTGAACAAAAAGTAGTAATTGTGAAAAAGTAACTAAAATTGTGGGAAAATATATGTAACATGAAGTTTACCATTTTAACCACTTTTTAGGTGTGCAATTCAGTGACATTAAGTACATTCACAATATTGTGTAAACAGCACCACTATTTCAAAAACTTTCTCATCACCCAAAACAGAAACTTTGTAACCATTAAGCAATAACTGCCCATCCCCCTTGCCCATGGCCCCTAGCAACCTCTATTCTATTTTCTGTTTCAATGAATTCGCCCATTCTAAATACCCCGTGTAAGTCGAATAATACAATACTTTTCCTTTTGTGTCCGGCTTATTTCACTTAGCATGTTTTCAAGGTTCATATATGTCATAGCAGATATTATAACTTCATTCCTTCTTATGGCTAAATAATATTCCATTGTATGTATATAGCACATTTTGTTCATTTATCTATCAAAGGACATTTGGATTGCTTTCACCTTTTGGCTATTATAAATAATGCTGCTATAAACATTGGCATATGAACATCTGTACGAGTCCTTGTTTTCAACCTTTCTGGGTATAAACCTATTAGTGGAATTTGTGTGTCATATGGTATTTCTATGTTTAGCTTTTTCAGAAACTGCCAAACTTTTTAGCAGTGGCTGCACCATTTTACGTTCCTACCAGGAATGCACAGATGTTCCACTTTCTCCACATCTTCAACAACTCTTGTTGTTTTCTCTTTTTTTACCCCCTATAATAGCCATACTAATGGGTATAAAGTGGTATCTCATTGTGGTTTGAGTTTGCATTTTCCTAATGACTGATGATGTTGATCACCTTTTCATGTACTTATTGGCCATTTGTATATCTTCTTTGGAGAAAGGTCTATTCAAGTCCTTTGCTCATTTTTTAATTGGGGTTTTAGTTGTTGTTGTTGTTACTTATAGGAGTTCTTTATGTATTCTGGATATTAATCCCTTATCAGATATATGACTTACAAATATTTTCTCTCATTCTATGGGTTGTCTTTTCACTTTCTTGACTGCCCTTTGATGCACAATACTTTTTAATTTTGATGAAGTCCAATTTATCTATTTTTTTCTCTTGTTGCCTGTGATTCTGGTATCATATCCAAGAAAATATTGCTAAATCCAGTTCCATGAAGATTTTCCCCTATTTTTATTCTAAGAACTTTATAGTTTTAATTCTTATGTTTAGGTCTTTGAGCATTTTGAGTTAATTCTTACATGGAGTGTAAGGTAAGGGTCCAATTTCATTCTTTTCCATGTGGATATCCACTTTTCCCAGCACCACATGTTGAAAAGATTGCCCTTTCCCAAGGAATGATCTTAGCACTCTTCTTGAAATCAATTGACCATATATGCAATAGTTTATTTCTGAGATCTCTACTTTATTCCACTGGCCCATATGTCTGTCTTTATGCCAGAACCACACTGTTTTGATAACTGTAGGTTTATAATGATTTTTGAAATCAGGAAGTGCTAGTCTTCCAACTTTCTTCTTCCTTTTCAAGATTGTTTTGGTTATTCAGGGTCCCTTGAGATTCCACATGAATTTAAGTAAGGGTTTTCTACTTCTGAAAAAAAAAAAAAGCCCATTGGGATTTTGATAGGGATTGCATTGGAACTGTAGATAACTTTGTATGTTATTGTCATCTTAACAGTATTAAGTCTTGCAATCCATGACACAGGATGCCTTTCCGTTTGTATTTGTTTTCTTCCATTTCTTTCAACAATGTTTTATAGTTTTAAGCGTACAAATTTTCACCTCCTTGGCTAAATTTATTCCTAAGAGTTTATTCTTTTTAATGCTACTTTTAGTGGAATTTTCTTAATTTCCTTTTCAGATCATTCATTGGTAGTGTATAGAAATACAACCGAATTTTGAGTGTTGATTTTGTATCCTGAAACTTTGCTAAATTCATTTATTAGCTCAACAGTTTTTGCGTGGATTCTTTAAGGTTTTCTATATATAAGATCAAATCATCTGTGAACAGACATAATTTCACTTCTTCCTTTCCAGTTGGGTGCCTTTTATTTCTTTTTCTTGCCTAATTGCTGTGGCTAGAACTTTCAGTATTATGTTGAATAGAAGTGGTAATAGTGAGCATCCTTGTCAAGTTTCTGATCTTAATGGATAAGCTTTCAAGACTTAATGGATAAGTTTTTCAACATTGAATTTGATGTTAGCTGTGGACTTTTCACATGTGATCTTTATCATGTTGAGAAAGTTCCCTTCAATTTTTACTTTATTGAGCGTTTTTATCATGAAAAGGTATTGGGTTTTGTAAATGCCTTTTTCTGCATCGATTGAGAAAATCATGTAAGTTTTTTTCCTTCATTCTATTAATGGAATTTATTACCTTGGTTGATTTTCACATTTTAAACCACCCTTGCATTCCTGGGATTAAACATTTTGGTCATGGTTTACTAGTATTTTGTTGAGGATTTTTGCATCAATATTCATGAGAGATAGGCCTATAGTTTTCTTTTTTTTTGTACAGACATACCTTGTTTTATGGCACTTAGCTTTAATGCACTTCACAGATGTTGGTGTTTTTTTTTTCACAAGACCCTCCACCAGCAAAAAGATTACAACTCGCTGAAGGCTCAGATGATGGTTGGCATTTTTTAGTAATAAAGTATTCTTTAATTAAGGTATGTACATTTTTTAGGCATAATGCTACCAAATACATAATAGATTACAGTATAGTGTAAACATAACTTTTATATGCACTGGAAAACCAAAAAATTCATGTGACTCACTTTATTACAATATTCACTTTATTGCCATGATCTGGAGCCAAATCCTCAATATCGCTAAGGTATGCCAGTAGTATTTTGTCTAGCTTTGATATCAGGGTAATACTGGCCTCACAGAATGAGTTAGGAAGTTTTCTCTCCTCTTCAATTTCTTTTGGAACAGTTTAAGTAGGATTGGTCTTAATTCTTCTTTAAATATTTTGTAGATTCTACAAGATGGTAGAAGTCATCTGGTCCTTGGCTTTTCTTTGTTAAGAGGTTTTGATTACTGCTTCAACCACCTTACTTGTTATACCTCTCTTCCAATTTCCCATTTCTTCAATTCAGTTTTGGCATTCTATGTGTTTCTAGGAACCTGTCCATATCATCTAGGTTATCCAGTTCATTGGCATACTCTTAGTCATGGTGTTCTGTTATAACCCTTTTTGTTTCTGTAAAATCAGTGGTAATATCCAGACTTTCATTTCTGACTTAAGTAATTGGAATATTCTCCCTTTTCTTAGCCAAGATAGTTAAAGGTTTGCCACTTTTGTTGATCTTTTTGAAGAACCAACTTTTGGTTGTGTTGATTCCTTATTTTTCCATTCTCTATTTTATCTCCTCTCTAATCTTTCTTGTTTCCTTCCTTCTATGGGCTTTGGGTTTCATTTTCTCTTTTTCTAATTCCTTCAAGTATACAATAGGTTATTGATTTTAGATATTTCTTCTTTTTTAGCATATGTGGTACAGGTATAAATTTCCTTGCTAGTACTGCTTTTGCTAAATCCCATAAGTTTTGTTATGCTGTGTTTCCATTATGATTCATCTCAAGGTATTTTCTAATTTCCCTTATGATTTCTTCTATAATACATAGGTTGTCTCTTAAGAGTGTCTCTATATAAAACATAGGTTTGACTTCTACATATTTGTGAATTTTCTAGTTTTCCTTCTCTTAGTGATTTGTAGCTTCATTTCCTTGTGATCAGAAAGATACTTTGTATGACTTCATTCTTTTTTAAATGTATTAAGACTTGTTTTGTGTCCTAACATATGGTCTATACTATAGAACGTTCCACATGCATTTGAGAAGAATTGTATTGAAGAATTGTATTGTGAAATGTTCAATACGTCTGTTAGGTTTAATTGGTTTGGTGTTGTTTGAATTCTCTATTTCTTTATTGATCTTATTCTATCCATTATTGAAAGTGAAGTGTTTAAATCTCCAACTATTGT
This sequence comes from Equus przewalskii, assembly GCF_037783145.1. Taxonomy (NCBI): domain Eukaryota; kingdom Metazoa; phylum Chordata; class Mammalia; order Perissodactyla; family Equidae; genus Equus; species Equus przewalskii. Next base: position 6,787,421 of record NC_091839.1, read on the forward strand.
TGTAGAACTGTCTATTTCTCCCTTCAGCTCTGTCAATTTTTGCTTCATATATGTTGGGGCTCTGTTGTTATGTGTGTATATATTTACAATTTTTATATCTTTTTGGTAAATTGAATCTTTTCTCAATATATAATGTCCCTCTTTGTCTCTTGCAACTTTTTTCACTTCAAGTCTATTTTGTCTGACAATGATAGCGTCACCCCAACTCTCTGTTGGTTGTAATTTCCACCAGAGATCTTTTCAATCCTCCTAGTGTCAACTTCTTTGAGTCTTTATGTCTAAAGTGAATCTCTCCTAGACAGAATATAGATGGATCATGTTTTTCTTTAATCCAATTTGACAATATTTGTCTTTTAATAAGAGAGTTTAATTCATTTATGTTTAAAGTAATTACTCATAAGGAAGGATTTACTTCTGCCATTTAATTATTTGTTTTCTCTGTGTGTTATACATATATATTTTTTTGTTCGTCATTTCCTCCATTACTGCCTCTTTTTGTATTTAGTTGATTCTTGTAGTATACCATTTTGGTTCTCTTATTTCCTCCTCTGTATACTTTTTAGTTTTTTCTTAGTGGTTGCCTTGGAAATGGCAATCAACATCTTGACATTATAACAACCCAGTTTTAATAATAACTTACTTTCAGTAGTACACAAACACTCTGCCCTTCTACATCTCTTCCCCCTTTATAATGTTATCGTTCAGATTACCTTTGTACACATCGTGTGCTTTTTAACATAGATTTATAACAATTGTTTCATGCTTTGCCTGTTAAATCTTATAGTGTACTGATTATATTTTTTCACTTTCTATATTCTTGAAGTTCTGGCATCAGGGCCCTTAGCTAATTCAGAGAGAAAGTAAACAACTCGCCTGTGCACACTCTTTTGATATGCAAACCAACCAATCCCAGTCCATACGCCTACCCACTTCCTTTTACTGGGCTCCCCACAGTCACCAGCTCAGGACACTGTCCCCCTTCCCTAATCACCCCAAGGCCAGGTACTGGATAACTATGGACTACCCCTATAGCCCATAGCCCACCGAAATTATTCAAATTATCCAATCCCAAACCTGCTTAGCTTGTTTATCTTGCTTTTTCCCTTCCTTCCTGCAAAAAACACAATAAAGGTTCCCCCCCACAGGCCCTCTCTCTCTTTCTGACTGCTTATCTCTGCTTGGTGCGTCCCTGTGTAGCCTTGTGTGGCCACTGAACTCTTCATTTGAGTCATTATACTTTGAAACTCCAGAATTTCTGTTTGGCTCCTTTTTGTAATTTCTCTCTCTTTATTGATATTCTTATTATGTTCATACATTGTTTTCCTGATTTTCTTTAGTTCTCTGTCCGTGGTTTCCTCTAGCTCATTGTGCATATTGGAGACAAGTTGATTTAATGCCTTTGGCTAACAGTTCCAATGGCTGGACTTCCTCAGGATTGATTTCTGTTGCATTCTCTTTTTTTTCCCCTGTAAATGAACCATACTTTCCTGTTTCTTTATATGCTTTGTAATTTTTGTTGAGAACTGGACATTTTGAGTATTATTTGGTGACTCTGGAAGTCTGAATCTCCTACTCCTCGAGTATTGATTATTTCTACTTGTTGAGGTCTAGAGCTATCCTTTTGTGACTTTTCAAAAACTATTTGCAAAGTGTGTATTCCTTATTGTGTGTGATCACTGAGGTTTCTGGTCTGTTATCTCTGTGGTCAGCTGATGATCTAACAAAGAAAATCTTAAACATCTGCCTCCAAAAAGAGGAGGGTAAAAGTGCACTGGCTCTTTAAATCTTCAGAGAGATGCCACTGGGAAAGCTGCTGAGAAGGTCAAAACCAAGGTAAGAGCCTGCACTAACTCACAGGATACTGCCAGACCCACCAAAGTGCACAACCTCACATTTCTGCAGTACAAGCTCTCCACGGCCCACCCTGGCACCAGCCAGCTGCTTCAGAAACACAGGCTGCTCTCTTACCCAATAATCTCAGTCTCTCTCTTAGCCAGCACTCCCCTGGTTGTTGTAAGCATTGGATCTGATTTCAGAGCTCTGAATTCGTTTATTCCAATCTCTCTTTCCAACTGAATGCTTGCTTTGTTGAGAGACTGACCCCTACACCTTCCTACTGCACCATTTTGTGTAACATCCTACCCAATTGATTTTTGACAAAAGAGCAAAAGTAATTCAGTGGAAGAGAACTGGCCCTTTCAATAAATGGTGCTGGAGCAACTGGACGTCCATCAGTGAAAAGTGAACCTCAATCTGAACTGCACACTGTATGCAAAAATTAACTCAAAATCAACCATGGACATAAATGTAAAACATAAAACTATAAACTTCTAGAAAAGAACATAGCATAAAATCTTAGGTACCTAGGACACCAAAAGCACAAGCATAAAAGGAAAATTGATAAATCACACTTCATCAAATTAAAAATTTTGCTGTACAAAATACCTTGTTAAAAGAATAAAGAGACAAATTGTAGAATGGGAGAAAATATCTGAAAACATATATATCTGACAATGTCATATTGAAAATATATCAAGTGCACCAAAACCCAACATATAATTATAAATTATATATTATATAATTATAAAACGGTCAAAAACATGAACAACTACCACAGAAGATATACAGATAGAAATAAACATATTAAAAAATGTTAAAAGTCATTATCCATCAACGTAATACAAATTAAAACCACAATGAGATATCACTACAAATCTATCAGAGTGTCTAACATTTTTGTAAAATATTGGTAACGTCAAATACTAGCAAGGATGCAGAGAAACTTGGTCTCTCATACATTGCTGGTGACAATGTAAGTTGGTACATCCAGTCTGGAAAACAATTTGGCAGTTACTTATAAAACTAAATATGGAATCCAACAATTACACTAGCAGATAATTATCCCATAGAAATGAAACACGTTCACACAAAAACTCGTGCATGAACGTTTATAGAAGTTTTCTTTGTAACAGGCAAAATCTGGAAACAACCCAATGTCCATCAATAGGTGAATTAATAAACAAACTGTGGGATTTCTATACAAATGAATAAGCATTAAGCAGCAATAAAAAGAAACTGTTGATACACACAACATAGATGAATCTCACAATAATTGTGCTGAGTGAAAGAAACCAGAGAAAATCGAGTATATACTATATTATTCCATTTATGTAAAATCCTAGCAAACGTAAATTAGTCTATAATTACAAAAAGCAGATCAGTGGGGTGGTAGGGGTGAGGGGGAGGCAGAAAATGGTAAGAGAAAGAGATTTCAAAGAGGCATGAGGAAACTTTTGGGAGTCATGGATGTGTTCCTTATCTTGATTGTGGTCATGGTTTCACAAGTGTATACATAGGTCAAAACTTATGAAATTTTACATTTAAATATGTGTAGTCTTATTGGAACACAGCCACATTCATTCATTTATGGATTGACTTGCTGTCTACGGCTCTCTTCACACCACGACAGCAGAGTTGAGTAGTTGCATGAGAAAGTGGTGCTCTCATCACTTTGCACTGCTGGTTGGCACACTACAAATTGCAATGATGCAGTTATAACTCAACAGTGTTTCAAGTGCCATGCATATCAACATATCACAACTTGTTTTGTTTTTGTTTTTGCTAGCACTGCATACCTATCACGTCAGAATAAGAAAAGAAGAGAAAAATGGGCTTCAAGCATTGTGCTTTTAAGCGTGGGTTATTGTGTTATTGAAATAAATGGCAAAACATTGTGTTTATTATGCAATGACACCATAACTGTGCTAAAAGAATACCGAATACATTGAAATTACCAGACTAAGCACTCAATGTAATATTCCCAACCCACTTGAAAAAAATGCTCAGAAAAATTAGAAAATGTAAAACGGAATAGCTCATCACAGTGGAATTTCTTCACAAAAATAAAAACTGAAAATGAGGCTGAAACCAAGGTAAGTTTCTGAATGGCTCATTTGTTAGCTGAGCAAAGAAAGCATTTACCAGCAGTGAGTTAATTAAATTGTGTTTGACTGAAGTAAAAATAAAAGGAAATAAACTTATTTAAGACTATTAGTCCCTCTGAGAAGAATTTCTAGAAGAGGAGAGCACATTGGAAGCAACATCATAGTCAATTACTAAAACAAATCATATCTACTGTAGTCAAATTCATACAAACGAAAAGTGGAAAAGTAGTTGACACAAATCAATAAACGTGATAGTCCACCTTAATAGAATGAAAAATAAAAATTATATTATTGTCTCAATACATGCTGAAAAAAACATTTGACAATATACAACAGGCTTTCATGATAAAAACTCTCAAAAAATTGGGTATAGAAGGAGCACACTTGGGGCCGGCCCAGTGGCACAGCAGTTAAGTTTGCACGTTCCAGTTTTCGGTGGCCTGGGGTTCGCCAGTTCGGATCCTGGGTGCGGACATGGCACCACTTGGCAAAAGCTATGCTGTGGTAGGTGTCCCACATATAAAATAGAGGAAGATGGGCATGGATGTTAGCTCAGGGCCAGGCTTCCTCAGCAAAAGGAGGAGGATTGGCAGTAGTTAGCTCAGGGCTAATCTTCCTCAAAAAAAGAAAAAAAATAAGAAAAAAGGAACATACTCAACACAGAAAAAGGCCTTATACAACAAGCTCACAGTAAACGTCATACTCAATGGTGAAAGGTTGAAAGTTCTCTCTCTAAGATCAGAAATAAGACAAGGATGCCCACGTTCACCACTCTTATTCAACATGATACTAAAAGTCCTAGCTAGAGACATCAGGCAACAAAAAGAAATAAAAGACATCAAAAATGGAAAGAAGGAAGTAAAATTGTCTTATTTGCAGATGATGTGATCTTATTTGTTGAAAATCCTAAAGACTCAACCAAAAAATTCTTAGAACTAATCAACAAATTCACTAAAGTTGCAGGATACAAAATCAACATACAGAAATCAGTTGCATTTCTATAAGCTAACAATGAAATATCTGAAAAATAAATAAAGAAAATATTCCTATTCACAATAGCATCAAAAACAATAAAATACTTAAGAATAAACTTAACCAAGAAGCAGAAAGATCTGTATGCTGAAAACTATAAGACTTTGATCAAAGAAATTGAAGAAAACACAATGGAAAGATATCTCATGTTCATGGATCAGAAGAATGAATATTATTAAAATGTCCAAACTACACAAAGTCACTTATAGCTTTAATGCAATCTCTGTTAAAATTCCAATGGCGTTTTACAGAAATAGAAAAAAAATCCTAAAATTTGTATGGAACCACAAAAAGACCTTGAATAGCCAAAGCAATCTTGAGAAAGAAGGATAAAGACGGAAGCATCATGTTTCCTGGTTTCAAACTATACTAGAAAGCTATAGTAATCAAAAGTATGATATTGGCTTAAAAATAGGCACAGGGACCAATGGAACAGAATGGAGAGCCCAGAAATAAGCCCCTGTGTATAAGATCAACTAATATTTAACAAAGGAGCCAAGAATATTCAATGAGGAATGGACAGTCTCTTCAATAAATGGTGTTGGGAAAACTGTATAGCCACATGTAGGAGAATGCAATTGGACACTTATCTTACACGACTCACAAAAACTAACTTGAAATGGATTAAAGACTTCAACATACGAATTGAAACCATAAAACTACTAGAAGAAAACATAGGGGAAAGAGCTCCTTGACATTGGCCTTGGCAAAAATTTTTTTTGATATGACACCAAAAGCCCAAGCAACAAAGGGTAAAATAAATAAGTGAGACTACAACAAACTTAAAGCTTCTGCACAGCAAAAGAAATAGTCAACAAAATGTAAAGGCAACCTATGGAATGGGAGAAAATACTCTCCAATCATATGTGATAAGGGGTTATATCAAAAATGTATAAAGAACTCATACAACTCAATAATGAAACAACATACGATCCAATTAAAAAATGGGCAGAGGAATTGAATAGACATTTTCCCAGAGAAGGCATCCAAATGGCCAACACGTACATGAAAAGATGCTCAACATCACTAATCATCAGGAAAATTCAAATCAAAACTAAAATGAGATGTCACCTCATACCTGTTAGAATGGCTATCATCAGAAAGACAAGAGATGATGTCGGCATCACGGCAGAGTGAGTTGTTCCCTTTGTCTCTCCTGTCTAAGTTACAACCAGTAGGATATCCATAGACCAACAAAGGACTCTCTGCACAGTACACCAGAAGGCCTGAGAGATCCATACAACTATATATCTGAAGATGGGTAGACTGGACCTCCTACAGGCAGTGGAATCAGCAGAGCAGTAGCAGCAGCTCCTGAGACTGGAGGTTCCAGGACCTGCAGCCATACCTGAGACCAGAGGCCCTAAGAATTGAGGTAAATGTGCATGAACAAAGGCCCCAGGAATCCAGGCAACCCACACTCCCAGAGGCACAAGAAATCACTGCAGGCCCACAGCCGGAGACCCCAGGAACCATGAGATGCCTGTGACCCAGCCTCCTCTCTCTCCTCTGGTGATGGCACCTCTGATGCCAGCCCTTCTCAAAATGGGGGCTGCCTTCAAGATGCAGATACACCCAGTGGCAGCAGCGGTACCTGTGACCTGAAGTTCCAAAAAGTGCACAGGCACTGGAGACCAGAGGCTGCAGTAGCTGCAGTGGCATTTACACCTCAGTCCCTACCCCTCCCACAGCAATGGCATGTGGCTCCTACCACCTGAGGCTTCAGGAAATGCAGCAGCGCCTGTGACCCAGCCCCCTCCCCTTCTCCCAATGGCAGTGCCTCAAACACTGGCCCTTCCAGTACCAGGGGCTGCATTCAAGACCCTGATACCTCCAGCAGCAGCAGCAGCAGCAGTGCCTGTGACCTGAGATTCCAAGAATAGGGCCAGCACCCAAGACCAGAGGCTACAGGAGGCACAGTAGCATTCACAACTTAGCCCCTACCCAACTCTCAGCAGTGGCAGGTGGCATGTGGCACCTGTGACCTGAAGCTTCAGGAGTCACAGCAGTGCCCACAATCCAGCCCCTAGTGGTGGCACCCCCAACACCAGCCCTACCAACAGTGGGAGCTATGTACAAGATCCTGGGCCCCTTGCAGTGGTGGCAACACCTTTGAACCCACTGCTCCCAGCAGTGGTGTTGCCAGCACTCCCAGATAACCTGGGAGCAGCAGTGCAGGTGGTGCACACAATAGCAACACAAGAGCCTATGGAGAGCCTGCAAAGAGCCAGGTATACCACAACACCAGTCCCCCTCAGCAGCAGAGGCACCCACAACTTCAGCCCCCCCACCTGTAGCATCTGCAGACCCAACAAACCTGGATGTGGTGGAAGTATCCATGGCCCTGGTTCCCACCCCATCCTCCCCCTCCTCCTGCCACAGAGGGGAACAATTGACCCAGGTGACCCCAGAAGCAGCAGAGGTGACCCAGGCAGCAGCACCTGCAAGTGCAAGAATATCACAATCAGCAAAGCACCAGAAACCTTGGAGGAATAAGCAGGACAAAGAGGGCACTGACAAGGCCTCTGGCAGAGGCAATGGAGGATGGAAAGTGCAAGCTCTCAAATACAACCAGAAGCAGCTCAGAATCAAAGTAAACAAAGCCTTACCCAAATAAGAAAAGTGTTTGCTACCACAAATGCTCCAGCAGAGGAACAACTCATCAAGCACCAGGAAGAACTACAGTAACATGTAGCACAAAAAGAAAATTATGACTCTCCAGAAACCAAACTTGAAGTCATGGAAGATTGTGATCTAACTGATAGAGAATTCAAAATGGCCAACATGAAGAAACTCAACGAGTCACAAGAAATCTAGAAAGACAGTTCAATGAGCTTAGGAATAAAATTAATGAACAGAAGGAGTACTTCACCAAAGAGATTGAAATTCTAAAAAAAAAAAAAAAAAAAAAAAACCCTAGAAGTTCTGGAGATGAAGAATACACAATAAATTAGATGGAGATAAAGTAGAAAGCACTAGATATAGAGCAGACCATATGGAAGAGAGAATTAGCGAGATCGAAGATAGAAATCTAGAAATGATTCAGGTAGAAGAAAAGAGAGAATTAAGGTTTTTTTAATGGAGAACTTCTACAATAAATATCTGACTCAACTAGGAAAAGAAACAAGGATAATGAGTATCCCAGAGGAGAAGAGATGGCAAAAGGAGCAGAGAGCTTATTCAAAGAAATAATAGCTGAGAACTTTCCAAACCAGGGGAAGGAACTGGATATACAAGTGCATGAAGCTAATAAAGCACCTACTTATCTCAAAGCAAAAAGACCTTCTCCAAGGCACATTATATTAAAACTGTCAGGGCTAAATGGTTAAGTTCATGTGCTCCACTTCAGCAGCCTAGGGCCCATCGGTTTGCATCCTGGGTGCAGACCTACATACCACTCATCAAGCCATGCTGTGACACCATCCCACATAGAAGAACTAGAATGACTTACAATTAGGATATACAACTATGTACTGGGGTTTTGGGGAGAAAAAAAAAAAAGGAAGATTTGCAACAGGTGTTTGCTCAGGACCAATCTTAAAAAAAAAAGTCTTCATTCTTAAAAAAAAACTGTCAAAAGTCAATGACAAAGAAAGAATATTAAGGGGAGGTAGAGAGAAGAAAGTAACTTACAAAGGAACCCCCATTAAGCTAGCAGCAGATTTCTCAGCAGAAACTCTACAGTCTAGGAGAGCGTGGAACAATATATTCAAAATATTGAAAGATAAAAACTGTCAGCCAAGAATACTCTATCCAGCAAAGTTATCCTTTATAAATGGAGAAATAAAGTCTTTCCAAGACAAACAAAAGCTGAGGGAGTTCACTGCCACTAGACCTGCCTTACAAGAAATGTTAAAAGGAGCCCTCCTACCTGAAACGAAAAGGCAAAGGTATACAAAGCTTTGCGCAAAGTGATAAAAAGACAGACAGAATCAGAAAATTGAACTCCATGTCAGAACAGGTAAGTAAACACTTAATTATAATATAAAGGCTAAAGGGAGGAGAGCATCAAAATAACTATAACCACTTCAATTTGGTGGCAAATTCATAATATAAAAAGCGATAATTTGTGACAACAAAAACATAGAAGAGGAAGAGGAAAAGGACAGAATCTGCAAAGGCAAATGGAGATAAGATGCTATCAGTAGAAAAAGGACTATCTCATCTATGAGAACTTTTACACAAATCTGATGATAACCACACACACAAAAAAAACCCCAACTCAGAACAGAGTCACAAAATATTTTTAAAAAAGAAACTAAAAAACACATCATAGAAAACTACCAAACTGAAATGGCAGACAGAACCACAAGGAAAAACAACAATGGAAATATCGAACAGCCAGGAAGAAAATACAAAATGGCAGTATTAAGCCCTCATATATCAATAATAACCCCAAACGTAAATGGATTGAATCCACCAATCAAAAGACATAGAGTGGCTGGATGGATTAAAAAACAAGACCTAACAATATGCTGCCTCTAGGAGATACATCTCAGCTCTAAAGAAAAACATAGGCTCAGAGTGAAGGGATGAAAGATGATACTCCAAGCAAATGGCACCAAAAAATAAAGCAGGTATAGCCATATTTATATCAGACAAAATAGACTTCAAGCGAAAAAAAGTAACAAGAGACAAAGATAGGCATTATATAATGATAAAGGGGACATTCCACTAAGAAGACAAAACATTTCTTAATATATATGCACCTAAAATAGGAACACCCAAATATATAAAGCAATTGTTAACAGACCTAAAGGGAGAAATTGACAGCAATACAATAATAGTAGGGGACTTTAATGACCCACTAACATCAATGGATAGATCATCCAGACAGAGAGTCAACAAGAAAACATGGACCTTAAATGAAACACTAGACCAGATGGACTTACTAGATATATAGAGAATATTCCATCCAAAAGCAGCAGAATACACGTTCTTCTCAAGTGCACATTGAACATTCTCAAAAATAGACCATACGTTGGGACACAAAACTAGTCTCAATAAATTTAAGAAGGTTGAAATCATATCAAGAATCTTTTCCAACCACAGCAGTATGAAACTAGAAATCAACTACAAGAAGAAAGCTAGAAAAACCACAAACATGTGGAGACTAAACAACATGCTACTAAGAAACTATTGGATCAATGGAGAAATCAAAGAAGAAATAAAAAAATACCTGGAGACAAGTGAAAATGAAAATACAACATACCAAAACCTAAGGGATACAGCAAAAGTACTATGAGGGAACAATATAGCAATACAGGCCTATCTCAAAAAAAAAAAAAAGAAAGAAAAAAAAGAGAAAAATCTCAATCTAACACCTAAAAGAATTAGAAAAAGAAAAACAAATGAAGCCCAAAGTAAGTAGAAGGAAGAAAATTAAAATCAGAGCAGAAATAACGGAAATGCAGACTAAAAAGACAATAGAAAAGGTCAACAAAACGAAGAGCAGCTTCTTTGAAAAGATAAAGAAAATTGACAAACTCTTAGCTAGACTCACTCACAAAAAAAGAGAGAAGGTTCTAATAAATAAAATCAGACATGAAAAAGGAGAAATTAAAACGGATACCACAGAAATACAAAGGACTATAAGAGAATACTACGACAAACTACACACCAACAAACTGGATAATGTAGAAGAAATGGATATATTCTTAGAATCACACAACCTCTCAAAAAAATCAAGAAGAAATACAGAATCTGAATAGACCAATCACAAGTAAAGAGATTGAGGGGCCGGCCTGGTGGTGTAGCAGTTAAGTTCGCATGTTCCACTTCAGCGGCCTGGGGTTTGCTGGTTTGGATCTCAAGGGTGGACCTACACACCACCTGTCAAGCCACACTGTGGCATGTGTCCCACATATAAAATAGAGGGAGGTGGGCATAGATGCTAGCTGAGGGCTAATCTTCCTCAAAAATAAATAAATAAATAGGGGCTGGCCCTGTGGCCGATAGTTAAGTGTGCGCGCTCTGCTGCAGGTGGCCTGGTGTTTCGTTGGTTTGAGTCCTGGGCGTGGACATGGCACTGCTCATCAAACCACACTGAGGCAGCATCCCACATGCCACAACTAGAAGGACCCACAACGAAGAATATGCAACTGTGTACCGGGGGGGCTCTGGGGAAAAATAGGAAAAAAATAAAAAATCTTTAAAAATAAATAAATAAATAAACAAACAAGTAAAGAGATTGAAACAGTAATCAAAAACCTCCCAAAAAACAAAAGTCCAGGACCATGTGGCTTCTCTGGTGAATTCTACCAAATATTCAAAAAGATTTAACACATATCCTTCTCAAATTATTCCAAGAAACTGAAGAGAATGGGACACTTCCTAACTTACTTTACAAGGCCAATGTTACAGATACCAAAACAAAACAAGGACAGCACAAAAAAGGAAAGTTATAGGTCAATATCACTGATGAACATAGATGCAAAAGTCCTCAACAAAATATTAGCAAATTAAATACAAAAATACACTAAAAGGATCATACACCATGATCAGTGGGATTTATTCCAGGGATGTGGGGTGGTTCAACATCCACAAATCAATCAATGTGATACACTACATTAACAAAATGAAGAATAAAAAATCACATGATCATCTCAATGGATGCAGAGAAAGCATTGACAAGATTCAATATCCATTTATGATAAGAACTCTCAATAAAATGGGTGTAGAAGGAAAGTACCCCAACGTAATAAAGGCCATATATGACAAACCCACAGCCAACAACACGCTCAACAGTGAAAAACTGAAAGCTATTTCTCTAAAAACTGGAACAAGACAAGGATGCTCACTATCACCACTTTATTCAACATAGTATTGGAAGTCCTAGCCACTGCAATTAGGCAAGAAAAAGAAACAAAAGGTATCCAAGTTGGAAAGGAAGAAGTAAAACTGTCACTATTTGCAGATGGCATGATTCCATATATAGAAAATCCTAAAGAATACACCAAAAAACTGTTAGAAATAAATAACAAATACAGTAAAATTTCAGTGTGCAAAATCAACATACCAAAATCAGTCACATTTCAATACACTAAATGAACTAGCATAAAGAGAAATCAAGAACACAATCCCATTTATAATTGCAACAAAATGAATAAAATACCTAGGAATAAATTTAACCAAGGAAGTGAAAGACCTGTATTCTGAAAACTATGAGATATTATTGAAAGAAATTGAAGAAGTCACAAAGAGATGAAAAGATAGTCCATGCTCAACGATTAGAAGAATTAGTGTAATGAAAATGTCCATAATACCTAAAGCAATCTACAGATTCAATGCAATCCCAATCAGAATCCCAATGACATTTTTCACAGAAATAGAATAAAGAATCCTAAAATTTGGGGCTGGCCCCATGGCCAAGTGGTTAAGTTCGTGCACTCTGCTGCAGGTGGCCCAGTGTTTCATTGGTTCGAATCCTGGGCATGGACGTGGCACTGCTCATCAAGCCACACTGAGGCAGTGTCCCACATGCCACAACTAGAAGGACCCACAATGAAGAATATACAACTATGTACTGGGGGGCTTTGGGGAGAAAAAGGAAAAATATAAAATCTTTAAAAAAAAAAAAGAATCCTAAAATTTATATGGAACAACAAAAGACCCCAAATAGCCAAAGCAATCCTGAGAAAAAAGAACAAAGCTGGAGATATCACACTCCCTGATTTCAAAATATACTACAAAGCTATAGTAATCAAAACAGAATGGCACTGACAAAGAAACAAACACACAGAACAATGGAACAGGATTGAGAGCCCAGAGATAAAACCACACATCTATGGATAACTAATCTTCAACAAAGGAGCCAAGAACATACAATGGAGAAAGGAAAGTCTCTTTAATAAATGGTGTTGGAGACACTGGAGAGCCACACGCAAAAGAATGAAAGTAGATCATTACATTACACCATACACAAAAATTAACTCAAAGTGGACTAAAGACTTGAAAGTAAGACCTAAAACAATAAAACTCTTAGAAGAAAACATGGGTAGTACACGCTTTTTGTCATCAGTCTTAGAGTATCTTTTTTAATATCATGTCTCAGGCAAGGGAATCAAAAGAAAAAAATAAACCAATGGGACTACATCAAACTAAAAAGCTTCTGCATAACAAAGGAAACAATCAACAAGGAAAAGACAATATACCAATTTGGAGAAAATCTTTGCAAATCATATATCTGATAAGGGGTTAATATCCAAAATATATAAAGAACTCATACAACCCAACAACAGAAAAACAAACAACCTGATCAAAAAATGGGCAGATGAGAACAGACATTTTTTCCAAAAATATATACGTGGCCAATAGGCACATGAAAATATGTTCAACATCACTGATTATTAGGGAAATGCAAATCAAAGCTACAATGAGATATCACCTCACACTCATCAAAATGGCTATTATTAAAAAGACAAGAAATAAATGTTGGAGAGAATATGGAGAAAAAGGAAACCTCGTACAGTGCTGGTGGAAATGTAAATTGGTGCAGCCACTATGGAAAACAGTATGGAGATTCCTCAAAAAATTAAAAATAGAAATACCATATGTTCCAGCTATTCCACTTCTGGGTATTTATCCAAAGAACACAAAAATACTAATTTGAAAAGATATATGCACCCTATGTTCACTGCAGCATTATTCACAATAGCCAAGACTTGGAAGCAACCCAACAGCCCATCAACAGATGAATGCATAAAGAAGATATGGTATATATCTATATACAACAGAATACTGCTCAGCCATAAAAATGATGAAATCTTGCTGTTTGCAACAACATGGATGGACCTTGAGGGTATTATAAGTGAAATAACTCAGAGAAAGACAATTACTGTATGATTTCACTTATATGTGAAAGATAAACAAAAAAATACGTAAATACAGAGAACAGACTGGTGATTACCAGAGGGGAAGGGGGCAGGAGGAGGCTGAAAGAGGTAAAGGGGCACATGTGCACAGTGATGAATGGCAACTAGACTTTTGGTGGTGAACACGAAGCAGTCTATACAGAAGTCAAAATATAATGAGGTACACCTGAAATTTAAATAATGTTATAAACTAATGTGACCTCAATTTTTAAAAAAGACAAGACATAACAAGTACTGTAGAGGATGTAGAGAAAAGGGAACATTTATGCACCATTGAGGAGAATGTAAATTTGTACAGCCACTAAGGAAAACAGTGTGGAGATTCCTCAAAAACTTAAAAATAAAACTACCATATGATCCAGCAGTCCACTTCTGGGTATATAGCCAAAGGAAATGAAAGCAGGATCTCAAAGACATATTTGCACTCCTACATTTATTGTACCATTAATCACAATAGCCAAGACATGGAAACAGTAAGTGTCCATCAATGGGTGAGTGGATAATGAAGATGTGAGAGATAGCTAGATAGACAGATAGATAGATAGATATCACATACACGTACATACACATACACAAACACTCATGCTCAGTCATGAGAAAGAATGAAATCCTGCCATTTATGACAACATTACGCTAACTGAAATAAGTCAAACAGAGAAAGATAAAATATGGTATGATATCACTGATACATGGAATATAAAAAAGCCAAACTCATAGAAACAGAGAGTAGATGGTGGTTGTCAGGGGTTAGAGGTTGGGGGTAATGGGGAGATGTTGCTCAAAGGGTATAAACTTCTGGTTAAAAGATGAATAAGTTCCAGGAATTTAATAAACTGTATTGTGATTATAGATAACAACACTGTACTATGTACTTGGAAGTTGCTAAGAGCTAAGCTGTAATTTCTTCAAGGAGGCGATTGTGTTTCTATAGTGACTTAACAATCAGCCTCTATGAGTAGAGTGCTTGGAACAACCAACTAGAGGTGAGAATATTTTCAAAGAAGTTGAGAAAACACTATACGACCTGAAGTGGAATCTGCCAAGATGAGTTACAAACGATAATTGTAAAATATATATGTGTGTGCATGTATGTGTTCATGTGAAAGCAGAAAGACTTAGTTGGGAAAATTACAACGCTTATGAAAATGTAAGTTGCTTAAAGCCTGTGGTTACTCATTGTAGTATTCATTATCAGGTACTTCATGGAAAACGTGTAAATCTGTCACGTGTTATTGACGTGGTAGTATCAACAACGAACTTCAATCACCTGTCTATTCCAGGAATTTTTATCAGAAATAGAAGCTGAGTATCCTGACTTAAAGAAGAATCAGATGGAAATTATAGGACTGAAAAATTTCATAACCCAAATAAAAGACTCACTGTAAGGGGCCAAATAGCATAATGGAGATGACAGAGGAAACAGACAGTGAATTTGAAAATAGAACTTACACAATCTGAACAACAGAGAGAGAAAAAACATTGGAAAAAAATTAACAGATCCTCAGGGACTTGGGAACAATATCAAAAGATCTAACATGCATGTCATCAGTGTCCCAGAAGGGGAGGAAAAATAGTCTGGTTCAGAAAAATAAATATTTGAAGAAAGGATGACTGTTTTCCAATTTGGCAAAAGGCATAAACTTGCAGATTCAAGAAACACAATGAACTTCAAAAAAAAAGAAAATCGACTCAAAGAATTCCATGTTCAGACACATAATACTCAAACTGCTGAAAACTAGAGACAGAGAAATGGTTATGAGCAAGGCCAAGGAAAAGTTACACTTAGCACACAGAGAAACAGAAATCGAAATGATATAAATTTCGTATCAGAAATCATGACCACCAAAAGGAACAGGAACTATAAATGTAACTGTACAGAAAAGAACTGTCAACCTAGAATTCTATATCCAGTGAAAATGTCCTTCAGGAAAAAGTGGTGAAATAAAGATGGTTTCAGATGAAGGAAAGCTAACAACACATTGTCACAGACATGCTCTAAAAGAAATGGTAAGGTTAATTCTTTGAAGAAGGGAAATGATATTAGAGGAAACCTTGGAACGTCAGGAAAAAGTAAAAGCAACAGAAATGGTCAAGATCTGGGCAAACATGACAAACTATTCTCCTCTTGATTCTTGAAAATAGATATGACAGTTGAAAGCAAAAATTATAACACTGGTGAGATTTTCAATGTATTTAGATGTAATACATATGGAAGCTAAAACATAAAAAGGACAGGGTAAAGGGACCAATACGATGCGAGGTTGCTATATTCCACTTGAAATTATAAAATATTAATTCTAGGTAGACGATGAAAAGTTTCAGTATGTTTATTGTACTCAGGGAAAACAGAGGGAACAAACAAAACAAATAATAAAATGGTAGACTTAAGGATAAACATACCAATCATCACATTAAATGTACATGATCTAAACACAAAAATTATTATACAGAGATTTGCAAAATGAATTTTAAAAAAACAAGACCCAACTATATCCTGTCTATAAGAAACCCACATTAACTACAATGATGTATGTAGGATAAAAGTAAAGATTAGGGGGAAAAGAGATGCAATACAAACACTAACAAAACTAAGATGGGTGGGTATATTAATATCAGATGAAGTAGACATCACAGCAAGGATAATTAACAGAGATAAAGAGGGACATTAAAATAATGATAAAAGAGACTATTCAACAGGAAGACATAAGAATCCTAATTGTATGAGCACCTAACACACAGCTTCAAAATACTTCAGTCAAAACCTGATAGGCAGAAAAGGTGAAATGGACAAGTCCACAATTTTAGTTGAAGAATTCACCATTCCTCTCTCAATAACCAATAGGACAAGTAAACAGAAACTTAGGGAGGATATACAAAAAGTGAACACCATCAACCAAGTGGATCTACTTGCCATTTATAGAACACTGTACCCACCAAAAGCAGATAAATGTTGTTTTCAAGTGCACACAGAACTTCATCAAGATAGGGCCATATCCTTGGTTATAAAACAAACTTCAACAAATTTCAAACAATTCAAGTCATACAAACCATATGAAATCATACTACCCAAAGCATACGTATTACCTGACTGTTAGTACACAGGATTCTAAAATGCGCCACCTACAAAAAAAATTTCTGCCCCCTGGTGTGTAATCCTATATAATCTCAGATTGTGAATATGATGGGATATCACTCCTATGATTATGGTAGATTATATGGTACAGTGTACTTTAAAAAAGGGAGATTATCTGGGTGAGCATAACCTAAACACATGAGGTCTTTAAACAGGGTCTAGAGGTCAGAGACAGAGGAACTCAGACACTCAGTGTGAGAGTGACTTTGACGGACGGGGATTCTCCATTGATGGCTCTGAAGATGGACAGGACCACACGGCAAGGAATGTGGTGGACTTTAGCATCTGAGAATCTATCCCAGCTGGTAGCCACAAAGAAAGAGAATGACTGCAGTCCCAAAACTGCAAGGAATTGAATTCGGCACAACCACATGAGCTTGGAAGAGTATCCGGAGTTCCAGATGAGAACACATTTCAGCAGGCACGTTGATATCAGCCTTCTGAGAACCTGAGCAGAGAACTCAGACACACCATTCCTAGATTTCTCATCTACGGAACTGTGAGCTAATAAAAGCTGCTGTTTTAAGCTGCTAAGTGTATGGTGCTTTGTTACATAGAAATAGAATACTTTTTCCCCAGTTTTATTGAGAAATAATTGACAGGCATCACTGTATACGTCGATGGTGTACAGCATGATGCCTTGATTTCTATAGATTGAGAAGTGATTACCGCAAGAGGTTCCGCTAACATCCATCTTCACCTATAGATGCAATAAAAAGAAAAGAAAAAGGAAAAAAAAATGTTCTCCTTGTCATGAGAACTCATAGAATTTAATGTGCTGACCATAATAAAAGTAAACTTGGAATAGAGACGAAAGATAACAGGAAAATCTCCAAACACTTGGGAAATAAGCCACGCAGGTCAAAATCATTCATGGGTCAAGGGAAATTAGAAAATGTTTTTAACTGATCAAAAATGAAGTATGTAACATATCAAAATATGTGGGATGCAGCTAACATAGTGCTTCAAGGGGAATGTACAACTTCAAATGCCCATATTACAAAATAAGAAATGTCTCAAATTAACAATCTAAGCTTCCAACTCAAGAAACTAGACAAAGAAGAGCAAAATAAACTGAAAGCAACGAGACGAAAGAAGAGATTAGTGGAAATCAATGAAATTGGAAAAGGAAAAACAATAGAAAAACTCAATGAAACCAAAGCTGTTTCTTTGAAAACATTAGTAAAATTGATGAACTTTTGGCAAGATGCACAAAAGAAGAGAGAAGACACAAGTGACCAGTACCAGAAATGAAGGAGGTGCCATCACTACAGACCTAAGAGACATTAAATGGAAAATAAGGGGCTGCTACAAACAATGCCCCACACATAAATTCTGCAACTTAGGAGAAAACTGGCCCACTCTTCAAAAACCTGCTCCCAAAACTTATCAAGGAGAAAGAGATTATCTGAGTGATTGTATATCTAATAAACAATTTGATTTTGTAACTAAAAACTTCCTTAAAAAGAAGTCTCCAGACCCAGAGGGTTTCACTGGTAAATTGTAGAAACCAAATAACATCATTTTCACACAATCTTTTCCAGAAAATAGAAGAGGAGGGACTATTGCCCAGCTCAACTTATGAGGCCAGTATTACCTCGATACTAACAGCAGATAAAGGCAGTGTACAAAGACTACAGACCAATATCTCTCAGGAATACAAACAGAAAACTTCTCGACAAAACATTAGAAAACCAGAAACAGAAGTATATAAATAGTATACATCATCACCAACTGGGGTTTCTCCCAAGAATGCAAATATTGTTCAATATTAGAAAATTAATCAATATAATCCACAATATTAACCACATACAGAAGGAATACCACACGATCAATTGATGCAGAAAAGGCATTTCAGAAAATTCAACATCCATTCACAATAAAAACTCAGCAAACCAGAACTAACAGGGACCTTCCTCATCCTGATAAAGGACATCTACAGAAAACGTATAGCTAACATCATATGTAATGGTAAAGGAGGAAAGTCTTCCACCCCAAAACCTGCAACAAGGCAAGGATGTCCACTCTCACCACTCCTATTCCGCATCAGCCTGGAAGTCCTCATCAGCACAAGAAGTCAGAGAGAGAGAGAGAAGGGGCATATGGATTACAAAGGAGGAAAGAAAGTCACCCTTATTGGCAGATGGCATGATTGTCTTTGTAGAAAATCCCAGGGAATCTGCAAAAACACTCCTAGAATTGACAAAATGGGTTTAGAAAGATCACAGGTTGCAATGTGACACACCAATCTATTGTATTTCCATATGCTAGCAATACACAATCAGAAACTAATATTTTCTTAAAATAATACCACTTTCAATAGCTCCCAAAAAATCAAGTCATTGGATGTAAATCTCAAATATTATGTGTACGAGCTGTGTGAATAAACTACAGCTGCCGGGGCCAGCCTGACGGCACAGCGGTTAAGTGCACACGTTCCACTTTGACGGCCTGGGGTTCTCCAGTTGGCATCCCAGGGGCGGACATGGCACCGCTTGGCAAGCCATGCTGTGGTAGGCCTCCCACATAGAGTGTAGAGGAAGATGGCCACGGATGTTAGCTCAGGGCCAGTCTTCTTCAGCAAAAAAAGGAGGACTGGCAGCAGATGTTAGCTCAGGGCTAATCTTCCTCAAAAAAAAAAAAAAAAAAAACAAACTACAGCTGCTGATGAAAGGAATAAAAGAAAACCTAAACAAATGGACAGCCTTCCCTGGTTGTGAACTGGAAGTATCAGCATCTCTCCAAAAATGATATGAAATTCAAAAGCAATTCCTATTAAGAGACCGACCTGACTTGTAGATCTAGAAAAGCATAGTCATAACTATTCTGAAAAAGAAGAATAAAGCTGGAGTAGTCACATTACCCAATTTTCAGAATCACTGTAAAGCTAATGCAACCACACCAAACTGGGATGCCTTACCTGTTGTGCTTAAGATCCAATTATTACAGCAGCAACTTTTGAAAAGAGAATACAGCTTTATTGTGACATTGATCTGCAAGGAGACAGGAGGCATCAGCTCTCAGATCCGTCTCCCCACTGAGGGCTTGGGGCAAAACTTATGGGATGAAGGGCAGGACAGTCTGAAGTGTGGAGACAGATGACTACAGGTAAGCGGAAGTGAGGTAATTAATGGTCTGTGCAAGAATAGTCCAGCTTCAGGGCTCTTCATAGGACACATGGTCACAAAACGGTGCTATTAGCATGATCTGAGGGTGGAGTTTTCAGCCTCTTGACGTCAAAAGCTCACTTATCGGGCGTTTGTGCAGGCCCAGATGAGGAGTTGGTGGTCTCAACTGGCTGGAACTGGACTAGGGGTCATTTCTCAGTTCCTGAAAAACCACTCTTAATTATTCTGTTGATACGATGGGGTCAGTTGAAATGGTCCTAGAGGGCCTGTGGTTACACCACATTAGCAAGAGAGTGTGGTATTGGCAAACGGATAGACAGAGACCAACAGAATGCAATAAGGAGTGGAGAAAGAGATCAAAGAAAGAATCAGGTGTTTGTAATGGTGTCAGATTAATTGGACCACCGCATGCAAAAAGTAACTGATCTCAACTAAAACCTCACATCTTATACAAATATTAACTTAAATGGATCATAGATCTAAAGGTAAAATGTAAATCTATCAAATTTTTACAAGAAAACATAGGAGAAAGTCTTCCTGACCCTGGGTTATGCAAAGAGTTCTTAGAAATTATATCAAAACCATGCCCATTAAAGGAAACTTAGACTCCATCAAAATTAAAAACTTTTGTCCTGCAAATGACACTCTTAGAAAGTCAAAAGATGGATACAGACCCAGAGAAAATATTTGCAAATCATATGTCTGACAAAGGACTTGTGTCTAAGATACACAAACAACTCTCAAACTTAACTGTAATGAAAACAACCCAAATTTTAAAATAGGCAAAAGATGTGAACTGAGACTTTGCCAGAGGTAGACAGCAGGCAAACAAGCACAGGAAAAGATATTAATTCTCACGAAGCTCACCCTCCACTGCTGAAGAACCTGACTCCAAGTATTTCAATGGTCACTTAAGGTGCCTGAAGCAACTCAGGACTCCTAAGCCCTCATCATTCTCTCCCCTAGTGGTGCTTTTCTCCAAGGCACCCCCAGAACTGATCAGTCACCTGAGAGAAGAGGAAAACTCCTTAGACCAAAAGGCAGCCAGGTATTGGCTTCCCCACCCAGCACACACAACCTCCAGCCAGCCAATAGAAGTAGCAAGACAGAATAGGAGGCGGGGCCTGCCTGGTCTCCATGGTAATCCCTGGCAGGTGGAAGTGAGGAAGAGGCTCAATGCAGCCTTGGTAGCACTGGATGCAGATGTCTTAATGGGGGTATTGAACGGTAGGGAGGGAATTCATGGGGGAACATGGTGGGAGGAGGAGAGTTAGAGTGCGTAGAGGGGGCATGAGGGGTCCAGGGAGTGTCATAAGGGGGTGCTATGTGTAGAGAAGTATGTAGAGGGAGGACGTGTTTCGGAGAAGAGGGAGGCTGCTATGAGCAGACAGAGAAGGAGTCCAAAGGGTCAGGAAGCTGGTTACAGAGGGACAGAGATGGTGCTGGAGGGAGACAGGCCTTGTAATGGGACATATGAGTGCACAGGGAGAGGACTTAGAGCTCTAGGTGCTCTAAGAAGGTCTTAGAGGAGCCAAGTGAGAGGTTATGGGGGATGGGGGAAGGGAGGAGCTTATGGGTGAATAGTAAGGGTCAGAGCATGACCTCACAAAGTCATAGGGACCAAGTGAGGGATATTATAAAAGCGACAAGCAGAGAGCTATTGGAGACATTAGAGGTTTCATAGGGTGAGAGTTTTATGTGGAGACAGTGAAGTTTTTACAGCTGACAACTGAGAGTGTTAAAGTGTTGAGTGAGGGTCTTCTTAGTAGGGTGTTTATAGGTGCAAAGAGAAGGCTGCTTTGGAGGATAATGAGGGTGTTATGGGAGCAAATTGTGATAGTGGGTCACCTGAGATTTCAGGGAGTCCGAGTGACAGCCAACAGAGTCAGTAAGGGATTTTGGATGACAGTGGAAGGGGCAAGAGAGACATGCTATGGGGTTCTGCAAGGCAGTTTTAGAAGATGGTGGAGGTTATAGGATACAGGGAAACGGCAACAGGAAACAGAGAGGGATTACAGGGCATGGGGATGTGGGGAACTGGGAGTTCTAGGGGACAGAGAGGTATCAAAAAGGGATGGGGAGAGGTTAGAGGGGACATGGTGGGAGTTAGAGGGAGTCAGTGAGAATTTCAAAGGGGTCAGTGAAGAATTTAGAGGAGCCAAGAGGGTGAAAAGGAGGAGGTCAGAGGGGATGGTAGAGTCCATAAGCCATACTGAGCCATACCCGTTCCCTGCCCCCAGGCACTTGAAAAAATGTGTGAGGACTGTGGTGAGCCGGAGGACTCTGAGAGGCCCCCTAGGGACCACTTCGTGCTGTCACTCGTGGCCTACTTCCTGTGTTGCCCCTTAGGCGCTGCAGCTTTGTACTATTCTAACCAGGTGAGAATCTGCATCATGTCAATCCTCCCCTCCCCTCCCTCTCCATCCTGGCCCTTACCCTGAACCAACTTCATCCACGTTCTTCCTCCTGTGGGCTCAGGTCCCCACCCTGGGTCCTTACAGTCCCATAGCTGAAGCCCATCCAACAACCCTTTTAAACTCATCTGTTGCTATTCTGTCTCTCCTCACAAACTCAGACAAAACGCTACAACGATAGGAATGAACGAGCCTTGGCAGTGGTGGCCTCCCGGAGGGCCTTCAGATTATCAATTGCATCAATTATTCTGGCATGCCTCAGTACACTCAATGCCGTGTTGTGGCTCATAACGGAACAGTTATCTCGGTAACCTGCTCTCCAATTCGTGAACAAACCACCAAATATATACATCAGCATTACTCACATGGCTCAAAGTCTCCATTTGGGCCTGATGGGACAGTGGCTTCTCAATGTCTAGAGTGCCAAGTGTTGCCAACCTGAGCCAGCACCTTGAGGTTGTTAATGGGGTAAGGAAGTGTAGCTCAGGCATCCCATTTGACCTGACCTCAACTCCAACTCTGGGACCCTGCCAAGGGATGGGTGCCATAGGAGAGAGGGTACAGCACTGTTTCCCCAGGGCAGCCTACCCTCCTGCCCACATTCACACATTCATGACATAAATCTATTTATGCCAACCAATGGCCTTGACCATGCTGCCAGACTCTGGGGACATAGCAGTGATCACATCAGATCCAACCCCACCCCCTCAGAACTTAGAAACCAAGGTGGCAGACAGACACATCACCAGACAGTGACAGTCCACAGTGGTCCAGTCTCGAAGGGGGAACCTAGGGAGGAGGGTTGTAAGAGGCCAGACCTAATCTGGGAACTTGTGATCTCCCAGAAATCCAGGGAGTCAGGCAGCTGTTGGTGAACTGGTTAGAATCAGGTTATGACCGTAGAGAGCTTCTGTAACGGATATGGACTGCCTCCTCTCCCACCTCTCCCACCACCCACCAATGCTTGTCATTTAGTAATCATTCAACAAATATGTTCTGAGCGCCTACAGTGTACCAGACACTGTACCAGGAAATAGGAATGCAACAGAGCAAGATAAGAAGATCCCTTTCTGATGGAGCTTACGTTCTGACAGGGAAGGAAACCAGAAACAAATAGACCTCTAAACACACAAGATAATTATAGGGAATGGTAAATGCTGTGGGGAAAACAAACCAGAATAATAAGCTAAAGCAGTGCCAGTACTAGTCCACCAAGTGTTAATAGTTTGCAACTCGATAAGTGCAGAAATTGCCAGTAAGTGCTTCAAAACTTACAGCAACTTGACATTTTCATGACATTCAAGTATATGATCAGAAGCCCTGTCTTGATGAACAGGGTATAGGGCACAAGAATCATTCCATCACAGATTGGAAATATTAAAAATCAGGTCCTACTCCACAACGACAATAATTTCAGATGCCCTGCGCTAGGTAGACAATGACATCTAGAAGGTATAGCGGTTAGGGTCATGCTAGCAGCTGTAACAGATAAATCCCACCATGTCAATAGCTCAAAAGGAGAAGTTCATTTCACAATCACAGAACCTGCCAATGTGGGCATCTGGTGGCCCACATATTGTGTCAGTGATCCAGGCTCCTTCTGCTTGGTGATTAGACCATCTCCTAAGGGCTCAGTTTCCTTGAATCCAGACAGAAGGTAAGAGAGCAGAGAACCCCTGCTTGGTTCTTAAAATGCTTGGCCTGAAAGTGAACCCTTGTACACTCTTGGTAGGAATGTTAATTTTGATAGCCTCTATGGAAAATGGAATGGAGGTTCTCAAAAAATTAAAAATTGAACTACCATATGCTCGAGCAACCCACTTCTGGGTATTTATCCAAAGGAATTAAAATCACTGTTTCAACAACATCTCTAGACTCCTCCTTCATTGCAGCATTATTCACATTAGCCAAGAAATGGAAACAACCTAAGAGTCCACAACAGATGAATGGAGAAAGAAGATGTGGGATACATATACACAAAGGTATATTATTAAGCCAAGAATTATATGAAATCCTGCCATTTTTGCCAAAATGGATGCCTTGAGGGCATTATGCTAAGTGAAATAAGTCAGAGAAAGACAAATAACTGTATGATATCATTTTTATGGAATCTTAAAAAGCCAAACTGAGGGGCCAGCCCTGTCGCACAGTGCTGAAGGTCACCCGCCCTGCTTGGCTGGGTTTGGGCCCAGGGCTTTCTGGTTCGGATCCGGGCATGAATCTAAACACCACTCATCAAGCCATGCTGTGGTGGCATCGCACAACAAAATAGAGGAAGATTTGCACAGATGTTACGTCACAGATAATCTTCCTCAACACAATCAATCAATACATGAAAGACAGAGTGGGACGAAGGAAGGAAGGGACAAAGGGAGGGAGGGAGGGAGGGAGGAAGGAAGGAAGGAAGGAAGACTCATGGAAACAGAGTAGAAGAATGGTGGTTCCGAGGGACCTGAGGGGAGGGTGAAAAGAGGACAGGCAGGTAAGGGTACAAACTTTCAGTTCTAAGAGGAATAAGGTCTAGAGATCTAATGGATAATGTGGCTGTGGTTAACAATACTGTTTCCTATACTTAAATTTGCTAAGAGTCGATCATAAGCCTTCTCACCAAATAAGGTAACTATGTGAGGTGATGGATGTGTTCATTAACCTGATTGTAGTAATAATTTAACAATGTATACATATATCAATTCATCATGTTGTACACTTTAACTATATTACAATATTATTTGTCAACCATACCTCAATAAAGCAAGGGAAAATTTATTTTAAATAAGTCTTTGGCCCTAAAGCGACATACGTCACTCCTGCTCTCAATCCATTGGACCTAACGAGTCTCATAGCCACAAGTGGGCATAGGGGCCTCTAGTATGAGGCCCCCACACGGAGCCACAGACCCTTCCCAGACTCTCAGATGGGGCCCAACTACAGGATGCCACAGAGGGGGGCAGAGAAGTCAGTGGCAGACAAGGAACCTCAAGCTGTACACCTGTTCAAAATGCAAGGGTAGCCTGTAGCTGAGGATTACCGAGCCTCCTGTGCCACCTCGGTCATTTTCCACCCATGGGCATCCTGGCTTGCCTCAGCTCTCACCAAATGCACCCAGCCACCCCACCCACTGAGGCTCAGACTCACAGCCAACACTGGCCTCTGGGGAAACCTATGGTGATTCAGATGCGGTGCCCCATTCCCCTGGGCAAAAGAAGCAGCTCCCACTCACTCCAGGTCCTGCCTGGTCCTGGGCAATGTGCACAACCTAAACAGCTGTAGGTGGCAGCCATGCCCAACCACTGTCACTGCCCCATGTCTGCCTCTGCCCCCCACAGACCCAGAGAACCAACCTCCAGGAGACACTATCTGAGGCCAGGTCAGCTCTCACGACACCCTTTATGTCATGCTTCTTCTACCCTCTGCACTTTCCTCAGCTTGTTCTTGATAGTCTTCCATTGCAGTCACTCGTGGACAGTGACCCCCAGATTCAAGGACCCCCAGTGCCTCCCACCCACCTCCCTGCCTTGGGATGGGCCCTCAGCCCTTCTCTTGACAAGCAAACAAGAGGCTGGGGCACAGGGCCTCCCCCGAGGACAGCAACACAACCCCTACGGTGGCCTCAGCATGCCTTTAGGCCCACCAGCCCAGCATCTGCATCCAGCACAACGTATGGAATTTTCAAGCTCCTGGAGTGAGGATTTTCTGTCTTAGGAAGAGGAAGGGTTGGGGAGAGAATAAAGTGCAGAGAGTGGGATGAAAGATTCCCCGACTTTCAGTGCCCCAGCTCTAGGCCAGGGTTCCAGCAGCCTACTAGTATGGGACCTACCGAGCTACACAGGTCTTTCCCTTACTGCGAAAGCCACAGACGGGGCAGCTCATGGGTGCTGCAGCCAGCCTGCCTGGGCTGAGGTCCCCGGTCAGGACGTTGTGCTGAAGCCAACTAACGCTACTGTGTCTCAGCTTCCTCACCTGCATAGTAACAGACTCTCATGGAGTGTTGTGAGGATTCAGGGAGTTCACAGACCCTGGCCTGTTGTGAGTGCTACGAGAGTGCTTCCTGTTAAAATGGTTGGTTGCAACATGACAGAGACACAGCTGCCCCTCCCCAGAGCAAAGGTGGTGAAGGCTGGTCTCCGAGTGTATTCCCTCTCCATTGCAATGCCCAACACCTCCACAGCAGGGACAGCTTTGCACCTGCCTGAACATGCCTGGGCTGGACTTGGAGCTCCTCTCCTGGCAACCAGGGCCACCATTGAGGTGACTTGCATACGATTTAGAGCACCAAACCCAATGAGCAGGGCTTCAAAACCTGAAGGGCCTTTGACCTGGCATTTGCAGCCACTCCCTGTTCTCTTTCCCCATCTAGGACATGCAGCCCTTCCCTGCAAAGGGACTCACTCCCATCACCATGTAGCAGCAGGCACGCCAAGGGACAAGAAACTTAACCACTCACACCCGTGTCCCTTCTTAACTGTCCAAAAGAAGGACATAGCCTTATGTGGTGGGGTCATGAGGACACAAGCCTCAGGCCTGGCACTGTCCCTGAGGTCATCTACGGAAAAAAATCTATAAGCCCCTCCTTACAAGGAATGTGTAAGATCTTACTATCTTCTCTGCCTTAAGAAAGAAAGTTGTTAATTGGTACAATCTTTATCCTGTGTTTTGCTTGTGCTAGACTCAATAGTTCTTACTTCTAGAAGAAAATCAGCACCCTCCTAGTGCAAGTGACACTAGTCATACGTTCCCTGCCCTGAGCTACAGTTTCAACCAACTGAATTGTTTCCTCGAAACTCAATATTATATCACAACAATAATGATTTGAAGTTGTATGAATGGATGGAATTAAACCTGACTCAACTTCTCTCTTTAAGAGTATTATATTCAGTGGCAGGCCTGGTGGCACAGCGGTTAAATTCACATGTTCCACTTCGGCAGCCCGGGGTTCGCTGGTTCGGCTCCCAGGTGTGGACATAGCACCAGTCAGCAAGCCATGCTGTGGCAGGCGTCCCACATATAAAAGTGAAGGAAGATGAGCATGGTTGTTAGCTCAGGGCCAGTCCTCCTCAGCAAAAAGAGGAGGATTGGCAGCAGATGTTAGCTCAGGGCTAATCTTCCTCAAAAAAAAAAAAAAAAGAAAAAGAATGTTAGATTCAGAAGGCATGAAATGCTTGGTGAAAATTTCAGTAGTTGAGATAAATAATCTCATTGTTCATTTTGCTTTTTCTTTTAATGAAATTATTGTGAGCCATCTTATCCTGAAATCTAAGTAGAACAAGCTGTTTTGTGTTTCGATTGTTATTCCCAGAATTGATGATGCTGATGACCCAGACACACCCCCCAGAAGACCATGACATGACCTGGGCTCACTGTGTTACTGAGGTTGGGGTTCAGCAGCAAGTAACAGAGGGGGAAAAAACCCACACACACTTTCAACAAGGCACAGGGCATTTCTCTCACACAAAAGAGTCTGGAGGTTGGTGATCTAGGCCTGGCCTGGAGGCCCCTGAAAATCTTAGGGTCTGGATCCTCCCATCCATCTGCTCCTGCATCCCTAAGCTGTGGCACTCATCCACATTGCCCAAAATGGAGGCTGGAGGCATCACATCTGCATCCCAGACAGTGGGACAGAGGAAGGCAAAGAAAAGGGAATGCTTGCTCCCTTTGAGGACACTTCTGGGAAGTTACACACAAGGACACACACACATGCACACACACACACCTCTATCTGCTCTCATCATATTGGCCAGATATTAATCTCATGACCTCATCAGGCTGCCAGGGAATCTGGAAATTGAAGTCGTAGCTCCAGGTGGCCAAGTGTCTGGCTACAATGAGAATTTCAGGAATGAGGATCACTTATGTGTGCCACTCCAGTCTAGAGTAACAAATATACTTGTTATATTTTTTATTATAAAGACTGTTCTCATCACTAGTAAAAAAAAAGAACTAAAACATTATTAATTCCAATTCAAAACTTGGAGAACATGCAGTGGTATGAATCTGACCAACTTTCGATCAATCAAATTAAAAGCCGAGATGGAAGTGTATGCGATTACCACACTGAGAACCAAACCGTGTGCTGGTCTGCTTTTTCCTGGGCTCAGGTGGTGTCTCTACAACTGCATTCCATGGCACGATGTTATGTTAGAGAAGATTCGTCTTACTACACGAACAAACAAGCAGAACAGCCACGGTGGACAAAGTTGTTCTCTCCCCTCTGGCATGTTCCCCAACAATTACAGACACCAATTAGCATGTCTAACTGCAGCTGGCATTGCTCTTCTCTGTGTGAAGGAGGGTTCATCAGATTAATGTCACTAGATTAAGTAGGCTGCACTGTTCTTAAAAAGGGGGTGGAATACTGAGTCAGTTTCTGTGTTTTTTAAATACAGCATGGGTCATTCATAATCTGGGGTCCAGGAAATGCAGAGCTGTAAACTTCAGGGTGCACTTTCCAGGCATTTAGTGTTTTAAACCCTAAAGAATAAAGTTTAGTGCTTACCTTTACTATCTCCTTGCTTCCAGAATTTACTCTGTGGCTCTTTTACTAACTTATTTTTTCAGACCTCTATTGAGGTATAATTGACAAGACTACAGACATTTCAGGTATACAATCTGATAAGTTTAGACACACGTGTGCACCCTTGAAACCATTACCACAATCAAGGTAATGAACACACCCATCACCCCCAAGATAATTCTCCTGCAACCTTGTCATCCCTCCGTCCCCCTCTCCCCAGGGAACCACTCATCTGTTTCCTGTCACTACAGGTCAGTCTGCAGTTTCTGGATTTTATGTAACTGAAATCAGAGTACGTGCCATCCTTCTTTTGTCTGGCTTCTTTCGCTCGGCGTAATTATCTTGAGATTCATCCAGGTTCTTGCAGGTATCAACAGTTCATCCCTTTGATTGCTGACTGGTCTTCATTATAAGAATACACCACAATTTGTTTATCCATTCACCACTTTTTGGACATTTGGGTGGTTCCAGTTTCTGCCTATTACAAATAAAGCTGCTATGAACGTTCACACACAGTACAAGTCTTTCTATGGGTACGTGTGTTCAATCCATTTAGATAAATACCTGAGCAGGGGATGGCTGGATCATATGGTAGATGTATGTTTAACTTGTAAGAAACTGCCAAAGAGTTTTTCCAAAGTGGTCGTGCCATTTTACATTCCTATCAGCCAAGTATGAGAGCTCCAATGGCCCCACATCTTTACCAACACTTGGTATGGTGAGGCTTTTTAATTTTAGCCATTCTGATAGGGGTGTAGTGGTATCTCATTATGACTTTAATATGCATTTACTGAATGACTAATAATATTGAGTATCTTTCCAAGTACTTATTTATCACCTCTATAGTTTTTTGCTGAGTGTTCGTTCAAATCTTTAGCCCTTGTTTACTGAATTGTTTGTTTTCTTATTACTGAGGTGTGACAGGTCATGATATATTCTGGAATCAAGTTCTCTATCAGATTTTTCAGTCTGTACCTTGTCTTTTAATCCTCTTAACAGTGTCTTTTGAAGAGCACAAGTATTAAATTTGATGAAGAACAATTTGTGAACTTTTTTTACTGATCAAGCTTTTGTCATTGAATGAAAGAAACCTTTGCCTAACCCAACGTTTCTCTTACATTTGCCTCTAGAAGTTTTCTTACTGTAGTTTGACATTTAGGTCTAAGGTCCATGTTAAGTTCATTTTGATTCGGTGCAACGTGTGGATCTAAGTTTATTCTCCTGCCTATGAATATGCAACACTTACAAGGCCATCTGTTGAAAAGACCAGGCTTCTCTGCTAAATTTCCTTTGCACCTTTTCAAAATTCAAATGCCCATATATGTGAAGATCTATTTCTGACGAAGAATAGGCTACACTCTTCTAGGGATCTATTTGTCTGTCTGGAGGCTAGCACCACACTGTCTGGATTTCTGGGCCTTATAACAGGCCTTGAAGTCAAAGAGTGTGAGTTCTCCCACTCTGTTCTTCTTGTTCAAACTTGTTTGGACTATTCTACTTCTTTTTTATTTCCATATGAATTCCTGAATAAGCTTCTAAATTTCTGGGGGGACAAAAGGGCCTCTGGGTATTTTCATTCGGACAGTATTGACTCCATAGATCAATTTGAGTAGAACTGACATCTTAATGATGTTTTGTGTCTTCTGATCAATGAACACGGTATCTCTCTCCACATATTTAAGTGTTCCGTAAAAATCTCTCAGGATTGCTTTGTAGATTTCAATGGACAGATCTTGCACATCTTTTGTGAGATTGATCTCACAGTATTGAATATTGTTGACACTATTGTAAATGGCATTTTTTAAGTTGTGTTAGCTACACAGAAGACACAACTGACCATCTTACAATCTTTAAAGCACACAGTTCAGCTGTGTTAAGTACATTTCATGTTGTTGTGGACCACTCTCCAGAATTCTTTTAAACTTATAAAACTACAACTCTACAATTCCATTAAACACAACTCCCCATTGCCTTCCTCCCCACCAACCCCTGACGACCACCATTCTTCTTTCTGTCTCTATAAATTGGACTACTCTGGAGTCCTTATATAAGTGGAATCAGACAGTATTTGTCGTTTTGTGACTAGCTGACTTCACCTGGCATAATGTCCTCAAAGTCCACTCGTGTGGAAGCATGTATCAGAATTTCCTTCCTTTTAAGGCTGAATTATGTATATATTTAATAGATTATATTTTACTCCTCCATCAGTGGTCCCTTGGATTCCTATCACCTTTTGGCTACTGTGAATAGTGCTTTTATGAACATGTGTCTGCAAATATCTCTTAGAGACCCTGTTTTCAATTCTTTTGGTTATATACCCAGAAGAGGAACTGCTGAATCATATGGTAATTCTATTTTTAACTTTTTCTTTGGGAGGAATCACCATACTGCTTTCCACAGCAGCTGCATCATTTTGCATTCCCACTAACTGTGCACAAGGGTTGAATTTCTGCACTACCTTGTCTACACTGGTTGTATTCTAGGGTTTTTTGATAGTCGCCCTCCTGATGGGTGTGAGGTGACTTCTCATGGTGGTTTTGATTTGCATTTCCCTAATGATTAGTGATGTTGGGTGTCTTTTCGTATGCTCGTTGGCCATTCACATATCTTCTTTGGAGAAATGTCTATTCAAGTCCTTTGCCCATTTTTTAACCAGGTTATATTGTTGCTGTTGAGGAGGAGGAGTTCTCTGTATATTCTGGATATTAACTCCTTATCAGATGTATGATTGGCAAATATTTTCTCCCAGTCCGTACGTTGCCTCTTCACTCTGTTATAGCCTGTGATGCACAGGAGTTTTTCATTTTGATGGAGTCGATTTTATCTATTTTTACTTTTGTTGCCTATGCTTTTAGTGTCATATCAAAGAAGGCACTACCAAATCCAAGGTAATAACGCCTTTTCCTTATGTTTTCTTCTAACACTTTTCTATTTATCAGTCTTATTTTTAGGTCTTTGATCCATTTTTGAGTTAACTTTTTTATATAACGTAAGGTAATGGTCCAACTTCATTCTTTGACTTGTGGATATCCAGTTTTCCCAACACCATTTGATGAAAGGACTCTTCTGCCTAATTGCAGTGTACTTTGCTCTTCCTTTTTCAGATACTCACGGTAGAAGCTGACATCATTAATTTGAGACAGTTTGCTATAGGTTGAATGTGTGTGTCTCCTCATGATTCGCTTGTTTTTAAGTCTAATTCCCAATGTAATGGTACATAAAGATGGAGCCTTTGGGAGAGGATTACATCATGAGGGCAAAGGCCTCATGAATGGGATTAGTGACCTGACAAAAGAGGCCCAAGAGATATCCCTTGCCACTTCCACCATGTAAGGTCACAGTGAGAAGACCGCTGTCTATCAGGAAGTGGCTCTCCCCAGACACTGAATCTGCCAGTGCCTTAATCTTGGGACTTGCCAGCCTCTGCAATGGTGAGAAATGAGTTTCTGTTCTTTATAAGCCGCCCAGTCTATGGCATTTTCTTATAGCAGCTTGAATGCACCAAGACACTGTTCTTTTCTGAAATAGGCATCCATCGCTCTAAATTTCAGATTAAGTACTGCTTTGGCAGCCTCTCACAAATTTAGACATTTTGTGTTTTCATTTCCATTCAGTTCAAAGCACTTTTTATTTCTCTTTGGATTTCTTCTTTGAGCCATAGGAAATTTTAAAATACTTAGTTTCCAAATATATGGGGTTTTCCAGTTGTATTTCTGTTGTGATTTCTAACTTACATCCATTGTGACCACAGAGAACACTGTATGATCTGAATCCTTTCAAACTTGTTGAGACATGTTTCAAAGTCCAGAGGCTGATCCAGTTCAACGCCTGATCTGGGTGCACTTGGAGAGAAGGAGCACCCTGCTCTTTGGGGGTGGAACGCTCTATAAATGCCAATAAGTCAAGTCGGTTAATAGTGTTGTTCAAGTCTTCTGTGTCCTACAGATTTTCAGCCTAATTTATCAAATGACAAAAATAGCACAGTTTAGCCATGATTGGATGTCCTAATTTACTCAAGAGAAAACAATCATGGGTTGGAGAAGTCCAGTGCCTCACAGGCGGTGGAGCGCCCTTGCTGAGGGATTTGTGGTGAGACCGAGTTGCACAGAGCCTTGGAAGGGGCCATGAGGACACAGGCCACGATGGCCTAGGAGGTCAGGGGTTTCCGTACACGGCTAGCAGGTTCTGTTCTAGGGTAAAGTGAGCCAGCTAACACTCAGTTGGAGGACGGTGATTAGTGCATGTGAGCTTTCCCTGACAGTGAGGCGTTTCCCGTAAGTGCAGGCTGACCTAGGTTTAGAGTTGTGACTGGGCCGGGCCACTGGAGCAGACTCCATTTTGTGGTTCCCCATACACAAATTAACTTTATCAAATTTTTCGATCAATTGGTGATGAGAGGTGCTGAAATATCCAACTATAATTGTGGATTTGTCTTTTTCTCCTTTCAGTTCTATCAGTTTTTTCTTTATAGATTTTGGAATTCTGTTATTATGTATGTAAGCATTGAAACTGTTATGTCCTCCTAATTAATTGACCCTTTTATTACTGTGACTTGAACTACTTTTCCCTGGTGTTGCTCTTTGCTCTGAATGTACTTCATCCAATATTAATGTAGTCACTGCGGAATGGTACAACTTTTTGCATGCTTTTACTTTCAACCTCTTTGTGTCTTTATATTAAAAGTGGATTTCGTGGGGCTGGCCCAGTGGCACTGTAGTTAAATGCACATGTTCCCCATCTTGGCGGCCC
Organism: Equus przewalskii; assembly: GCF_037783145.1. Classification (NCBI taxonomy): domain Eukaryota; kingdom Metazoa; phylum Chordata; class Mammalia; order Perissodactyla; family Equidae; genus Equus; species Equus przewalskii. The sequence continues at coordinate 6,821,205 of NC_091839.1, forward strand.
GGGGTTCGCCGGTTCAGATCCTGGCTGCGGACATGGCACCACTTGGCACGCCATGCTGTGGTAGGCGTCCCACATATAAAAAAAAAGTAGAGGAAGATGGGCATGGATGTTAGGTCAGGGCCAGCCTTCCTCAGCAAAAAGAGGAGGATTGGCAATAGTTAGCGCAGGGCTAATCTTCCTCAAAAAAAAAATTTTTTTTAAGTGGGTTTCTCGGGGCTAGTCCCATCGCCAAGTGGTTAAAAGTTCAGCACACTCTGTTTCGGCAGTCCAGGTTCACAAGTTCAGATCCCGGGTGTGGGGCTACTCCATTCATCGGCTATGCTGTTGTGGCTTCCCAGATGTGAAATAGAGGACAATTGGCATGGATGTTAGCTCAGGGCTAACCTTTCTCAAGCAAAAAGATAGGAGTATTGGCATGGGATGTTGGCTCAGGGCTAATCTTCCTCATCAAAAAACAAACAAACCAAACAAAAGTGGATTTCTTGTAGATAACATACACTTGGGTTCTTGCTGTTTTCCTTAATGTGAAAATCTCTGCCTTTTAGCTGAGGTGCTTATACCACTTATATTTAATGTGATTTAATGGTAGTCTCCATTTTAAATCTATGATCTTCCTAGTTTTTACTTGTTTCATCTATTCTTTGTCCTTTTTTTTCTCCTCTTCCATCTCCTTTTGCATTAACTGAATATTGTTTCAGTATTCCACTTTTTCTCTTCTCTTGGATTATTAGCTCCAAGTCGTTTTTATCATTTTATCATTTTAGTGGTTACATTTGGGTTACAATAGATCAGTTGAACTTATTACACTCTACCCTCAAGTGATATAACACTTCACATATAGTCTGGGAACCTTAAAAAAGGTACGTCCATTATTTCTGCTCCCAGCTTTGGTGCTATTGTTTCATATAGTTTTCTTCTAGCTATATTGTGCATGTCGCACTATAGTGTTATTATTTTTGCTTTAAACTCTCAGCTCACCTTTAACATGATTTACATAATTTAACAATTAAATATATTTATCAACATAGTTACTATGTCTAGTGATCTTCATCGCTTTGCACAGATCCAAATTTCCAGCTGATGTCATTTGACTTCTACCTGAACAGCTTTCTTTAACAATTTTTTGTAGCACAGTTTGTCTGATGATGAATCCTTTCAGCTTTTGTATATCCGAAAATGCCCTTTTTTGTCTCAGCCTTTCTAAGATATCTTACTGGGTTGACTCCTTTTTCTTTCAGCACTTCAAGGATTCCTCTCCCCTGTTTTCTTGTTTGCCTTGTTCCAATGAATCATTGGATGTCATCCGTAGCTTTGTTCCTCTGCTGTAACCTGTCTTTTTCCTCTGGCCACTGTCAAGATTTTCTTATAATCATGAGTATTGAGAATTTGATCAGGATGCACTTTGGTATAGTTTTCTTCCAGTTCCTGTGCTTCAGGGTCTTTGGGGTTCTTGGATCTGTGGATTTGTAGTTTTCATCATGTTTTCAATATTTTCAGCCAATTTTTCTTCAACTACGTTTTTGCTTGGGGATTCCACTTGCAAGTATAAGAAGCAGCTTAAAGTTGTCCCACAGTTCACTGAAACTTGATTCATTTCCTTCTTTCAATCTTTTTTTCTCACATTGTTTCATTTTGGATAGTTTTTATCACCTTGACTTCAACTTCAATAAACTTTCCTTCTGCAATGGTTAATCGGCTCTTAATCTCATCTAGCATAACTTTTATCTCAGACATTGAGGTTTCATCTCCAGAAGTTCAATCTGGATCTTTTTTTTTTATCTCTCTCATGTTTAATATCTTCTCTAGCTTCTTTTTCACATAAAATACAGTTACAATATCTATCTGAATATCTATGTCTATTAATTCTATCATCTGGGTACATTGTGGGTTGGTTTTAATGAACTGATATTTCTCATCATTATGAGCCATGTTTTCCTATTTCTTTACTTGACTTATAACGCTTTATTGATGCCAAATATTGTCAATTTTACATGTTGAGTTCTGGATTTTGGGGGGATATCTATAAATACTCTTAATCTTTCTTTTGGGATACAGTTAAGTAACAGAATGATCTTTTCAGGTCTTGCTTTCAAGCTTTCGTGTTCAGCACCAAACAGCAGTTAGTCAGGGCTAATCTTTCCCAGATACTGAGGCAAGAGCACCTACCTAATGACCACTGAATTAGGAGATTTTCCCGTTTGACTGGTGAAACCAATCACTTTCCTCGGCCCTCTGAGAGTTCTGAGGCTCATTCCTTCTAATAGTTCAGATGGTTCTTTCTCCACCCTCAGGAAGTCTCCTCACCCACAGACATTTATCAGTACTCAGTGATTACTTGACGGGGCCCCTCTGCAGATCTCTGGATTCTCTCCCTGTCCAGTGCGCTCCTCTCCAGTACTCTGCCCTGTGATCCATAGCCGCCTTGGCTTCTCTGCAGTCCTAGCTCCATCCCATCAACTCAGGGAGACAGGGGGTTCTGTATGGGTTCCCCGTCCTTGCACTGGGACCCAGAAACTCCTTCCAGGCAGTAAGTGACAGCAACTTTAGGGTTCACCTCATTCGTTTCCCTTCTCTCAGGAATCAATACACTTTCTTGTCTGGCATCCAATGTCTTGCACACCAATGTTTCAAACATTTTGACCCATGTTTTAAATTGTTTCCAGCAAGAGAGTTAATCTGGTAAGAGGATGCTGCAAAACGCCCAAGCAGGATTCAGCGCTGCTGTGCAGAGGGTCAGTATGAGTCAGAATCCACTTGACAGCAGCACCAACAACAACAAATACAACCAGTAGGTTAAAAACACAGTTTCTCAGGAAAGTGACCTTATGTTTGTGGCAAAGCTTACAGACATGCTAGGACTGAATCAACCAAGTAACACCAGTTCAGAAGTCATACAATGCATATGAAATGATACCAACAAAATCATATGTGACTGCGGTAGGCAGGATTCTAATATACTCCCTCCTGAAATCCCTGCCTCCCGGTGTAGAATCCTATATAATCTCTGAGATTCTGACTATAAGGGGATATCACTCCTGTGGTCAGTGTACATTATATGTTAACGTACAGTGGTCATTAAGAAAGGGACATTATCTGGGTGGGCCTAACCTAAACACATGAGGCCTTTAAACGGGGTCTAGAGGTCAGAGACAGAGGAATTCCGAGACTCAAAGTGTGAGAGTGATGCTGAGGGAGAGACACGCTCCAGTGATGACTTTGAAGATGGACAGGACCACACAGCAACGAATGCAGGCGGACATTAGCATTGGAGAACCTATCCCAGCTGCTACCAACAAGAAAAGAGAATGACTACAGTCCCAAAACCCCAAGGAACTGAATTCTGCACAACCACATGAGCTTGGAAGAGTATCCAGAGCTCCAACGAGAGTACAATTCAGCAGACCCATTGATGTCGGCCTTATGAGAACCTGCACAGAAAACTCTGATGCACTGCTCCGGGATTTCTCACCTACACAACTGTGAGCCAAGAAATGACTGCTGTTTTAAGCCACTAAGTGTGTGGTGATTTCTTACACAGAAATAGAAAAACAATGTGCTGATCATAATTAAAAGTAAACTAGGAATCAAAGACAGAAAGATAACGGGAAAATTTCCAAACACTTGGGAAATGAACCACAAAAGTCAAAATAATTCGTGGGTCAAGGGAAATTAGAAAATGTTTTTAACTGATCAAACATGAAGTATGCAACATATCAAGGTATGTGGGCTGCATCTAAAGCAGTGCTTAGAAAGGAAGGCCAGAACGTCACTGCTCATAGTAGAAAGGAAGAAATGTCTCAGTTTAACAATCTAAGCTTCCAACTTAAGAAACTCGACAGAAGAGCAAAACAAACCCAGAGCAAAGAGAAGACAGAAGAGAGAAGAGTGGAAATCAATGAAGTTGAGAAAGGAAAAACAATAGAGAAAATCAATGAAACTGAAAGCTGGTCCTTTGAAAAGAGCAAATGATTGATAAAGCTTTCATAAGATGGACAAAAGAAGAAAAATGACACAGATGACCAATATCAGATATGAAGGAGAGACCATCACTACAGATCCCTGACACATCACAGGAAATTAAGGGGCTACTATAAACAACTCTTCACACATAAATTCAACAACTTAGGTGAAAACTGACCCGCTTTTCAAGGACGAACCCCCAAAACTCATCAAGGAGAAAGAGAATAATCTTTGAGTCATTTTATAGCTGTTAAAGAAATGGATTTTGTAACTAAAACCCTTCTCAAAATATATACGCATGTAACACGGGAGCACCACAGGATATAAAGGAAATATTAACAGTCCTAAAGGGAGAAAATAATAGCAACACAATCAGAGTAGGGGAACTCAAACCCCACTTACATCAAGGATAGATCATCCAGCCAGAAAGTCAACAAGGACATAGGAGATTTAAATGAAACACTTGAGCAGATGGACTTAATAGGTATATAGAGAACAGTCTATCTAAAAGCAGCAGAATACATCCTTCTCCACTGCACATGGAACATTGTCAATAATAGACCACATGTTGGGAAACAAGGCAAGCCTCAATAAATTTAAGAAGATTCAAATCATACCAAGCACCTTTTCCAACCACGAGGCTACGAACCTAGAAACCAGCTACATGAAAAATGTTGGGGAGCTCAAAAATATGTGGAGACTAGACACCACACTACTGGACAACCAGTGGATCAATGAAGAAATCAAAGGAGAAATCCAAAAATACCTAGAGACAAATCAAAACACATCATCACAACTTTTATGGGATGCAGCGAAAGTAGTTTGAAGAGGGAAATTCATAACAGTACAGGCCCACCTCCACAAATAAGAAGAATCTCAAATAAGTAATCTTACACTGCACCGAACAGAACTACAAAAAGAAAAACAAACAAAGTCCAAACCCGAGAGAAGGAGGGGGAATAACAAAGAGTAGAGCAGAAATTAATTAAATATAGACTCAAAAAAGAGTAGAAAGGATCAATGAAACTAAGAGCTGCTTCTTTGACAAGATAAACAAAATTGACAAACCCTTGGCCAGACTCACTAGGGAAAAAAGAGAGAAGGCTCAGGCCAATAAAATTAGAAATGAAAGAGGAGAATTTAGGATGGATGCCACAGAACTACAAAGGATTATAAGAGAATACAATGAAAAACTATATGCCAACAAATTGGCATACCTAGAAGAAATGGGTAAATTCTTAGACTCATACAACCTCCCAAAACTGAATCAGAAACAATAGACGGTCTGAATACACCAATCACAAGTAAAGAGGTAGAAACAGTAATCAAAAACCTCCCAAACAACAAAAGTCCAGGACCAGATGGCTTCTCTGCAGAATTCTACCAAATACTCAAAGAAGAGTTAATACTTATCATTCTCAAGCTATTCCAAAAACTTGAAGAACATGGAATGTTTCCTAGCTCATACTCAGGCCAACATTACCCTGAAACCAAAACCAGACGAGGACAACACAATGAAGGAAAATTACAGGCCAATGTCACTGATGAACATAAATGCAAAATACCTCAACAAAACTTGGCAAACCAAACACAGCAATACGTTAAAAGGATCATACACCATGATGAAGCAGGATTTATACCAGGGATGCAGGGATGGTTCAACATCCACAAATCAATCAGTATGATACACCACATTAACAAAATGAGGAACAAACACCACATGATCATCTCAATAGATGCATAGAAAGCATTTGACAAGATCCAACATCCATTTAAGAAAATAACTCTCAGTAAGGATCTAGCCTGGGATCCTAGTGGTTAACTTCGGCATGCTCCAGTTTGGCGACCCTCACTGGATTCCCAGCACAGACCTACAACACTCATCAGGGGTCATATTGTGGAGACAACCCAATACAACGTAGAGGAAGATTGGTAACAGATGTTAGCTCACGGAGAATCTTCCTCAGCAAAAAAAGAAAAACAACTCTCAATAAAATGAGTATAGAGGGAAAGTACCTCAACATAGTAAAGGCCACATATGACAAACATCATACTCAGTGTTGAAAAACTGAAAGCTATTCCTCTGAGAACAGGAACAAGACAAGGGCGCCCACTCTCACCACTCCTATTCAACATAGTACTGGAGCTTTTGCCCAGGGCAATTAAGTTAGAAAAAAAATAATAAAAGGAGTCCAAATTGGAAAGGAGGATGACAAACTCTCATTGTTTGCAGATTGTATTTCAACACGATCCCATATATAGGAAACACTGAAGTATCCATCAGAAAACTATTAGAAATAATCAACTACAGCAAATTTGCAGGATACAAAGCCTAATTACAAAAATCAGTTGCACTTCTATACACTAAACACAAACTAGCAGAAAAAGAACTCAAGAATTAAATCCCATTTACAACTGCAACAAAAAGAATAAAATATCTAGCAATAAGTTTAACCAAGGAGGTGAAAGACTTATACACTGAAAACTATAAGACATTATTGAAAGAAATTCAACATGACAGAAAGAAATGGCAAAATAATCGATGCTCATGGATTGGAAGAATAAACATAGTTATAACGTCCATATTACCTGAAGCCATCTACAGATTCAATGCAGTACCAATCAGAATCACAATGACATTCTTCACGGAAATACAACAAAGAATCCGAAAGTTTATATGGAACAACAAAATCCAAAATAGCTAAAGCAATCCTGAGAAAAAAGAACAAACCAGCAGGCATCACAATCCCTGACCTCAAAATATACTACAAATCTATAGTAATCAACACAGCATGGTACTGGCAAAAAGGCACACACACAGATCAGTGGAACAGAACTGAAAGCCCAGGAATAAAACCAAACATCTATCGACAGCTAATCTTTGAGGAAGGAGCCAAGAACATGCAACAGAGAAAGAAAAGTCTCATGAATAAATTGTGTTGGGAAAACTGGACAGCCTCATACAAAAGAATGAAAGTAGGCCATTATCTTTCACCATACACAAAAATTAACTCAAAATGAATCAAACACTTGAAGGTAAGATCTGAAACCATAAAACTCCTTGAAGAAAATATGGGCAGTACACTCTTGGACAACAATCTTAGTAGCACCTTTTCGAATACCACGTCTACTCAGGCATGGGAAAGGAAGGAAACAATAAACAAAAGGAACTACATCAGACTAAAGAGCTTCTGCAAAGCAAAGGAAACCATGAACAAAATGAAAATATAACCCACCATCCTGGAGAAAACATTTGCAAATCATATATCCAACAAGGGGTTAATCTACAAAATGTATAAAACACACATACAACTCAAAAACAAAGGAACAAATGACCCAATCAAAAAACAAGCAGAGGATATGAAAAGACATTTTTTCCAAAGAAAATATACAGATGGCCAACACGCACATGAAAAGATGTTCAACTTCACTAACTAGTGAATCAAATCACTAGCAAATCAAAATTACAATGAGATATCACCTTACAGCTGTCAGAAAGGCCATAACTATGAGTACAAAAAGTAACAAATGTTGGAGAGGATGTGCAGAAAGGAGAACCCTGATACACTGCTGGTGGGAAGGCAAACTGGTACAGCCACTATGGAAAACAGCATGGAGATTTCTCAAAAATTAAAAATAGAAATACCACACAATCCAGCTATCACCCTACTGGTATTTATGGAAAGAACTTGAAATCAACAATCCAAAGAGATTTAGGCACCCCTATGTTCATTGCAGCATTCTTCACAATTTCCAAGACAAGGAAGCAACCAAAGTGCCCATCAACGGACAAATGGATAAAGAGGATGTAGAATATATATACAATGGAATACTGCTCAGCCATAAAAACACAAAATTGTGCGATTTGCAACAACATGGATGGACCTTGAAGGTATTGTGTTAAGTGAAACAAGCCAGACAAAGAGAGACAAACATCTTTGATGATTTCATGCATACGTGGAAGATAAACACATGGATAAAAAGGACAGATTAGTGGTTACCAGGGGTGGAAAGGGTTGGAGGGTCAGTGAAAGGGGTAAAGGGACACATATATACGGTGACCAATAAAAATTAGACTATGGCTGGTGAGCACGATGCAGTCTATACAGAAACTGATCAATAATAATGTACAGCTGAAATTACACAATGTCATAAACCATTATGACCCCAAGAAAATAATGTTTTATTGGGGTCATAATAGTTTACATCAACGTGAAGTTTCAGTTGTACATTATTTCTTGACTGTGACCACATAAGTGCTGCCATTCACCCACTGTGCCCACCCCCGACCCTGCTTCCCCTGGTAACCACCGAACTGTTTTCTTTGTCCATATGTTTGTTCATATTCCACATATGAGTGAAATCCTCTGGTGTTTGTCTTTCTCAGTCTGGCTTATTTCTCTTAGCATAATTCCCTCCAGGTCCATCCATGTTGTTGCAAATGGGATAATTTTGTCTTTTTCTATGGCTGAGTAGTATTCCATTAAGCATCAGGGAAATGCAAGTCAAAACTACACCAAGCTACCACCTTACACAGCTTAAAATGGCCATAATCACTAAGACAAAAAATAACAAAAATTGGAGAAGGTGTGGAGAGAAGGGAACCCTCACACACTGCTGGTGGAAATGCAAACTGGTGCAGCCACTATGGAAAACAGTATGGAGATTCCTCAAAAAACTGAAAATAGAACTACCATACGACCCAGCTATCCCACTACAGGGTATCTACCCAAACAATTTAAAATCAACCATGCAAAGTAACATATGCACCCCTATGTTCATTGCAGCACTATTCACAATAGCCAAGTCGCGGAAACAATCCAAGTGCCCATCGACTGATGATTGCATAAAGAGGATGTGGTATATGTATATAAGATAAAATAATTTTTTGAAGAAAACCCTTGTGAAACAGAAATCTCCAGACCCAGACAGAGTCACCAGCAAATTACTGCAAACGAGTAATATCATTTCCATACAATCTCTTCCAGAAAATAGAAGAGGAGGGACAATTGCCCAACTCAACTTATCAGGCCAGTATTACTTTGAAACTAAAACCAGATCAAGACAATGTACAAACACTACAGACCAATATCGCTCACGAATACAGACAGAAAACGTCTCAATGAAATATTTAAAAACCAGAAACAGAAGGATATAAATAGCATACACCATCACCAACTGGGGTTTCTCCCAAGAATGCAAAGCTGGTTCAGCATTAGAAAAGTAATCAAGGTAATCCACGATATTAACTGTCTAAAGAAGGAAAACCACACGATCAATTGATGCAGCAAAGGCATTTCAGAAAATTCAACCTCCATTCACTATAAAAACTCAGCAAACCAGAACAGGGACCTTCCTCATCCTGATAAAGGGTATTTACAGAAAACCCATAGCTAACATCATATGTAACGGTGAAGGAGGAAAGGCTTCCACCCCGAAATCTGCAACAAGGCAAGGATGTCCACTCTCACCACTCCTATTCCAGGCCTGGAAGTCCTGATCAGCACAAGAAGTCAGAAACAGAGAGAAACGGCATACGGATTACAAAGGAGGAAAGAAAATCGCCCTTATTGCCAGATGGCATGATTGTCTTTGTGGAAAATCCAAGGGAATCAGCAAAAACACTCCTAGAATTGACAAAATGGGATTAGAAAGATCACAGGTTGCAATATGACACACAAATCTATGTATTTCCAATACACTAGCTATACACAATCAGAAACTAATATTTTTTAAAATACTACCACTTTCAATAGCTGCCCAAAAATCAAGTCCTTGGATGTAAATCTCAAATAAATGTGTACGAGCTGTGTAAATAAACTACAGCTGCTCATGAAAGAAATAAAAGAAGAAATGAATAAATGTAGGAGAGTCTTCCCTGGTTGTGAACTGGAAGTATCAGCATCTCTGCAAAAATGATATGAAATTCAAAAGCAATTCCTATTGAGAGACCAACCAAACTTGTAGATCTAGAAAAGCGTAGTCATAACTATTCTGAAAAAGAAGAAGAAAGTTGGAGTAGTCACATTACCCAATTTTCAGAATCACGGTAAAGCTAATGTAACCACACCAAACTGGGATCCCTTACCTGATGTGCTTAAGAGCCAATTATTACAGCATCAGCTTTTGAAAAGGGAATAGAGCTTTATTACGACATTGATCTGCAAGGTGACAGGAGGCATCAGCTCTCAGATCTGTCTGCCCAGCGAGGGCTTGGGGCAAAATTTAGGGGATGAAGGGCAGGACAGTCTGAAGTGTGGAGACAGATGATTGCAGGTAAGCAGAAGTGAAGTAATTGATGATCTGTGCAAGTGCAGTCCAGCTTCATGGCTCTTCATAGGACACATGGTCACAAAACAGTGCTATTAGTATGATCTGAGGGTGGAGTTTTCAGCCTCTTGACGTCAAAAGCTCACTTATCGGGCATTTGTGCAGGCCCAGAAGAGGAGTTGGTGGTCTCAACCGACTGGAACTGGACTAGGGGTCGTTTCTCAGTTTCTGAAAAACCACTCTTAATTATTCTGTTGATACGATGGGGTCAGTTGAAATGGTCCTAGAGGGCCCATGGTTACAGCACATTATCAAGAGAGTGTGGTATTGGCAAACGGGTAGACAGAGATCAGCAGAATGCAATGAGTGCAGAAAGAGATTAAAGAAAGAATCAGGTGTTTGTAATGGTGTCAGATTAATTGGACCGCCACATGCAAAAAGTAATTGATCTCGACTAAAAAACCTCACATCTTATACAAATATTAACTTAAATGGATCATGGATCTAAAGGTAAAATGTAAATCTATCAAACTTTTACAAGAAAACATAAGAGAAATTCTTCCTGACCCTGGGTTATGCAAAGAGTTCTTAGAAATGATATCAAAAGCATGCCCATTAAAGGAAACTCAGACATCATCAAAATTAAGAACTTTTGTTCTGCAAATGACACTCTTAGAAAATCAAATGATAGATACAGACTCAGAGAAAATATCTGCAAATCACATATCTGACAAAAGAATTGTACCTAAGATATACAAACAACTCTCAAACTTAACTGTAATGAAAACAACCCAAATGTTTTAAATAGGCAAAAGATGTGAACTGAGACTTTGCCGGAGGTAGACAGCAGGCAAACAAGCACAGGAAAAGATATTAATTCTCACGAAGATCACCTTCCACTGCTGAAGAACCTGACTCCAAGTATTTCAATGGCCACTTAAGGTGCCTGAAGCAACTCAGGACTCCTAAGCCCTCATCACTCTCTCCCCTAGTGGTGCTTTTCCCCAAGGCACCCCCAGAACTGATCAATCACCTGAAAGAAGAGGAAAACTCTTTAGACCAAAAGGCAGCCAGGTATTGGCTTCCCCACCCATCACACACAACCTCCAGCCAGCCAATAGTAGTAGCAAGACAGAATAGGAGGCGGGGCCTGCCTGGTCTCCATGGTAATCCCTGGCAGGTGGAAGTGAGGAGGAGGCTCAATGCACCCTTGGTAGTGCTGGATGCAGATGTCTTAATGGGGGTATTGAACAGTAGGGAGGGAATTCATGGGGGAACATGGTGGGAGGAGGAGAGTTAGAGTGTGTAGAGGGGGAATGAGGGAGCAAGGGAGTGTCATAAGGGGGTGTAATGTGTACAGAAGTATGTAGAGGGAGGATGTGTTTTGGAGAAGAGGGAAGCCGTTATGAGCAGACACAGAAGGAGTTCAAAGTTTCAAGAAGCTGGTTACAGAGGGAGGGAAAATGTGCTAGAGGGAGACAGGGCAGGCCTTTGTAATGGGACATATGAGTGCACAGGGAGAGGACTTAGAGTTCTAGCTGCTCAAAGAAGGACTTAGAGGAGCCAAGTGAGAGGTTATGGGGGATGGGGGAAGGGAGGAGCTTATGGGTGAATAGTAAGGGTCAGAGCACGACCATCACGAAGTCATAGGGACCAAGTGAGGGATATTATAAAAGCAACAAGCAGAGAGCTATTGGAGACATTAGAGGTTTCATAGCGTGAGAGTTTTATACTGAGACAGTGAAGGTTTTACAGCTGACAAGCGAGAGTGTTAAAGTGTTGAGTGAGGGTCTTCTTGTGGAGTGTTTATAGGGGCAAAGACAAGGCTGCTTTGGGGAATGATGAGGGTGTTATGGGAACAAATGGTGATAGTGGGTCAGCTGGGGCTTCAGGGAGGCCTCATGACAGCCACCATAGTCAGTAAGGGATTTTTGGGAGACAGTGGAAGGGGCAAGAGAGACAAGCTATGGAGTTCTGCGAGGCAGTTAGAAGATGGTGGAGGTTATAGGAGGTTATAGGTTAATGGTAACAGGGAAAAGAGAGGGATTACAGGGCATGAGGATGTGGGGTACTGGGAGTTCTACGGGACAGAGAGGTATCAAAAGGGGATGGGGAGAGGTTAGAGGGGACATGGTGGGAGTTAGAGGGAGTCAGTGAGAATTTCAAAGGGGTCAGTGAAGAATTTATTGGAGAGAAGAAGGTGAAAAGGAGGAGGTCAGAGGGCATGGTAGAGTCCAGAAGCCGTACTGAGCCATACCCGTTCCCTGCTCACAGGCACTTGAAAAAATGTGTCAGGACTGTGGTGAGCCTCAAGACTCGGAGAGGCCCCCTAGCGACCACTTCGTGCTGTCACTCGTGGCCTACCTCCTGTGTTGCCCCTTAGGGACTGCAGCTTTGTACTATTCTAACCAGGTGAGAATCTGCATCATGTCAATCCTCCCTCCCTTGCCTCTCCATCATGGCCCTTACCCTGAACCAACTTCATCCACGTTCTTCCTCCTGTCAGTTCAGGTCCCCATCCTGGGTCCTTACAATCCCATAGCTCAAGCCCATCCAACAACCCTTTCAAACCCATCTATTGCTGTTCTGTCTCTCCCCACAAACTCAGACCCAGCGCTACAACGATAGGAATGAACGAGCCTTGGCAGTGGTGGCGTCCCAGAGGGCCTTCAGATTATCAATTGCATCACTTATTATCTGTGCCATCAGTACTCTCATCAGCTTCTTGATATTCATAGTGGACAAGGTAACTCGGTAACCTGCTCTCCAGCTCATGAACAAACCACCAAATATATACAACAGCATTACTTACATGGCTCAAAGTCTCCATCTGGACCCAGTGGGACAGCAGGTCCTCAATGTCTAGACCGCCAAGTGTTGCCAGCCTGGGCCATCTCCTTGAGGTTGTTGAGGTGGGAAGGAAGTGTAGCTATGGCCACCTATTTGACCTGAGCTCAAGACCAACCCTTGGACCCTAGCAAGGGATGGGGGCCATAGGGGAGAGGGTAGGGCACTGTTGCCCCAGGGAAGCCTCCCCTCCTACCCACATTCATGCATTCATGCCATGTATCTATTTATGCCAACCACAAAGGGCCTTGAACATGCTGCCTGACTCTGGGGACATAGCAGTGACCACGTCAGATCCAACCCCATCCCCTCACAACTCACCAACCAGGTTTGCAGATAGACACATCATCAAATAGTGACAGTTCAGAGTGGTCCAATCTCTAAGGGGAAACTTAGGGGGGTGGGTTGTAAGAGGCCAGACCTGATCTGGGGAACTCAGACCTAACACAAATCCAGGGAGTCAGGCAGCTGTCGGTGAACTGGTTAGAATTGGCATCAGGTTATGACTGTAGAGACTTCCCTAACAGGTATGGATTGCCTCCTCTCCCAACTTTCCCCCCAAATCTTGTCATTCACTAATCACTCAACAAATACATTCTGCACCTACAATGTACCAGACACTGTACCAGGAACTAGGAATGCAACAGAGCAACATAAGAAGATCTCTTTCTGATGGAGCTTACATTCTTGCAGAGAATAAAACCAGAAACAAATAGACCTCAAACACACAAGATAATTACAGGGAATGGTAAATGCTATGGAGCAAATAAAACAGGATAATAAGCTTAAGCAGTGCCAGTACAGGTCCACCAACCATTAACAGTTTGCAACTCGATAAGTGCAAAAATTGCCAGTAAGTGCTTCCAAACCTACAGCAACTTGACATTTTCGTGACATTCAAGTATACGATCAGGAGCCCTTTCTAGTTGCACACAGTATAGACCCAAAGGATCAGTCCATCACAGATTGAAAATATGAAAAACAGTTTCTACTCCACAACGACAATAGTTTCAGAAGCACTGCGCTAGTGGGCAATGACATCTAGAAGGTATAGTGGTTAGGATCATCCTCGCAGCTGTAACACATAAACCCCACCATGTCAAAGCTCAATAGGAGAAGTTTATTTCACAATCACAGGACCTCCCAATGTGGGCATCAGCTGGCTCAAATATTGTGTCAGGGATCGAGTCTTTTTCCATTCGGTGATTCCACCATCTCCTAAAGGCTCAGGGTCCTTTGAATCCAGGCAGAAGACAAGAGAGTGGAGAACCCCTGCTTGCTTCTTAAAATGCTTGGCCTGAACATGAACCTTGGACACTCTTGGTGGGAATGTCAATTTCAATAGCCATGATGGATAACAGTATGGAGGTCCTCAAAAAATTAAAAATAGAACCACCAAATGCTCAAGCAACCCACTTCTGGGTATATGTCCAAAGGAATTAAAATCACTGTTTCAACAAGATCTCTGGACTCCTCCTTCATTGCAGCATTATTCACATTAGCCAAGATATGGAAACAACAGAAGTGTCCATCAACAGATGGATGGAGAAAGAAGATGTGGGATATATGTACACAAAGGTATATTATTAAGCCATGAATTTTATGAAATCCTGCCATTTTTGCCAATATAGATGAACCTTGAGGGCATTATGCTAAGTGAAATAAGTCAGAGAAAGACAGATAACTATATGATATCATTTTTTATGAAATCTAAAAAAGCTAAGCTGAGGGGCCAGCCCTGGAGCACAGTGGTCAGTGTGCTAAGGTCGCCCCCCCTGCTTGGCTGGGTTGGAGCCCAGGTTTCTCCTGTCAGATCCAGGCATGAACCTAGACACCACAACAAAATAGAGGAAGATTTGCACAGATGTTACCTCAGAGGTAGTCTTCCTCAACACAATGAATAAATACATGAAAGAGAGAGTGGACGGAGGAAAGAAGGAAGGGAGGAAGGGAGGAAGGGAGGAAAGAAGGAAGGAAGACTCATAGGAACAGAGTAGAAGAATGGTGGTTTCCAGGGATCTGGGGGTGAGAGGAAAGGAGACAGGCTGGTAAGGGTACAAACTTTCAGTTCTAAGAGGAATAAGGTCTGGAGACCTAATGGATGATGTCACTGTGGTTAACAATATTGTTTCCTATACTTAAATTTGCTAAGCGTCAATCATAAGCCTTCTCACCAAATAAGGTAACTATGTGAGGTGATGGATGTGTTCATTAACTTGAGTGTGGCAATAATTTCACAATGTATACATATATCAATTCATCACGTTGTACACTTTAACTATACTACAATATTATTTGTCAACTATACCTCAATAAAGCAAGGGAAAATTTATTTTAAATAAGTCTTTGGCCCTAAAGCAACATACATCACTCCTGCTCTCAATCCGTTGGACAGAATGAGTCTCATGGCCTCAACTGGGCGTAGGGGCCTCTAGGATGAGGCCCCCACACGGAGCCACAGACCCTTCCCAGACTCTGAGATGGGGCCCAAACGCAGGATGCCACAGATGGGGGCAGAGAAGCCAGTGGCAGACAAGGAGCCGCAAGCTCACTTTCCTGGGAAACTGTGTTTTTAAACTACTGGTTGTATTTGTTGTTGGTGGTGCTGCTGTCAAGTGGGTTGTGACACATACTGACCCTGTGTACAGCACAGCCGAACCCTGCCTAGGCTTGGGGCACCATCCTCTCATCTCCTGGCGCTATATCAGACAACGCTTTGCTGCTATTCACGGTTTTCACAGCCAAGTTCTTCGGAAGTGGCTGGCCAGGTCCTTCTTCCTAGTCTGTCTGAGTCTGGAAGCTCAACATTGGTGGGAGGCGGGGCCTGTCTTCAGGGGAGGCCCTGTGCCCCACCCTCTTCTTTGCAGATCAGGAGAAGGGCTGAGGGCCCATGCCAAGGTCAGGGAGGGGGGTGGGAGGCACTGGGGATCCTTGAATCTGGTGGTCACCATCCATGTCTGACCGCAGTGAAAGACCATCAAGAATGAGCTGAGGAAAGTGTGGAGGGTAGAAGACGCCCTGAAGGAAGGAAAGGTTTCTCAGGAAAGTGACCTTATGCTTGTGGCAAAGCTTACGAACATGCTAGGACTGAATCAACCAAGTAATGCCAGTTCAGAAAGTGTACCAAAAAGGAGGGCTCATATCCTTCAAAACAAATAAGACTACATAAAGAGCTGGGTTGTTATAAAATAAACTAGTAAGTTGGGTTAGAAGAGCGGTTTTACTTCACAGGGTCATAAAAATGCCATTTGCGATGAGGAAATTAGAGACAAGATGGTCTGAGATATGCCAGGTATCACAGATTTTAAACCTGTATATCTAAGAAGCTAATCACAAAGATCCCTCTCTGGCTATTAATGCTAATAAAGAAGGTTTCATCCCTCAAAAGTCTACAGTGTCCTATAGACTATACTTTTGATACTTCCATGTGCACACAAATCACTGAAAGGTATTGTCATCAAGCAGGTTTTCATTCAGTGAGTATGGGAGTAGAACAAGGGATTCTCCATGTCTAACGAGCCCCTAGGGGACGCTGGGGAGGCTGGTCCTTGAACATCTTGCAAGCTCAAACTTACAGGCACTAATGGGAAAACCTGCAGCTTGTGAAACAGGGGTCAGAAGCAGAATGCAGATTGCCCATCTCACTCGGGGATGTAATACAAGACCCAACTATACATGGCTACAAGAAACTCATGTTAATTATAATGATGTACGTAGGATCAAAGAAAATTTATGAGAGAGAAAAGATATGCAATAAAAACACTAACAACATTAAGATGAGTGGTTATATTAATATGAGACAAAGCACACATCAGAGCGAGGATAATTAACAGACATAAAGAGGGGCATTAAATAATGATAAAAGGAACAATTCCACAGGAAGACTAAAGAATCCTAATTGTATGAGCACGTAACACAGAGCTTCAAAGCACATGAGTCAAAACCGGATAAAACCAAAAGGTAAAATCTGCAATTTTAGCGGAACAATTCAACATTCCTCTCTCAATAACCGATAGGACAAGTGAACAGAAAATTAGCAAGGGTATACAAAAACTGAACATCATCAACCAAGTGGATCTGGCTGCCATTTACTGAACATAGCACCCACTGAAAGCAGACGCACATTCTTTTCAAGTGCACATAGAACTTCATCAACATAGGCCATATCCTCGATTATAAAACAAACTTTAACAAATTTCAAACAATTCAAGTCATACAAACCATATGAAATCATACTAAACAAAGCATATAAAGTCATATTATCTTACTGTGGCACACAAGATTCCATAATGCACCCACCCCCAAAAAAAATTTCTGCCCCCTGGTGTATAATCCTATATAATCTCCGAGACTGTGACTATGACGGGATACCACTCCTGTGATTAGGGTAGGTTATATGCTACGGTGTACTTTTAGAAATGGAGATTATCTGGGTGGGTCTGACCTAAACACATAAGGTCTTAAAACGGAGTCTAGAGGTCAGAGACAGAGGAACTCAGACAGTCAGTGTGAGAGTGATTTTGATGGACGGGGATTCTCCATTGATGGCTCTGAAGATGGACAGGACCACACGGAAAGGAATGCAGGTGGACTTTAGCATCTACGAATCTATCCCAGCTGGTAGCCACAAAGAAAGAGAATGACTACAGTCCCAAAGCCACGAGGAACTGACTTCTGCACAAAAGCATGAGCTTGGAAGAGTATCCGGAGTTCCAGATGAGAACACATTTCAGCAGGCACGTTGATTTCAGCCTTCTGACAACCTGAGCAGAGAACTCAGGCATACCATTCCTAGATTTCTCACCTACGGAACTGTGAGCTAATAAAAGCTGCTGTTTTAAGCTGCTAAGTGTATGGTGCTTTGCTACATAGAAATGGAATACTTTTTCTCCAGTCTTGATGAGATATGATTGACAGGCATCACTGTATAAGTTGACGGTGTACAGTATGATGCTTTGATTTCTATAGATTGAGAAGTGATTACCGCAAGACGTTCTGCTAACATCTGTCTTTGCCTATAGATATACTGAAAAGAAAGAAAACGGAGGAAAAAATGTTCTCCTTGTCATGAGAACTCATAGAATTTAGTGTGCTGACCATAATAAAAGCAAACTTGGAATAAAAACAGAAAAACAACAGGAAAATCTCCAAACACTTGGGAAATAAGCCACACATGTCAAAATCATTCATGGGTCAAGGGAAATTAGAAAATGTTTTTAACTGATCAAAAATGAAGTATGTAACATATCAAAATATGTGGGATGCAGCTAACACAGTGCTTAGAGGGGAACGTACAACTTCAAATGCCCATATTACAAAATAAGAAATGTCTCAAATTAGCAATCTAAGCTTCCAGTGAGAAACTAGACAAAGAAGAGCAAAATAAACCGAAAGTAACGAGAAGAAAGAAGAGATAAGAGTGGAAATCAATGAAACTGGAAAAGGAAAAACAATAGAGAAAATCAATGAAACCAAAGCTGTTTCTTTGAAACTATCAATAAAATTGATAAACCTCTCGTAAGATGGACAAAAGAGAGAAGAGACAAGTAGCCACTGTTGGAAATGAAGGAGGTGCCCTCACGACAGACCCCTGAGACGTTCAAGGGAAAATAAGGGGCTACTACAAACAAAGCCCCACACATAATTTCTGAAACTTAGGAGAAAACTGGCCCACTCTTCAAAAACAAGCTCCCAAAACTCATCAAGGAGAAAGAGATTATCTCAGTCACCTTATATCTAGTAAACAATTTGATTTTGTAACTAAAAACCTTCTGGAAAAGAAATCTCCAGACCCAGACGGTTTCACTGGTAAATTACAGCAAACAAGTAACATCACTTCTACCCAATCTTCTCCAGAAAACAGAAGAGGAAGGACTATCATTCAACTCATTTTATGAGGCCAGCACTACCTTGACACGAAAACCAGATAAAGGCAGTGTACAAACACTTCAGACCAATCTCTCTCATGAATACAGACACAAAACTTCTCAATGACATATTAGAAAACCAGAAACAGAAGTATATAAGTAGCACACACCATCACCAACTGGGGTTTCTCCCAAGGATGCAAAGCTGGTTCAGTATTAGAAAAGCAATCAGTGTAATCCACGATGTTAACCGTATAAAGAAGGAAAACCACACGATCAAGTCATGCAGAAAAAGCATTTCAGAAAACTCAAGTTTCTTTCACAATAAAAACTCAGCAAACCAGAACTAACAGGGGCCTTCCGCATCCTGATAAAGGGCATCTACAGAAAACCCATAGCTAACGTCATATGTAACACTGAAGGAGGAAAGGCTTCCTCCCTGAAATCTGCAAAAAGGCAAGGATGTCCACTCTCACCACTGCTATTACACGTCAGCCTGGAAGTCCTCATCAGCACAAGAAGTCAGAGAGAGAGAGAAACGGCATATGGATTACAAAGGAGGAAAGAAAATCACCCTTATTGGCAGACGGCGTGATTGTCTTTGCAGAAAATCCCAAGGAATCTACAAACAAAAGCTCCTAGAATTGATAAAATCAGGTTAGCAAGATCACCAATTAACATAGCAACACACAAAATCTATTGCATGTCCGTATGCTAACAGTAAACGATCAGAAACTAATATCTTTTGAAAATAATACAATTTTCGAGGCCAACCCCTCGGCCGAGTGGTTAAAAGTTCAGCGCACTCTGCTTCGGTGGCCCAGGTTCATGGGTTCAGCTCCTGAGTGTGGACCTACTCCACTCATCAGCCGTGCTGGGAAGGCGTCCCACATATAAAATCGTGGACGACTGGCACAGACGTTAGCTCAGGGCTAATCTTCCTCAACCAAATAAACAACCAAAAGAGGAAAGTTGGCATTGGACGTTAGCTCAGGGTGCATCTACCTCGCCACAAAAAATCATAATACACTTTTCAACGGCTCCCAAACGATCAAGTAGTTGGATGTAAATCTACAATATTGTGTGTACCAGCTGTGTGTTTAAGCTGCAGCTGCTGATGAAAGAAATAAAAGGAGACCTAGACAAATGGTGAGCCTTCCCACAATCATGAATTGGAAGGCTCAGCATCTCTCCCAATTGATATGCAATTCCTGTTAAAAGACCAACAGGATTCGTAGATCTAGAAAAGTAGACTCAAAACAATTCTCAAAAAGAAGAATAAAATTGGAGTACTCACATCACTCAACTTTAAGAATCACTGTAGAGCCAGCCCTGAAGGCCTACAGGTGAAAGTTCGGCACGCTCTGCTCTGGCAGCCCAGTTTCGGTTCCCGGGCACGGAACCACACCACTCATCTGTCAGTAGCCCTGCTGTGGCAGCAGTTCACAGAGAAAAGCCGGAAGAACTGACAACTATACACAACATGTACTGGGGCTTTGTGGGGGGAGAAAGGAAGATTGACAACAGATGTTAGCTTAGAGCAAATCCTTCCCTGCAAAAAGTTAAAAAAGAATCACTGTGAAGCTACATTAAAGACACTGTGGTACTGGCAATCAGATAGACACAGAGATCAACATAACACAATGAGGAGTGCAGAAAGAGATAAAGAGAGAATCGAATGTTTTTAATGGTATCAGATTAATTGGACTGCCATATGCAAAGAAAACTAATCTGTACCAAAACTCACATTTTATACAGATATTAACTCAATATGGATCATAGACCTAAATGTAAAAAGTAAATCTATCAAACTTTCAGAGGAAAACATAGGAGAAAATCTTCCTGACGCTGGGTTAAGAAAAGGGTTCTTAGACATGACACCAAAAGCATGTCCACAAAAGAAAAAAAGAAGACTCTTGCTCTGCAAATGACACTGTTAGAAAACAAAAAGATAGCTCCAGATCCAGAAAAAATATTTGTAAATCACATACCTGATAAAAGACTTGTATCCAAGATATATAAATGACTCTCACACTTAACTGTAACAAAAACAACGCAAATTTTTAAATAGGCCAAAGATCTGAGCTGAGACTTTGCCAGAGGATAGACAGCTGGCAGATAAGCACGCGAAAAGCTGTTAATTCTCACAAAGATCACCCTCCACTCCTGAACAACCTGACTCCAAGTACTTAAATGACCGCTCAAGGTGCCTGAAACAACCCAAGGCTCCTAGGCCCACATCACTCTTGCCCCTACTGGTGCTTTTCCCCCCAAGGCACTCTCAGAATAGATCAATCACCTGAGAGAGTATGAAAAACTTGAACTTTTTCAGACCCATCAGCAGCCAAGTATTGGCTTCCCCACCCCAACACACACAACCTCCAATCAGCCAATAGTAGGAGAAAGACAGAATGGGAGGCGGGGCCTGCCTGGTCTCCATGGTAATCCCTGGCAGGTGGAAGTGAGCAGGAGGCTCCATGTAGCCTTGGTAGTGCTGGATCCAGAGGTCTTAATGGAAGTGTTTGGAGGGTAGGCAGGGAATTTATGGGGGGACAGGGTGGGAGGAAGAGAGGTAGAGGAGCAATGAGGGGGCAAAGAGGTTTCATAAGGGGGTGTTATAGGTAGAGAAGTAACTGGAACGAGCACGTGTTTAGGAGAACAGGAAGGCTGTATAGGCAGACAGAGAAGGAGTTCAAAGGGTCAGGAAGCTGGTTACAGAGGGACAGAGATGGTGCTACAGGGAGACAGGGCGGGCTTTTATAAGGAGACAGAGAGCAGGCTATGAGTGCCCACGGAGAGGACAGATGCTCACAGAAGATCTTAGAGGAGCCGAGGGAGAGGTTATGGGAGACGGGAGGGAGGGAGGAGTTTAGGGGTGAATGGGAAGTTTCAGAGCAGGACCATGACAGACTCACAGGGATGAAGTGAAGGACAGTAGAAATGGGGCAAGCAGACAGCTATTGCAGACATTAGAGGTTTGATAGAGTAAGGATATGATAAGGGCACAATGAAGCTTTTACAGACGACAAGTGAGAGTGTTAAAGTGTTGAATGAGGGTCGGTTTGTAGAGTATTTATAGGGGCAAAGAGAAGGCTGCTTTGGGGAACGACGAGGGTGTTATAAGAAGAAAGTGTGACAGTGGGTCAGCTGAGGTTTCAGGGAGGCCGAGTGACAGTCATCAGAGTCAGTAAGGGATTTGGGGGGACAGTGGAAGGGGCAAGAGAGACATACTTCAGGTTTCACCAAGGCTGTTTTAGAAGAAGGGGGAAGGTTATAGGAGACTGGGAAAGGGGAACAGGGAACAGAGAGGGATTATAGGGCATGGGGACGGAGGTACCAGGAGCTCTAGGGGACAGGGAAGTATTAAACGGGATGGGGAGAAGTTAGAGGGGACATGGTGGGAGTAAGAGGGATTCGGTGAAAGTTTTAAAGGGACTCAACGAAGAATTTATGGGAGCCAAAAGGGTGAAAGGGAGGAGGTCAAAGGGGATGGAAGAGTCCAGAAGCCATACTGAGCCATAACCCACTCCCCGCCCTCAGTCACTTGAAAGTATGTGTGAGGCAGATGGTGAGTCTGATGAGGAACCTGAAGATCACTTTATCCTGGTGCTCGTGGCCTACTTGGTGTGCTGTCCCTTAGGAGCTGTGGCCATGTACTATTCTGAACAGGTGAATCGGCATCACGTCATTCCTCCCCGCCCCTCCCTCCCCATCCTTCCTTTACCCTCAACAAACTTCATCCACATTCTTGCTCCTGTGGGTTCAGGTCCCCACCCTGGATCCTTACAGTACCAAATCTCACCCCCAACCAACAACCCTTTAAACCCATCTATTCCTCTTCTGCCTCTTCTGAAACTCAGACAAGGAAACACAACTATAAGAATGAACGAGACCTGGCAGCCGAGGCTTCCCGCTATGCCTTCATATTTGCGATTGCAGCAATTCTGGTGGTATGCATCGGTATATTACTCCTCGTGATTCTCTTGACAGTGGCCATACTTTCTCGGTAACCTGCCCTCCAGCTCATGAGCAAATCACCAAATATATACAGCAGCATTACTTAGATGGCTCTAAGTATCCATTTGGGCTAAATGGGACATCAGCTCCTCAGTGTCTAGAGTGCCAAGTGTTGCCAGCCTGAGCAAGCACCTTGAGGTTGTGGAAGTGGGGAGGAAGTGTAACGCAGCCCATTTGACCTGTGCTCAAGACCAACTCTGGGACCCTGCCAAGGGATGGGACCATGGGAAGTAGGGTACGGCACTGTTTCCCCAGGGTACCCTCCCCTCCTGCCCACATTCATGCATTTGTGCCATAAACCTATTTATGCTGACCAGGGGCCTTGACCATGCCGCGTGACTCTGGGGACATAGCAGTGACCACTTCAGGTCCAATCCCACTCTTCAGAACTTAGAAACCAAGGTGGCAGACAGACACATCACCAGACAGTGACAGTCCACAGTGGTCCAATCTCGAAGGGGGAATCTAGGGAGGTGGGTTGTAAGAGGCCAGACCTAATCTGGGAACTTGTGATCTCCCAGAAATCCAGGGAGTCAGGCAGCTGTCGGTGAACTGGTTAGAATTCGCATCAGGTTATGACTGTAGAGAGCTTCTGTAACAGGTATGGACTGCCTCCTCTCCCACCTCTCCCACCACCCAGCAATGCTTGCCATTTAGTAATCATTCAACAAATACATTCTGAGTGCCTACAATGTACCAGACACTGTACCAGGAAATAGGAATGCAACAGAGCAACATAAGAAGATCTCTTTCTGATGGAGCTTACATTCTGGCAGGGAAGGAAACCAGAAACAAATAGACCTCTAAACACACAAGATAATTACAGGGAATGGTAAATGCTATGGGGAAAATAAAACAGAGAAATAAGCTAGAGCAGTGCCAGTACTGGTCCACCAACTGTTTATGTTTACAACCAGATGAGTGCAGAAACTGCCAGTAACTGCTTCAAAACTTACAGCAACTTGATGGGCCGGCCCCATGGCTGAGTGGTTAAGTTCACGCTCTCCGTTTCGGTGGCACAGGGTTTCGTGGATTCAAATCCTGGGCGAGAACATGGCACCGCTCGTCAAGCCAAGCTGAGGTGTCGTCCCACATGCCACAACTGGAAGGGCTCACAGCTAAAAATGCACAACCATGTACCGGGGGGCTTTGGGAAGAAAAAGGAAAAATAAAATCTTTAAAAAACACTTACAGCAACTTGACATTTTCATGACATCCAAGTATGTGATCAGGAGCCTTGTGTAGGTGAACAGGGTACAGACCAAAAGGAACAGTCCATCACAGATTGGAAATATGAACAAACAGGTCCTACTCCACAACAATGAATAGTTTCTGATGCACTGCCCTAGTGGGCAATGCCAGCTAGGAGGTAGATTGCTTAGGGTCATGGTAGTGGCTGTAACAAATAAATCCCACTATTTCAATAGCCTAAAAAAGAGAAGTCTATTGCACACTCACAGAACCTCCCAATGTGAGCACGTGGTGGCCCACATATTAGGTCAGGGATCCAGGCTCCTCCTGCTTGGTGGTTCCACCATCTCCGAAGGGCTCAGGGTCCTTTGAACCCAGGCAGATGATGAGAGTTTGGAGAACCCGCACTTGCTTCTTAAAATACTTGGCCTGAAAGTGAACCCTTGTACACTCCTGGTGGCAATATCAAGTTCAACAGCCACTATGGAAAACGGTATGGAGGTCCTCAAAAAACTAAAAATTAAATTCCCATATGATTGAGAAGCCCACTTCTGGGTATTTATCCCAAGGAATTAAAATCACTGTTTCAACAAGAAGTCTGGACTCCTCCTTCATTGCAGCATTATTCAAATTAGACGAGATATGGAAACAACCTAAGTGTCCATCAACAGATAGATAGAGAAAGAAGGTGCGGGTTATATATGCACAAAGGAACATTAGTAAGCCGTGAATCATATGAAATCCTGTCATTTCTGCCAACATAGATAGACCTTGAGGGCATCATGCTAAGTGAAAGAATTCAAAGTCAAATACCTATATGATGTCACCTATATATGGAATCCAAACTAGGCAAGCTCAGAGAAAGAGAAGGTAGAATGGTGGTTCCCAGGGATCTAGGGAGTGGGAGAAATGAGGACAGGCTGGTAAAGGGCACGAACTTTCAGTTAGGAGATGAATAAGGTCTGGAGATCTAATGGATAATGTGACTGTAGTTAACAATACTGTTTCCTATACTTAAAACTGGCTAAGAGTAGAGCATAAGCATTGTCACCCAAAAAAGGTAACTATGAGTTGATGGATGTGTTCATTAACTTGGTGGTAATTATTTCACAATCTACACATATACGAAATCACCATGTTGTATACTATAAATATATTACAGTATTCTTAATCAACTATACCTCAATAAAGCGGGGGAAAAAATATTTTAAACAAGTCTTTGGCCCTAAAGCGACATACATAACATCTGCTCTCAGTCCATTGGACAGAAGTAGACTCATAGCCTCAACTGGGCATACAGGCCTCTGGGACGAAGCCCTCAGACAGAGCCACAGATGCTTCCCAGACTGTGACATTGAGGCCAACTGCAGGATGCCACACATGGGGTCGAGAGGCCAGCAGCAGACCAGGAGCTACAGGCCGCCCCCTGATGATACTGCGGGGAAGCCTCTGGCACAGGATTACTGAGCCTCCTGTGCCACCTCGGTCATTTTCCACTCACGGGCATCCTGGCTTGCCTCGGCTCTCTCCAAATGCACCCAGCCACCCCACCCCACCCACTGAGGCTCAGATTCACAGCCAACACTGGCCTCTGGGGAGACCTATGGTGATTCAGATGCGGTGCCTCATTCCCCTGGGCAAAAGAAGCAGCTCCCACTCATTCCAGGTCCTGCCTGGTCCTGGGCAATGTGCACAACCTAAACAGTGGTAGGTGGCAGCCATGCCCAACCACTGTCACTGCCCCACGTCTGCCTCTACCCCCACAGACCCAGAGAACCAACCTCCAGGAGACATTATCCAGGTCAGGTCAGCTCTCACAACACCCTTTACATCAGGGCCTCTTCTACCCTCTGCACTTTCCTCAGCTTGTCCTTGATAGTCTTCCACTGAGGTCACTCGTGGACAGTGACCCCCAGATTCAAGGACCCCCAGTGCCTCCCACCCACCTCCCTGCCTTGGGATGGGCCCTCGGCCCTTCTCCTGACATGCAAACAAGAGGCTGGTGCACAGGGCCTCCCCCGAGGACAGCAACACAACCCCTATGGTGACCTCAGCACTCCTTTAGGCCCACCAGCCCAGCGTCTACATCCAACAAAATTTGTGGAATTTTCAAGCTCCTGGAGTGAGGATTTTCTGTCTTAGGAAGAGGAAGGGTTGGGGAGAGAATAAAGTGCAGAGAGTGGGATGAAAGATTCCCTGACTTTCAGTGCCCCAGCTCTAGGCCAGGTTCCAGCAGCCTACTAGTATGGGACCTACTGAGCTACAGAGGTCTTTCCCTTACTGCGAAAGCCACAGACGGGGCAGCTCATGGGTGCTGCAGCCAGCCTGCCTGGGCTGAGGTCCCCGGTCAGGACCTTGTGCTGAAGCCAACTAACGCTACTGTGTCTCAGCTTCCTCACCTGCATAGTAACAGACTCTCATGGAGTGTTGTGAGGATTCAGGGAGTTCACAGACCCTGGCCTGTTGTGAGTGCTACGAGAGTGCTTCCTGTTAAAATGGTTGGTTGCAACATGACAGAGACACAGCTGCCCCTCCCCAGAGCAAAGGTGGTGAAGGCTGGTCTCCGAGTGTATTACCTCTCCATTGCAATGCCCAACACCTCCACAGCAGGGACAGCTTTGCACCTGCCTGAACATGCCTGGGCTGGACTTGGAGCTCCTCTCCTGGCAACCAGGGCCACCATTGAGGTGACTTGCATACGATTTAGAGCACCAAACCCAATGAGCAAGGCTTCAAAACCTGAAGGGCCTCTGACCTGGCATTTGCAGCCACTCCCTGTTCTCTTTCCCCATCTAGGACATGCAGCCCTTCCCTGCAAAGGGACTCACTCCCATCACCATGTAGCAGCAGGCATGCCAAGGGACGAGAAACTTGACCACTCACACCTGTGTCCCTTCTTAACTGTCCAAAAGAAGGACATAGCCTTATGTGGTGGGGTCATGAGGACACAAGCCTCAGGCCTGGCAGTGTCCCTGAAGTCATCTATGGAAAAAAACCTATAAGCCCTGCTTTACAAGGAATATGTAAGATCTTACTTATGTGCCTCTTCCTTATCATAGAAACTGTTAGTTGGTGAAATCCTTATACTGGGTTTTGCTTGTGCTGGACTCAATATTTCTTACTTCTAGACGAAAATTAGCACTCTCCTAATGAAAGGAACAGGAAAGAACTACTAAAACACCCAGGAAAAAAAGTAAGAAAATGGCAATAAGTACATGCTAAAAATGGCTACTTAAATGTCAGGGGACTAAGGCCTCCACTCGAAAGGCAACGGGTGGCCAACTGGATAAAAATACAAGACCCATTATACGCTGCATACAAAAGACACACTTCTGACCTAAAAGCACCAACAAACTGAAAGTAAAGGGATGGAAAAAGATACTTGGTGCAAATGGCAAAGAAAAGAAAGCTGCAGTAGCGGTACATATATCAGACAAAATAGACTTTAAAACAAAAACTCTAACAGGAGACAAAGAAGGGCACTACATAATGATAAAGGTCACAATCCAACAAGAGGATATAACACTTGTAAATATCTATGCACCCAACATAGGAGCACCTAAATATATAAAGCAGTTATTAACATCATAAAAGGAGAAATAGACAGTAATACAATAACAGTAGGGGACTTTAGCACTCCACTTACACCAAAGGATGGATCACGCAAACAGAAGATCAATAAGGAAACATTGCCCTTAAATGACACATTAGACCAGGGGGATTTAGTAGATATATACGGAACATTCCATCCAAAAACCATACAATACAAATTCTTTTCAAATGCACATGAAACATTCTCCAGGATTGTTCACATAATAGGCCACAAAACAACTCTCAATAAATTTAAGAAGATTGAAATAATACCAAGCATCTTTTCTGACCAAAAAGCTATGAAACTAGAAATGAAGTACCAGAATAAAATCAGAAAAGCCACAAATGTGTGGAGAGTAAGCAAAGTGATACTGAACAACGACTGGGTCAATGAAGAAATTGAAGGAGGAATCAAAAAAGACCTGGAGACAAAGGAAAATGAAAATATGGCATACAAAAATCTATGGGATACAGCAAAAGCGATTCTAAGAGGGAAAGTTATAGCAATTCAGGCCTACCTCAACAAACAAGCAAAGTCCCAAATACACAATATAACAGTGCACCTAAAAGAACTCGAAAAAGAAGAACAAACAAGGGCTAAAATCAGTAGAACGCAGGAAATAATAAAAATCAGGACAGAAACAAATGAAATAGAGACTAAGAAAACACTAGAAAAAATCAATGAAACCAAGAGCCGGTTCTTTGAAAAGATAAACAAAAGTGACAAAACTTTAGCTAGAGTCACAAAGAAAAAAAGAGAAAAGGTTCAAATAAATAAAATCAGATGAAAGAGGAGAAATTACCACGGACATCTCAGAAATGAAAAAGATCATAAGAGAATACTACAAAAAGCTATAGGCCAACAAATTGGATAATCTAGAAGAATTGCATAAATTCTTAGAATCCTACAACCTCCCAAAACTAAATCAAGAAGAAATAGAGAATTTGAATACACCAATCACCAGTAGGGAGAGCGAAACAGTCATCAAAAACCTCCCCAAAACTAAAGTCCAGGACCAGACGGCTTCTCTGGTGAATTCTACCAAACATTCAAATAGGACTTAATACCTATCCTTTTCAAACTCTTCCAAAAGATTGAAGAGAAGGGAAACCTTCCCAACTCATTCTAAGAAGCCAACATCACCTTGATACCAAAACCAGGCAGGGATAACACAAAAAAAGAAAATTACAGGCCGATATCACTGATGAAGATCAACGCAAAAGTCCTCAACAAAATACTAGCAAATCAAAGACAACAATACATTACAAAGATCATACACTATGATCAAGTGGGATTTATTCCAGGGTTGCAGGGATGGTTCAACAGCCGCAAAGCAATCAACGTGAACACCTTCTGAGGAATAAAAATCACATGTCGGGCTGGCCCCGTGGCCGAGTGGTTAAGTTTGCGCGCTCCGCTGCATCGAATCCTGGGCGCACATGGCACTGCTCATCAGACCACGCTGATACACCACATTAAGCCCACCGAAGTCACATGTACCGGGGGGCTTTGGGGAGGAAAGGTAAAAAAAAAAAATCACATGATCATCTCAACAGATGCAGAGGAAGCATTTGACAAGATACAGCATCCATTCATGATGAAAACTCTGAACAAAATGGGTAGCAAAGGAAAGTACTTCAACATAATAAAGGCTATATATGACAAACCCACAGCTAATATCAGTCTCAACGGACAAAAACTGAAAGCTATCCCTCTAAAAACAGGAAGCAGACAAGGAGGCATGCTTTCACCACTCTTATTTAACATAGCATCGGAAGTCTTAACCAGAGCAGTCAGTCAAGCAAACAAAATAAAATGGATCCAAATTGGAAAGGAAGAACTGAAACTGTCACTATTTTCAGACGACATGATTGTATATAGAGAAAACCCTAAAGAACCCACTAAAAAACTTTTAGAAATAATAAATGAATACAATGAAGTTGCAGGATACAAAATCAACATACAAAAATCAGTTGTGTTTCTGTACACCAACAATGAAGTAGCAGAAAGAGAAATTAAGAATACAACCCCATTTACAATTGCAACAAAAAGAATAAAATACCTGGGAATAAACTCACCCAAAGAGGTGAAAGATCCATACATGGAAAACTATAAAACATTGTTGAAAGAAATTGAAGAAGACACAAAGAAATGGAAAGATATTCCATGCTCTTGGATTGCAAGAATTAACATAGTTAAAATGTCCATACTTCCTAAAGCAATCTACATATGCGATGCAATCCTTATCAAACTTCCAACATTTTTCACAGAAATACAACAAAGAATCCTAAAATTTATATGGAACAACAAAAGGCCCTGAATAGTCAAAGAATCCTGAGAAAAAAGAATAAAGCTGGAGGTATCACACTCTCTGATTTCAAAATATACTACAAAGCTATAGTAACCAAAACAGCATGGTACTGGCACAAAAACAGACAAGATCAATGGAACTGAATCGAAAGCCCAGAAAAAAACCCACGCATCTATGGACAGCTAATTTTTACCAAGAGCATCAAGAATATACAATGCAGAAAGGAAAGTCCCTTCAAGAAACCGTGTTGGGAAAACCGGACAGCCACATGCAAAAGAATGAAAATACACCATTATCTTACACCATATACAAAAATTAACTCAAAATGGATTAAAGACTTGAATGTAAGACCTGAAGACCGTAAACTTCTAGAAGAAAACATAGGCAGTACGCTCTTCGACATCGATCTTAGCAGCATATTTTCAAGTTCCATGTCTGACCGGGCAAGGGGAACAATAGAAAAAACAAACAAATGGGATGACATCAAACTAAAAAGCTTCTGCGCAGCAAAGGAAACCATCAACAAAACAAAAAGACAACCTAACACTTAGGAGAAGATATTTACAAACTACATATCTGATAAGGGGTTAATATCTAAAATATACAAAGAACTCATACATCTCAACAACAAAAAACTAACAACCCAATTAAAAAATGGGCAAAGCATCTGAACAGACATTTCTCCAAAGAAGATATACAGATGGGCAACAGGCACATGAAAAGATGTTCAACATCATTAACTATCGGGGAAATGCAAATCATCACCTCACTCCCATCAGAAGGGTTATAATTAACAAGACAGGAAACAACAAGTGTTGAGGGCTATGGGGAGAGAAGGGAACTCTCATACACTGCTGGTGGGAGTGCAAACTGGTGCAGCCACTATGGAAATCAGTACGGAGATTCCTCAAAAAATTAAGAATAGAACTACCATACGAACCTGCTATTCCATTGCTGGGTATTTATCCAAAGAATATGGAAACACAGGGGCTGGCACCGTGGCCAAGTGGTTGGGTTTGTATGCTCTGCTTCAGTGGCCATGGGTTTCGCTGGTTTGGATGCTGGGCACGGACATGGCACCATTCATCAGGCCATGCTGGGGCGGCGTCCCACATGTCACGGCTGGAGAGACCCACAACTAAAAATACACAACTATGTACCGGGGGGCTTTGGGGAGGAAAAGGAAAAATTTTTAAATCTAAAAAGTATATATATATGAAAATGCAAATGCATAAAGATACATACACCATTATGTTCATCACAGCACTATTCACAACAGCCAAGACTTGGAAGCAACCCAGTCGCCCATCAAGGGACGAATGGATAAAGAAGATGTGACATATATACACAATGGAATACTACTCAGCCATAAGAAACAATGAAATCCAGCCACTTGAGACAACCCAGATGGATCTCAAGGGTATCATGCTAAGACAAATAAGTCAGAGGGAGAAAGTCAAATACCATGTGATCTCACTCATAAGTAAAAGACAAAAACGGCAAACAAGCACATAGAAAAAGAAATTCGATTGGTGGTTACCAGAGGGGAATAGGGGAAGGAAGACAGTGAAAGGGGTTATTAGCTACATGTGTGTGGTGATGGATTGTAATTAGTCTTTGGGTGGTGAACATGATGTAATGTACACAGAAATTGAAATATAGTGATGTACAACTGAAATTTATATAACGTTATAAACCAAGTTACTGCAATAAAAAAGAAAGAATAAAAAAAGAAAGAAAGAAGATTGTTAATTAATGAAATCTCTATACTGGGTTTTGCTTGTGCTAGACTCAATATTCCTTTCTTCTAGAAGAAAATTAGCATCCTCCTAGTGCAAGTGACACGTGTCACATGTTGCCTTCCATGAGCTACACTTTCAAACAACTGAATTGTTTCGTTGAAACTCAATATTATATCAAACAATGATAATTTGAAGTTGTATGACTGGATGGAATTCAAGTGGACCCAGCTTCTCTCTTTAAGAGTACCGTCTTCAGAAGAATAAAAAGCTTGGTGAAAATTCCTAGGAGTTGAGATAAATAATCTTATTGTTCTTTTTGCTTTTTCATTTAATAAAACTATTATGAGACTTCATATCCTGAAACCTAAACTGAACACAGATATTTTGTGTTTTGATTGTTATTCCCACAACTTATGATGCTGATGACCCAGACTTCTGGGAGTTGGTGATCTAGGCCTGGCCTGGAGGCCCCTGAAAATCTTAGGGTCTGGATCCTTCCACCCATCTGCTCCTGCATCCCTAAGCTGTGGCACTCATCCACGTTGCCCAAAATGGCGGCTGGAGCCATCATATCTGCATCCGAGACAGTGGGACAGAGGAAGGCAAAGAAAAGGGAATGCTTGCTCCCTTTGAGGACACTTCTGGGAAGTTACACACAAAGACACACACACACACACACCTCTATCTGCTCCCATCATATTGGCCAGATATTAATCACATGGCCTCATCAGGCTGCCAGGGAATCTGGAAATTGAAGTCGTAGCTCCAGGTGGCCAAGTGTCTGGCTACAATGAGAATTTCAGGAATGAGGATCACTTATGTGTGCCACTTTAACTCTAGTCTAGAGTAACAAATATACTTGTTATATTTTTTGTTATAAAGACTGTTCACATCACTAGTAGAAAAAAGAACTAAAACATTATTAATTCCAGTTCAAAACTTGGAGAACATGCAGTGGTATGAATCTGACCAACTTTCGATCAATCAAATTAAAAGCCGAGATGGAAGTGTATGCGATTACCACACTGAGCACCAAACCGTGTGCTGGTCTGCTTTTCCTGGGCTCAGGTGGTGTCTCTACAACTGCATTCCACGGCGTGATGTTATGTTAGAGAAGATTCGTCTTACTACGTGAACAAACAAGCAAAACAGCCGAGGTGGACAAAGTTGTTCTCTCCCTCTGGCACGTTCCCCAACAATTACAGACACAATTAGCATGTCTAACTGCAGCTGGCATTGCTCTTCTCTGTGTGAAGGAGGGTTCATCAGATTAATGTCACTAGATTAAGTAGGCTGCACTGTTCTTAAAAAGGGGGTGGAATACTGAGTCAGTTTCTGTGTTTTTTAAATACAGCATGGGTCATTCACAATCTGGGGTCCAGGAAATGCAGAGCTGTAAACTTCAGAGTGCACTTTCCAGGCATTTAGTATTTTAAACCCTAAAGAATAAAGTTTAGTGCTTACCTTTACTATCTCCTTGCTTCCAGAATTTACTCTGTGGCTCTTTTACTAACTTATTTTTTCAGACCTCTATTGAGGTACAATTGACAAGACTACAGACATTTCAGGTATACAATCTGATAAGTTTAGACACACGTGTGCACCCTTGAAACCATTACCACAATCAAGGTAATGAACACACCCATCCCCCCCAAGATAATTCTCCTGCAACCTTGTCATCCCTCCGTCCCCCTCTCCCCAGGGAACCACTCATCTGTTTCCTGTCACTACAGGTCAGTCTGCAGTTTCTGGATTTTATGTAACTGAAATCAGAGTACGTGCCATCCTTCTTTTGTCTGGCTTCTTTCGCTCGGCGTAATTATCTTGAGATTCATCCAGGTTCTTGCAGGTATCAACAGTTCATCCCTTTGATTGCTGACTGGTCTTCATTATAAGAATACACCACAATTTGTCTATCCATTCACCTCTTTTTGGACATTTGGGTGGTTCCAGTTTCTGCCTATTACAAATAAAGCTGCTATGAACATTCACACACAGTACAAGTCTTTCTATGAGTACATGCGTTCAATCCTTTTAGATAAATACCCAGGCATTGGATGGCTGGATCATATGGTAGATGTATGTTTAACTTTCAAGAAACTGCCAAAGTGTTTTTCCAAAGTGGTCGTGCCATTTTACATTCCTATCAGCCATGTATGAGAGCTCCAATGGCCCCACATCTTTGCCAACACTTGGCAAGTTAGGCTTTTTAATTTTAGCCATTCTGATAGCTGTGTAGGGTATCTTATCGTGATTTTAATATGCATTTCCCTAATGACTAATAATACTGAGTCCTTTCCAAGTACTCATTTATCATCTCTATAGGTATTTGTTGAAGTTTATTCAAATCTTTTCCCGCTATTTATTGAATTGTTTTCTTATTATTCAGTTTTGAGAGCTTATGATATATTCTGGAATCAAGTTCTTCATCAGATTTTCCAGTCTGTGACTTGTCTTTTAATTCCTATAACAGTGTCTTTTGAAGAACACAAGTTTTAACTTTTGATGAAGGACAATTTGTGAATTTGTTTTTATTGATCAAGCCTTTGTAGTTGAATCAAAAAAATATTTGCCTAACCTAAGGTTTCTCTTATGGTCACCTCTAGAAGTTTTATGGTTGTAGTTTTGCATTTAGGTGTAAGGTCCATGTTAAGTTCCTTTTTATTTGGTGCAACGTATGGATCTAAGTTTATTCTTCTGCATGTGAATATCCAACACTTCCAGGGCCATCTGTTGAAAAGACTGACCTCCACTGAACTGCCTTTGCACCGTTTTAAAATTCAAATGCCCATATATGTTAAGACTATTTCTGGATGAAGAATAGATTTCTGGACAAAGACACTCTTCCAGGGATCTAATTGTCTATCTGGAGGCTAACACCATACTGTCTGGATTTCTGTGACTTACAACAGGGCTTGGAGTCAAAGAGTGTGAGTTCTCCCACTCTGTTCTTCTAGTTCAAAGTTGTTTTGACTATTCTAGTTCTTTTTTATTTCCATATGAATTCGTGAAAAAGCTTCTAAATTTCTGGGTAGACAAAAGGGCCTGTGTGTATTTTCATTGGGATTGCATTGACTCTATAGATCAATTTGGTTAGAATTGACATCTTAATGGTATTTTGTGTCTCCCAATGAGTGACCATGGTATATCTCTCCATATAGTTAGGTTTTCTGTAAAATCTCTCAGGATGGTTTTATAGTTTCAATGTATAAATCTTGCATATCTATTGTGAGATTTATCTCAAAGTATTTAACATTTTTGACACTATTGTAAACGGCATTTTTATAATTGTGGTAGATACACACAAGACAAAATTTACCATCTTACAAATTTTAAAGTGTGCAGTTCCGTAGTGTTAAGCACAATTGATATTGTTGTTCAACCAATCTCCAGAATTCTTTTAATCTTGTAAAACTGCAGCTCTACAATTCAGTAAGCACAACTGCTCATTCCCTTCTTCCGCACCAACCCCTGACAACTACCATTCTTCCTTCTGTCTCTATAAATTCGACTGCTCTGGATTCCTTATATAAATGGAATCAGACAGTATTTGTCTTTTTCTGACTAACTTACTTCACTTAGCATAATGTCCTCAAGGTCCATTCATGTTGAAACATATAGCAGAATTTCCTTCCTTTTAAGGCTGAATTATACATATCTATCTTACATTTTATTTACCCATTCACCCATCAGTGGCCACTTGGATTGCTCTCACCTTTTGGCTATTGTGAATAACACTGTTATGAACATGGATCTGCAAATATCTCTTACAGACCCTATTTTCAATTATTTTGGTTATATACCCAGAAGAGGAACTGCTCGATCATATGGTAATTTTACCTTCAATTTTTCATTTTTGAGGAATCACCATAGTGTTTTCCACAGCAGCGGCACCATCTTGCATTCCTATCAACAGTGCACAAGGGTTCCGATTACCGCACTACCTTGTCTACGCTTGTTATTTTCTGGGGGTTTTTATAGCAGCCATCCTGATGGCTGTGAGGTGACATCTCATGGTGCATTTGATTTGCATTTCCCTAATGATTAGTGATGTTGAGCATCATTTCATATGCCTGTTGGCCATTTGCATATCTTCTTTGGAGAAATGTCTATTACTTTGCCCATTTTTTTTTTTTTTAAGATTTTATTTTTTCCTTTTTCTCCCCAAAGCCCCCCGGTACATAGTTGTGTATTCTTCATTGTGGGTTCCTCTAGTTGTGGCATGTGGGACGCTGCCTCAGCGTGGTCTGACGAGCAGTGCCATGTCCGAGCCCAGGATTCGAACCGACGAAACACTGGGCCGCCTGCAGCGGAGCGCGCGAACTTAACCACTCGGCCACGGGGCCAGCCCCTACTTTGCCCATTTTTTAAGCAGGTTATTTTTGTTGAGGAGGAGTAGGAGTTCTTTACATATTCTGGATAATTAACTGCTTATCAGATATATATTGGCAAATATTTTCTCCCAATCTGTATGTTGCCTTTTCACTCTGTTATATCCCTTGATGCACAGAATTTTTTCATTTTGATGTGGTCCATTTTACCCATTTTTACTTTTGTTGCCTATGCTTTTGGTGTCATATCCAAGAAGGTATTGTCAAATCCAATGTCACAAAGATTTTCCCTGATGTTTTCTTCTAAGAATTTTATAGTTGTAGGTTTCACCTTTAGGCCTTTGATCCACTTTCAGTGAAATATTGTATATAATGTAAGGTAATGGCCTAACTTCATTCTTTGACTTGTGGATATCCAGTTTTCCCAACACCATTTGTTGAAGAGACTCTTCTGCCTAATTGCAGTGTAATTTGCTCTTCCTTTTTCAGAAACTAGAGGTGGAAGCTGACATCATTAATTTGAGACAGTTTGCTATTGATTAAATGTCTGTGTCTCCCTATAATTCACATGTTTTAAGCCTAATTCCCAACGTAATGGTACATAAAGATGGGGCCTTTGGGAGAGGATTACATCATGAGGGCAAAGGCCTCATGAATGGGATTAGTGACCTGATAAAAGAGGCCCAAGAGACATCCCTTGCCACTTCCACCATGTAAGGTCACAGTGAAAAGACCGCTGTCTATCAGGAAGTGGCTCTCCCCAGACACTCAATCTGCCAGTGCCTTAATCTTGGGACTTGCCAGTCTCTGCA
This sequence comes from Equus przewalskii, assembly GCF_037783145.1. Lineage (NCBI taxonomy): Eukaryota > Metazoa > Chordata > Mammalia > Perissodactyla > Equidae > Equus > Equus przewalskii. The sequence continues at coordinate 6,858,145 of NC_091839.1, forward strand.
ACGGTGACAAAAAAGTTTCTGTTCTTTATAAGCTGCCCAGTCTATGGCATTTTCTTATAGCAGCTTGAATGCACCAAGACACTGTTCTTTTATAAAATAGGCAGTTATTGCTATAAATTTCCCCTTAAGTACTACTTTGGCAGCCTCTTGCAATTTTGACATTTTGCCTTTTCATTGTCATTCACTTCAAAATTTTTTTTTTATTTCTCTTTGGATTTCTTCTTTGAGCCACAGGAAATTTTAAAATACTTAGTTTCCAAATATATGGGGTTTTCCAGTTGTATTTCTGTTGTGATTTCTAACTTACATCCATTGTGATCGCAGAGAACACTGTATGAGTTGAATCCTCTCAAATTTGTTGAGACTTGTTGCAAAGTCTAGAGGCTGATCCAGTTCAACGCCTGATCTGGGTGCACTTGGAGAGAAGGAGCACCCTGCTCTTTGGGGGTGGAACGCTCTATAAATGCCAATAAGTCAAGTCGGTTAACAGTGTTGTTCAAGTCTTCTGTGTCCTACAGATTTTTGGCCTAATTTATCAAATGACAAAAATAGCACGGTTTAGCCATGATTGGATGTCCTAATTTACTCAAGAGAAAACAGTCATGGGTTGGAGAAGTCCAGTGCCTCACAGGCGGTGGAGCGCCCTTGCTGAGGGATTTGTGGTGAGACCGAGTTGCACAGAGCCTTGGAAGAGGCCATGAGGACACAGGCCACGACGGCCTAGGAGGTCAGGGGTTTCCGTACACGGCTAGCAGGTTCTGTTCTAGGGTAAAGTGAGCCAGCTAACACTCAGTTGGAGGACGGTGATTAGTGCATGTGAGCTTTCCCTAATAGTGAGGCATTTCCCATAAGTGCAGGCTGACCTAGGTTTAGAGTTGTGACTGGGCCGGGCCACTGGAGCAGACTCCATCCATGGTTCCCCATACGCAAATTAACAAATTTTTCAATTAATTGGTGATGAGAGGTGCTGAATTATCCAACTATAATTGTGGATTTGTCTTTTTCTCCTTTCAGTTCTATCAGTTTTTTCTTTATATATTTTGGAATTCTGTTACTATGTATGTAAGCGTTGAAACTGTTATGTCCTACTAATTAATTGACCCTTTTATTACCATGACATTTATTTCTTTATCCCTGGTATTGCTCTTTGTTCTGAATATACTTCATCTGATATTAATGTAGTCACTCCAGAACGGTACACCTTTTTCCATGCTTTTACTTTCAACTTCTTTGTGTGTTTTTATTAAAAGTGGATTTCTTGGGGTCAGCCCGGTGAGTGAGTGGTTAAAAATTCAGCACACTCTTCTTCAGCAGCCTGGGTTCACGGGCTCTGATCCCAGGTGGGAACCTACTCCACTCATCAGCTCTGCTGTGGCAGCTTCCCACATATAAAATAGAGGACGATTGTCACAGATGTTAGTGCAGGGTGAATCTTCCTCATGAAAAAGCAAACAAACAAAAAAGAAAAGTGGATTGCTTGTAGATAGCATACATTTGGGTTTTTGCATTTTTTTTTCAATCTGAAAATCTCTTCCTTTTAACTGAGGTGCTTATACCACTTATATTTAATGTAATTTAATGATATTCTCCATTTTAAATCTGTTATCTTACTAGTCTCTCCTTGTTTCATTTATCCTTTGTCCTCTTTTTTCTCCTCTTCTGTCTCCTTTTGGATTAACTGAATATTGTTTCAGTATTTCACTTTTTCTCCTCTGTTGAATTATCTGCTACAATTCATCTGTATTATTTTATCATGTTAGTGGTTACTTTAGTGTTACAATATATCTGCTTAACTTATGACACTGTACCCCCAAGTGATATTATAACACTTGACATATAGTCTAGGAAACTTACAAAAGGTACTTCCATTTTTCTGCTCCCAGCTTTGGTGCTATTGTTTCATATAGTTTTCTTCTAGGTATATTGTACATGTCATACTATATTATTATTATTTTTTCTTTAAACTTTCAGTTCCCCTTTAACATGATTTACATAATTTAAAAATTAAATATATTTATTAACATCGTTACCATATCTAGTGATCTTCATTGCTTTGCATAGATCCAAATTTCCAGCTGATGTCATTTGACTTCTACCTGAAGGGCTTTCTTTAACACTGATTGTAGTACAGTTCAGCTGACAATGAATTCTTTCAGTTTTCGTGTATCTGAAAATATCTTTATTTTGTCTCTGTTTTTCCAAGATATTTTGCTGGGTTGACTTTTTTTCCTTCAGTACTTCAAATATTCTGCTCCACTGTTTTCTTATTTGCCTTGTTCCAATGAATCATTGGATGTCATCCTTAGCTTTATTTCTCTGCTGTAACATGTCTTTTTTCTCGGGGTGCTTTTAAGATTTTCTTATAACCATGAATATTGAGAATTTGATCAGGATGTGCCTTGGTGGAGTTTTCTTCCAGTTCCTGTGCTTCAGGGTCATCAGGGTTTGTGGACCTGTGGGTCTGCAGTTTTCATCATATTTGCAATATTTTCAGCCAGTTTTTCTTCAACTAGGTTTTTTCTTGGGGGTTCCAGTTGCAGCTATATGAAGCAGCTTAAAGTTGCCCCACAGTTTATTGAAACTTGATACATTTCTTTTTTTCAATCTTTTTTCTCTCTTTGTTTCATTTTGGATAGATTTTATTACCGTGACTTTAACTTCAGTAAACTTTTCCTCTGCAATAGTTAATCAGCCCCTAATCTCATACTGTTTTTTTAATCACAGATATTGAGTTTTCATCTCCAGAAGTTCAATTTGGGTCTTTTTTGTATATTCCATGTCTCTACTTCACATATTTAATATCTTCTCTAGCTTTTTAGTCATATAAACTACAGTTATATATCTATCTTAATATCTATGTCTATTAATTCTATGATCTGTATACATTCTGGGTTGGTTTTAATTGATTGATTTTTCTCATGATTATGAGCCATATTTTCCTATTTCTTTATTTGCCTTACTAATGCTTTATTGATGCCACATGTTGTCAATTTCACACGTTGAGTTCTGGATTTGGGGGGAATATCTATAAATATTCTTAAACTTTCTTTTGGAATACAATTAAGTAATACAATGTTCTTTTCAGATCTTGCTTTTAAGCTTTCGTATTTAGCACCAAAAAGCAGCCAGTCAGGGCTAATCTTTCCCGGATACAGAGGCAAGATCAACTACCTAAGGCCTACTGGATTAGGAGATTTTCAAATTTGGCTGGTGAAACCAATCATTTTTCTCAGCCCTCTGAGAGCTCTGAGGCTCATTCTCTCTAATATTTCCGGTGGTTCTTTCTCCACCCTCAGGTCATCTCCTCACCCACAGACATTTATCAGTACTCAGTGATTACTTGACAGGGGCCCTCTGCAGATCTCTGGACTCTCTCCCTGTCCAGTGCTCTCTGCTCCAGGACTCTGCCCTGTGAACTATAGCCACCTTGGCCTCTTTGCTATCCCAGCTCCATCTCTTCAACTCAGGGAGACTGTGGGCTCTGTACTGGTTCCCCCTCCTTGCGCTGGGTCCCAGAAGCTCTTCCCAGGCAGTGAGTGACAGCAACTTTAGGGTTCACCTCATTCGTTTCCCTTCTCTCAGAAATCGCTATCCTTTGTTACCTGGTATCCAATGTCTTGCAGGCCATTGTTTCAAACATTTTGACCCATTTTTTTTTTAAAGATTTTATTTTTTTCCTTTTTCTCCCCAAAGCCCCCCAGTACATAGTTGTACATTCTTCGTTGTGGGTCCTTCTAGTTGTGGCATGTGGGACCCCCCTCAGCGTGGTTTGATGAGCAGTGCCATGTCCGCACCCAGGATTCGAACCAACAAAACACTGGGCCGCCTGCAGTGGAGCGCGTGAACTTAACCACTCAGCCACGGGGCCAGCCCCATTTTGACCCATTTTTTAAATTGTTTCGGGCATGAGAGTTAATCTGGGCATGTGACTCCACTTTAGCCAGAGATCAAAGTGGCCATTAATTTTATTTTCTCCTTGTTTGTTATCCAAACTTCATTGTTTTCTGGGTTGCAATTATATTTTTCTAATTTTGGAGATGTTCAACAACATTTTTATAAAGCATGTGCAATTACAAAATAGATATAAGAGTGCCACAGATGTATGAACAGCTGGGTTAGAACAGACAGGCTGGGCTCAGGCCCTGGCTAAAAGGGAGGCTTGGAGGTATGTAACAGCCATCTCCCTTAAAAGTCTCAGGAGAGCTGTATCTTAGGAGGTGAAGGCCTCTCAGGCATAGGAAGAGAACTCAGAGGCTAGGCCACCCAAGAATAATAAGAGCCCACCATGATCACACTCTCTGCCTGTCAAACATTTTAATATGTACCCACTTTAAATGTAATGCATATAACAGGTAGCCAATCCTCCTGGTCTAGCGGTTAAGAATAGGCACTCCCAATGCCATGGACCAGGTTCATTTCCCCTGTCAGGGAACTACACCACCCATCTCTGGGTTGTTATGCAGTGGTGGCTGCATGTTGCTGTGATGCTGAAAGCTATGCCACCAATATTTCAAGTACCTGCAGGGTCACCCATGAACAGCAGCTCCCCTACTAAGACAGAGTAGGAAGAAGGACCTGGCCACCACCTTCCGAAAAAAGTGGCCATGAAACCCTATGAACAGCAGCAGAGCATTGTCTGATATAGTGCCAAAAGGTGAGAGGATGGTGCAAAAGGCCCAGGCAGGGTTCAGCTCTGCTGTGCACAGAGTCAGTATGAGTCAGAATCCACTTGACAGCACCATCAACAACAACAAATACAACCAGTAGACTAAAAACACAGTTCATCAGGAAAATTGACCTTACATTTGTGGCAAAGCTTACTAACAGGCTGGGACTGAATCAACAAAATAACAAAGTATGCCATTTCAGAAGGTGTATGAAAAAGGAGGGTACCTGTCCTTCACAAGTAGAAAGCTTAATAAAGAGTTGGGGGTTTTTAAATAAAATACTTAATTTGGTTATGAATACAGTTCACAGGGTCATAAAAATGTCAATTATTATGAATAAATTAGAGACAGGATGGTCTAAGATGTGCCAGATATTGATCACAGATTTTCAAGCTGTATATCTAAGAAGCTAATAATTAAGATCCCTCTCTGGCTACTAGTGCTAATAAAGAACCTTTCATCCCCCAGAAGTCTACAGTGTCCTATAGCCTGTACTTCTGAAACTTCCATGTGTACACAAATCACTGACAGGTTTTGTCATGAAGCAGGTTTTGAGCCAGTGAGTCTGGGAGTTGAAGAACAAGGGATTCTCCATTTCTAACGAGTGCCTGGGGGAAGCGGGGGAGGCTGGTCCTTGAACATCTTGCAAGCACAAAATTACAGGCATTAATGGGAAAGCCTTCCCACAATTAGCAGGACCTGCAACTAAGATATACAACTGTGTACGGGGGGTCGGGGGGGGAGGGGAGGTTTGGAAAGATAAAGCAGAAAAAAAAATGGGAAAGCCTGCAGCTGGTGAAACACGGGTCAGAAGTAGAACACAGGTTGCCCATCTCACTTGGGGATGAAAAAACAAGACCCAACTATATATCTGCAAAAAATAACCTTAATTATAACAATGTATGTAGGATCAAAGAAAATTTATGAGAGAAAAAAGGTATGCAATAAAAACACTAACAAGACTAAGATGGGTGGTTATATTAATATCAGACAAAGTAGATGTCAGAGCAAGGATAATTAACAGAGATAAGGAGAGACAGTAAATAATGATAAGGGGAATAATTTCACAAGAAAACATAAGAATCCTAATTGTATGAGCATGTAACATAGAGCTTCAAAGTACATGAGTCAAAACTTGATAAAACAAAAAGGTGAAATGGACAAAGCCACAATTATAGTTGAAGAATTCAACATTCTTCTCTCAATAACCAACAGGACAAGTTGACAGAAAATTAACAAGGATATAGAAAAACTGAACATAATCAACCAACTGGACTAATTGCCATTTATAAAACACTCTACCCTATAAAAGCAGATACGCATTCTGTTCAAGTACACCTGGAACGTCATCAAGATATACCATGTCCTTGGTCATAAAATAAACTTCAACAAGTTTCAAAGAAGTGAAATCATACAAAGCATATGAAATCATACAAGAAAATTATGCAAAGTCATATTATCGGACCGTGGTATGCAGGATTCTAATATGCTCTCCCCTCAAATTCCTGCCCCTTGGTGTATAATCCTATATAATCTCTGAGATTCTGAATATGATGGGATATCACTCTTGTGATCAGAGTAGGTTATATGTTAACCTACAGCAGTTGTTAACAAAGGGAGATTATCTGAGTGGGCCTAACCTAAACACACGAGGCCTTTAAATAGGGTCTAGAGGTCAGAGACAGAGGAAGTCAGAGACTCAAGATTTGAGAGTGATGATGATGGAGAGAGATTCTCTGATGATAGCTTTGAAGATGGACAGGACGCGACAATGACTGCAGGTGGACTTCAGCATCTGAGAATCTATCCCAGCTGCTATCCACAAAGAAAGAGAAGACTACAGTCCCAAAACCCCAAGGAACTGAATTCTGCACAACCACATGAGCTTGGAAGAGTATCCAGAGCTCCAATGAGAGTACAATTCAGCAGACCCATTGATGTTGGCCTTATGAGAACCTGCGCAGGAAACTCAGACGCACTGCTCCAGGATTTCTCACCTGCACAACTGTGAGCCAAGAAATGACTGCTGTTTTAAGCCACTAAGTGTGTGGTGATTTCTTACATAGAAATAGAAAAACAATGTGCTGATCACAATTAAAAGTAAACTAGGAATCAAAAAAAGAAACATAACAGGAACATCTCCACACACTTTGGGGAAAAAATCATGCCAGTCAAAGTAATTCATGGGTCAAGGGAAATTAGAAAATGTTTTAACTGATCAAAAATAATGTATGTAACATATTAAGGTATGTGGGCTGCAGCTAAAGCATGCTTAGAAGGGAATGCACAACATCAAATTCTCATATTAAAAAGAAGAAATTGCCTCGATTTAACAATCTAAGCTTCCATCTCAAGAAACTAGACAAAGAAGATCAAAACAAACCCAAAGCAAAGACAAGAAGAAGAGATGACTGCAAATCAATGAAATTTAAAAAGGAAAAACAAGAGAGAATATCAATGAAACTGAAAGCTGGTTCTTTGAAAAGAACAATATAATTGATAAAGCTCTCATAAGATGGACAAAAGAAGAAAAAAGACACAAATGACCAATATCAGAAATGAAGGAGAGACCATCACTACAGACCCCTGAGACATCAGAGGGAAAATAAGGAGCTACTACAAACAACTCTTCACACATAAATTCAACAACTTTGGTGAAAACTGACCTGCTTTTCAATAACAAAGCCCCAAAAGTCATCAAGGAGAAGAGATTCTCTGTTATATCTATTAAAGAAATTGATTTTGTTACTAAAAACTTACTGAAGAATATATACACATGTAACACAGGAGGACCAGAGTATATAAAGGAACTATTAACAGACCTAAAGGGAGAAATTAATGGCAACACAATAATGGTAGGGGACCTCAACACCCACTTTCATCGATGGGTATATCATCCAGACAGAAAGTCAACAAGGAAATAGAGGATTTAAATGAAACACTTCAGCAGATGGAGTTAATAGATATATAGAAAACATTCCATCCAAAAACAGCAGAATACATTCTTCTCAAGTGTACATGGAACATTCTCAATGATAGACCACATGTTGGGAAAGAAGGCAAGCCTCAACAAATTGAAGATTCAAATCATATCAAGCACCTTTTGCAACCACAATGCTATGAAACTGGAAGTCAACTACAAGAAAAAAAGATGGGAAAGTCACAAATATGTGGAGATTAAACAACATGCTACTGAACCACCATTTAATCAATGAAGTAATCAAAGGAGAAAATGAGAAATACCAGGAGACAAGTGAAAATGAAAGTACATCATATGGAGAGATGTCAGCATGATGGTAGAGTGAGCTCTCTCCTTAGAGTCTCCCCCTAAGTTACAACAAAAAGGACATTCATATACCAACAGCAGACATTCATACAACACAAAAGACGTCTGAGAGGCCCACGCAGCCATACATCTGAATGTGGAGGTGCTGGACCCACCAGAGGAAGTGGAAGGAGGTAAGGGGGTCTCCTCTCCTTCCCCAACAGCAGCAACCCAGGACATGGGACTGCACATGGCTCTGAGAGGAGAGGGGGGAGGGGCAGTGCTCCACAGGCACACTTTCACTCTCCAAGCTCCCTCATAGCCCATAGGAAAGCCCGACAGAAGTGACTAAGCAATTGTGGGGGTGTCTTTATCATGCAAGCACCCAAGGAGAGCAGATAGCAAAGGCAGAGCAAGAACACACCTGAGATTTCACAGGCAAAAGAGAGCACCCCTACTCCTGCCTGGCACCACAGCACAGCCAGTTGGCCAGAGCACACACACTAATAGAAAAGTTGCAGCTGTGAGCAAGCAAGCCATGGATCATGGCAGGCTCAGAATACACACTTCTTGACCCCCATCCAGTGGCAGCAGGTGGAAGGAGTGAGCAGACACTATCACTATGCAGAGGGACAAATCCACACCTTAAAACACTATGAAAAAGCATATTAAATCTCCAAACAAGAAGGAAAATGACAAGCACTCAGAAATCAATCCTGAAGATACAGAAATTTATAATATAAATGACAGAGAATTCAAAATAGCTATATAAAAATACTCAATGAGTTACAAGAAAGTACAGATAGACAGTTCAATGAAATCAGGAACTTCTTCACAAAAGAGATTGAAACTATAAAGAAAAACCAATCAGAAAGGCTGGAGATGAAAAACACAATGGATGAGATAAAGAAAAATCTGGACTCCCTGAATAACAGAGTTGATATTATGGAGGAGTGAATCAGCAGTCTGGAGAACAGAAATAAACAAAGGGTTCAGGCTGAGGAGGAGAGAGAATGAAGACTAAAAAGAAATGAAGAAATTCTCTGAGAAATATCTTACTCAATTAGGAAATGCAACATGAGGATTATAGGTATTCAAGAGGGAGAAAAAAAGGAGAATGGAGCAGAAAGCTTGTTCAAAGAAATAGCTGAGAACTTCCCAAACCTAAGGAAGGAGCTGGAAATACAAGTGAAAGAAGTCAGTAGATCTCCTAACTATATCAATGTAAAAAGACCTTCTCCAAGGTATATTGTAATAAAGCTGACAAAAGTAAGTGACAAAAATATATATATATTAAGGACAGAAAGACAGAAGAAAATAACTTACAAAGGAATATCTATTAGGCTTTAAGTGGTTTTCTCAGCAGAAAGCTTACAGGCTAGGAGAGAGTGGAATGATATATTCAAAATTATGAAAGACAAAAACTTTCAGCCAAGAATACTCTATCCATCAAAAATATCCTTCAGATTTGATGGAAGAATAAAAACTTTCTGAGATAAACAAAAGCTAAGGGAGTTCATCATCACAAGACTCCCTCTACAAGAAATGCTCAAGAAGGCCCTCATACCTGAAAATACATCATAATAACTCTTATGGGATGCAGCAAAAGCAGTTTCAGGGGAAAATTCATAGCAATACAGGCCTACCTCAACAAATAAGAAAAATCTCAAATAAGTAATCTTAAACTGCACTTAACAGAACTACAAAAAGAAGAACAAACAAAACCCAAACCCAGCAGAAGGAAGTGAATAATAAAAATTAGAGTAGACGCAAAGGAAATAGAGAACAAAAAAACAGTAGAAAGGAGCAATGAAACTAAGAGTTGGTTCTTTGAGAAGATAAACAAAATTGACAAACCCTTAGCCGGATTCACTAAGAAAAAAAAGAGAGAAGGCACAAATAAATAAAATTAAAAGTGAAAGTGGAGAAATTACAATGGATACCAAATAAATACAAAGTATTAGAAGAGAATACTATGAAAAACTATATGCCAACAAATTAGAATACCTAGAAGAAATGGGTGAATTCCTAGACTCATACAACCTCCAAAAACTGAATCAAGAATGAATAGAGAATCTGAATAGACCAATCACAAGTAAAGAGATAGAAACAGTAATCAAAAACCTCCCAAACAACAAAACTTCAGGACCAGATGGCTTTTCTGGAGAATTCTACTGAATATTCAAAGAAGATTTAATACCTATCCTTCTCAAACTATTCCAAAAACTTGAAGAAGATAAAATGCTTCCCAACTCATTCTATGAGGCCAACATCACCCTGATACCAAAACCAGACAAGGACAACACAATGAAGGAAAATTACAGGCCAATATCACTGATGAACATAAATTCAAAAATCCTCAACAAAATATCGGCAAACCAAATACAGCAATACATTAAAAGGATCATACACCACGATCAAGTGGGATTTATATCAGGAATGCAGGGATGGTACAACATCTGCAAATCACTCAATGTGATACACCACATTAACAAAATGAGGAACAAACACAACATGGTCATCTCAATAGATGCAGAGAAAGCATTTGACAAGATCCAACATCCATTTATGATAAAAAAAAAAAACTCTCAATAAGGGGCTGGTCCTGTGGCCTAGTGGTTAACTTCAGCATGCTCCACTTCGGTGGCTAGGGCTGGGATCCCGGGCACAGACCTATACCACTCATCAGGGGCCGTGCTGTGGCCGCAACCCAATAAAAAGTAGAGGAAGATTGGTAACAGATATTAGCTCAGGGGGAATCTTCCTCGGCAAAATAATAATAATAATAATAATCTCTCAATGAAATGGGTACAGAAGGAAAGTACCTCAACACAACAACCTTTATTATGTTATTATATATGACAAACCCACAGCCAACATCAGACTCAATGGTGAAAAACTGACAGGCATCCCTCTGAGAATAGGAACAAGACAAGAGTGCCCACTCTCACCAGTCCTATCCAACATAGTACTGGAGGTTTTGGTCAGGGAAATTAGGCTAGAAAAAGAAATAAAATGTACCCAAACTGGAAAGGAGGAAGGGAAACTTTCACTGTTTGCAGACGATGTGATCCTATATATAGAAAACCCTAAGAATACACCATAAACTATTAGCAATAATCCAAAACTAAAGCAAAGTTGCACTCTACAAAACCAACTTCCAAAAATCAGTTGAATTTCTATACACTAAAAATGAACTAGCAGAAACAGAACTCAAGAATACAATCTTGGGGCCGGCCCGGTGGCACAGCCGTTAAGTTCATACATTCTGCTTCTCGGCGTCCCGGGGTTCGCTGGTTCAGATCCCAGGTGCGGACATGGCACTGCTTGGCAAAAGCCATACTGTGGTAGGCATCCCACACATAAAGTAGAGGAAGATGGGCACGGATGTTATCTCAGCAAAAAGAGGAAGATTGGCAGTAGTTAGCTCAGGGCTAATCTTGCTCAAAAAAACAAATGAGCAAACAAAAAAAGAATAGAATCTTATTTACAATAGCAACAAAAAGAATAAAATACCCAGGAATAAATTTAACCAAGGAAAAACCTATACACTGAAAACTATAAGACATTATTGAAAGAAATTGAAGAAAACAAAAAGAAATGGCAAGCTGTTCCATGTTCATGAATTGGAAGAATAAACATAGTTAAATGCAATCTACAGATTCCATGCAATCTCAATCAGAATCCCAAAGACATTATTCGTGGAAATACAACAAAATATCCTAAAATTTATATGGAACAACAAAACCCAAAATAGCTAAAGCAATGCTGAGAAAAAAGAACAAAGCTGGAGGCATCACAATCCCTGACCTCAAAATATACTACAGGGGCTGGCCCAGTGGCACAGCAGTTAAGTTTGCATGTTCCGCTTCAGCTGCCTGGGGTTCGTCGGTTCTGATCCCAGGTGCGGACATACTCACAGCTTGTCAAGTCATGCTGTGGCAGGCATCCCACATAAAGTAGAGGAAGATGGGCATGGATATTAGCTCAGGACCAGTCTTCATCAGCAAAAAGAGGAGGATTGGCAGCAGATGTTAGCTCAGGGCTAATCTTTCTCAAAAAAAAAATTATATATATATATATATATATATATATATATATATATATATATATATATATACTACAAACCTATAGTAATCAACACAGCATGGTACCAGCACAAAACAAACACACAGATCAATAGAATAGAATTGAAAGCCCTGAAATAAAACCACACATCTATGGACAGCTAATCTTTGAGGAAAGATCCAAGAACATAAAAAGGAGAAAGGAAAGTCTCTTCAAGAAATGGTGTTGGATGTAGAAGAATGAAAATTTACCATTCTTTTTCACCATTCACAAAAATAAACTCAAAATGGATCAAAGACCTAAAGATTAGACTTGAAACCATAAGGCTTCTAGAAGAAAATATAGGCAGTACACTCTTTGACATCAGTATCAAAAGGATCTGTTCGGACACCATGTCTTCTCAGACAAGGGAAACAATAGAAAGAATAAACAAATGGGCCTTCATCAGACTAAAGAGCTTCTTCAAGGCAAGGGAAAACACGATTGAAACAAAAAAATACCCACTAATTGGGAAAAAATATTTACAAGTTATATATCCAACAAAGGGTTAATCTCCATAATATATAAAGAACTCACACAGCTAAACAACAAAAAATCAAACAACCCGATCAAAAAATGGGCAGGGGACATGAACAGACATTTCTCCAAAGAAGATATACGGATGGCCAATAAATACATGAAAAGATGCTCGTCATCACTAATAATCAGGGAAATGCAAATCAAAACTACACTAAGATATCACCTTACACCTGTTAGAATGGCAAAAATAACCAAAACAAAAAGTGACAAATGTTGGAGAGGTTGTGGAGAAAAAGAAACCCTCATACGCGGTTGGTGGGAATGCAACTGGTGCAGCCACTATGGAAAACAGTATGGAGATTTCTCAAAAAAATTAAAAACAGAAATACCATATGACCCAGCCATCCCACTACTGGGTATCTATCCAAAGAACTTGAAACCAGAAATTCCAAAAGTCCCATTAACCCCTATGTTCATTGCAGCATTATTTACAATAGCCAAGATGTGGAAGCAATCTAAGTGCCCATCAACTGATCATTGGATAAAGAAGATATGGTGTATATATATATACAATGGAATACTACCCAGCCATAAAAAAGGATAAAATCATCCCATTCACAACAACGTGGATGGACCTTGAGGGTATTATGTTAAGTGAGATAAGCCAGATAGAGAAAGACGAACTGTGTACGACTCTGCTCATAGGTGGAAGTTAAACACGTAGACAAAGAGAACAGATTAGTGGTTACCAGAGGAAAGGGGGTTGAGGGGTGGGCACAAAGGGTGGGTGGTGCACCTGCAACATGACTGACAATAATGTACAACTGAAATTTCACAAGGTTGTAAACTATCATAATCTTAATAAAAAGTAAAAAAACAAAAAGGAATGGTGTTGGGAAAACTGGACAGCCATATGCAAAAGAATGAAAGTAGACCATTATATTACACCATACACAAAAATTAACTCAAAATGGATTAAAGACTTGAAGGTAAGACCTGAAACCATAAAACTCCTAAAAGAAAATATAGGCAGTGCACTCTTTGACATCAGTCTCAGCAGCACCTTTTTGACTACCATGTCTACTCAGGAATGGGGAAGAAAGAAAAAATAAACAAAAGGAACTACAGCAGACTAAAGAGCTTCTGCAAGGCAAAGGGAACCATGAACAAAATGACAACATAACTCACCAACCTGGAGAAAACATTTGCAAATCATATATCCAACAAGGGGTTAATCTCCAAAATGTATAAGACACACATACAACTCAACAACAAAAGAACAAACAACCCAATCAAAAAATGAGCAGAGGATATGAAAAGACATTTTTCCAAAGAAGATATACAGGTGGCCAACAGGCACATGAAAAGATGTTCAACTTCACTAGTTATTAGGGAAATGCAAATCACAATTACAATGAGATATCACCTTGCAACTGTCAGAAAGGCCATAACTATCAATACAAAAAATAACAAATGTTGGAGAGGATGTGGAGAAAAGGGAACCCTGATACACTGCTGGTGGGAATGCAAACTGGTGCAGCCACTATGGAAAACAGCATGGAGATTTCTCAAAAATTAAAAATAGAAATACCATACAATCCAGCTATCACCCTACTGGTATTTATGCAAAGAACTTGAAATCAACAATTCAAAGAGATTTAGACGCCTCCATGTTCACTGCAGCAGCATTCACAAACGCCAAGACATGGAAGCAACCCAAGTGCCCATCAACGGATGAATGGATAAAGAGGATGTGGTATATATATACAATGGAACACTACTTAACCATAAGAAAACAAAATTGTCCCATTTGCAACAACATTGGTGGACCTTCAGGGTATCATGTTAAGCAAAACAAGCCAGACAAAGAGAGACAAACATCTTTGATGATTTCATTCATATGTGGAAGATAAACACATGGATAAAGAGAACAGATTAGTGGTTACCAGAGGGGAAAAGGGTTGGAAGGTCAGTGAAAGGGGTAAAGGGACACATATATATGGTGATGGATAAAAATTAGACTATGGCTGGTGAGCACGATGCAGTCTATACAGAAACTGATCAATACTGATATACAGCTGAAATTACATAATGTTATAAACCATTACGACCTCAATCATTTTTTAAAAAGACACTTGTGAAACAGAAATCTCCAGACCCAGACAGTTTCACCAGTAAATTACAGCAAACATGTAATATCATTTCCACACAATCTCTTCCAGAAAACAGAAGAGAGGGACAACTGCCCAACTCAACTTATCAGGCCAGTATTACCTCGATACTAACAGCAGATAAAGGCAGTGTACAAACACTTCAGACCAATCTCTCTCATGAATACAGACACAAAACTTCTCAAAGAAATATTAGAAAACCAGAAACAGCAGTATATAAGTAGCACACACCGTCACCAACTGGGGTTTCTCCCAAGGATGCAAAGCTGGTTCAGTATTAGACAATTAGTCAATGTAATCCACGCTATTAACCATACAAAGAAGGAAAACCACATGATCAGTTCATGCAGAAAAGGCATTTCAGAAAATTCAACATCCATTCACAATAAAAACTCAGCAAACCAGAACTAACAGGGGCCTTCCTCATCCTGATAAAGGGCATCTACAGAAAACCCATGGTTAACATCATATGTAATGGTGAAGGAGGAAAGGCTTCCTCCCTGAAATCTGCAACAAGGCAAGGATGTCCACTCTCACCACTCCTATTCCGCATCAGCCTGGAAGTCCTCATCAGCACAAGAAGTCAGAGAGAGAGAGAAGGGGCATATGGATTACAAAGGAGGAAAGAAAATCGCCCTTATTGGCAGATGGCGTGATTGTCTTTGTAGAAAATCCCAGGGAATCTGCAAAAACATTCCTAGAATTGACAAAATGGGTTTAGAAAGATCACAGGTTGCAATGTGACACACAAATCTATTGTAATTCCATATGTTAGCAACACAGGATCAGAAACTAATATTTTCTTAAAATAATACCACTTTCAATAGATCCCAAAGAATCATTGGATGGAAATCTCAAATATTATGTGTACGAGCTCTGTGAATAAACTACAGCTGCGGGGGCCGGCCTGGTGGCGCAGCCGTTAAGTGCGCACGTTCCACTTTGGCGTCCTGGGGTTCCGCCAGTTCGGATCCCGGGTGCGGACATGGCACCCTTTGGCAAGCCATGCTGTGTTAGGCGTCCCACATATAAAGTAGAGGAAGATGGCCACAAATGTTAGCTCCGGGCCAGTCTTCTCCAGCAAAAAGAGGAGGATTGGCAGCAGATGTTAGCTCAGGGTAAATCCTCCTCAAAAAAACAAATGACAGCTGCTGATGACAGAAATAAAAGAAGACCTAAATAAATGGACAGCCTTCCCTGGTTGTGAACTGGAAGTATCAGCATCTCTCCAAAAATGGTATGAAATTCGAAAGCAATTCCTATTAAGAGACCGACCTGACTTATAGATCTAGAAAAGCATAGTCATAACTATTCTGAAAAAGAAGAATAAAGTTGAAGTAGTCACATTACCCAATTTTCAGAATCACTGTAAAGCTAATGCAACCACACCAAACTGGGATCCCTTACCTGATGTGCTTAAAAGTCAATTATTACAGCATCAACTTTTGAAAAGAGAATACAACTTTATTACGACATCGATCTGCAAGGAGACAGGAGGCATCAGCTCTCAAATCCATCTCCACAGTGAGCGCTTGGGGCAAAGTTTATGGGATGAAGGGCAGGACAGTCTGAAGTGTGGAGACAGATGACTACAGGTAACGGAAGTGAGGTAATTGATGATCTGTGCAAGTGCAGTCCAGCTTCATGGCTCTTCATCTGACACATGGTCACAAAACGGTGCTATTAGTATGATCTGAGGGTGTAGTTTTCAGCCTCTTGACGTCAAAAGCTCACTTATCGGGCATTTGTGCAGGCCCAGATGAGGAGTTGGTGGTCTCAACCGGCTGGAACTGGCCTAGGGGTCGTTTCTCTGTTCCTGAAAAACCACTCTTAATTACTCTGTTGATACGATGGGGTCAGTTGAAGTGGTCCTAGAGGGCCTGTGGTTACACCACATTAGCAAGAGAGTGTGGTATTGGCAAATGGTTAGACATGGAGACCAACAGAATGCAATAAGGAGTGCAGAAAGAGATTAAAGAAAGAATCAGGTTTTTGTAATGGTGTCAGATTAATTGGACCGCCACATGCAAAAAGTAATTGATCTCGACTAAAAAACCTCACATCTTATACAAATATTAACTTAAATGGATCATAGATCTAAAGGTAAAATGTAAATCTATCAAATTTTTAGAAGAAAACATAGGAGAAAGTCTTCCTGACCCTGAGTTATGCAAAGACTTCTTAGAAATGAGAACAAAGCATGTCCATAAAAGAAAACTTAGACTCCATCAAAATTAAAAACTTTTTATCTGCAAAAATGACACTCTTAGAAAATCAAAAGATGGATACAGACCCAGAGAAAATATTTGCAAATCACATATCTGACAAAGGACTTGTATCTAAGATATACAAACAACTCTCAAACTTAACTGTACTAAAAACAACCCAAATGTTTTAAATAGGCAAAAGATGTGAACTGAGACTTTGCCGGAGGTAGACAGCAGGCAAACAAGCACAGGAAAAGATATTAATTCCCACGAAGATCACCCTCCACTGCTGAAGAACCTGACTCCAAGTATTTCAATGGCCACTTAAGGTGCCTGAAGCAACTCAGGACTCCTAAGCCCTCATCACTCTCTCCCCTAGTGGTGCTTTTCTCCAAGGCACC
The DNA here is from genome assembly GCF_037783145.1 of Equus przewalskii. NCBI lineage: Eukaryota > Metazoa > Chordata > Mammalia > Perissodactyla > Equidae > Equus > Equus przewalskii. Next base: position 6,875,443 of record NC_091839.1, read on the forward strand.
CCCAGAACTGATCAGTCACCTGAGAGAAGAGGAAAACTCCTTAGACCAAAAGGCAGCCAGGTATTGGCTTCCCCACCCATCACACACAACCTCCAGCCAGCCAATAGAAGTAGCAAGACAGAATAGGAGGCGGGGCCTGCCTGGTCTCCATGGTAATCCCTGGCAGGTGGAAGTGAGGAAGAGGCTCAATGCAGCCTTGGTAGCACTGGATGCAGATGTCTTAATGGGGGTATTGAACGGTAGGGAGGGAGTTCATGGGGAACATGGTGGGAGGAGGAGAGTTAGAGTGCGTAGAGGGGGCATGAGGGGTCCAGGGAGTGTCATAAGGGGGTGCTATGTGTAGAGAAGTATGTAGAGGGAGGACGTGTTTCGGAGAAGAGGGAGGCTGCTATGAGCAGACAGAGAAGGAGTTCAAGGGTCAGGAAGCTGGTTACAGAGGGACAGAGATGGTGCTGGAGGGAGACAGGCCTTGTAATGGGACATATGAGTGCACAGGGAGAGGACTTAGAGCTCTAGGTGCTCAAAGAAGGACTTAGAGGAGCCAAGTGAGAGGTTATGGGGGCTGGGGGAAGGGAGGAGCTTATGGGTGAATAGTAAGGGTCCCAGCATGACCATCACAAAGTCATAGGGACCAAGTGAGGGATATTATAAAAGCAGCAAGCAGAGAGCTATTGGAGACATTAGAGGTTTCATAGGGTGAGAGTTTTATGTGGAGACAGTGAAGGTTTTACAGCTGACAAGTGAGAGTGTTAAAGTGTTGAGTGAGGGTCTTCTTAGTAGGGTGTTTATAGGTGCAAAGAGAAGGCTGCTTTGGAGGATAATGAGGGTGTTATGGTAGCAAATTGTGATAGTGGGTCAGCCGAGGTTTCAGGGAGGCCGAGTGACAGTCATCAGAGTCAGTAAGGGATTTTGGGAGACAGTGGAAGGGGCAAGAGAGACAAGCTGTGCGGTTCTGCAAGGCAGTTTTAGGAGATGGTGGAGGTTATAGGAGATGGAGAAATGGTAACAGGAAACAGAGAGGGATTACATGGCATGAGGATGTGGGGTACTGGGAGTTCTCAGGGACAGAGAGGTATCAAAAGGGGATGGGGAGAGGTTAGAGGGGACATGGTGGGAGTTAGAGGGAGTCAGTGAGAGTTTTAAAGGGGTCTGTGAAGAATTTATTGGAGACAAGAAGGTGAAAGGAGGTCAGAGGGGATGGTAGAGTCCAGAAGCCATACTGAGCCATAACCCACTCCCTGCCCCCAGGCACTTGAAAACATGTGTCAGGACTGTGGTGAGCCTCAGGACTCTGAGAGGCCCCCTAGGGACCACTTCGTGCTGTCACTCGTGGCCTACCTCCTGTGTTGTCCCTTAGGCACTGCAGCTTTGTACTATTCTAACCAGGTGAGAATCTGCATCATGTCAATCCTCCCCTCCCCGTCCTCTCCCTCATGGCCCTTACTCTGAGCCAACTTCATCCACGTTCTTCCTCCTATGAGTTCAGGTCCCCACCCTGGGTCCTTACACTCCCAAAGCTAGAGCCGATCCAACAACCCTTTCAAACCCATCTGTTGCTGTTCTGTCTCTCCCTACAAACTCAGACAAAGCGCTACAATGATAAGAATAAACGAGCCTTGGCAGTGGTGGCCTCCTGGAGGACCTTCAGATTATCAATTGCATCAATTATTATGGCATGCATCAGTACGGTCGTCAGGTTGGTACTCATAACGGACAAGTTATCTTGGTAACCTGCTCTCCAATTCGTGAACAAACCACCAAATATATACAACAGCATTACTCACATGGCTCAAAGTCTCCATTTGGGCCTGATGGGACAGTGGTTCCTCAATGTCCAGAGTGCCAAGTGTTGCCAACCTGAGACAGCACATTGAAGTTGTTGAAGGGAGGAGGAAGTGTAACTCAGGCAGCCCATTTGACCTGTGCTCAAGACCAACTCTGGGACCCTGCCAAGGGATGGGACCATGGGAAGTAGGGTACGGCACTGTTTCCCCAGGGTACCTTCCCCTCCTGCCCACATTCATGCATTCACGCCATAAATCTATTTATGCTGACCAAGGGCCTTGACCATGCTGCCTTGCTCTGGGGATATAGCAGTGACCACTTCAGGTCCAATCCCACCCTTCAGAACTTAGAAACCTAGGTGGCAGACAGACACATCACCAGACAGTGACAGTCCACAGTGGTCCAGTCTTGAAGGGGGAATCTAGGGAGGTGGGTTGTAAGAGGCCAGACCTAATCCGGGAACTTGTGATCTCCCAGAAATCCAGGGAGTCAGGCAGCTGTCGGTGAACTGGTTAGAATTCGCATCAGGTTATGACTGTAGAGAGCTTCTGTAACAGGTATGGACTGCCTCCTCTCCCACCTCTCCGACCACCCACCAATGCTTGTCATTTAGTAATCATTCAACAATTACATTCTGAGCGCCTACAGTGTACCAGACACTGTACCAGGAACTAGGAATGCAACAGAGCAAGATAATAAGATCCCTTTCTGGGGCTGGCCCCATGGCCGAGTGGTTAAGTTTGCGTGCTCTGCTGCAGACGGTCCAGTGTTTCCTCAGTTCAAATCCTGGGCGAGGACATGGCACCACTTGCCAGGCCACGCTGAGGCGGTGTCCTGAATGTCACAACTGGAAGGACCCACAACTAAGAATATACAACTATGTACTGGGGGGCTTTGGGGATAAAAAAGGAAAAAAATAAAATCTAAAAAAAAAAGAAGAAGAAGATCCCTTTCTGATGGAGCTTACATTCTGGCAGGGAAGAAAACCAGAAACAAATAGACCTCTAAACACACAAGATAATTACAGGGAATGGTAAATGCTATGGGGAAAATAAAACAGAGAAATAAGCTAAAGCAGTGCCAGTATTGGTCCCCCAACTGTTTATAGTTTACAACCAGATAAGAGCAGAAACTGCCATTAAGTGCTTCAAAACTTACAGCAACTTGACATTTTCATGACATCCAAGTATATGATCAGGAGCCTCGTGTAGTTGAACAGGGTATAGACCAAAAGGATCAGTCTATCACAGATTGGAAATATGAGCAAACGGGTCCTACTCCACAACAACAAATAGTTTCAGATGCACTGAGCTAGTGGGCAATGACAGCTGGGAGGTATAGTGGTTAGGGTCATGCTAGCAGCTGTAACAAATAAACCCCAACATTTCTATAGCTCAAAAGTGGAAGTTGATTTCATGATCACAGAACCTCCCAATGTGGGCATCTGGTGTCCCACATATTAAGTCAGGGATCCAGTCTTCTTCCACTTGGTGATTCCACCATCTCCTAAAGGCTCAGGGTCCTTTGAATCCAGACAGAAGATGAGAGAGTGGAGAACTCCCACTTGCTTCTTAGAATGCTTGGCTTGAGAGTGAACCCTTATACACTCTTGGTGGGAATGTAAATTTCAACAGCCAATATGGAAAACATTATGGAGGTCCTCAAAAACTAAAAATAGAACTACCATATAATCCATCATCACACTTCTGGATATATATTCAAAGGAAATCACTGTCAGAGACATATCTGGACTCCTTGTTCATTGCAGCATTATTTACGATAGCCAAGATATGGAAATAACCTAAGTGTTCACCAATGGACAAATGAATAAAGATGTGGTATGTATACATAAAAATATTATTAAACCACGAAAAATATGAAATCCAGCTATTTGTGACAACATGGGGACCTTGAGGGCATTATGCTAAGTGAAATAAGTCAGACAGAGAAAGACAAATACCACATGATCTCACTTATTTGTCAATTAAAAAAAAAAAAATCTCCTGGACACAGAGAAGAGATTGGTGGTTGCCAAAGGTCAGGGGTGGAGGTGGGCGAAATGGGCAAAAGGAATCAAAAGGTACAAACTACTAGTTATACATAAGTCAAGCGGATGTAATGTACAGCATGTCTACAATAGTTAGTACCAATGTATTGCATAATTGAAGTTGCTAATAGAGTAAATCTTAAAAGTTCTCATCACAAGAAAAAAAATGCTGTAAATATGTATGGTGACAGATGTTAACTAGACTTACCATGGTGATCATTTTGCAATATATACAAATATTAAATAATTATATTGTACACCTGAAACCAATATAATGTTGCATGTCAATTATACCTCAATAAAAAAATTAAGTGAAATATTATGTGTATGAGCTGCTTGTTTAAACTATAGCTGCAGATGAAAGAAATAAAAGAAGACCTAAATAAATGAAGAGCCTTCCCAGGGTCGTGACTTGGAAGGCTCAACATCTTTCACAATTGGTAGGAAATTCTAACGCAATTGCTATTAAAAGACCAACAAGATTTGTAAATCTAGAAGAGCATAGTCAAAACAGCTATGAAAAAGGAGAATAAAGTTGGAGTACTCACATTACCCAATTTTAAGAATCACTGTAAAGCTACATTAATAAGCCAGTGTGGGATTGGCAAACGGATAGACACATAGATCAACAGAACACAATAAGGAGTGCAGAAAGAGACCCACATAAATATGGCCAATTTATTTTCAAAAAAGGTCCAAAGGCAATTTATTGAAGAGAGAATAGTTTTTTAATCATGTTATAGTAATTGAAAAGCCATATGCCAAAAAAAAAAAACGCTTAATCTCAACTAAAACCTCATCCTACACAAATATTAACTCAGTACGGATCACAGATCTAAATGTATAATGTAAATCTATCAAACATTTAGGAGAAAATCTTCCTGACACTGGGTTAAGCAAAGAGTTCTTAGACATGATATGAAAAGCATATCCATAAAAGAAAAAAAAATAATTTAGACTCTATCAAAATTAAAAATTTTTGCTCTGCAAATGAGGACTTTTAGAAAACGAAAAGATAAACTACATACCCAGAGAAATACTGTAAATCATATATCTGACAAAGGACTTATATCCAAAGCATATAAATGACTCTCAAAACTAAACTGTAATAAAAACAACTTCCGGATTTGATCAATGAACCTGAGAGAGTAGGAAGGACAGGCGTTTCATCACACCAATCAGCAGCCAGGCGAGTACTGGCTTTCCCACCATCACACACACAACCTCCAAGCAACCAATAGAAGCAGAGGGACAGGATAGGAGGCGGGGCCTGCCTGGTCTCCATGGAAATCCGCAGCGGGTTTGCGTGAGGGAGAGGCTCCATGTAGCCAGATCCAGATGCCCTAATGGGGGTGTTTGAGGGGGCAGGGAGGGAATTTATGAGGGGACAGGGCGGGAGAAAAAGATAAAGAGGGGGTAGAGGGGGAATGATGGGGCAAGGAGGTTTCATAAGGGGGCGGAGAGGGTGTTATAAGTAGAGAAGTATTTAGACAGAGCACGTGTTTAGAAGAGGGAGTCCGTTATGAGTAGACAGAGGAGTTCAAGGGTCAGGAAGCTGGTTGCAGAGGGAGAGAAATGGTGCTAGAGGGAGACAGGGCAGGCCTTTATAAGGGGACAGAGAACAGCCTATGAGTGCACACAGGACGATTTAGAGTTTACAGATGCTCAAAGAAGATCATAGAGGAGCCCAGTGAGAGGTTATGGGGGTTGAGGGGAAGGGAGGAGTTTATAGGTGAGTGGGAAGTGTTAGAGCAGGACCGTGACAGACTCATAGGGATGAAGTGAGGGATATTATAAAAGCGACAAGCAGAGAGCTATTGTAGACATTAGAGGTTTTATAAGGTATGGGTTCTATAAGGGGACAATGAAGGTTTTACAAATGACAAGTGAGAGTGTTAAAGTATTGAGTGAGAGTCTTCTTATTAGGATGTTTATAGGGGCAAAGAGAAGGCTGCTTTGGGGAACGATGTTGATGTTATGGGAACAAATTGTGATAGTGAGTCAGCCGAGGATTCAGGGAGGCCAAGTGACAGTCATCAGAGTCAGTAAGGGATTTGGGGGGACAGTGGAAGGGGCAAGAGAGACATGCTGTGGGGTTCTGCGAGGCAGTTTTAGAAGACGGTGGAGGTTATAGGAGACAGGGAAACAGTAACAGGGAACAGAGAAGGATTATAGGGCATGGGGACAAGGGGCACTGGGAGTTCTAAGGGGCAGGGAAGTATTACAGGGGATGAGGAGAGGTTAGAGGGGACAGGGTGGGAATTAGAGGGAGTTGGTGAGAGTTTTAAAGGGAGTCAATGAAGTATTTATAGGAGCCAAGTGTCATGAAAAGGGAGGAGATCAGAGGGACTGGTAGAGTCTAGAAGCCATACTGAGCCATTACCCACTCCCTGCCCCCAGGCATTTGAAATCTTGCATGACAAGCCCCCCAAAGACTACATGTGCCTCTCGATTTTGGCCTTCATCCTGTGTTTTCCGATAGGCATTGTAGCCTTGATCTTCTCTGTCCAGGTGGGAATCCTAGACGTGCCAATCCCTTCTCTCTCCCCTCCCTCCTTATCCTGGTCATGACCCTGACTCAAATTCTTCCTTGTTTCCCTCCTGTGTGGGTTCGGGGCCCCACCCTGGGTCCTTACAGTCTCATGGCTTATCCCAATACAATAATCCTTTTAAGCCCATCTATTTCTGTACTGCCTCTCCCTTCAAATCAGACAAGGCACTGCAACAAATGGAATGAACGAGCCTTGGCAGCTGAGACCTCCCACCAAGTCTTCTACATTGCAGCCTTGGGGATTGTTTTGGGAAGCCTCATCATGCTCATCCTCTTGATTTTCATCATGACGGACTTATTTTCTCGGTAACCTCCTCCTCAGCTCATGAACCGTCAAATATATACAACAACGTTACTTACCTTGGCTCTAGGTATCCATTTGGGCCAAATGGGACAACAGCTCCTCAATGTCTAGAGTGCCAAGTGTTGCCAGCCTGAGCCAGCACCTTGGAGTTGCTGATGGGGGAAGGAAGTATAGCTCAGGCAGCCCATTTGACCTGAGCTTAAGAACAACTCTGGGACCCTGCCAAGGGATGGGGGCCATGGGAGAGAGGGTAGGGTACTGTTTCCCCAGGGCAGCCTCCCCTCCTGCCCACATTCACACATTCATGCCATAAATCTATTAATACCAACCAAGGGCCTTGACTATGCTGCCTGACTCTGGGGACATAGCAGTGACCACTTCAGGTCCCACCCCACTGCCTCAGAACTTAGAAACCAAGGTGGCAGACAGACACATCATCAAACAGTGACAGTTCAGAGTCATCCAGTCTCAAGGGAGTCCTAGGGAGGTGGGTTGTAAGAGGCTAGACCTAACCTGGGAACTTGTGATCTACCAGAAATCCAGGGAGTCAGGCAGCTGTCGAACTGCTTAGAATTCTCATCAGGTTATGACTGTAGAGAGCTTCTGTAACAGGTATGGACTGCCTCCTCTCCCACCTATCCGACCACCCACCAATGCTTGTCATTTAGTAATCATGCAACAAATACTTTCAGAGCGCCTACAATGTACCAGGAACTGTACCAGGAACTAGGAATGCAACAGAGCAAGATAAGAAGATCCCTTTCTGATGGAGCTTACATTCTAGTGGGGAAGAAAACCAGAAACAAATAGACCTCTAAACAAATGGGATAGTTACAGGGAATGGTAAATGCTATGGAGAAAATAAAACAGAATAATAAGCTAAAGCAGTGCCAGTACTAGTCCACCAAGTGTTAATGGTTTACAACCAGATAAATGCAGAAACTGCCAGTAAGTGCTGCAAAATTTACAGCAGCTTGACATTTTCATGACATCCAAGTATATGATCAGGAGCCTTGTGTAGTTGAACAGGGTATAGACCAAAAGGATAAGAACATCACAGATTGGAAATATGAAAAAACGGGTCCTATTTCATAACCACAAATAGTTTCAGATGCATTGCACTAAAAGACAATGACATCTAGAAGGTGTATTGGTTAGGGTCATGCTAGCAGCTGTAACAAATAAACCCCAACATTTCAGTAGCTCAAAAAAGAGAATTTTATTTCACACTCACAGAACCTCCCAATGTGGGCACTTCTTGTGGCCCACATATTAAGTCAGGGATCTAGGCTCCTTCCACTTGGTGATTCCACCATCTCCTAAGGGGTCAGAGTCCTTTGAATCCAGGCTTAAGATGAGAGAGTGGAGAACCTCCACTTGCTTTTTAAAATCTTTGGCCCGAAAATGAACCCTCATATACTCTCTGTGAGAATGTAAATTGGCACAGCTACTATGGAAAACGGTATGGACTCTCCTTAAAAAATTAAAATAGAACTACTATATAATCCAGCAATCCCATTTCTGGATATATATCCAAAGGAAATAAAGTCACTGTCTCAAAGAGATATCTGGACTCCTTGTTCATTATTATTAAGCCATGAGCAATATGAAATTTTCCCATTTGTAACAACACGGATGGAACTTGAGGGGCATTATGCTAAGTGAAATAAGTCAGAGAAAGACAAATACTGTATCTCTCTTATATATGGAATCTTAAAAAGCCAAACTCATAGAAACAGAGAGTGGAATGGTGGTTCCCAGGGACTGGGGGTGGGGGGTGGAGGGCAGAATTGGGGACAGGCTGGTAAAGCCTATAACCTTTCAGTTATAAGATGAATAAGGTCTGGAGATCTAATGCATAATCTGACTGTGGTTAACAATACTGTATGTGTACTTAAAATTTGCTGAGACTAGATCTTAAGCATTCTCACCAAACAAAGGTAACTATGTGAGGTGATGGATCTGTTCATTAACTTGATGGTGGTAATAAGTTCACAATGTATACATATACCAGATCACCATGTTGTACACTATAAATATATTACAGTATTATTTGTCAATTATATCTCAATAAAGCAGGGGAAAATTTTTTTAAATAAAGCTTTGGCCCTAAAGTGACATACATCACTTCTGCTCTCAATCCATTGGACAGAACTAGTCTCATGGCCTCAAGTGGATGCAAGGGCCCCTGGGAAATGTAGTCCCAGACAGGCAGTCAACAGACACCTAGCTGGTTGTGCCACAGAAGACCATTCATCGATGTTCTTCAAGCTGAGACACGGAAGCCAAAATATGACAGCTGTTCCAAGAGTTCCCACAGAGTGGGAACAGCAAGAAGAAATGTCCTGAAGCTGGAATGAGCTTGATAATTCAAGGAACAAAAAGGAGGTCAATGCAGCAATAAGTAATGTTACACATCTCCTACTCTCCAGAATGGGTGGGGTTCTCTCCTCCTCTCTGTAACAACACTTGTAGGTGCTTATGAAAGTCCCAAAGATGACCTCTAACTCCAGCTCTCCTGAAGAGGAAATTCAGCACTGCTTCTTCACCTTTCAGCCGTCAGAGATCTGCTCACAGGAATATTTTGCAGACAGACAGCTGCCCACCTCTAGGACCTCTCAACCCACTCCGTGCCTGGCTCTGTGCTGGGTAATGCTGGGGACACAGCAATGACCAGGACAGACCCCATCCCTGCTCTCAGGAAATCCACAGTCCAGTGGGGAAGGCAGACTCACCATCAGACAGGGCTGCGAGTTGTTCCTTCACTTCTTCTTTCAATTAGCAAATTTTTATTGTGCATCTGTTGTTGTGAGGACAAAATGCTACCCTCATGGATTTCACATTCTGGTGGGGTGGGGGTGAAAGATGAAAAACATGATAAATAAGTGAAATATTAAGAGTACTGTGGGAAAAAACAAAGCAGGGTAAGGGGGATAGGAAGTACTGGAGGTGGATGAGGGGCTGTAGTTTTAAAGAAGGAAGTAGGTAATGCCCCAGAGAAGATCTTAATTTTGAGCAAACTCTTGCGTGACTAAAGAGAGAAAATAAGGCAAAATCTGGAGGAAGAGAGTCCCAGGCAGATAGAAATGCTAGTGCAAAGGCCCCGAGGTAGGAGCATCTCTGCTTTTTCTGAGCTGTAGTAATGAGGCCAGTGTGGCTGAAGTGAAGTGAGCAAGGCAGAGAATGGTGAGAGACGCAATCAGAGAGGTAACAGGAAGCCAGATGGAAGAGAGCTTACTTTACTCTGTGTGACAGGAACAGACGTTGACAGATGAGCGACATGTGCTCACTCAGGTCTTAACTGACTCTCTATGACTCTGGCGGGGAGCGGACTGTGGGAGACAGGCGACAGCAGGAAGACTGCTGTGATATTCCAGATGAGAAGTGATGGAATATCAGACCAGAGCAGGCAAAGTGGAAAGGGGAAGGCTTGATGAATTTTAAAGGTAAACAGGAATTGCTGCTGCATCATATGAGTCTAAGAGAAAGAGAGCTATTTGGGGCCTCAGGAACTAGAAGGACAGAGCTGCCCTTGTCTGAGCTGGGGAAGGAGGAGAGAAACAAGTCTAAGGAGGCACAGTATAGTGGTCATTATAAGGTTTTGGAGCCATATTCTGGCTCAGAAGTTAGTTCAGCAGTGGACATGGGACCCTGCCTGAGCCAACAAGAGTTAAATAAATGGTTTCTGGAGCTCACAGGAAAGAGAAACAGCCCACCTCTTCCATGTTAGCCTCTAAAATTATACCTCTCCCTCACCTTGGAGAGTACAAGGAAAGTCATTATGCAATCATGTAGGAGAGCCTGGGGCTGCCAGGAGGAAGGAGGAACCAAGGAAGAAGCAAGCACTAGGAAGGGGAGGAGAAGGAAACAGGGTCTTCAGTGACATCACCATCCTCATCATCATCATGGTCACTGAGCAGTCAACTGTGTGCCAGGCCCTGTTCAAGGAACTCATGCACATTATCTCATTTAAACCCCAAAACAACACTGAAAAGCAGGTATTATAATTGTCCCCAGTTCACAAATGAGGAAACTGAGGCCAGAGAGATTGAGAGACTTGCCCAAGATTATCCAGCCTGTGAGTGGTAGAGTCAGGATTCAACTCCAATCAGTCACACTGCAGAGCCTTTGCCCATAATAACTGCTTTCCAGTGTTTGAGCCGCTGGATCACACCTCACCTGAATGAAGATGAACCAGTACACACTTTTTAATCAGGTGGCCAAGATATTTCTTGCTTTGCTAGGGAAGAAAATTACTTTGTTTTGGGTTTTTGGACATTTGTCATCAATTAGAGGCTTATCTGTGACAATCCAGAAGAGGTTATCCAACCAACCTGGGGAGTCAGAGAAGGCTTTCCTGGAAGGATACATCTGAGTTAAGACCTGAAGGATGAGGAGATAGCTACTGAAGATAAGGAAGAGGGGTGATTCAGTTACGGGGCACAGCAGGAAGAAAAGCCCAGATGTTGGGGGAGGGAGTCTTGACAGGTGCTGCCTCAGTGAGAACACTGCTTTCTTCTCTGGAAAGGTCTTAACCTGGAGATAAGTTCCCTCCACTCAGCTCTATCATCACCCCCACCAGCCCCCTGCTATGCTTCAGCCCTGTCATCGCCTGCCCTGGTTCCCTGCCCCGGCCACAATCTCCTCCTCTGATCCACCCTCCAAAGAACAAGAATGCTCTTTCCCATTTTTTTTAACTTCTGATTTCTCAGTTTCTTTAGATAATGATTTCAAATCTACAGACTGTACACAAAAAGAGTCTAACAGACCTCCATGTACCAACCAGATTTAACAGATGTGAACATTTTCCTATGTTTGCATCAGATCTCTTCCTTTTAGAAATAAAATATTATAGACACAAATTAAGCCCCTGCCCCTTTCCTCTCTGTTCCCTTCTTCCCTCCCTCCACGCCTGGAAGAAACCACTGAACTCATGTTGCCGTGAATCAATCCGATGTGTATTTTTCACTTTTACTCAACATGTGTGAGTCCACATGCAGAGTTGTTGTTTTGGATGTGTAGGAGTCCTTAGTGACTTCTGCCAAATCTCAACAGCTCTTCACCTGCCAGGCCTCACCTTCTGTGTTTCTCAGTTGGCCCAGTTGACATTTCAGTTCACAGCATCATAAAAATGTCAATTGTTATGAGGAAATTAAAGACAGGATGGTCTAAGATGTGCTAGACATTGATCACAAAATTTTCAAACTGTATATCCAAGAAGCAAAGGATAAGGATCCATTTCTGTGTTATTAATGGCAATAAAGAAGGTTCCATCCCCCAAAAGTAGTGTCCTATACACTGTACTTTTTTTTTAAGATTTTATTTTTCCTATTTTCTCCCCAAAGCCGCCCAGTACATAGTTGTGTATTTTTAGTTGTGGGTCCCTCTAGTTGGGGCACGTGGGATGACACCTCAGCATGGTTCGATGAGCGGTGCCGTGTCTGTGCCCTGAATTTGAACCGGTGAAACCCTGGGCCACCCGAAGTGGAGCACACGAACTTAACCACTCAGCCACGGGGCTGGCCCCAAGACTGAACTATTTAAACTTCAATATGCACACAAATTGCTGACAGATTTCGTCAAAATGCAGGTTTTGTAAGTCTAGAGGTTGGGGGGCAAGGGGTTCTGCATTTCTAACAAGCCCCTGCCGGATGTTGGGGATGCTGGTCCTTGAACACTTTGTAAGTAGCAAATTACAGACATTAATGTGAAAGCTTGAAGCTTGTCAAACAGGGATCAGGAGTGGAACACAGGTTGCCCATCTCAGGTTGGGGACAAAATTCATTTTGCCAAGTGTATTGAATAGACTGAACACAATGCAGGTACAAACCTGACATGTTTCTTCTCCTGTGAGTAATGTGCCAATCTCACCTTTTTGCAACAGCCTTTTGGGGGGTGGAGAAGACAACACTCCCTCATGGGGGGGAAGAGGAGGAAAGCCACTGCAGCTCCCTGTACAACAGCTTGATGTCACAGTGATTTCTCACACAGCAAGAGTCTCTGCTTACAGACAGTACTGGGGTCCAATCAGAAAGACTGAACCACTAGGGAAGATACAGTAGATAGATAGATACATAGAGAGAGAGAGAGAGAGAGAGATTTGACCTTATGCAATTGGTGGAGTTTTTAAGCAGTCCCTAAGATTGTTGTCCTAGCGTTTGATGCTGGTACTCGAAGTGCACAGGGCGGGAAGTTAGGAAGGACAGATGTAAAGTAGGGGAAAGCTGGGACAAGTTGAAACAAGCTTGCCTCTGACCTTGATGGTATGAGCATCCACAGGAGAAGCTGGCATTCTTCATCATGGAGCCAGACACACACCTGGCCGAGGAGTTAGAGAAGTTAAAGGAAGAGGTGGGACAACTGCTGCCCCAGCTGCTCCCCCGTGCAAACACAGTGAGCCGGCAGCCAGCCAGTGACAACCTGCGTGACCTGCCAAATGGCAGCTGCTTCAATTCCGCCCTCCAAATCGGGCCCAAAAATCTCTTTTGGCCCATCCTAATCGGATATATACAGGGAAGGTCATTCTAGGATGTAGTTCATTCAGCCCAGTCAAGCTGACACATTACAAAGCCCCCACACAGAGACTGGAGGAGAGTGGTTTGAAGATGATTAGTGGCTGCTGGGAAGATGGCCACGTGACCAGCTTTGCCCTCTCTTAGGTATCTTGAGAAGATGTGTCTAATAACGCCTGGGTGGCTTTTGTCAGAGTTGGAGGGAAACTACTGGTAGTTATCTCTTATTTGGCCTTAACTTTTCTTCCAAAGCACACAGAATCCTTTTATATTGATATATAATCATACAGCTTCAGTCAAGGTGCATCTGACGAACTGTCATCAAGGTTATGGATATTTCATTAAACAATATTCCAGCTGTCAGTCAATACTTTTTTAATAGACTTTATTTTTTGTGAGCAGTTTTATGCTTACAGAAAATTGCACAAAAATTAAAGAAAGTTCTCATATGCCTCTTCTCCCTCCACATGCATTTTCCCCTATTATTGCCATCTTGCAGGAGTATGGTACCTTTGCTACAACTGATGACCAATAGTGAAACATCATTACTTTGGCTTTTTACAAATGCATAAGGTGATGCACCCACCATTACAATATCATACAAAATAGTTTCACCCTCCTAAAAATGCCCTGTCCTTCACCTTTGCATCCCTACCCCCCACCCCATGACGCCCTGCCAACCACTAACCTTTTTACTGATCTCTACAGTTTTGCCTTTTCCAGGATGCCGTGTAGTTGCCTTTTCAGATTGTCTTCCAAAGTGGCTGTACCATTTTGCATTCCCACTAGCAATGAATGAGAGTTCCTGTTGCTCCACATCCTCACCAGCAGTTGGTATTTCATTGTTTGGGATTTTAGACATTCTAATAGGTGTGTAGAGGTATCCTATTGTTTAAATCTGCAATTGCTTAATGACATATGATGTTGAGAAATTTTTCATATGCTTATTTGCCATCTTTATATTTTCTTTAGTGAGACATCTGTTCATAAGTTTTGTCCTTTTTTAAACTGGATTATCCGTTTTCTTATGGGTGAGTTTTAAGAGTTCTTTGTATATTTGGGATACCAGTTCATCACCAGATATGTTCTGCAAATATTTTCTCCCAGTCTGTGATTTGTGTTCTCATTCTCTTAACAGCCAATACTTTTTAAAGCCTCTTGAAAAGCTCATACATCCATGGCAGACATACTGTCTAATTGATTTCTTTTTTTAACAGCAAAACACCCCACAAAGGGCAGAAGGGTGGAGATGTTTGAGAGAAATGGTAGCTATTGAGAAGTCAGGATTGCATCACCTGAGTTACATCAGCCCTGGCACCCTTTTCTGCTTCTTGGCTCTTACGAAGCATTCGAAGCTGGACTCAGCTTCTCCCCCAAATCTGCTGTCTCAGGGGTGATCCCATGATTCCCTTGTCCCTGGACCAGAGACTCAGCTGGCCTTTGGATGTCCCCGTGGCTCCTCATATCATAGAGTCCCACATTGTTATCAGCAGCTTCTCCAAAATTGCCCCTTCTCTCACGTCCCCAATTCAAGGTCTGCTCAGCCTAATCCCCAGCCCAGAGCCCTGGACCTCACCCTAGATGTCCATCCACGCCCCGCACAACCAGTCAACCTTATGACCCATCCACTCAGGCTCCTCCTCTCTGCTCCACAGCCCTGCTGTGGTCCAGCACTGCCCTTGCCTCCTACTCCTCATCCTGCTCCACCCTCCTCCCTGGGTTCCCAGCTTTAGCCTCACCCCACTACCTTTCCTCCCATTTGTTTATTCAACAACTATTTAGAGACAGGCTCTGTACCGGACACTGAGGACAGAGTGGTGACCTAGGCAAGCAAGTTGAATGAAAGGTCTCTGAATGTTACCATTTCTCAAGGCCCTGTCTGAGGCTGAGTGGGCTCTCCAGAACTCCAGGCCTAGCATCTCATATTTCTGGGGCACCCCACAGACCTCTCACACTCCCCGTGTCCCTAACTGACCCACCCCTCCTGCTTATTTTCAACCATCCCTACCTGGTGATGCGTCTATGTCCCCCACTGAACCGTGAGCTCCATACCATGCAAACGGGCTGTGTCAGCCCTGGCGGTGTCCCCATCACAGGGTCGGCTCATGAATGTTTTAGTATGGTAAGGACGAACCAATACCTGGAAGAAAGCATGCCAGGGAGATATTAGGATCATGCTATCTGCCCTCTGTCCTCACTTAGACCTGAGACACCCTGTTTCTGAAATCATAGAGCAGTAAGTTTGGCATCTCCTCGCCTGATTCTCATCCTTCTAGGATAAAAGTCCTGTTTTATCAAGAAAATCAAGGGAGTCATTAGGGACATTTTGCCTGTGAGGGAACAGCTGGTGTGAGCAGGAGGACGCAGAAAGCAAGCGCCTCTCCCCGCCCCCATTTCTCCTACCCCCTTTCATCTTCGCTCAATGGGACCCATCCTGGAACGGGGAGCCATGCCGGACAGCTCCGAGACCCTGCAGGCCCGGGTCTGCCAGGCAACGCATGACGTCCCTGCCGGCGCGCTCGTGACGTCAGAGGCGGGCGCCGCGCTTGAAGAGAGCGCGGGAGGCGGTGGTGGCGGCGCTGTCATGGCGTTGGCGCAGGAAGCGCGGCAACTGGGTTGCTGGGTGGCCGAAGAGATGGAGGCGCCTTTGGCGGCCCGGGTCCCGGAATCGACGCTGCGCAGGTGAGGACCCTGGAAGGGAGGACTGCCGGTCCTGGAGGTGGACCTCCGGGTGTGAGAACCCCATCTTCACTGAAGACAGGCCCATCCCCCCTCCCTCTCTGCCCCGGTGAGAATGACCCATAAGGGCGCTCCTACCCCGGAGTGGTACATCCAAGAAGAGGATCCCAGGTTTGAGCGAGGACGCCCTGGCAGTGACCCCCACACTCCCACCCTTACCCCGCGAGGCCGTCCAGAGTGGGGTCCCTGGCACCAGGAAGGATCCTCCGTGAGTTAATAGAGCCCCCTTCCCATGTGGAAATAGCATCTCCAGGGTAAGGCTGTCCCTGCAGCACCTCACCACCGACCCTCCAGCCCAGCCAAGGCCACCCCCTTGGAGACTGAATCTGTAGGAGAGATAAGCCACATCTGGTAAGGAGAGAGCCCTTCCAGGCAGCACACCCTCACCCCCACCTCTGGAAGTAACTGGAAATAACCCTGTCACAGGAGAAAGGGAGCACCCCACCAGGGAATGAGAATACTCTCACGCCCAGTGAGAAGCCCACCCTCTCAGGGACCAAGAACTCCCCAGAAGGGAATATCTACCCAAAAAGTATGGGCCCTCCCCCCTCCCAGAAGTGAGAATTCCCCAGTAAAGACTTCCCCACCACCCCCCTCGGGGAATGGTGATCCTCCCCCTGCCCTGTGATGTCCCAGACACACCCTTACGTCATCCCCACAGGCTTTGCCTGGGCCAGGGGGCCGACATCTGGACCTACATCTTGCGGCATGTGCACAGCCAGAGGTGAGGCTGGCTGTGCGAGGGAGGCTGTGGCAGGGGAGGGGACACAGGCAAGTTCCACAGTAACTCCTCTTCATCCTACCTTTCCACTGTAGGAGTGTCCAGAAGATCCGAGGAAACCTACTCTGGTAACTCGTCCTCAAAGCTATCCCTTCCTGTCTTCTGCAGTCCGATCCAACCGTGTCCCCACCCACAGCCTCAAACCTCCTGTCTCCCCTTGGAATTCCCTGTCTTCCCCTAACTCTGACCTCATTTCCTCAGGTATGGCCACCAGGGCAGTCCAGAGGTGAGAAGCATGTGCTACATGATTTTCTTTCATCCAAAGAGAGGACTTGTAGACCTTCTGCTCTAGGCCAAGCCTTGTGCTGGGTGATGCTGGGGACACTGCGTCACAAGCCCTGATCCCTGCACTCACGGGGCTTACAGTCCAGGGGGAGACAGGCATGAGCTGGGAACTGGGGGGACATGGATATGAGGCATCCAAGCTGGTGAGGGCAGATGGGAGGAGGGACTGGTTTGGAGAGATACTGAGGCCAGTGGGAGACCCAGTGTGTGCAAGGGGCCCAGGTGACATCTAGGGGGAGGCTTCCAGGAGACCTCAGGACTCCTAGGTGTGGGGCTCAGTGGGGAGATGAGGACCGGGACAGAAATGGAGTGGCATCAGCACAAAGACAGGAAACAGGTTGGGAGGGTAGGTGAGGCAATCCCAGGAGAAGGGAGGAGGCCAGGATAGCACCCTAGAGCCCTTCTGGGCCTAGAGGTTCAGACACAGAAAACTGCTTAGGAAAACCCTCTGCCATCCACCTGGGCAGGTGAGGTGACTGTGCGCCACAAAGGACAGCCAGCCAGGCCACGCATCTGACCTCGTATCTGACCCCACCAGGCCCGTCGGAAGTTGGAGCTGGAGACGGCTGTTGCCCGCCTGCGGGCAGAGATCCTGGAGTTAGACCAGAGCCTGGAGCTGATGGAGCGAGAGACCGAAGCTCAGGGTGACCCATGGGGCTGGGCAGATGGGCAGCAGAAGAGGGCTAGGGGAAATGCTGATGGCCACCTCTGTTTCTCCCACAGACATGGCTGTGGAGCAGGCCCTGCAGAGCATACAAGATACCCAGCGTCGTGCTCTCCTCCTCCGGGCCCAAGCTGGGGCCATGCGAAGACAGCAGCGTGGGCTCCAGGATCCCACACAGCGGCTGCAGAATCAGCTCAGGCGCTTGCAGGACATAGAGAGGTGGGCCTCAGGTGCCCAGGGACGAGCTGTCACCAGGCTGGGCAGACAGACATTCTCCTTAGAGACCCCATTGCTCTGCCTTGACCCCTTCTTGGGTTCCAGAATTCTGAGCTGCACTCCTTAGGATTTAAAGTCTGTGAGGCCAGGCAATTTTGTCATCTCAGCCACCTGTATTTGCAGTGCATAGAATGGTGTTAACTATGATAGAGAACACCAGTGTTGGGGAAGGTATGGGGGCAGGTATGATAATGAAGTGAGTTAAATGATCCAGACCACTTAGAAGAGTTCCTAACACCCAGTGTTATTATTCTTAGTGTGATGAGAACATATCACATTGTTTTCGAGGGTCTTGAGCAGAACAGTGACATGATCGGTCTGAGGGTTTAACAGGATCATTGACTATTGGGTAGAGAACAGACTCCAGGAGATGAGAGCAGAGAGACCAGTGAAGAGGCTAATGCCGTTGTCCAGCCAGGAGATGACAGTGGCCTAATTTTGGAGGTGGCCCCTGAGATCCAGGCTCAGTGATCCCTGTGACCAGCTTTGCTGGCAGCAGGAGGGGACACAGACATCTGTTCTCCCAGCTCCCTCCTCCCAGGGACCCCAGCCCCAACTGTACTCCTCTCTCCAGGAAGGCCAAAGTGAATATAACCTTTGGACCATTGACGTCAGCAGCCCTGGGCTTAGAGCCTGTGGTCCTGGTAAGAGCCTTGGGCCATGAGGGGAGGGGTGGAGAATCTGGGGTCAAGTGGACCCTTGGGTCTCCCTCATGCCCCATCCTCTTCTTCCCAGAGTGATATCCGAACAGCCTGCACCCTCCGGACCCAGTTCCTGCAGAACCTCCTGACTCCTCAGGCCACGGAAGACAGCATCCCGTGAGTATTCCCCAGCCCCCAGAGACCCTTCAGAGAACCTGGGCTTTGGGGGGAGTTACTTGTCTGTTAATTCGTCAAACACTGAGCCTCTGGGCTATGTCAGCCCTGGGCCTTACCCTGACAAGGCTCCCAGGCTGGGAAGCGGGGAGACCAGACCCATCACAGACAGTGACAACCCAGATGGTTAGGGCTGTTGGGGGGTGGGGAAGCCTGGGAGGCTCTGGGTACCCAGAGGAGACACCCTACCCACCTAAGGAGGCAAGGAGGATGGGCTCTCTGGTGAGGAGGGTAAAAGGTTGAGAGGGTGTTCCAGGTAAACAGCACCTGTGAGAGCGCCAAGGCCAGCAAGTTAATGTAAGTGAGGAACTCAAGTCTAGCAGGCATAGACGGACTTGGTTTCCTCATCCTTAAATGGGGACAGTGACAGCCCCTACCTTACAGGGTGGTGGTGATCATTAGAGGGAGAATTGATGTGTCTTGTAACCTTCTCTGTCCCTTCCCCAACCCCACAGAACCCCTCGAGATGACCACTTTGGAACTTCCTACCAGCAGTGGCTTAGCTCAGTAGAGGTGAGGGGCGCTCTCACCCTCTGCCCCATGATCACACTTCAGGGTGCCAGGACCGAACTCTTGATCCCTCCCCCATCTCCATGGGGTCCCAGCTTGCAGCCCAGCCTCCACCCTGCCCTGACTCCACCACTCCCCCACCAGACATTGCTGACACGCCACCCTCCTGGCCACGTCCTGGCAGCTTTGGAGCACCTGGCTGCAGAGCGGGAGGCAGAGATCCGGTCCCTGTGCAGTTCGGATGGGCTCCCAGATACAGAGACAGCCAGGTGTGGAGTGGATGCCCCCACAGTCAGAGCAGGGCGGGTGAGCTGAGACAGGTCAGGACCAGGCACAGTGACCTGCTGATGCGGGTGGGACTAGGACTGAAACCCAGTGACCAGTCTGGCAGATGGGCTGCCATTGGCTACCCCCAAGGGCGCAGGCAAGGGGACAGGGCTCCTTGCTCAGCAGCTTTACCCCTACCCCGCAGGTCCCAGGCACCAGACCAGTCAGACTCTGGCCAGGCCCTGCCGTCCATGGTGCATCTCATCCAGGTGACTCCCAGGCACCCTTCCGAGGACTCCATCCGCTTCCCACCCCAAGACCCACGCAATCCCCTCACCCCCAGAGACCATGCTCACCCTGACTTTGTACCTCGCTCCAGGAGGGCTGGCGATCTGTGGGTGCACTGGTCGGCGAGCGGGGCCCCCTCCTGAGGGAGCATCAGACCCTGACCCAGCGCCTCCAGGGCCTGATGGAGGAGGTGGAGACATGTACCCTGGGATCCAGCGAGAGGTGAGGGGGCTCCCTGGGCAGAAGCCTCCAGGCCATGTCTCTCCCAGGGGTCTTGAGATATTGGACTCCTTTGCCCCTATGGCTCCCATCTCTGCCTCCCTGCTCTCCTTGTTTGTTTCCCTGTGTTTGTGGCTCCTGTACATCCTTGCAAATCTGATCTCTCTCCTCCACTGTGACTCTTAGTCACCTTCCCCTCCTTTACTCTCTTCTGCTTGTGCCCCAGGCAGGCATTGGTGCTGGGGCTCCGGAGCTGCGGCCTGTGCGCAGAGCTCAAGGCCCTGCGTGCCCAGAGCAGAGAGCTAGAGGAGGCTGCTGGGCGGCGGCAGCTTCTGCTGCAGGAGCTACAGGCCAAACAGCAACGGATCCTGCACTGGCGCCGGCTGGTGGTGAGAGGCAGGACTCTAGGAGCAGTGGAGGGGCCTGCTGGAGGGCCAGAGTGAGGCTGGGAGCCTTCTGATCCAGAGCTAGAGCTTGGCGGGGGGTTTGGGGTTGGGGGGAGTTGGTGCAGGGTGAGACTCCCAAGAGGAAGCAGGACCCATGCAAAGGGATGAGCGGGGCAAGAGGCTGGGAGGTGGGAAGGAAAAGCCGCCCATCTCAGTGGCCTCCTGGTTGTCCAGGAGGAGACACAGGAACAGGTCCGCCTGCTCATCAAGGGCAACTCAGCCAGCAAGACGCGTCTATGCCGGAGCCCTGGGGAGGTGAGATTGGAGTTGGGGCGAGGTCTGGGTAGAGCCGGGTCTCCTAGGGATGGGGCTGGGTGGCCTCAGGCTGCCCCCCACCTTTCCTTCTTCAAAGGTGCTAGCTCTGGTTCAGCGAAAAATGGTTCCCGCATCTGAGGCAGTGGCACCACAGAGCCAGGAGCTGCTTCGCTGTCTGGAGGAGGAAGCCCAGCATCTGCCCCACCTTCTGCTGGGCACACTGCTGCGGCACAGCCCCGGAGGGTGAGACTGCGGCCACCTCCACGCCCCCTCCCCTGGGTGACTGTCACTCCCTGGGCCCACTCCAAAAAATTAATCTTAGACCTGCACTGTTCCTAGACTGCCTGCCAGACCTCACCCTCAGGTCCTTGGCTCTAATCTGGAATCCTAGTTCCCAGACCCACCTCCAAGTTCCTGGGCCTCCTGAGCCCACCTCAGCCCCCAGAGCCTCTAGAACGCAGCCTTCCTCTCAGTGCCCCACCCAACCTGGACTTTCCCCCAGGTTGCAACCCCTGCCCACGGTCCTGCCATCCATCCACCAGCTGCATCCTGCGTCCCCAAGGAGCTCCAGCCTCATAGTGCTGAGCCACACACTAGGACTGCCCGCAGGGAAGGTGAGTGCCTGTCCCCTAGGACCTGTCTTCACACCTCTACCCCCACCCAAGGTGACCATCCTTCCCCCTCCCTCCAGGCCCCGGAGCTGCTCCTCCCGAAGGCCGCCTCTCTTCGCCAGGACCTTCTGTTCCTCCAGGACCAGCGGGGTCTCCGGTGCTGGGATCTGCTCCACATGAAGACCAGCCTGCCGCCGGGACCATCCACCCAGGGTAGGCCTGCCCTGCTTCCTTATGCAGCATCCCTGCCCCTCTGCAGGACCAGCAGCCTCCAGGAGAAATCACAACTCCCATTGCTTACATGGTGCCTCCTGCATGTTGAGGACCTTAAGCAAACACGTGGCTGGTGCTGTCACTCTCCCCATTTTGCAGGGGAAGGAATGAGATGCAGAGGGCTTGGTAGCTGCCTGGTAGGCAGAGCTACAATTTGAATCCAGATAGGCTGACCTGGGTCTGTGCTCCTAACCACTAGGCAACATGGCCCATCAAATTGCCAAGTACTTGTTCGTCACCATCCAGTAGTATACTTGAGTGATATACCATTGGCTGTGGAGTTAAAGTACCTGGATTCTCTTCTCAGCCCTGTTTCTTCCTGGCTGTCGATCTCCCTGTGCCTCAGTTTCCTCCTCAGTAGAGTAAGCATAATCACAGTACCTTACAGCCTTGCTGGGAGACTCAGTCAGGTGATCCAAACGAGGCACTGAACAACGCCTGGCACGTAGTGAGCCTCAGGGTCTCTGGCGTGATGGCCAGCATTTTGTGTGTACATGTGCAGTCTCTTCCAGTCCTCACTACACGGGAAGGGATTATTAAGACCTCAGTTTACAGAGAGGAGACTGAAACTCAGAAGAGTCGTTCGTGCCTGGATTCACTCAGCAAGTACCCACTGGGTATCTGCCAGGTGCTGGCCCCGAGAGCTCAATGGGAAGAGAGGCGAGAGCTGTCCAGCCCCAGGGGGTTCCCAATGGTAGAAGCAATGAGCAGAGCATCACAGGATAAATAGATGGAAGAGGCGACCTGATGAGAAATGAATCAGGATGCCATGAGCCAAGTAGGAAGACAGTTTTCAAGCCTTTGCATTTAGGGCTCCCTGCCTTCCTCCTCTCCATGTGGGCAGGGAGCCCTGTGCAAGAACCGCGGGAACAGCCCAAGACACGGCACAGCATCGTCCCACCTCACGGGCATCTTGGACTTCAACCTGTCTCTACCAGAACTTAGTTCCCTGTACTCCAAAAAGCAGTTTTGTTTTTCTTCCTCCTGGTTTCCTTCCCTCAGTAGATGACCTCACCCTCCTCATACAGGTGCTGAAGCCAGAAAGCCAGGCGTCATCCTTAATTCCTCCCAGCTCTATAGCCCCCAACCTTCAACCTGTCAGCAAGCCCTGTGGGTCCCAACTCCAGACTGCCCCAGTATGTCCCCTGCCCCACTGGCCTGTGGCTCATCATTCCACCTGACTGCAGGGCAAGGGTCATGCCCAAGGTCACAAGGCAAGGAAGGGATGGAGTCAGGATTCAAGGCCCAAAGGACCTGACCGCACTGCTGACCTGCACTTGCTCTGAGCTGGGCTTGGTCCGGGTCTGTGGAGAGGGACTCAGCCCGTCACTGTCCCCAGGGGAAACACTGCTGGAGTGAAGGGCTGCAGCAGTCAGAGGGGAGCCTTGGGCTGAGGAATGCTGGGAAGGGCTTCCAGGAGGAAGGACAGTGTCTAGAGTGGGCCCTGGGGACAGGTGAGTTTTTGCCCTGGAGGAGTGAGCAGAGGCCACAAAATACAAACCTGTAAATTCTAGGCTGAGGAGTGTGGACTCTGTCTTGGGGGCACTGGGGAGCCTGGGAGGGTTCCAGGCAGGAGAGGGAAGGGATCAAGTTTAGGTTCAGGAAGATCACTCTAGCTGCCACGTGGAAGACGGACCAGAGTGGGAGGCTGAGGCCTGGAGCCTAGGAGGGAGGCTGGAGGATAAGTAGGGAAGGGGGCAGGAGAGGAAGCTGAGGAATGGGCCATGGAGATTGAGGGACTGTCAGGAGGACAGAGAAGGCATCCAGGATGAGGCCTGGGCCATGGTGGGCTGCCCCCTGAGACAGGACCTGGGAGGAGGGAGAGGTTTGGTAGAGATGCTGAGGTCAACACTAGGTGACTGGAGACTTGGTGACCCACTTGCTGCAAGGCCCCAGGGAGCCAGAGGACTCAGTGCCGCCTCCTGGGTTTCTAACCTGCAGAGCTGCTGCAGATCCGGGCATCCCAGGAAAAGGAGCAGAAAGAGAATCTGGGGCAGGCCCTGAAGAGGCTGGAGAACCTAATGCAACAAGCGCTGGAGCGAATCCCCAAACTGCAGGGGGCTGTGGGGGACTGGTGAGAGGGGGACATACTGGGGGGAGGTGGGAGACTGAGCTGGGTGGACCAGGCAGAGCTCAGGCTGGGGGGCTGCATGGCAAGCAGGCCATGGTGTTGCGGGGAGGCCAGCGAGGGTCTGAAGGTCCAGGCCTTCCTCTGACACCATCCCCTTCCCCAGGTGGGAACAGCCAGGCCAAGCCGCCCTCTCTGGGGAGCTCTGCCACGGCCTGTCCCTGCCCCAGTGGCGGCTTCGCTGGGTCCAGGCCCAAGGCAGCCTGCGGCAGCTGTGCAGATGAAGAGGGAGCTCAAATAGCAATCGAGAGCCTCACATTTGTTCACGCCAACACCTCCCCTCCCCCAAGAAGACCTTCGGAAGAAGATATCACCTGGATGTGTCAGCCCATCGGCTGCCCAGACCTGTCATCTGCCTCACAGGGTGCTTTGCTCTTCCTCTCAGCTACCTTGCCCTTGTCCTTTCATCCCACCAAAGCCAAGTGGATGGAGTACTCTGGACGCAACCCCAGGTACCTCTGAAACTCCCGTCATCGCTTTCACCCTCAGCAAAAAGTAACTGAGCACCTGCTCTAAACACTGAGGAAACAGCACCAAACAGAACAGACAAAAGTCCCAGTCTTCAGGGAGTTGACGTTCTAGGACAGGGAAACAGACCACTGACAAGACAAGTAAGCAAAGTATATAGTATGTTGGGAGATAACTGCTATGGAGAAAAGTAAAGCAGGCTGTAGGTGGTGCAATTTTAAAAACAGGGCTCCACAGCCAAGGCCACACTCTGTAAAGGTAGTGAGAAGGAGGCACGTGGGTATCTGAGGAAGGCTTGCAGGTGACAGCTACAGCACGTGCAAAGGCCCTGAGTTCGAATGTGCTGATGTGAGGGAGGCAGTGTAGCCAGGCGGAATGGGGTTTGAGAGATGAGATTGTCTTCTAGTTTTTATAGTTTCTTGTTTTACATTTCAATCTCTGAGCCATTTGGAAATTATCCAAATGGATTCAGCTTTGTCTTATATTATATGTATATCCCGGTAGCACTCATTAAAATTCTCAGAGCAGTGGTTGCTTCTGAGGGAGGGCTGTGTGGCAGGGATCAACCAAGGAGGAGACAAGGAAACTTGTGGAGTTGGGAATGCATTGTATGTTGAGAGTGGCAGGGGTGCCACAGGTGTGTAGATTTGTCAGAATTCACCCAGCTGTGCCTAGGTCTGTGTGTGTCACTGCATGAATTACTCTGCAATTTATAAAGTAAAACTTGAGGTGATTTGAGATGCCACCTTTTCATACGCTGAATTTGTGTGGTTAATTGGGCTAGCAGTGAGTTCTCTCCAGACCACTGTACGTCCGCCTCTCAGGCACCCTTCGTGGCAGGGTTTTATTGTAAAGGCTTCGTAATGTGTCTCAGGACCTGAAATGGCCAGTCGCCGTCATGCTCTTATTTTTCAAGGTTTCCCTGTCTCTCAATCTTTTCTCCCAAACGAAATGAACTTTATACTCAACTTCCCTGGTTCCAGAAGAAATACAAACATGGATGGGAATTTTATTGGGATTGCAGTCCGATTACAAATGAGGGGTATTTGACATCTTTGTGATCTTGAACCTGGCTTTCCACTTCCCTTTTCACAGCTGCTCCCTCAGCCTCCAGAGCCCTCTCGCTCTCCCAGTTCTCTTCTGGCCCCAGTGACTCTTTCCCAGTCCTTACACATTTGCTTTGCTCTGCGCCACCTTGGTGTTCCTCCTCTTCCTCTCTTCATCTTGGTCCCCAGCCCCCAGCCCCCTACCAAACGTGGAGGTCCTCACCCCCCTCCCTGCTTGAATTTCCTCCATAGCACGTCTGATCTTCTAACATACTATGTGTTTTACTTTATCTTTTATTGTCCTCCTGAAACAGGTGAATTCCTCTATAATCTAGAAGTTGGACAAACTTTCCCAAATATGATTCAAAATCCAGATGCAATAAGGGGAAATATTGACAAAAACATAAAAGCAAACTTTTGCATGGCAAAAAAAAAAAAAAAAAAAAAAAAAATGAGCAAAGTAAAAGGAAGGAACAAATTGGGAATAAATTTTTGCAACTTATACCATAAAAAGTTGTGTGTGTGCGTGCGCACATGCATGTGTAGTATCAAAGTGGAAAAGGAAAATTCCAGTGCATAGAAAAATGGGCAAAATACATGAATGGACACTTCTCAGGAAATATGCTCAAACTCAGTCATACTAAGAGAAAAGCAAATTAAAACCACATTTGGATACATTTCTCACCTCTCAGACTGGGAAAAAGAACACCCAGCATTTGGGCAGCTCACTTTGTTGGCAAGGCTATGGGAAGAGAGCACTCTGATGCATTAGTGGGCATGCGGTATGGAACAACACCTGTGGGACCATTTCCAGCCAAACCAGAAATGCATTGACTCGTTGCCCAAACAATCCCACTTTTAGGAATCTGTCCCAAAGACACGCTGGGTGAAATACAAGTTGTGGGACCTTGTCCAAAACAACTAGACCATATTCTTCAGAAGGTCAATGCAGGGAGGGTGTGGGGACTGTTTTAGATTAAAGGGACATGACAGCCAAATGCCATGCAGGATCTTGGTTGAATCTCAGATTTTTTAAAAAGTATTTGAAAGTACATTTTGGGGACAACTTGGGAAATTTGTATATTGGAGAGTATTATTGTTATCTGTTAAATTTCTTTGATGGGATAATGGTATTGTGATTAGGGGAGAAGATGTTCTTAAAGGATGTGTTGAAGTATTAAGGGTGATGTCTGCAACTTTCAAATAGTTCAGAACAGCAGAGAATAAGGTAGAAGGGACAGGGATGGAAGCCAGACATCTCTGAATGTACATTGTTTCATACTTTTGACTGTGGAAACACCTTTTTTGTTTTGTTTTGTTTTTTGCTGAGGAAGATTTGGCCTGAGCTAACATCTGTGCCAATCTTCCTCTATTTTGTATGTGGGTCGCCTCCATGGCATGGCCACCAACGAGTGGTATAGGTCCATGCCTGGGAACCAAGCCTGGGCTCCTGAAGCAGAATGTGCCAAACTTACACCAGGCCACAGGGCCAGCCCCAACATCTAATTTTTCATAATCTAAAAAAATAAGGAAAAGAAAGAAATCCCTAAAAATTCAAAACAAACTGAAACAAATGAAACTAACTCTATATCAAGTTGTTGGCACAACTGTTTCATATAAGAATTGTTTCAGGTTGTGTTAAAACACAGTTCTTCCATTCATTGCCTCCAAGAGAAAAAGAATTGCAATGAAATCTTAAACTGCATTCAGTAGTCATCGTCTTTGTAATAATACCGGTATTTTATTTTGATAAAAATATGTAGTTTAAAATTGAGACCCTACATTACGTATTTTAAAATTATATGTTAGACTAAAGCAAATAAGTGGTTTTGCTAATGTTAATGGAGACTAACATTTTTAATGCAAATGAAAAGAGATACAGATACAAAAATCAAAGAGTAAACACCCTATAATCTTTCACTTTAACTGGAAATATCAGAATGAACTCATGGGTTTTTCTCTTTCTAAAAAATATATATTTCCCTAGCTAAGTCCATGGAAAAAGTAGCTATAATGACAACCCAGTAAAAATGAGCAACCCTAATGCCCAGATTGTGGTCTCTAAATACTATTTCTGACTAGACGGAACCAAGGATCCTTGGGAAAATAGCTGATTCCAGATCTGGGGCAGGATTTGTGCAAAATGAGTATGGGGCATCTTGTGCCAGAAAGCTACAAAGTCCTCCAAGACTGCTGAGGTTGAGTTAAAAGGACCCAGGAGTCAATCTGAAGAGACTTGCCACTGGCCAAAGATGGGACATTTTGTGCAGCAGTAAGAATGACTGCAGTGACTTGAGGCACGTCAAATATGTTTGAAAATGTACATGTATAGTGATACTTATACACACATACCTCATTGGTCACCTTTGAAGGATGCTAGGAACCAATTCACTTTTGAAAAGGTGGGTTTTTTGTTTTGTTCTGTTTTTTCATTAAAAAAAAATCAAGCATGTTCTTTCTTTCCTGTATGTGAACAAGTAACCAAATTCCTGATGCAGGGGAAGTTATTTATGAAAGAATCACTAATAATTGCAGAGAAAATGATAAAATTCGAAAACCACTGTTTTCCAAACACTAGTGAAGTAATGGATACAGGTAATGATCAAGGGCTGCTAAAACGATTCATGGAAAGGTTGACTGGGCTCCTGACAGTGGATGGAACAGGACGACACTGCTGACCTTGGCATCACCCAAGGACAGCTAGACAGCATGTGCTCCTCATGGGATACAATAGGATACATTACAACAGCGCTACCTATGAAGTCTCCTTTCACCAAGTTAAACCTAAATTGAATCAAGCTTCTGACAGTCACTACAGTATATGAGAAAGGGGGCGGGGCCAGTGAGGAATAAGTGAAACAATGTAACTAAATCCAAAATGTGAGACATCCTATAGGACAATTGATCCAGTTTCTTCAACAAATAGAAGGCAAAAAAGGGGGAGGGGAGGAGAAAGAAAGAGGGAGGAAGGGAAAAAGAAAAAGGCAAGGAAAGAGAAATTCATAGATTAAAAAAGACAAGATTGTTTTTTATTGAGTTAATGATAGGTTACAATCTTGTGAAATTTCAGTTGTACATTAATGTTTGTC
This sequence comes from Equus przewalskii, assembly GCF_037783145.1. Taxonomy (NCBI): domain Eukaryota; kingdom Metazoa; phylum Chordata; class Mammalia; order Perissodactyla; family Equidae; genus Equus; species Equus przewalskii. The sequence continues at coordinate 6,903,862 of NC_091839.1, forward strand.
ATTCGTGTTGTAGGTGCACCACTTCACCCTTTGTGCCCACCCCCCACCCCACCTTTCCCCTGGTATCCACTAAACTATTCTCTTAGTCCACATTTTTAAATTCCTCATATGAGTGGAGTCATACAGAGATTGTCCTTTTCTATCTGGCTTATTTCACTTAACATAATTCCCTCAAGGTCCATCCATGTTATTGCAAATGGAATGATTTTGTTCTGTTTTGCAGCTGAGTAGTATTCCATTGTATATATGTACCACATCTTCTTTATCCATTCGTCTGTTGATGGGCACTTAGGTTGCTTCCATGTCTTGGCTATTGTAAATAATGCTGCAATGAACATTGGGGTACATAGGACTTTTGGGATTGCTGACTTCAAACTCTTTGGATAAATACTCAGTAGTGGGATGGCAGTTGTATTTTTAATTTTTTGAGGAATCTCCATACTGTTTTCCATAGCGGCTGCACCAGTTTGCATTCCCACCAGCGGTGTGTGAGGGTTCCTTTTTCTCCACAACCTCTCCAACATTTGTTACTATTAGTTTTAGATATTTTTGTCATTCTAATGGGTGTAAGGTGATATCTTAGTGTAGTTTTGATTTGCATTTCCCTGATGATCAGCGATGATGAGCATCTTTTCATGTGCCTATTGGCCATCCGTATATCTTCTTTGGAGAAATGTCTGTTCATGTCTCCAGCCCATTTTTTGATCGGGTTGTTTGATTTTTTGTTGTTGAGTTGTGAGAGTTCTTTATATATTATGGATATTAAGCCTTTGTCAGATATATGACTTGCAAATATTTTTTCCCAGTTAGTGGGTTGTTTTTTTGTTTCAATCCTGTTTTCATTTGCCTTGAAGAAGCTCTAAAAAAGACTTAAGATTTTAAAAGCTGAAACAATTTGAGCAACAAAATAACTAAAATGGTGCTGACTTATAACCCAAAGTATAAAATATCCGTGAATCTATACTGATATAAACGATTTCATAATTAAATAAAGGGGACAGAATAGGCAAATCCCGTGTAGAACTCCTAATAATTTATGTAGATAACTCCACTCTCGAGGTGGAACTTAACTCCCCACCTGCGGAGTGTGGGCTGCGAGTAATGACTTCCAAAGAGCATGGAAAGGGAGCCAAACAGAAGGTAACTTTATAGTGGAGAAACCTGACAAGCGCTATCTTAGCTAGGAGGGCAAAGTCAACATCATCAGTGCTAAGTCATGTTGATGGTATGTACCCTTGATATGACAGGATATGATGACAATTGCACTTTACCTATGTGGTCTTCTCCCCAAAATACCCATAACCCCAGCCTAATGATAAGAAAAATAGCAGATCCAAAATAGGGATATTCTATAAAATACCTCACCAGTAATCTTCAAAACGGTCAAATGCATGAAAAACAAGGAAATGTAAAAAACTGTCACAAGCAAGAGGAGCCTAAGGAAAGATGACAACTAAATGTAACATGGTATCTGGCATGAAATGCTTGGACAGAAAAGAGATTAGGCAAGCATGAAGGAAATCTGACTCAAGTATAGACTAGGAAATAATGGGGCGGGGGGGGGGGGGTCGCGGGGTGAGGAAGGCTTCCTATTCTCTTACCACATCTCTAGCACGGAAGCAAACAAAAGCCAGTATTTAACAAGCATTCGTTGGTGCTGATTCAGACTGGGACTTCAAGAAACCAAGTCAGCCAATAAAATTAAGTTTTGACAGAAAAATAGACTAAGCAACCAAATGCAACGTGTGGATCTTATTTGGATCCTGACTTTACAATACAGGTACTACTGTATAGACATTTTGAGGCAGGGAAAATGGAACACAGTCTGAGTGTTAGATGATACTAAGAAATTAATATTCTTGGATATGAAAATGCCATGTTTTTTTTTTTTAAGAAGTCCTTATCTGAGAGACATTATGAAGCATTTATGGGTGAATTGATAGATGTCTTGAATTTGCTTTAATATACTCATGCAAAAAAATAAACAGAAGTATAGACGAAACAAGAAGGGTAGAACAAGCACAACCAGAGGCACTCACAACTAAACTATACAGCTGTGTACTGGGAGACTTTGGGAAGGAGGAGAAAAAAAACAATTGGCGACGGATGTTAACTAAGGTGCCAATCTTAAAGAAAAAAAAAGTAAAACATAGTAATTGTTGAAGGGTACATGAGATTGGTTATATTATTCTCTCCGCTATTGTATTTTTGAAAGTACTCAAATAAAAACATTTTGAGAACTACAAAACAAAGGAGGTCAGCTGTGTCCCAAGAAAGGGCGCAGAGACCAAACCTACACACGTGACCTTCTGAGTTGACGTATTTGACTGCCTCTCGGCCATTGCATGAACTATTCCTCCTAGCCAGAATCTCTCTCCCTATTTTCATCCAGCAAGTTTTCAGATATCACCTCCTCCAGGAAGCCTGGATCAGGCGCCTCCTCTGAGCTTCCCAGACCATGTACCCGGTCTTTCTGGGACTTACAGTCAGGTAGCCGTCCATCTACCCCACGGGGGAGCCCTCGGCCCCAAGTTGTCTCCATCTCGCCCAGCCCTGGGCTGATGGGGACTTCCGTGTGTTTCAGAACTCCCGGAACGGGCCTCGCGGGGGCACGGCAACAAACTCCGAACTTTCCTAAGCTCTCAAAGGTCTAGTTTCCACTTTAGGGACCGGGCCAACAGACTTTACAGCGCTCTCATTAGCCCAGGTTCCTCCATGAAGGCGTGGCCGTCTCGCTTGGCTGCACTCTCCTAAAGCCAGGTTCTTCCGCTGGTGCGTTTTTCCGGCATTCTGTTGGCCTATATTCCTCCTTGGGGCGGGCCCTCCGGGCGCGATCACATTCTCATTGGCCCGCTCTCCAAAAGCGGCACGCCCCCGCGTTGGCGTAGGATGTCGTTCTCCGATGCCGGTCGCTTTCGCTGATACGTCATCCGCAGGCGCCCACCCTGACGAAGCCCGAGAGTAGACAGCGGAACCGGCGGAGGCTGCTGAGCCCAGGCGGTAGTAGCGGCGACAGCGACGGCAGCAGCGATGGCTGGGGCGGGGCCAGCCCCGGGACTCCCGGGTGCAGGAGGGCCTGTGGTCCCGGGCCCTGGCGCCGGCATCCCGGGCAAGAGCGGCGAGGAACGCTTGAAGGAGATGGAGGCGGAGATGGCCCTGTAAGGCCCGCGACAGGGAGTGATAAAAGCCGTCCTAGAGCTACAGCTGCCGAGCCCTGGAGCCTCCAGGCCTCGATAGGCCCGACATATGGCTCTATCATGGGGGAATGGGACCTTCGGGACTGTGGGGGCGGGAGTGAAAGTTGGCGGGGGTGAAGGTGCTGTCGCGATGTACCTAGCGTTCCAGGATTGGTGCAAGGTCCTGAGCTGTGGTGTCCTTCCTGCTCCCCCAGGTTTGAGCAGGAAGTTCTGGGGGCTCCAGTAACCGGAATCCCGACTGCGGTGCCCACGGTCCCCACGGTAGAAGCGATGCAGGTCCCGGCAGCTCCTGTGATCCGCCCAATTATCGCGACTAACACATACCAGCAGGTACGGCCGAGCTAAGGCATGTAAGTCAGAGAGCACAGTATCTGGAACACAGGAAGTGTTTGTATACAGAGAGCTGTTGACATGTTGGCTTGATTAATTAGCATGACAAATATTTTATGTGCCAGGCACTGAGGACACAATAATGACTGATAAACTATGTTTCTGCCCCTGCGGAGCTTATATTCTAGAGCATGTTGTCCAGTAGAACTTTGTGCAACGATGGAAATGTTCTGTGTCTGTTTAAAAGTTATATTTAAGTTAAATAGTTCCTCAGTCTCAGTCACGTTAAAGTGTTCAATAGTTAGCTATATATGATTAGTGGAGGAAGAGACTACTAAAAAGAAAACAAGTAAATGAAACTTGTTCATTCTATCAACAAATAATTATTGCACGCCTTCTGTGCACCAGGGACTATTCCAGGCATTAGGCATATAGCAGAGAACAAAACAGAGAAAAAGAATCACTATCTTTCTGGAGTTTACATTTTACTAGGGAGAGACAGGTCAAAGTAGAGTAAGAAAGGCAGAGGTTTATCAGTCCTTTCTGAAAGGGAAAGTCCTTTCTGAGGAGATGACATTTAAGCAGATATAAAGGACATGATGGAACCGTGCAGCTACCTAGGGGAAGCCCATTCCCAGGAGAGAGAACTGCCAGTACAAGGACCACAGACAGGTGCATCCCTGACATGTTGAAGGAACAGCAGGGAGAACAGCATGCCTGGAGTGGAGTGAGCAAGGCAGGGAGTGGGAGGAGGTGAGGACAGAGAAGTGATAGAGACCAGATCTGGTAGGGCCTTGTGGGCCACCACAAGGATCTTAGTTTTTGCTCTGAGATGGGAAGCTTTTGAAGGATTTTGAGCAGAGGAGTGATATGATCCAACTTAGATGTTAACAGAGTCACTCTGGCTCTGTTTGGAGAGCAGACTTTAGGGGGCAAGGGCAGAACCAAGGAGACTAAAGAAGAGGCTACCATAATAAACTAGGCAAGAAATAATGGTGGCTAGGACCAGGGTGGTGGCATGGGAAGTGGAGAGGACAGGCTGGACATAATTTCAGGTAGTGCTAAGTGTTTTGGGGGAGATAAAGCAGGATGATGAGAGAAGTTGCTACTGAGAGGGACAAAGGACAGCTTTAGCTAGTATGATCCCAAAAGCGTCCCTGAAAAGTGACATTTTAGCTGAGACCTAAAGGTTGACAGCTAGCCATCCCCACAGAGTGCAAAGAATGAAAACTCTTGGCCTCCCAGGATGAGCCAGCCAGGGCAGCGTGGGGGTACTAAGTCAGGCCCCTCACCCACCCTCCTCCCCAACAGGTCCAACAGACTCTGGAGGCCCGGGCAGCTGCTGCAGCCACAGTGGTTCCTCCCATGGTGGGTGGCCCTCCTTTTGTGGGTCCAGGTAAGTAAGGAGTGGCAGGGTGAGGGAGGCAGGGGATGAGGCGGGTGGTAAAAAGGGATGCCCAGGACTCTCCTCCCACCATCCTCATCTCTCCCCTCCCAACAGTTGGCTTTGGCCCTGGTGATCGGAGTCACCTGGACAGTCCAGAGGCTCGAGAAGCCATGTTCCTGCGGCGAGCAGGTAAGTCTGGGGCCAGGGACCCCCACATCTAACCAAGCACTCTGGTCTCGACTACTTCAGCCTCTTGCCTAAATCGTTGCTGTACCTCACTCTCTGCATTTCATCCCCACACTGATCTTATCTTCCTAAAGCACAAAGCTCATCATGTACTTCTTCAGTTTAGCCTTAGTAAGGCTTAACTTGGTCATTGCAGGCCAACCTCCTTCCTGTTCCTCCTAATCCCTACCCTTTGCTGTGTTTCTCTGTAACACTTAATCCCTTATAACAAGCTGTGCAGTTTATTTATTTATTATGGTTATCATCCTTTGCTTTGTCTAAAACATAAGCTCCATGAGGGGCTGAAGTCTTGGTATCTGCCACATAGTAAGCAGTACTCTGTGCTCTCTGTTGATAGGATGCTCAAACCATCAAACAAGCGCCAGGCTCCTTGCCTGGCCCCTTGCAGAGAGAGATCCCACATCCTCCCCACGCGCCCGCGACATTGCTGGGGTGTGCCAGCAATGCTCTTATTGCGGGCCCTTTTCGCCCCTGCTCACTGTCACCCAACTATAATCTTCCAAAACCTGGCAACCAAACCAAAATCAAACTAGCTAAAATCTATCCTCTCCACAGGTCATTTTGCTTTTTGTTGTTCAAGTGGCTTCTATACACAGTTTTTGTGACATAACTTCCTTGTGTGTATGGAAAGAATATGTGTTCTGCAAAGCTGCGGTATAATCTCTATTGGATCAAACTTGTTAAGTGTGTTACTTAAATCCTCTTACACTTTTTTATCTGTTATCTGAGAAATCTTAACATCTCTTACCCTTGAGTATGGTTTTGATCAAAATGCAAATCTGACCTAGTCACCCTGCCCAGCTTCCAGCCCTTCTGGGCTCCTGGTGCCCTTGAGGGGACACCTTCGGTTCAGCCACCAAGACTATGCTTGGATGCCTGCTGACCTCTTTACCATCCTCCCATGATGCTCTCCAACTCCCCACTTCCTCTATTACGACCATCCTAAACTGAAAAGGGAAAAGATTTTGTTTATAAATGATCTTTGTCAGTAATATTGCCACTCACCCTTTGCCTGACCAATTCTTCATGATCCTTTGGGTCTCATTCTCACAGGTCCTTTTCTCGAGGAAGCCTCTTTCTCCAGGAAGCCTTCTCTAATCTTCTTGGCTGGGTCAGAGGGCTCCTCTGGGCTCCCAGCACTCCCTGGCTTCCCCTTCCTAGCCCCGATCACTCTGCCTGGGCTTTCCTCCATCCTGCCCCTGATCATTCCAAGCTGTCACTCTCTTTGGACTCTCTGTGTCACTCTCTCTGCTCTGGACCAGAGCTCCCTGAGATGCTGAGTCTTTTGGTCTGTCCCTAGCCTTGCCCAGGACAGGGCCAGACCCAGAGGAGATCCTCATTCGTAAATTTTTGCTAAATGAACACATGAAAAGACCCTTACTTCAGCCAGAAGGCTCCCCCAACTCTTCTCCACGATTTCTTGGATGCTGAGAGTACCCACACACACATCTTGCCCCAAGTGCCCTGGTCCCCCATGACACACACACCCCCATCTCTCTCTCCCACAGCTGTGGCCCCTCAGAGGGCCCCTATCCTGCGTCCAGCCTTCGTCCCCCACGTGCTACAGAGAGCAGGTGAGGGGCCAGGGTCATCATCCCTGCCACATAACTCCCCCCCAGCCTTCCAACTCCCCCACTAACACCCTGACAGATTCTGCTCTTTCTTCTGCAGCAGGTGGTCCCCGCCCTATGGCCCTGCGGCCCCCTCACCAGGCCCTCGTGGGCCCCCCTCTGCCTGGGCCACCTGGACCACCTATGATGCTGCCACCAATGGCTCGGGCCCCAGGCCCCCCCCTGGGCTCCATGGCTGCTCTGAGGCCTCCCCTGGTGAGTGTGGACAGGGAGCCAATGGTCAGAAGTAGCGTGGGTGGGAGACCCTCCATCCTGGCCTGATGGGCTGTGTCTAAGACTGCCTTTCTCCCGGCTTTTCCTGTCTCTGCCCTCTCACTCTCTAACTTTGTCTCTCTCTTTCCTTACTTCTCTCTGTGGCTGAATCTTTCTGGTTTTCTTTCTTTCTGGGAGGAAAGTATAGAGAAAGACAAAGCTATGAGTGGATTTCTATCTCCTTATCTCTCTTTTTTCTTTGATTGTCCTTCTCTGTTTTTCTATCTTCATGGCTTTCTCTGTCCCTGTGTCTGTGTGTGTGTTTGTCTGCCTGTCTCTCTGCCTGTCTTTCTCTGTCTCTGTGTTTCTGTCTCTGCCTGTCTTTCTCTGTCCCTGTTTATGTGTGTGTGTCTGTCTGACTGTGTCCATCTCTATTCCTGTCTTTCTCTGTCCCTGTGTCTGTCTCCATATGTATGTGTCTGCCTGTCTTTCTCTGTCCCTGTGTCTGTCTCCGTGTGTATGTCTGCCTCTGTATGTATGTCTGCCTCTCTGCCTGTCTTTCTCTGTCCCTGTGTGTGTCTCTGTGTATATGTGTCTGTCTGTCTCTCTGCCTTTCTCTGTCCCTGTGTCTGTCTCTAACTAGAGCCTCCTTTCTCTGTCTAGGCATCTCTTGCTTGCTCTCTGGCGCCCAGGCCCTTGCTTTGTTGTACAGGATGGGGATGGGACTAAGGTCTGAGGCTGTGATCTGACCCCCTGCCCCCGTACCCTTCCCTTGCCCACAGGAAGAGCCTGCAACACCCCGAGAGCTGGGCCTAGGCCTGGGGTTAGGCCTGAAAGAGAAGGAAGAGGCAGTGGTGGCGGCGGCAGCTGGGCTGGAAGAGGCTAGCGCAGCAGTGGCTGTGGGGGCAGGAGGTGCCCCAGCTGGCCCTGCAGTCATTGGGCCCAGCCTCCCACTGGCACTAGCCATGCCTTTGCCGGAGCCTGAGCCCCTGCCCCTTCCCCTGGAAGTTGTGCGAGGCCTACTGCCCCCACTGCGTATTCCTGAGCTCCTGTCCCTGCGTCCACGGCCCCGGCCCCCACGGCCTGAGCCGCCCCCTGGCCTCATGGCTCTTGAGGTAAGCAGGGAGCATAGCAGTGGGGGGACAGAAAGGGCTAGCTGGGCAGACAGGAGCCCATGGGCTTCCACACACAGAAACACATGTGGTCTTCTATCCATGGAGGTAGGAGGGATGCAAGAAATTGGAGGGGCTGGGAGGACATGAGGGAGAGGTAGGCAAACACATATGCCACACCCAGAAGCACATCCAGTCCTTTAACTATGGAGGTGGCTGGGGGGGTGGGTGGGGCAAAGGAAGGTAGGAGAGCGCGAAGGGGGCAGGTGAGTCCAGAAGACTCCGACACCAAGCCCTTTGCACCCTCTCCCCTTTCCTCTGCAGGTCCCAGAGCCCCTGGGTGAGGACAAGAAGAAAGGAAAGCCAGAGAAATTGAAACGCTGCATTCGCACAGCAGCTGGGAGCAGCTGGGAGGACCCTAGCCTGCTGGAGTGGGATGCAGGTAAGGGGGCTGAAGTGCAAGGTCATGCATGGCTCAGCCAAGGGAAGGTGACCCAGGCATCTCCACACCTCTCTCTAGGGCAGGCGCTCTTGTCAGCCCGCCTCATGGAGGGCTAGACTGTGGCTCTGAGGGGCAGGCCCTCCCCTGGCCACCGAACAGACCTGACAGAAGGGATTGGCACCTGGGACCTTCTGGCCTCTTTTATTCATGAGGGGCCTGGCTTGCTGAAGGTGAAAGGGCATTGTTTTCTCTCCCAACTTTTTATGAAAACTTGCACACTGCCTTGCCCAGTGAACAGCCCTATATCTACCACCTCCATGCAGAAGCCAACATTTTGCTCTGTTCACTTCATCCCTCTGGGTATTGGTATGGTTTTTTGGGTTTTGCTCATTCATTTGAAGTAAGTTATAAATGAAGTTATCACTTCACTCCTAAATACCTCAGTCTTCATCTCCTAGGAAAAGTGATACTCTCTTTCATCTCATAATACCGTGAACACATCTAAAAAAAATGAACAATGGTTCTATGGTAGCTCATAGTCTGTTTATATTCATATTTCCTTAGTTGTCCCCAAACTATTATAGCTATTTTTTTCCCCTGAACCAGGATGCATGCAGTTTTGTGTCACTAGATTATCTTTTAATGAGGGTGGTCTCTCTCCCACTGCTTTGTCTTGTGTATAATATTTTTTTGAAGTGTCCAGACCAGTTGTTTTGTAGAAGCTCCCACCCTCTGAGTTTGTCAGACTGTTTCCTCCTGGGGTGGCCTGACTTGTTCTCAAAGAGTATCCTTATTCACCACAGAAACCAGGGGGCAACCACAGTGGTAGTCAAGAAAATGGACCAACCTCCCATCCCAGTCCTTGACTTCTGCCTCTTCTCCAGGGACTGCCCACCCTCCCCAGGCCAGGGCCATGGCAGTGTCGGCCCACACTTGGCCATAGCAGGCTGTGGACCCTAGTTCTGTGACCTTGGGCAAGTCACTTAGCCCTTCAAGCCTCATTTCCCTCATCTCCAGCAAGGGGATAATAATAATATGCGCCTCGTCGGGGAAGGGTTCCTCTGGGCTTGAGCATGTTCAGTCAAAGCTCAGGCCTGGCCCAGGGGATGAGCCCAGGAATGGCAGCTGAGGTCAGCCTTGGAGAAGAGTCAGGCAGTGTGTTCCCATTTCAGGGACTCAAGGGGGAATTAGATTGGGCTTTGCAGAGGAAGCAGAGCTGAGGAAAGATGAAGTCTCTGGTACCAAGGTGCCACTGTGGGAGCCGGTGGGTGTCAGAGGCCCAGGGGATGTCCATGGGAGGTGTCCAGTAGGCCAAGGGATGCTGGTGGCTCAGAGGAGAGGCCAGGGCTGGCACAGAGTTGGGGGCTTCATTATAGGAATGGGTGAGAGGGCCCTGGGGTAGGGGAGGGCAGTGCAGTTGGTTAAAAGTGAGGACTCTGAAGCCAGATGCCTGAGTTCTTGCCCCAGCTTTGCCACGTCCTGGTTGAGACACTTTGGGCAGGTGACTTGGCCTCTCTGTGCCTTGGTGTAAAAGTGCCAGATGTGTGAAAACCTCATGAGTGCCCAGCAGAAAGCCTAGCATGGGGTAAATTCATACAGGTGTTGGCTGTTATTCCTCAGAAGGCCCCGGGCAGAGACTGCCAGGGATACAGAGGGAGAAGGGCTTGGGGCATGCCTCCAGAGAAGGGAGGGTATTTCAATAAAGTAAACACTGCGCCAGGCATCTGCATCCTCTGACCTCCTCTCTCCCAACCCCAGATGACTTCCGGATCTTCTGTGGGGATCTGGGCAATGAGGTGAACGATGACATCTTGGCACGCGCCTTCAGCCGCTTCCCATCCTTCCTTAAGGCTAAGGTGATCCGCGACAAGCGCACGGGCAAGACCAAGGGCTATGGCTTCGTCAGCTTTAAGGATCCCAGCGACTATGTGCGCGCCATGCGTGAGATGAATGGTGGGTGAGGCCTCCCCTAGGGACGTTGGGTATGGCAGGCCTCTGGCCTAAGCCTGACCCCAAGCCTGACCTTGAACCCTGCATTCCCACAGGGAAGTATGTGGGCTCACGCCCCATCAAGCTGCGCAAGAGCATGTGGAAGGACCGGAACCTGGATGTGGTGCGCAAGAAGCAGAAGGAGAAGAAGAAACTGGGCCTGAGATAGGGTCTGTGGCCAGGCACCCGCTCCCATCCGGCCGGGCGCTGGCTCCTCCCCACACTTCTCTTTGGAAAACCCTTAACTATCCACCCACTCATCCTCCCCAAAACCAGTTTCAATAAATTTACGTTCATTTCCATCCCTGGCTGGGCTTGGAAGCACTCCATGGGGAGTAGGGTTTGGCATGTCCCCACCTGGGAATAGTGGGGAGCCTTGAAAGTTCACCCAGACAAACATGCACATGGGTATTTTTCAGTCCCTACTTGGGTGCCCACTGCATCTTGTCAAACCTCCTAAGTGCACACTGAGTGCAACTCATTCCACAGAGGAGGAAGTGGAGGTTTATGGCAGGGCTGAAGCCAAGCCAGGGCTCAGCCCTGTGGCTGCCTGACTCCAGCTTTTTTCTCAGCACCAGGGTAGGGGGTCTTCTGGGCCCTGCTCCTCTGGGCTCACAGCCTTCTAGGCTTTCATCCATTCAGGAAACTCTCACCAAGGGCCTGGACAGTGCTGGGGACACAGTGGCGACTGCATTAGTCCTGGGCCCTGTTCCCTCAGAGCTCAGGTTTGAGTGGCAGAAGATAGGTCTGCTGCCAGACAGTGACAGCCCAGAGTGGTCAGGCTTGGGATGGGGAGGCTGTGTGCTGACCTGGGAGTCAGGGAGGGCTTCCTGAAGGAACCACCCACTTCGGAGACCATTTCACTCTCTCTTCCAGTCTCTGCAGTTCTCAGCCTCTGGCTCTCTCAGATGTTTTCCACTTTCTTCACTCTGCCAAAACCCAGCCGACTTCTCTTGCTCTGTCTCTTCGTCTGGGTCTCTGTGAGTGCCCTCTGGTTCTTCTCTCTTTCTGAGTGACTGTAGCTCTCTGAGTCTCTATTCTCTCTCTGCATCTGGGAGTCTCCCCCATTCTCTTTTTCCCACCTCCAAGCTTGTCTCTGCCTGTCTGAAGAAGTGTCCATGCAGGACTTGAATGCCAGACTGAGAGCCTTGACTTACCCTGAAGGCAGCTGCAAGCCCTGAGAAGCTGAGACAAAGTTCAAGGAGGGGACTGGCATCACAGATCTGCACTTAGAAAGAGCCCTGAGACTCCCACGCTCTGGCTGGAGGGCTGGAAGGAGGCCCAGGCAGGGACCAGGCAAAGGGAGATCGCATGGTTCCTGCATGGGGAGGGGAGAAGGCACAGCCATCAGAGCCCAGGATTGGGAAGGGGTAAGAGGGGGAGGGGGAAACAATGCCAAGGCCTCTCTGGGAAGCTGGTCACCCAGGAGAGGTGTCAAATTTCCTAAGTTCCCATCTTCCTCCCTTACTGCCCCCACTCTGACGTCACATTTTCCAGTCTGGAAAGAGGGGTGAGGGCCTCCCTCCCTGGCAGGAAGTGCCCTCCAGCCCCTACCACCTGAGCTGGACCACCCAGCCCCAGAACCTTCAAACCCCACCCCCCATCACTAGCCTTCCCTACTCCTAACTCCCTTCTACTCACTGCAACCATGGAGGCAAAGGAGGAGATGGGAGAGAGAAGGATTCCAGATTGGAGGGTTTTAAATGTGTGCCTTAAAGTCCTGAGGATCAAGAGGAAGCTCAATGGCAGGGTTGAGAGACAGATGGACAGAGATGGAGGAAATACAGCAAGCAGAGAGGGAGAGAAGGGGAAGGAGGTAGACAGATGAGAGATGAGAACTATGGATCAGAGACAGTACAATGGGAAGGAAGATGGGGAGAAAACCCAGAGAAAGATGGAGACAGACAGATAAAGAGCTGGGAGAGACATGGGGAGGGACTGCGTGATGTGACATCACTGGAGTCAGGTCTGGTGCAAAGAGACCCACAGCCAGGGACATCAACCCAGGGCAGAGAGAGATGGAGAGACAGAGAGACAAGACAGAGGCTGGCTTCAGAGAGAGGAGGCCCCAGGCCTGCTGGGGCACAGCAGGTCAGGACTCGCTTTGGGCCCCTGGGTTAGAGGGATGGAGGGACTAGGGATGCCCCAGGGCTCCGTGGCTCCAATGCTTGGTTCAATCCCAGCATCCCCCACACACCCGCCGTGTGACCTAGTAAGCGTGTGACCTCTTGAGGCCCAGTTTCCCTTCTGTAACATGGACAGAAGAGCCGTGTCCACACCGCTATTCCTCCCACCCCCAGAATGGCAAGTGGTTAATGATCAAGCTGGGTGAATACTGGAAAATGCCCAGATTAAAGGGGTTATTTTTAAGGGTAAATATTTACTTATTAATATAGCAGGATGGGTACAAGGCTCTGAAGCCAAGCTACCTGGGTTTGGGGTTGTCAGATGTAGGAAATAACAAGATAGCCACTTAAATTTGAACTTCAGATAAACAACAAATAATTTTTTAGTATAAGCATGTCCCGAATATTGCATATATGTATGTATATGATGTATGTATACATGGGGGGGGGCGGTTCTGAATCATTTGAAGCAAGTTACAGACATAATAACACTTCACCCCTAAATATCTCAGTGTTCATTTCCTTATAGAGCATCTTTCATATGATACCATTATCACATCTAAGAAAATTAATAATTCTATAGCTCATATTCAGTTCATACTCAAATTTCCCCGTTTGTCCCAGACTATTATAGCATGGAAGGGCATGGACTCTGGAGATGAAGAGAAGCAGGAGGAAGCCACCTCAATTTCCCCTTTCATAGTAAGACTAGTACCTACCTCATAAGAGGATTAAATGAAGGCCCGTGGCACAGGTGGTGGTATGCAGTGAGCCCTCAGTAAATGTTAGCTATTATTATCACTGTTGTTTATATTGTTGGTGTTATTGTTATTATAATGGACACTCCTCAGGAGCAGCCCCAGAACGTGCTCCTCAAAGCCCTTCCCCGGCTTCCCGAACCGCCAAAGGAGGAGAACGCGACCAGGTCGGGGACCCCGGGTCAGCCTCCCCCCCCCCCACCATATCCCCCCGAGTCCCCCTGCGGGTTGTGACGTCGACCGACCGGGGGTCTGGCCGGAAATCCCCCTTCCTGTTGCAGATAAGCCTGGCGCAGCCCAGCTGACCCCAGACCCTCCTCCCTCACCACCCCCTGTGTCGCAGGATCAAGCCCCCAAGGCGGAGAACCTGTCCACCCAGCCCCCAGCCCCGCCCGCATCATGCCGTAAACACCCCTCTGTACCCCTGCTCTCGCCCAGTCCGCTGTTCCCCAAGCTCCTGCCCAAATCCAAGCCACCCCCGCAGCAGGACAGCCCCAGCTACCCAGAGGCGAGAGGCGGCGGCCATCCCTGGATAGGGGCGCGGCTCGGCCCCGCCCCGGCCCCTGCAACTCGACCCCAGCCGCGACCCCCAGCTCTGACGTCTCGGAAAATTTCCCCCTGCCCAGGGGGAGGGGGTGCATAGTATGAAATGGGGCTGAGACCCCCGGCTGGGGACAGAGGAACCCGCCAGAGGTGAGCCATGAACTGGGGAACTTGGTGTCTAGGGACCTGGACTCCTGGGTCTGAGGGAGGAGAGGGCTGAGGTTCCTTCCTCTTGGTCTGAGAGAAAAGGACACTGGAGGCCGAGATTCCAGGGTCCTGGGGAAGGAGGGAGCCTGGACTCCTGGGTCTGAGGGAAGCAAGGGCTGGGGCCCAGACTTCAGGGCTCCTGAGTGTCACCAGTTCACCCTTTGCCCTTCCAACCCAGAACGTTCACCACGAGCATCCATGGACTCTTGGAACTGGGATGAAGCACCACCACAGGAAGTGCCCCCGGAGAACAGGCTGTCAGGGCTGGGTAGGCCGCTGGGGCTGAGACAATGTGAGTGGGGAGGGCGCTCAGGTAGGGGCCTCCGCTGACCCTGACCCGACCCTCACTTCCTTACTGCCTGCAGAAGGAGCTGAGCTCGGCTTCTATTTCCCTGAACCGGCGCTCCAAGGGGCCACGCTGACAGCCGACACACGCTGGAAAGCTGGCAGTGCCCTGGGACCCGTGAGCGCTGGGGAAGAAGGTGAGGGGCTGGGTCCCTAGGTCTGAGGGAGGCAGGGGGCGTGCCTGGACTCCGGGGGTTGAATGGGGGACCGGGCTGCAGGCTTGAACTCCCGAGGTAGGAGGAGGAGGAGGGGGCCGGGATCCTGAGTCCTAGGTCTGACTGAGTTGGGGCTGGGGGTAATAACTCTCAGTCCCGGGCAAATAAAAACTACTAGGTGAGCAGTTGAGGGGCGTCTATAAGCATCGCTCACACCCTTCCCTAAGCTGAGCTACGTTCTTGTCTCTCGCAGGGCTCCCGCAGCTGGACTGGGGCTCCGCACTCCCGCACCCGGAAGCCCCATGGGGGGCGGGTGAGTGCGTGCGGAGACGCGAGGGGACAGGAGGACTGGGGTCCTCCCCGTGGCTAGAGGTTTAGACTCCCCGGTCTTCGAAGGGGAACGGGGCTAGGACGGGGGACCCCTGTGTCCTCAAGGTGGCATGGCCTAGATCCGGGAGCCCGGGGCCCCAGGCGCTAGAGCTGAGAGCTGAGACTCCTAGAACCCCCAAGGGGGCGGGGGAGCGGGACACCTGGGCTCCCCTCACTTGGAGCCCGTTCCTTCTCACAGAGCACGCCCCTCAGGCTCTTCCATGGTCGGGAGACTGGACGGAGCTGGCGCGCACCGGCTCGGACCCTTGGAGCCGCGTCCCCCAGGACCTGGGCCCCGTCCCTGCCGGCCTGGGCCCCGCCCCCTTCGCCGGTTTGGAAGGGGCAGCAGGCCAGACCTGCACCACCTCCGCCGGCGGGGCCGGCTTGTGGTGGCGCGCCCAGGCCGCCGACTCGGCCAGCTGGGACTGTCCTACGGGCCCCGACGGCGCCGCCTACTGGGGCCAGGGCCCCGGAGGGGAGCCGCGCGCCGACTACACCACTGCGTGGGGCGGGCCTGCGGGCTCGGACCACCCCACCTCCTGGGACTTGGGGCTGCACGCGGACTGCACCACCGCCTCGAAGGGGTACCGGAGTCCAGATCTCACCGCTCCCTCCGAACCCAGCCAGCAGTCGGACCGCGCAACTTCAGCTCGTTACCCCAAAACCAACCACCGAGGTGAGAGGTCCGCGTGGCGGTCCCGAGGGAGGGAGGCCGCAGTCTAGTGAGGCGGGGCCTGGGAGCCTCAGGGGCGGGACCCGGGAAACCGGCGGGGAGGGGCGGGGCTTAGATGCCTAATCTCTCCAGAGAGGAGGGGGCGGTGGCCCTCGCAACTGAGTCCTGAGTGAGGAGAGGACTAAGACTCGGGTAGTCTTCTAGGGAGCAAGGGACGAGGACCTAGGCCCCTGGATTAGATGAGAGGAAAGAGATGAGGGTCTGGATGCCTGTGTCTCCGAGATGGGGCAGCCAAACTCCTAAATCTCCGAGATGCGCCCCCGGATGCCTGGGGCCCCGAGGCCAACTCCTGAGTCCCTAATATGGAGGGATCTGGATTCGTTAGTCCCCGAGGAGAAGGGGATGCGGCCTCCTGGGTCCTGAGTTGGGAAGACGTGGATCCTTGGACCTTCGAGGTGAGGGAGCCCGGAATCATCGAAGCGACATGGTTTGGGGCCAGGAAGCCTGAGTGTTCATCTGCCTCCACCCCCTAGGTCCCATTCAGCTGTGGCAGTTCCTCCTGGAGCTGCTCCAAGACGCGGCACGCAGCAGCTGCATCCGCTGGACGGGCAACAGCCGCGAGTTCCAGCTGTGCGACCCCAAAGAGGTAGGGCAGCTTCCCAAACCCGCCAAGTTCGACCCCAGTCTCCTCTTGTTCAACCTGGCCGGGTCCCCGGCCCCTCCCTCATCTCAACCTGGATCGGCCGGACCTAACCGGTCTCCAGACCAAACCTGAACCCTGTCCCCCGCCCCGCCCCTCCACTGCCAAGCCCCGCCCTCCCTCCCTCTCGGACTTAGCCTGGCCTCCGCCTTAGGTGGCCCGGCTGTGGGGCGAACGCAAGAGGAAGCCGGGCATGAATTACGAGAAGCTGAGCCGAGGCCTGCGCTACTACTACCGCCGCGACATCGTGCGCAAGAGCGGTGGGCGCAAGTACACGTACCGCTTCGGGGGCCGCGTGCCCGGCCTAGCTTATCTCGACTGCCCTGGGTCCGGACAGGGAGCAGCGACCCAATAAAAACATCCCGTCAAACCTCGTCTGGCATGCTGTGTGCATCCTTCCCACTGATACTGACTAGACCTGTTAGGAATCCTAAGTGTGCACCATCACACGCACATCCCTCTGCCTGTGTGATCCCAGGATGCCTCGTGACCAAGACAAACCCAGACCCTTAGGGGACCTACTGTGTGCTCACTGTGTAATGGGGCATGTAAAGGAATCAAACTCAGTCCCCGTAGGGCCTACTGTGTACCTGCATTGTGCTGGGGCTTGTAAAGGAATCACACCCAATCACTAACTTGCGAGTTTACCTACTGTGACCCCGTTGAAGAGAGAACGCAGGCTCCAAAAAGCGCTTCCTATGTGCCCTCCCAGTGATAGGGACCATCACAGAATTAGACCTAGTGCTTGCCCCCCAAAACCACTTACTCTGTTTCCCCACTCCAAGCTGGAGTACAGAGAACTCAGGACAGCCTACCCCATTCTGGGAACCACTGAACCCCTAAAGAGAGGCTACTGAGTGGGCCTCCTGTGGGCGATGCTGGGGATTCAGCAGTGACAAGAAAACTCTGGACCCTGCCCTCAAGAAGCTCACGGTCCAGTGAGGAGACAGACCCATCACTAGACAAGGACAGCCCGGAGTGGTCAGGGCTAGGATGGGGAAACTCCGGGCAGTTGAGGGGGCTCAAAAGAAAGGACCTGGCCTAGTCCCGGGCAGATGCAGTCAGGGAAGGCTTCCTGGAGGAGTAAACAGCTGATGTGAGAAGTCAGGTAGGCAAAGAATATTCCAGGCAGAAGAAACAGCATGAGCAAAGGCCTGGAGATGGATCTGACAGCACTGTTCAGTAAACTAAAATATCAGTGTGGTGGGAAAAGGGACCATGGATTAGGTCACGAAGGATCTGTGCACCATGGTAAGGAGCCTGGACTTTGTTCCAAGGGCACAGGGGAGCCATGGAGGGGTTAAGCAGGGGAAAGATTTGGGCTTCAGGAAGAGCTCATTGAAGGGGGTCGACTGCAGGCATAGAAACAGGCAGTTCCACAAACAATTGCAATACTAACAAACATGGAATGTGTGAGAGGCCCCTGACCTGGTTAAGCCTGAACACTGCACCCAACATAGTATGTGGGAAGCTGTGAAGGCCAGACAGAGAGGAGGAATGAAAGGTCTCCTCCACAGCTCCCTCTTCCAGTCCTCAGAAGGCCTTTTATTCACACAAGAAATTCACTCATTCAACAAATATTTATAGTGCATCTCCTATGTTCTGGGCACAGTTCTAGGTGCTGGACATCCAATGGCAAATAAGACAGACAAAAATTCCTCCTTTACGATCTTCTATTTTATCGAGGGAGACAAAAAGAAGGAAATACAATAAAAGGAAGGATATAGTATATGAGAAATAAGTGCTACGGAAAAGTAAACTAGGGAAAGGAGATAGAGACTGACAAGATGGCAATTTTAAATATTTGGCCTGAGAAGGACTCACCAAGAAGATGATATCTGAGCAAAGACCTGAAGGAGGTGAGGGAGGGAGGCAGTGGCAAGAAGAGCATTCCAGGTCAAGCAGACAGCAAGTGCAAAGGCCCTGAGGGGGCAGTCAGCCTGCATGTTTAAGGAACTGTGAGGAAGCCAGTGTGGCTGGAGCAGTGGGAGTAAGAAGAGGGGTAAGAGATGAGGGTATGAAGGGGCCAAACTGTGTAGGTCATTTGTAAGTACTTTGACTTTAGACTAAAAGAGTCAGCCCAGAAACCAGGGGAGGGTTCTAGGCCAAGGAAGGCAAACAATCTGACTGAGGTGTTAACAGGGTCCCTCTGGCTGAGTGGACTGATTGTGGAGGGCAGCAAGGAAGCTAGGAGGCCAGGGAGTGGGCTCCTCAGTCCAGGCTGGAGGTGCTAGTGGCTTGAATCAGATGTGGCAGAAGATTCTGGATATATATTTTAAGGCAGAACCAACAGGATTTCTTGATAGATCAGCTATGGGATGTGAGAGAAAGACAGGAGTCAAGGACAACTCTGTGACCAGAAGAATAGAGTTGCCATTTTCCGAGATGGACCAATTTCAGCCAGGCCCTTAACAGGCTCAAGCTAACTCTTAACCCCTTCTCTCTGTGATGAAGGACTTTCATTTCTGAGCCCTCAGCCACTCAAATCTTTGCTTATTTGTGTCTTCTGAGGTTTAAGGAAAAATGGTAATGAGCAGGAAGTGGAGTCTGGCACTCCTCATAACGGGACAAATGATCCTGAGAGAAAGACTGGTTCATTTTCAGTTCCCTAAGAATTGACCCCGTAATAATCATAACGAGGGTAGCGATTTTTGTGTTTGGTTCAGAGATGCATCCCCAACCAGAACAGAAGTACCTGGCACAGAGTAAGCGTTCAATAAATAGGTTCTGCATGAACAGAACACTTCCGCTTGGCTATTTTCCCCAGGCCCACTCTCCAGCCAGCCCCAGGACCCAGAACTCCTGTCTCCAGGTAAAGACAGGTAAGCGACGAGAATCTATAACCCGGCTGCGTCTCAAGTCAAGCCCTAGGTCGGAGCCCTTCAAAGTGCCACTTAAACTCACGATTGGGCCAGGAGTGATGATGAACAGGCATCCTGCCCAATAGGAGCCCGTAGTTCGCACGGATGGGCGTGGCCTAAGTGGCTTCGGGGCCCGCCTCCCTGTGGGCGCTCTAGCCGCACGTAAGACTCCCCTGCACTCCGGCTCGCCCCGCTTCCGGCCGGTCCGAATTCCGCTTCCGGTCCGACGCTGGCGTCTTTGCTGAGGGTGACATTGAGCTGCAAGCAGCTTCAGGGGCGTCTTTAGGTGAGTGTCGAGGGCTCGGGCACCCGGGGCCCCATCCCGGGGGACAGAGCAGCCGGACCCTAGCTTCCTCGAGAACGAGGTGGGGTTTCCGGCCCGCGGCGTCCGGCCTCCCCGGGCCCTGGGGTCCTGTTCTGTTAGTAGTCGTAGCCGACGATCATTTAGTTCTTCCCGAATGCCAGTTAGCATCCCAGGCGACCTATATTAATTCATCTAATCCTCCTTCCAGCCCTGTGAGGTAGGGCCTGCCTGTGATTAGCCCTTTCTGACAGTGAGGCATCTGCGACTCAGAGGTACTAAGCTACTTAGCCAGCGACCAGGGTTTGGGCTCGGTGCTCATCATCACCGGGCCGCAGGTGTGGCCCCCGCGGCCTGCCTGGGCCCTGCCCAGCTCCATGGACTCAGGCCCTCCTCCTCCTGGGACGTTGGAGGGGCCGCAGCGTCATCCGCGATCCGCCCTCACTCCGGGATAGCGGGTCGAGATCTCGCCCGGAACCACTCCCGACCGCGCCTGTGTCCCTGCGGCTGGAGCTCTGTGTCCCGCCTCCCCACGGCCCCCGCCGTCCGAAAGACTCTTCCCTGGGGCTCCATCACTACTTTGGATCTCTTAAATTTAACACTGGCCTGCTCACCTCTGTAACCCCGCGACTCCTCAAATTCTCTGGAGTAGAGGCAGATTCTGTCAGATTCCCTGGCAAAAACTGTGTCGCCTCATAAGAGGGATTATCGTAGAGATTTTTAACCCCGGGTCCACAGAATCGGTGAAATTCAAGGGGTGCTAGTACCTGAATGGGGGGAAAGTTACATCTGTGTTTTTACTAGTCTCTAATTGAAATGTAGCATTTCCTTCCGTTAGGAATGGAGGCAGTAACCTGAGTAGTATTAGCATCATCTGTGACTTTGTCAGCACCCAAAATCACAGGTCATCTTCTATCACGTTATGGTTGCAGATGCCGCAAAGTATCATTGTCATTGATGGTTACTTCATAATTGTGGTAGTTAATCCTCAGCTACATGTAACTGGTTTTCTTTGCGATCCTATGCACTTTTTTAATGCACTTAAACACGTTCTGAGAAGGGGTTCATTAGACCCCTGAGACGTTCATGGCACAAAGAGATTAAGAACCTCCAAAGTGTAGATATGTCTCTGATTGAGTGTGGCGCCCCCACTCGTATGCTATATGACCTTGGGAAGTCACTTAGAAACCCTGTCCCTTGTCTGTGAATCAGAGAGAGTTCCTACCTTTTAAAGTGACTATAGGAGTAAAGTGTGTACCGCAGTGCCTGGCCTGTCGTAAGCACTCCATGAATGTTAGCTAATGTTATTTGGGGACAAATAAGGCCTGATTTTACTGCCAACCCTGCTGTGACTTCCACACTTAATATCCACTCCCTTTGCCTCTAGGAGTCAGCACCATGGCAGAAGACATTAAGAGCAAAATCAAGAACTACCAGACTGCCCCTTTTGACAGCCGCTTCCCCAACCAGAACCAGACCAGGAACTGCTGGCAGAACTATCTGGGTAAGCAGGACATGGGCAGCGGGGCGGGGGCGGGGGACCCTCAGACCTTCCCCTGGTCCCACACCTCAAGTCACTCACCTCTTGCCTCCTCGCAGAGGACCTGTGCATCCGAGGCCTCTTCTCTTTTATTCTGGACATCCTACCGTGCAGGGCCCATGCCCCTCATCACCAGCTGTGTTCAAGATCTTGGCTAGGGTCACAAACTGACTTCTATAGTGATTTTTTTTTAAAAGATTTATTTGTGTTTGTGTGTGTGTGTGATGTAACATACATACAAGAAGGAAATAAAACGTAATGTGCAGCTAAATGAATAATTCTAAAGTGATTGCCCTGTGTAACTAACCTGGATAGAAAACTAGATGCTGCCGGCACTCTGAGCTCCCCTGCCCACTGCCTGCTCTTTCTTGAACACAACTCCCAACTTTCCCCGCTAGAGATGTGACCCCACCAACTTAGGGTGGTCACATTTTGCTTTTATCACTGCTTTTAGGTTTGCCCCTTTGTGAGCTTTATAACCACTGTGCATATTCTCTTGTGTTTGGGTTTCTTTGTTCGACGGTTTTGAGCATTTGTCCATGCCGGGGAACGGAGTGTGCTCATTTTCCTTGCTGTGCAGTTTCCCACAGTTTATCTGTGGACACTTGCGTGATTTCCACTTTGGGGCTCTTAGGAATGCCGCTACTGTAAACGTTCTTACAAATGTAATTTGATGTCCATGTGAGTACTTTTCTCTCTAGGGAATGTGCCCAGGAGTGGAATACCTGGAGTAATTTTCCTTTTTAGTTAATTGCCTACTTTTAAAAACCAGATGATCCCCCTTCTGTGTTCCTCTCTAGGATGTCAGTATCTTGACATGAAGACCCCCTTCTTCCGTTGCCCTGGTTCTGGACCCCATAATCCCCACACATGCCCGTCATGTTTGTCCCATCATTCCCAACGCCAGAATTTTCCAGTTGAACAGTAGTTCTCTAGGGGTTGCAAAATCAGCTTGGTGAGGTGTGTCTAGCCCTTTTTAGTACTCTTGTATGCAGTCCTTGTGAAACTTACTTTGTGCGTGCGTGTGCGTGTATATAACTGGTTTTGAAGTAAGAAGCATTTCTCTGAGTTTTGATCAAAAATGTGTTTCCAGTCCTTAGTCTGGGCTGACCCTGACCCCTTTCTTCACAGACTTCCACCGCTGTGAGAAGGCAATGACTGCTAAAGGGGGTGATGTCTCCGTGTGCGAATGGTACCGGCGTGTGTACAAGTCCCTGTGCCCCCTATCCTGGGTACGTGCCTCCTACTGGGGCCCTTGGGGCGCTGGGGTGGGGTCTTAGCAGAGCGGGGTGACTGGGTGGGAGCTCATCCACGAGGGCAGAGGAGGACAGGACATCACACTGTCCGTGAGATGTGGCCTTTTCCTTTTCCTGGAATTGCCCCCCTTTCCTTCCCTTTCCTCCTTTCACCCATATTCTCGACCAGTCACCGTTCTCAGCCCAGGTGACCAGGGCCATCTCCTCGCCAGGTCCATCTCCCTCGTGCACTCTACAGATATACTCAATGCCAGCTTCCTGTCCCTGTGGAGCTCACCATCTTGTGTGATCCTGTCCTTTTTTTATTATGAACATTTTCAAATATACATAAAAGTAGAGTAATTCAGTGACTCCAAGTTTACCTGTTACCCAAACTGAATAATTTCAAGATTTTTCCACATTTCCTTCATCCATGCCTTTTCTTTCTCTTTTCTTTGCTAAAGTATTCTGAAGCAAATCCCAAAAAGGGTCACCTCATCCCTACCTCCTTCAGTATGCATCTCTAAAACATACAGACACAGTAAGGCAGCCCTTTTTCCCTTGACCTGAATTGATGTTTAACGATATTCTATTCCATCACATCAAAGACCCCATTGACTCCAGGAAACAGTGAGAGATGTTTGAATCTTTTTCTTTTTCTTCTTTTTTTTTTTTTTTGAGGAAGATTAGCTTTGAGCTAACATCTGTGACCAATCCTCCTCTTGTTGCTGAGGAAGACTGGCCCTGAGCTAACATCTGTGCCCATCTTCCTCTACTTTATGTGTGGGATGCCTGCCACAGCATGGCTTGACAAGCAGTGTGTAGGTTCACACCCGGGATCCAAACCGGTGAACCCTGGGCCACCAAAGCGGAATGTGTGAACTTAACCACTAGCCACCAGGCCAGCCCCTAGAGAGATGTTTGAATCTTTTTTTTTTTAAAATGCTGGAAATGAGTGTAACAAACCTGCTAATTTCAGAGATGCTAAAATGAAAAACCATGTGTCCTAGAATTAAAATATGATACTGTTGTAAAAGTAATAGTGTTCATTTAAAAAAACAAAGTGAATGTGAGCCGTGCAGTAAGATAAAAAGTAGAAGGCCTCCTGCGCTGCACAGTGCCCTCCCCTGCAGTGACTGCTGTCAGCTGGTCCCTTTTCTGTGAACTTAGCATACGTCAGCCTGTGGCCCTTTCTGTGTAGGGATGGTTCATGCTCTCTCCTGTCCTGTGACTTGCTTTGACTTACTGGTGTGTCTTGGAGCCTTTTTATGACAGTGCATATAGATCTGCCAAATTTGTTTCAATGACTTACAGATGTTTTATTTAACTGGTCCCCTTTTGATGGAGATTATGTTCTAATCTTTCAGTATTTTAAGCATCTTTGGGGCTCGTTTCTCGAGAACAGATTGCCTTTATGGCCCTCTTCCTCAGCTCACTTGGTTTTCCTCCCACCTCTCTGGCCACACTGTCTCAAGTGTCTTTGACGACCCCGTGCCCTCCCAAATTTCTCCTTGTCCCTGGGTGATCTTGGGTAGCATGATGTTCTGATCCCATAACATCCCCCCTCCAGACTTGGGGCCTGCATTGGGCGCGTGCTGGATAGGGTCCCAGTGTCGCTGCCCACCCCAGTCCCCATGACGTGGACCTGCCCTTAACTGGGAGCATTGGGTTGTGTGGTTCCTTTCCTCAGGTCCCGGCTGTGTCTGCCCCGTGAGGGCTGGATATAAATGTGCAGACCCCTTTATACACAGCAGCCCTGGCTCCTTTATTCCAGAAACTTGGTGAAGTAAAAATAAGTGTTTTGTTATTGCTGTTGTTTCTTTTTGGGGTTTTTCTGCTTTTTTTTATGTGTGTGTGGAAGATTAGCCCTGAGCTAACATCTGCTGCCAATCCTCCTCTTTTTGCTGAGGAAGACAGGCCCTGAGCTAACATCCGTGCCCATCTTTTTGTTTTTTATAAGCCGTATAGTCACTTCACAGAAACTTAAAAAAAATAGAGGAAGGGGCAAAAAAAGGTTCCTCATCCTCCTGACCTTGCAGGTAATATTGTAGCATCTTCCAGATGTTTCCTGTGTATCTTTTTTTGATTAGTCTCTAATCCTAACGTGTATTTTGGGAGGAGTGGGGGTGACAGTCAAGCACTTTTTGTATATGAACATTTAAAACATATTTTCCAATCATCCTTTATTTTCTGGTTTAAAAAATCTTTAGTTTCTCCATTGGAAAATAGCATTGGCTTTTTGTAGACTCTTCAGAAGGAGAGATTTATATAGTGTAGAAAGTGAAAACTCCCTAGGCCTCCCCTTCTGAGCCCTGAAGTTAACTTTCCGTAGTCATTTGTTGTAAGTCCTCCCCTTCCTTCTCTGTGTGCTACTGTATGTGTAGGAGTGTGTTTATATACTTTGAAAATACAGATATGGGGCCTGCGCCATGGCCAAGTGGTTAAGTTCGATCGCTCTGCTTTGGCGGCCCAGGGTTTCGCCAGTTCAGATCCTGGTCGCGGATGTGGCACCGCTCCTCAGGTCATGCTGAGGCGGCGTCCCACATAGCACAACCAGAGGCACTCACACCTAGAACATACAACTGTGTACTGGGGGGTTTTGGGGAGAAGAAGGGAAGAAAAAGGTTGGCAACAGGTTAGCACAGGTGCCAGTCTTTGAAACAAATAAAATAAAATACAGATATGGATCATACACTAGATACTGTTTTGACTTCGCTTTTTTTACTTAACATGCATTGTATACCTACTTTCATGTCGGTACAGGCTGCTCAATTATTGTGTAGCCGTCATCTTTAACAGTTAAAAATACTCCCCCTTTAGCTGGACTGTCTTTTTTCCGTATTTTAAGTGATACTTCCATGTCCAATTCCTTGCAGAAAATGTTTTCCCCTCTATTGGAGTGGTTTCCTTAGTTTCCTTTCCATGAAGTGGGATTACTGGGCAAAGAGTAATTTGCCAAAGGACCAGGCCAGCTGGTTCCCTAATTTAAAAAGAGAGAGCGGGAGAGGGAGGTAAACCCAGTGACTGAGAAAGTCACACATAGAGAACCGTGGGCTGTAGACAGCACAAGTCTGGTATAAGGGAATCCAGATGAACCCCGGACATGAAAAGATGTTCATCGCCGCTCAAGTCATCAGGGAAACGCAGCTTAAAACAACAGAGAGATGCTTGTTTTCGCTTGCAGTCTGGCGCAAGAGTTATAAAGGTCGATAGTGCTAAGTGTTGGTGGTTCTGTAAATTGGTCCAGTCACTTTTGAGATCAATTTGGCAGGGTCTTTCAAAATGAAAAAAATCATACTCCAAATGTGGCAATTCCACATCTAGACATCCTACAAAAATCTTCATGTATGAGGATGTCCTTTGCAGAGCTGTTGATAATTTGGAACATTCAGAGACAGCCCAAGTTAGGTAAATATTGGTGTATTTGTCTTGATCTATGTGACAGAATACAGAAAGAGCTCTGAGACTTGTGGAAACAGCGAGTTGCAGAACAATCTATAGGATGGCCCAGTTTGTATATATATTTTTTAAAGTACAGAGTATTTGTGATGTGGTGTATGTGTATGTAAATAAAATAGACACGTACATGACACTTACTGTGGGCCACCTACTTTGTAAGCACCTTATATCATATAAGGGCAAACAAGCTGAAAGACGGGATGAGGTAGGTACTATGATCGGTATCCTCATTTTACAGAATTGGAAACTGAGGCCTTGAAAGGTTGAGTAATTTGCCCGAGGTCACACAGCTGGGAAGTGGTAGGGCAGGAATTCAGATTCAGTCTTCCTTATCCATGCTTTTACCCACTGCCTCTAATACAGAGCATGTAAGTGTGAGTGTGTGTGTGTAAAAACACAAACACTGGCTGCCCCTAGGAAGGTCCACAAGTTGCAGAGTGTTACTTCTGGGGAGTGTTAACAGTTTGCTGTGGGCCTTTCCATCCTTTTTGTATGTACGCATACCTCCGTGATCAGCAGTAGGATCCCACTCTGTATTCTGTTTGGCCCCTGTTTGCACTTGACTATATGTCTTGGAGATCCAACCGTGCTGGAGCATGGATCAGCCTCGTTTTTTCCACAGCTTCCTGTGTTCCTTCTTTCCTCACTTCTGACAGATATCACTGGGTGTTGACTGGGGGGTTCCTGGAGTGGGGCACAGCCACACTCTCAAAGCTCGATACAGTCACACCTCTCCCCGCGGACAGCCCTGCAGTGAGGCTGGGGTTTTTCTGCCTGTTACTCCTCCCCCTTTGCCGCACCCCCGCAATGGGTCAACCCATGTCAGCTCATTCAGGACAGTGAGTCTTGTCTTTCTGGGTCGTTGCTGGTTCCCGGCTCCTGAAAAAGTTCTGGTCCTGGCACATTGCAGGTACAGGGTTACTGTTGACTGGCAGAACAGGTGGACAAGGTGAGGAAGACAAAGATATCCACTCACCTGGTTTCCCCGCGGAAAGGAGTGACACTGCTGTCTTTCCACAGGTGTCAGCCTGGGACGACCGCCGGGCGGAAGGCACATTTCCTGGGAAGATCTGAACGGGCTCCACTCCACTTCTCTTCTGTCCTCTTTGCTTCTCCCAGGGTGGTGAAGGGGGACCCGGGGACATGGTGATCCCCACCCTAGGATCCTGAATCATGGCTTAATAATAAATACTCGTTGGAAAAGTGTAAGACTGTGTATGTGTAAAATATGTATATGATCGGGCAAGAGGCTGGGGTGGAATTAGTACCTTGACCAGTAAAAGGGGCTTTGGGGTGATTATTTTTTCTATTTTCTTTTTTTTTTTTAATTTTATTAAACTTTGACCACCTCCTGTGTACCAGACAATAGAATGAGTGATTATGCAAAATAGCCTCAAACCCCTATATATGCTAAAATTTATCTGTATATTTCCCGTTATTATTTGTACAAAAAAATTAAATTTTTTGTAATTTTTGAACCACATGAAAATAGTATAATAAAAAACTCCTATGTACCCATCACCTGTTTTCAACAGTTATCAACAAATGGCCAGGCAGTTTCATCTCTAAGTACTCCTCTCCCCATCTAGGTAATTTTAGAGCCAATCCTGGAGATCATATTTTATCCAGAAATAAGTAAGTGTATGTTTCTCTTGTAGAGATAGAGATTTATTTTAAACATAATCACACTACCATTATTACATCTAAGAAATTAACAGTAAATTCTTAATATCATCTAATAAGCTGTGTTCTGCACAATGTGAAATTTCTCTCTTTGTTCTTGGCCTCCTCATTGATGTTGATCATGGTGATTGGAAGTCATTTAAATTAAAGGCCAAATTAAGAAATGTTCTTCCTCGGTGACCCCAAGGAATTACCACACAATAACAGTCCCAAATAGTCACCAAATTTGTCAGCGGGAACTCCTGACCAGCTAAAGCACCGTGTTGTGGCTGAATTGGTGTTTGTTTCCTCAGCTGCTCAAATGGTTGTCAACAGACTTATCTGAAGCATATGCACAGGAGCAGAGCTGATTCTTGTGTTGAGGGAAGGTGGCCCTAGGGAGGGATCTCCGGAAATGGGAGATGGCTGCCTGTGAGGAGGAGGGGCTGTAAACAGGAGACCCTAGTGTGCACAGAGGGGCTGTGAGGCACTGTAGACGCTGAAGTTTCAGATGGAATTTCAGATGAAACGGAAAGTCCAGTGAGAAGTCACAATGGAGGACTTCCCCTCACCCCAGTCACCCAGTTCTGCCCAGAGGCTGCCACCATTAGCAGTTTCCCGTGTGTTCCTCCAGAGATAGCCCACACATCTGGAAGCGCTGATAAATACGTATTGTATATGTATTTGATTTGATACAGATTTGAAAGGGCTCTCCTGGCTCCTCTGATCTGCCACTTCCCCGCTCATGCAGCTCCTGCCACACTGGCCTCTCAGGGTGATGGGAACTGTGAGCTGATGAGCGGTGTCCGCGCAGGCTGGCCCCAACCCCAAGGCGTTTGCACTTGTGTTTGCTCTGCCGGAGCACCTCTCCACCAGCTGTCGCCACAGCTCTCACTCCTGTGTCCAGGTCTGCCGCAAACAGAACCCCTGGCCTTCCTGAACACTCGACCTACCCTTTCAACTCCCATACTCACACTTTGCAGCCCTTCAGTCAGTCCTTTTGTTTCTCAAACACTTAGCACTAATATCCCTTATATTTTACTACTCATCCTTGATAATTGGCCCCCCCACCACTAGAATATAATTTCCATGAGCACAGGGATTTTTTTTAAGAGTATATTATTCCCATTTTCAACACTTTATTATGAAAATTTTCAAGCATATGGAAAAAGTGAACAGTTAGTACAATGATTACCCTTACACCCACCACCTAGGTTTAACAATTGTTAACTTCGTGTCATATTTACTTTGTATGTGGATGCACGTTATTTTTTACTGAAACATTTAAAAGTAGTTTCCCAACATCTTGACACTTCGCTGCTAAATATTTAAGCATGCATCTCTGAAAAGTGACATGTTCCTTCATACCATTGTCATGCCTAAGAAAAACTAATGCTAGTTCTCTAATGTCTCGTATTCAAATTTCCCAAATTGAACCCAAAAAGTCAGCTGTATGCTGTTGTTTAGTTTGTTTTTTGTAGCGGAATCTAATCAAAGTTCATATTGTACATTTGGTTTTTAGGTCTCTAGTCTTTTTAAAAATTCTAGGATAGCCCCCAACCCCACCCCACCCACCCTTATAAGAGGGAATTTTTTTTTTTAGCTGAGGAAGATTTTGGCCTGAGCTAACATCTCTGCCAGTCTTCCTCTATTTTTTAGTATGTGGGCCACCAGCACAGTATGGCTGCTAACAGAGCAATGTAGGTCCATGCCCAGGAACCAAACCCAGGGCTCTGAAGCAGAGCACACTGAACTTAACCACTAGGCCACTGGGGCTGGTCTAAGAGGGAGTTTTAAGAGACCAAGCCAGCTGTCTTGTTGAATGTCCCCCACTCTGGATTTGCCTTATTGTTTCCTCGTGGTGTCATTCAGCTTCTTCTAGCATCTTCTTTGGTTCTTCTAAACTAGAAGTTGGCTTTAAAGGCTTGATTAGATGCAGATCAAGTATTTTTTGCAAGAATCCTTCCTGTGTGTATCTCCTTACCGCTTCCCATCAGGAGCTACCTGATGCCAGGTTGCCCAGTTAGTGGTGGCAGAGTCTAAACCCTGGGAAAGGTGACGGCCACTAGCTATGTCCTCTGGAAAGATGTGCTCTCCCTTTTTGCCATTGGCAAATGACCTGTAGGGTGATACTATGGGAAATGATTCGGCCGTGGCTCCCCAATAACCTTGCACATCTCCACATGAGCCACACAGGCAATGCTTACGTGTGGTCACACCCGAACCTTGGCAGGACACCCGTGATTCCTCCAGAAAGGAAGGGAGATAAGCAGTCTTGTCAAGAGCTGCCGTGAGGCAGTTTCTCATCGCCTCCCTCTCCTGTGGGAGACTGCTGAGGACCATTTCTCATCCATTGCCCTTGTATAGCTGCAGGCTGTAGAACCGCTCTGAAGCTACGCACTGAGCAGCTCACCTGCCTTACCTCAGGCCTTCCAACAACTCGAGCTGCTATTTTTACAAGAGAGGAAACTGACACTTCCATCCTCCTACCGGTCCATGAGGCTGTGGGTTTCCTTTTAGTGTATCTGTATGGAGAGGGTTCAGAGCACAAGACTGAAACCTCCCGAGGCCTATGGAGTAAACAGGAATTTAATATGAGCAACTTGATACAGGAAAACCATGGGATGATGTGAATTTGGATATAATATCACACCCTCATTTCCTTGTATTCATCTTGACATGACCCCACATTTTACAGGATTGAATATAGCTCTTTATCAGGCAAATCACAGATCTCCATTTATTTGGGCTCAGTTGCTAGAAAATTACCGTGTTCTTCTGGTGATGCCATGTTTCCTAGATTTCTCATGTTTCTTGCAACCCTCATTGCTGCCTCACATCTGAAGATTCACTCGCCTCCTCCAGTCTTACCAACTGGCTCTGGGCAAGAAATGCCTCCATCAGCCCTGGTAGCTTCCGAGGCTTTCTCAGACCTTCCCTATGGATGCGCCTGCTCCACACTGCTTGTTCCCTCCTGGGGGGAAGTTCTGAAGATTGTATGCCTTCTCTCAATCCTGCCAAGCCAGACCGAATGCTGACAGCCTCCCATCCTCCTCCCTAGGGCTGTGCTGAATCCTTAAGTTTGTGTGCTTTCTCCCAATCCCGCAGAGTTGCCTGACTTTCTGCATGGGTTCACTAGCATCTGCAAAGGCGCACCCCCGCGGCCCTCAGGGTTGCGCACAGGGAGCTGCCCTGGGGTAGAGGGGTGGGGGTGAGGCGTGCAAAGCACTGGAGGTGCCCGTGGGCCAGTTGGGGGATCCACAGATCAGGCATCGCCCGTGGCCCACGTGCAGTCTTCTTGATGTCTGTGACACGGTTAGTAGGATCCAGGTCCCTCTGATGCTTTCTGAGAACCTGGCTGTGCGTCTCCCAGCCGCTCCCTGCCCCCTAATTGGGCAGAACTCCTCAGGATTCCTCTTCAGTGCCTCCAATTTCGGATCTTTTTTTTGCCCCAGCGGTGTGCTGGAACTTCTGCTCTGGACCGCACTCTCATCTGTGGGTAATTTTCAAAATCAGTGTTCTTTACGGGGAAGATAGTAGAACAACTCCTCTTTCATCATTTTGATAATATCACTCTCTCGACCCTCTCAAAGGAACGAAAACTATGCAATAAAAATCAGTCTCTTCCCCACCTTCTCCTTTAGCCATAAGGAGGTGACTGTCATCGCTGGTTTCCTGTGTGTCCTTCCAAAGATAGTTTATACATTTGCAGGCAGGCCCTCCCTCCACCTGCCATCTCTTCGTTGTAGCCTGCTGGTCCCAGAGTTGAACCTTGCTTTTCTCCATTAGCAATAGTCCTTGGAGATCCTTGCTTGTCCATCTGATACTCTTAAATTTCTTCAAGTTGTATAGGTAATACGTGAATATATTCTCCTGGCTTAAAAAAAAAAAAAAAAAAAAAGGAAGCTCCTCCAGCAAAGTCAGTATACACTCAGAGAAGCAGGAGAAGATAGTGGTTAAGCGGGGAGGACTGGAGCTGACGGTCTGGGTTCAAATTCAGGCTCCACCACTTGCCAGCTATGAGACCATGGGCAAATTACTTGACCTCTCCGTGTCTCGCTTTCCTCTTCTGTAAAATGAAGTTAATGACACCTTCCTCGCAGGGTCATTGTGCAAATTAAATGAGCTGCTCCCTGTACAGCACTTAGAACGGTGCCTGATGCCGTGCGGAAAGGGCTTGGAGCAGTGCCCTGTGTGTTGGAAATGCTCTCTAAATATGAGTTGCTCCCGGCACATTGGTGGACACACCAAGAAGCTTTTCCTTCTCGCAGTCTTTGTGTGTGTGTGTGTGTGTGGTAAGAACACGTAACATGAGATGTACTCTCTTAACAGACTTTTAAGTGTACAATACAGTATTGTTGACTCTAGGTGCAATGTTGTACGGCAGATCTTAAGAACTTACTCATCTTGCATAACTGAAACTTTATACCCATTGATTAGCAATTCCCCGTTTCCCCCAGCCCCCAGCCCCCGGCAAGCACTGTTCTACTTTCTGCTCAGTTTGACTATTCTAGATGCCTCACAGAAGTGGACTCGTGCATATTTGTCCTTCTGAGACTGCCTTATTTCACTTAGCACCATGTCCTCCAGGTTCGTCCATGTTGTTGCACGTGGCAGGATGTCCTTCTTTTCTAAGGCTGAATAATATTCCCTTGTATGTATATGCCACATTCCCTCTGTCAGGAATGTTCTTCCCTGCCTTTTACCTGCCGGCCTCAGTCTCCTCCTCCAACATCCCTTCCTTCAGGAAACCCTCCTCTGTGCCCCTGGCTGGGTCAGCACCTCCTCTGAGCTCACACATTCACCTCTCTTTTCCCCTTTGTGGCCTGTGTTTCCTCTCTTGGTGCCTTGGTCACTTTAGCATCCTCTCTGACCGTGCTGGGCTGTCGCTCTCTGGTGAAGGTCTGTCTCCCCCATTCTCCTGTGAGCCTGTGAGGGCAGGGACAGTACTGTCTTGATCACTGCTGTGTTCCCAGCATCGCCCCACACAGGGCTGGGCATGAGAAAACTTGTTATGTGCACCGTGACCTTAATGCTTAGTTCAAGCCTGAGCGTATACTTGGTGCTCAATAAGTTTGAGAAGAAAATAAAAAGACCTCTGGCTACAGCTCCCTAGTGCATTTGTTATGAAACCAAAGTGGGTCCACTTCTTAGTGAGTTGAAATCAAAGCGAGGGCCAGCCCTGTGGCTGAGTGGTCAAGTTCGTGCACTCCGCTTCGGCAGCCCAGGGTTTCACCAGTTCGGATCCTGAGCACTGACATGGCACTGCTCATCAAGCCATGCTGAGGCGGCGTCCCACATAGCACAACCAGGAGGACCTACAACTAAAATATACAACTATGTACTGGGGGGCTTTGGGGAGAAGAAGAAGACAAAAAAAGAAGATTGGGAACAGATGTTAGCTCAGGTGCCAACTTAAAAAAAAATGAAATCAAAACCTTCACCAGAAGGAGTTGTCACACAAAGTAAAATTTATTTGCAGCAAATAGAGACCATGGGGAATTGTTTCCAAAGGCGTGGCTCCCCAAGCACAGGACCGCAGGGGCCTTTTATTTCAGATGGGAAATGAATATTCAAGAGGGAGAGGTGGGCATTCGCTTGCACAGGCTCAGTTGGAAAACATGCTTCCGCATACTTTACAGGTTATGGTAATAAGGCCTAAGCTCCTCCTGTGGCAGAGATCGTAGCATTAAAATGAAGCAAAGGTCATCTCTTGGGCTCTTCTCCGCCCATCTGGACAGGCATCACTCTTGGGTGGGGTTTGGACACGTTCAGGGCAGTTGGTGATTGCATCTCTTAACATAACAAAAAAAACAATTTGGAGAAACAGTTAAGTGCTCCCTTCAGTTATTTGGGACAATTAATCGGTGACACCTTCCTCCTTGCTTTACCACCTCACGCCACGTCTGGTCTCCCCCTGACTTCTCTCTTTCCCCCTTCCCTGCTTTTCTCTCTCCTCCTCATCCTGCACTTCATGCTGGCCCCACCCAGCCCTGAAGTCTCCCTTTCTTGGGCATGATAGTCACCTCTCCCACCCCTACCTATGAATTTCAGGCCCTCTGTTGCTCAGCTGACCCAAAGGAGCACCTGAGATTTCAGCCTTTACTTAGTGCCCAAACTTCAGGTTTCAGAGTGTTGCTAAATGTGCATACCTCTTTGCTGCCACTGACGACATTTTTCTGTAACATCTCTGCTAAAATGAATTCATTTGGAAAGGAAACTTTGACCCACGAAGTATTCTTGCAAAAACTGCATGAGCTAGAGCCACATATTGATGAATAAATCTCAAAACGTAATACTGAGGGGAAAAAGGTCAATTGCATGAGGATATGTACCATAAGATACAATTTAATTAAAGTTTACCAAAAAACCTAAAACTATTCTATACATTGTTGAGGAATATATGCATATACATTAAAAATATGAAAGCGTGCATGGGAGTGGAAATCCAAAAAGCTAATGAACATTTGAGAAGATCTGAAAAATCATTAGTAATAAGAGAAGTGAGAGTAGAAATAATGGCAGGTAGCACTTTACACTGAATTACTCTGTCAAAAACTAGAAAGCTGGATAATGCCAAGTGTGGGTGGCGATGGAAGGATACGGGAACACTCACAAACTGTTGGTTGGGGTGTGGAAGGGGCCACCTGTTGTGGAAAACGACCTGGCACATACGTATCTGTGGCCCAGCAATTCTGCTCCCTAAGAGAGACACGTGAGTCTCGAAGGGGCCGTGCGTGAGGGTGCTCCTTGCAGCAGTGTTCACAGTGGCAGTGGTGGAGGGGGAGTTGGAAGTAGCCCGAGTGTCCTCACTGGAAGGAGACGGCACACTGGAGGATGCACACCAGGAGTGACCCAAGCAACCATCTGAAGCCGTGGATTCAGTGTGCCCGGAATAATGTGGATGGATCTTAAAATTGTAGTGCTGAGCGAGGAAAGTAAGAGTCGGATGAGCTGTTTAACACCATCGTGGGTAAGTTAGAAAATGCATGCACAGAAAACAACGGTACCCATTTCACAAGAACACACTCAACAAAAAAGATATATATGAACATATTAGAATGTTTGCTAGTAGGGGCGCTGGAAGAGACTGCGATATGGGGATGTAAGGGAATAAATTAAATTTAGAAGAGCTGTCTTGTGGGGAATAATGAGCTGTAAACTGAGGGTGTAGGGTCAACTCAACCCATGACAACTGCGATCTGAAAAAGAAGCCAGGGGAAGGGGTGCCGAGGATGATGAGTCCCCAGTTTCATAGTGAAGTTGTCTCTGGGGCGAGATCAGGTGGCTTCAGATGCGAACTGCAGTGTAGGCTGCTTAAAAACAACCTGCTGGGGGCCAGCCCAGTGGCATAGAGAAGTTCGTGTGCTCTGCTTCAGAGGCCTGGGGTTCATAGGCTCGGACCTAAACACCGCTAATCAAGCCACACTGTGGCAGCATCCCACATACAACGTAGAGGACAATTGGCACAGATGTTAGCTCAGGGCAATCTTCCTCACACACACACACAAAAACCCCAAAAAACCTGCAGTGAATACCATAGAAAAATACTTAGATTTGACAAAGCTGGGTTGTGAGGACATAGGTGTTTGTTATGTTATTCTCTACGTTTTCTGGTATACTTGAAATATTTTATAATAAAAAGAATTTAAGGGGCCAGCCTCAGGGCCGAGTAGTTAAGTTCACGCGCTCTGCTTTGGGGGCCCAGGGTTTCACTGGTTCAAAGCCAGGGCATGGACCTAGCACTACTCATCAGGCCATGCTGAGGCGGCGTCCCACACAGCTCAACCAGAAGGACCGACAACTAGAATATACAACTATGTAGTGGGGGGCTTTGGGGAGAAGGAGAAACACACAAAAGAAGATTGACAACGGATGTTAGCTCAGGGCCAATTTTCGGGGAAAAAAAATTAAGAAAACTTTCCTCTCGCCACTGACCATGGAAAATAAAACATCTTATCTTAAAAATAAATACAATGAAAATAAGTTATTAAATTCTAGTCACACACTGAGGCCTCTCGAGACCTGCTCTAAGCAAGGTCAGAGGGGTGTTTGGGACACAGTAGCATCGAGCTGAGCCTTTTTCCATGGCAGCATCAGAGGGGCTGGAGAACTGCGTCAGCTTCTCATCATGGGGGTTTTGTGTCATTTCATGCCGTTTCACTTCATGTTGTGGACAGCCTAAAATCATTGCCCCCTTGGGAAAACACCTCTTTAACACATTGAATATGTTTCTTTGAAAGGATCTATCCTCTTTAGAAGGCATTGTAATAAAAAAAGAAGAGGCAGAAAAGTACATTATTGCGAGCGTACAGCTTGATGAATCTTCACAATCTGAACGCTCCTGTGCAAGCAGTGTTCAAATTAGGAAAGAGAAGCCCCCTTCCTGTTCCCTCCAGTCATGGTGCCCCCAAGGGTAGCCACCAGCCTGACTTTGATCATCCTAGATTGGTTTTGCCTCTTTAGAATTTCATTTGTAGACTCATACAATTGTAGTCTTTTGAGTATGGCTTTTTTCATTTAGCACAATGCTTTCAAGAGTCACCCCCGCAGTTGTGCGTATCAGTAGCTCGTTCCCTTTCGTTGCTGAATAGTGTCCATTGTGTGCATGCACCATAAGGTGCTTATCCATTCTACTGCTGAGGGGCATTTGGGTGGTTTCTGCTGTGGGCCTATTAGGAATACATTCACAGCGTTTGGTAGGCAGAAGTGGGTGACTTCTCAGGGACACGTGGCTGGGTCATAGGGTAGGCGTATGTCATCTTTAGGAGATCTCGGCATTGTGGTTTTTTAAAGGAAGTAATGAGCACTTCAAAATGTATTGTTTTGAAGACTGTCATATAATAGTAAAAAAGAATAATGAAAATTCAAATTTGACATCAAAGTAAACTGGCTTCATGTTTCAGAACAAAACAGATCCCTCTTATGACTGCTGACATGTTAATGGCCCCATTGATGACAACGTTTTGCTTTTACTAGACATTTTATGTAACTTCCAACCACTGACAGTTACCAAGTATTTGAAAATAAAAATATTTCATATTATTAGCATGGCCCTATTATTTTGCAAGTTATTTTGTTTTATTTATTATTTTTTTTTAAAGATTGGCACCTGAGCTAACATCTGTTGCCAGTCTTCTTCTTTTTTTTTTTTTTCCTTCTTCTCCCCAAAGCCCCCCAATACATAGTTGTATATTCTAGTTGTAGGTCCTTCTGGCTGTGCTATGTGGGATGCTGCCTCAGCATGGCCTGATGAGCGGTGCCATGTCTGCACCCAGGGTCCGAACCAGCGAAACCCGGTGCCGCCGAAGCAGAGCGCAGGAACTTGACCACTCAGCCACGTGCCCAGCCCCGCAAGTTGTTTTAGCTAAAACTTATAAAATGTACTTGACAGGTCATGTACGTTATTACTGAAATTTTCTCGTTAGTCTTTAATATAAATATAAATCAACAGAGAACTATTCCCCCCACACACAGGAAGATTAGCCCTGAGCTAACTACTGCCAGTCCTCCTCTTGTTGCTGAGGAAGCCTGGCCCTGAGCTAACATTCATGCCTATCTTCCTCTACTTTACATGTGGGACGCCTGCCACAGCATGGCCCGCCAAGCGGTGCCCTGTCCCCACCCGGATCCGAACTGGCGAACCCCGGGCCGCTGAGAAGCAGAACGTGTGGACTTAACCGCTGCGCCACGGGGCGGCCCCAACAACTGTTTTAAATGTAAAGTGGATTGACTGAAAACCAACGTAACCATTTCAGTAGGAAAATATCTCATGGGTGTTATTACCAAGCCAGTGTCCTGACAGTGGAATTTTAGTTCCCGTTTGTTTGCCCATTTCCCGCACACTGGGGGAGCCGGGGCTCAGAGAGAAAACGCAGTCAACGCCCTGGCCCACGGGGTTCAGTTCTGGGGCTTCCAAGCCCGCATTTTCGCCTGCGGAGTCATCCTCGCGCCACCAGGGGGCGCCATCGGAGAGAACGTGGGGCTCGCCGAGGGCGGCTGGGAGGCGCGGGCGCCGGCGCTCGCCAGGCCCGGAAGACGCGCTTTGCAGACGTCCCTGCACTCGGTTCCCACCGACACCCGGGAAAGTGGTCTGACGATTTCCGTTCTTGCAGGTGGCCAAGTGCGCTCGCCAAGTCGCGCAGCACAGAGGAGGCAAAACTGGGATTTGAACTTAGG
Source organism: Equus przewalskii (assembly GCF_037783145.1). Taxonomy (NCBI): domain Eukaryota; kingdom Metazoa; phylum Chordata; class Mammalia; order Perissodactyla; family Equidae; genus Equus; species Equus przewalskii. Next base: position 6,941,501 of record NC_091839.1, read on the forward strand.
TCTCTTTGATTCTGCCCCCTGAAGGCATTTCCACCCGTGGCTCCTCACTGTGACCCTGATTTGTCCGTGTGTGTGTGTGTGGAAGGGTACTTTTCTCCCACCAAGCCCATTCGGTGTGCCCTTCCCTTTTTCTAGCACGCCTCTCTCCCTCCTCGTTGTACACTCATTGAACACCCATCTCCTGCCGTCCTCTCCCCTCAGCCCAGAGCTGGTACATCAGCCTTCTGAACATCTTTCCACCTGCCCCCTCTCATCCCCATCTCTCTGCCTTGGTCCAGCCCTGTCCTCATCTGCTGGGGTCCCTGCCCTGGCCTCCCCCTGGGCTCCCAGCCTCAGAGAGGGGAGCCTCCAGCAGAGGAGGCCGTTCTGGGATTCAAGATTCACACTGGGGTCCGACTTGGCTCTCTCTCTCTCTGCTCCCAGGAAGGCCCATGCCTTAGAGAGAGACATCAGGTGGTGCGCTCATCCTCCCAACTCCACCCCCTCCACCTCCGCGGCAGCCTGGGAACTGGAGGACATGGGTGTGTCACCCTGCCCGTATGGCCAGACATGAGCACGATCTGGAATTTCAGGTCTATAAATCACTTGGGTTGGGGGGGCTCATAAAGCTGTTCTCCCATGCTTGTCTGCCTGCTTGGTCTCTTGTCCCCTCCTCCAGACACCCTGCCCACTTCCTTGGAGACTGACCCAAGAATGGGCCTGGGCGTATATAGGGAGCCACTGTGGGAAGGGCCTGCCAGAGAAGCTTCTGGCAGAGAAGGTGAGGAGGGGGCTCTAAGGGTCTGGATGCAGCAGAGGGAGCTGGGGAGGTCTGAGCTCTGGCCAGGGAGGCCCCACCAGAGCCTCGGTTTCCTCTTCTGTAAAATAGCCCACCACAGCGGTGGTGGGAGGCTGGGCACATTCAGTACCAGCCTGGACCCAGCAGAGAGTGGGAGCAGCTCCTGGGAACTGGGGGTGGAGTGGGGGTGGTGGGTCCAGCTGGGCCTCCCTCCCCTCCTGGCCTCTGCCTGGCCTCTTCCCCGCTCACCTGTCTCCGGCAGGACTATGGCTTCTGCAGCAGAAGAGGCAGAGAAGGGGTCTCCAGTTGTGGTGGGACTGCTGGTTGTGGGCAACATCGTTATTCTGGTGAGACATCCCCCAGTGCTGGGAGCCGAGTGGGTGAGTGTGGGGAGGGGGCAGTCCTGAGCCTGGGCATGGGGGCTGAGGGCCCAAGACTCCCCAGATGGCCAGTGCTATGGGCTCTCAAGCCAGAGAAGCCTGGATTCAAATCCCAGCTCTGCCTCTCCTCAGCTGTGTGACCTTGAGCAAGGGACCTTACTTCTCTGTGCCTGTTTCTCCATCTATAGCTTATGTTCTCATTGTGGGGTCTCTTGTGAGGATTAACTCATGTGTGCCCCTGAGCTCAGAAAAAGTGCTTGACAAATGCTGGCCATCATCATTAACATGATTAAGGATGTAAAGTGCCTCCTTGGCACTCAGAAGGCCCATGGTAATGAATAATAACAATGTCCTTTAATAAATGTTTAATGTTTTTAAAAAATATATGATACCTATACATGGCTCTGGAGCCAGACAGCCTGGGTTCAGATCCCAGCTCTGCTGCTTTCTACCGTGGGAACTGGAGCCAGTGATGTAACCCCCTTAGTTTTCTCATCTGTAAAATGGAGATAAAATAGGACCGCTAGGAGGATGAGATGAGTTACGGATTAATGTGCTTAGACCGGAGTTTGGCGTTGTGTTGGCTGTAACAACGCTAGACACCGCAGCTGCTCGCGGTGGTTATCACACAGAAGCAGTTGTGGGGACCAATGCCGGCGCACGGTAAGTCCCCTGTGGTGTTAGGTTGGCTGTTGTCAGAGGGATCCACAAGAAGTCTTCCTCTCTCCTGCTCCCCATTGTGGTGGGACTGCTGGTCGTAGTAGCCAGATTTTTGTTTCTCCGTTTCTTTATGCAAATAGGAACATATATACCTGTTTTTTCCCTTTCTTTCCCCAAAATGTAGCTCATGCCACATCCTGTTCCGTGCCTCTTGTTTTCTCCTGCTCTCAGTCTGTAGGCCACTCCACACGAGCCCTCAGAGGCTCATTTGTAATGTCCTGGCCATGGCCAGATTGCTGTGCTCCGGGAATAACAGCACTATTAAGGGAAGGTGGCATGACCCAGGATCTCCTCGGTGCCAGTCACGCGCTCCAGCTTTGCGGATGTGCTGTCTCCTTGTATTCTTGAAGCAACTGGCAGCTGGCCTGTAGTGGGGCAAGGGTCTGGCTGGGCCCTCCCTCCCCTCCTGACCTCTGCCCAGCTCATCCCTGCTCAAGGAAGGCAATGTCTTTGCCACTCTTGTTACATGCCCACTTTACCCAGAGGGCAGTGGAGGCTCTGAATGGGGAAGGCACTTGCTCACGGAGACTCGTGCAGCTGGGCTGCTGCCCCTGAACAGGGCTTTCTAACTGGCTGCCCTGTCCAGCTGTCAGGCCTGGCCCTGTTTGCCGAGACAGTATGGGTGACAGCTGACCAGTACCGCGTGTATCCACTGATGGGCGTCTCAGGCAAGGATGACGTCTTCGCTGGTGCCTGGATCGCCATCTTCTGCGGCTTCTCCTTCTTCGTGGTGGCCAGCTTTGGTGTGGGTGCTGCGCTCTGCCACCGCCGGTCTATGATGCTCACGGTGAGGCCCCACGAGGGAGGATGGGGATGGGTGGCCACGAAGATCATCATCACAGATGATGTCAAAATATCAGTTACCAGCACAGTCGCTAGGTGTGTTCAGCATGACACCACTCGGCCTCACGGCAGCCAGTTTGTTTAATCTTCCCATAACTCAGTCACCTAGGCTCACTGTTTCCTCATTTTACAAAGAAAACCGGGCCACAGGGGAGGGAGGGAAGGAAACTCTGCACAGGAAGACAGCTCTTGAGTAGCAGGACTGGGGTTTGAACCTAGGATAGTTGGTCTCCAGGGTCTGTGCTCGCAAGCTCTGTTGATAACAATGACAACAATAATAATAGCACAGCTACCATTTAATAAATGCTCACTACATTCTAAATGCTTCACATGGACTAGTTCGTTTATTCCTCCCCACCCACCATGAGATACCAACACCACCATCCTCACCACCATCCTCATCACCACCACCACCACCACCACCACCACCACCACCACCACCACCACCATCACCACCACCACCACCACCACCACCACCACCACCACCACCATCACCACCACCACCACCACCACCACCACCACCACCACCATCATCACCACCACCATCACCGCCACCACCATCACCACCATCACCACCACCACCACCACCACCATCACCACCACCACCACCATCATCACCACCACCATCATCACCACCACCCCCGTCATCACCACTACCACCATCATCACCACCATCATCCTCGTGAGCCCATTTGACAGAGTTGAAACTGAGGCTTGGACAAGTGAAGTCACTTATCCAGGGTCACACAGCAAGTAAGTGACAGAGCCAGGATTTAAACCTGAGCAGGTCACCACTTGAGCCTGTTAAGTGTTAACTTAATCTCTGCCAAACATAATAATCACAACAACAATAACCCAACCTTCCGGGTACCTCTCATGCACCTGACACTAGGCTAAGCAGGTTAGGAGTGAGCTCCCTCAACCCTCCCAGAAGCCCTCTGAAGTTAGCACTTGTCTACCCATTTACCAGGTGAGGACACTGAGGTTCAGAGGCCAACAACCCAGGTGACGGGGAGAGCAGGGATTCCAATCCTGGCCCCACTGACGCAGAGCCAACACTGCTCTTCCTCTGCAGTTGAGGGCCTTTTAGACTCAATCAACAAATCAACAAATGTTTACTGAGCAAGAACCATGTGCCAAACCCTAGCTAGGCACTGGGCTATCTAGTGAGCAAACGTGAAAGCCGTTGCCCTGCAGAGGATGCTCTGAGCCAGAGACAGCAGAGACAGTGAACAGGGAAAAGAGATCTGGAGCTGGGAGAGGGGGAAGGGGAGGCCTCTCAGCCAGAGAAAGGAAGGCATGGGGAGGTGATGGAGTGAGCCGGGGGTGTGTCTGCAGGAAGAGCATTCCAGATGGAGGGAATAGTGGAGCAAAGGCTCTGAAGCCAGAGGGGCCAGGAGTCCAGTGTGGCTGCAGCCCAGTGGGGATAGGAGTTGAGTAAGAGGAGATGAGGGTGGGTGAGGGGAGGAGAACAGTGGGGTGAGCGTGGAGGATGAGGGGAGAAAGGGAAGGCGGGCCTATGCGGTGAGCCTTACAGGTCTTGGTAAGGACCTTGGCATTACTGTGAGTGAGATGGATCCATGGAAAGGCACTTTTCTTTTCCTTTTCTTCTTTTTTCCTTTCTTTCCTACACTTAATTCTCTGGCATAACAATTTAGCCAAAGCCCTAAAAGTTCACCCAACCTGTAAAAAAGAGGAAAAGAAAAGTTTGTATTTGTGTTTGTGTCTGTCTCCCCAGTTTGTCATTAACTATGACAGAATTTTTTTTTTAATTATTATGGGAAATTTTGAACATAGACTGAAGTAGAGTGAAGGGTTTGGTGACCCCTGAGAACCCATCACCTGGTTTCAGCAATAGCCACCCCAGCCTGGCCATCTTGTCCCCTCTCCTCCACCCTCTGCCTGCCCACATTCTTCTTTCCTGGGGTATCTGGAAGCACATTCCAGACACCAAGTCATTTACCTGTAAATACTCGAGCGCACATTACTCTGAGCGATAAGGACATTGTTTTAAAGCAGCCAGGCGAGTTCCGCCACAGCCTCTGCATCGTGGCTGTGGAGCTGGCACAGCCACCCCCACCCCCATTGCTCTGGGGAGATTGAGGGGTGAGGACAGCGGAGGATTCAGGGGAGGAGTGAGGGCAGCAAGATAGCTTTCGTTAAACACCAGTCAAAGAGCTTTTTTCTTCTTTTTTTGCACAACCACTGTGCCACTGGCGCACTGCAAAATCCATCCTAGCTCCTTTGTATCTACCTTCTAAGGCCCAGCCTGTGTTCAGATGTTTCTGTTCTCTCCAGAATGTCTTTATTTTCTTACTTTTCTACAGTAGACATGTATTTTACTGCACCCAAGCCAGTAGTTAACTTCGGGAAATACTTCACATCTTCTTTCTTGATTTCATTTCCCCCTAACACTGTATTATAAAAAATTTCAAACAGAAAAGGTGTGAGACTTGAACAGCGAACACCTGTATGTCCACCACGTAGACGTTACCATTCACATTGTCCTACGCTTTTTTTAATGGCATTTCTATCCATCGATCCACCCCTTGAGGGACGTGACTTCACAGGCTTCGCCCTGATCAGCCGTGCCTCATCCCTCCCTCCCTCCCTCCCTCTCTCCCCAGTACCTGGTGCTCATGCTCATCGTCTACATCTTTGAGTGTGCCTCCTGCATCACGGCCTACACCCACCGAGACTACGTAAGCAGCAGAGGCCAGGGGAGGGGCCTGACTTCTGAGGGGGAGGGGGATGGTCTTGAGCAGGGGGTGGAGGTCCACATCCCTCCCTACCCAGCCCCACTTCTCGGCCCTCCGCAGATGGTGTCCAACCCATCTCTGATCACCAAGCAGATGCTGACCTTCTACAGTGCAGACACGGCCCAGGGCCGGGAACTGACCCGCCTCTGGGACCGCATCATGACTGAGGTGGGCGAGGGCGGGCGAGGAGGGCCTGGGGCTCTGATCACAGAGCTGGATAGGGCTCCCACTACGCCCCCTGGTAGATGGTATCTACTCCTGTGGTTTTTATGAGGGAGGGGCTCTGGTTATTGACATTTTCCAGATGAGTAAACAGGCCCAGAAAAGGGCAAGGCACTTGCCCAGGGTCACACAGTTAGTAAGATCCAGGGCCCCTGCTCTTAACCCTTAACAGATACTGTCTCAATAATGATGATGATGATGATGATGATGATGATGATAACCAATGTTTAATGAGCACTAACTTTTGTTTGGCAGTGTTCAATGCACTTTTAAAGCCTATTTAATCCTCACAACCACCTCATAAGGGAGATCGGCCTTTTAGCTGATGAGAAAACCAAGCTGATGGGTGGCTGGTAGGTCACAGAACCAGAAGGACTCAAACCCAGGCCACCAGGTTCCAGAAGCCACATTCTTAATTAAACTCAACATGACCCAGCAGCGCAAGAGAAGAATATTGAGGCCCCAAGGAAAATGAGGTCCCAATTTGGCTCAAGTCATGCATCTAGCCAGGATTGGAACCCCTGTTTGAAGCAGCCTATGTTTTCATCATTCGAGGGCCACAAATTAAGCACCCACAGGGGCCAGAGGAAGCCAGGAATCTGCCTTTTGGTGGCTAGCATTCACTGTGTGACCTCAGGCAAGCAGCTGTCCTCTCTGAGCCAGAGCCTGCCTGACCCCTGCCTTTCTCTCCAGCAAGAGTGCTGTGGCACATCTGGTCCCATGGACTGGGTGAACTTCACATCAGCCTTCCGGGCGGCCACCCCGGAGGTGACGTTCCCCTGGCCCCCACTGTGCTGTCGCCGGACTGGCAACTTCATCCCCCTCAGTGAAGAAGGCTGCCGTCTGGGCCACATGGACTACCTGTTCACCAAGGTGTGTCCCCTCCCCCCTGCTGCCCCTGTCTGACCGTCTGTCTGGCCCTCTCTGGTTCTTTTGTCTCTTCCTCCCTCCCACTGCCTGTCTGCCATCTCCTCCTGCCCTTTCTGGCTTTCTCCTTTTCCCTCCTCTCTCTGGCTCTCTCAACTCTCTCTCCATCTGTCCCTTCCTCCCTCTGCAAGTCAGCGGGCTGCACACAGGCTCCGTGTAATCCAGACCCGGCACCTGAGCTTTCCTCAGCTTTTCTGGGAATGACAGCAACAGTAAGAATGACAGCAGCACCGCTCCGATAACAGCCAACATTTATGGAGCCCTTTCTTTGTACCAGGCATCCTTCTAAGTGCCGTGGTCTTCTGAGGTCCAGATTATGATTGTCCCATCTGACAGCTGGTGGAACTGAGAGGGCGCTCAGTGAGGGGTGGAGCAGGGGTTTGATTGTGGGCAGTCAGGCCCAGCCAGGTCTTTAACAGTTTTCACACTGCAATGCGAGTGCAGAGGTGGAGAGAGACCAGAGGAGGTTAGACTGAGAGGAGAACTGGTCCCAGGGGTCCCTCTGGCTGCTTTGGGCTGCCTGGGGGCCCTTCAGCGGCATTGCTTAGAGCAGGTGTCACGGAGAAGGGAGCCGTGCAAACCGTCACCTCCATCAGTCGGACAGCGGTTTCCTGAGCCCTGACTTCCGGGCATCATCTCGTGGAACCCCCACGAGTGCTTTCGGAGCGCAGCGCTGCCACTCCACAGATGGGAAAACCGAGGCTCAGAGGGTCAGAATCATGCCTAGGCCCCGCAGCCAGCAAATGGCAGAGCTGGCCCCCAATTCAGTCCACCTGACTCCAGGACACACACCCCGAACCTTTGCTCTTGGCTGCTTCTGAGTTGGGGCAGGGGTCACCAGGAAGGTGACTCTGGTGTGGGGCTCTGGCTCCACTCGGCCTCATCTCTGTATGAGGAGGGGCCAGAACCGGACTGATCCAGAAGGCATATTTCAAACCCTTGGAACTCGTGGGCAGCATGGAAAGCAGTCTCCAAACAATGTCACTCTCAGACTGTCACAGCCACCATCAGGGTGGCACCTACTTGCACAGGGTTGCATCCCTGGCTCCCCAAAACTACCCTGGGAGGTGGACACTGCCCTCATCCCCACTGACAGATGGGAAAACCAAGGCTCCAGGAAGGAAGGGACCTTCCCGAGGGCGCCCAGTGACTCTTGCTTTCGGCAGCCAGCCTCCCTGGGCATTTTTCAAATTCCCATTTTCCCCCTGCCCAGGGCTGCTTCGAGCACATCAGCCATGCCATTGACAGCTACACATGGGGCATCTCGTGGTTTGGGTTTGCCATCCTGATGTGGACGGTGAGAGGCGGGGGCCTATGGACTGGGTGGGGTGGGGATGTGGGGCTGGAGCATCCCTCACCTGACTGCCTCCTCCTCCAGCTCCCTGTGATGCTGATAGCCATGTATTTCTACACCACCTTATGAGGAACACGAAGCGAAGGCCACTTGTGCACCTCACCTCCTCCTACTCCTGCTTCCTCCAGCTGAGGCCTGGATGGCTGCCTCACTTCTGCCCCGCCCACTTCCCTCACCCTTCCCCTCCTTCCACTCCAAAGATCTTTTACCAGGTTTCTGAGCCCTGCTGGGACACGGAGCTGCCCTGAAACCCCTGGACATATGTGCAAGGACCCTTAGCCCTTAAGCTCATTTCACTTGGCTGATTCCTGGCCCATCTCTGAGTGTCAACTTAAAGTCCTGTCCTCAGGAGACCCTTCCCTGATCCCACCACCGCATCCACAGGTGCCTCTCTTGTCGCTCCCTGAACTCCTCCTTCATCGTGGGGGTCGCCATCATTGGTGAAGAGTTTGCGATTATCTGTTTAAGCTCTGGTAGACTGGGATTGCTGTGAGGGGACGGACAAGTTCTGTCATGGCCTCTTTATTGTTACCAGCATCACCCAGCACAGGGCTAAGCATGGGTGTTCAATAAATACTGGTTGAATGAATTATTTGTTTTCTTCTTGGGCAAAGGTGAATGAACAAGAACTCTTCCAATGGAAGTGGCAGAAACCCAAATGGCACTGACTGAAACATAAAATGGAATTTATTGGCTCATGTAACTGAGTCAATAGGGCTCGCTTCAGGCATATCTGGATCCAGGGGTTCAGTCTAGGTTTCCAGAAAACCGGCTTCATTCTCAGGCAGGATTTCTCTGGTAACATCAGGCTTGCATCTTCAGAGCTAAGCAACACAGCAGCGAGAAAGAGCGTCTCTCCCAAGAGCTTTAGGCAAGGTCAGGGATTAAATCTCTCTGTCTTGGTTTAGGTTCCAGGCCCATCCTTTGGTTGGGGGAAGGGAGGGCACCAGGATTAATAATCCTGCTAAGGATGCAACCAGGGCTGGTATTATGAGGGGGGAGTGTTCATCAAAGGAAAATCAGAGTGCAGGGCTGTTGGGCCCGCACAGGCCACAGACATCCTCCCCCCAGGGGCTCTAGCTTGCAGGAAGTTCTCTAAGGGGTACAGGACAGCAAACAGTTTAAGAGTTTTGTCATCACTCTTTTGTCATCTCTGAAGCAGGCTCATCCTCGGGCCATTTTACAGCAATTAGGCCCTGCCAGGAGAGCCTGGCTTTCTTCCCCATGGGATGAGGTTTCTAGGGGTCCTCATTCACTCCACTGTCTGCAGCTGGTCTGCAAATGCTGAATACAGATGTTAGGTTTTTTCCCATTTTTATTTTAATTAATTAGTTTATTTTTATTATTTATTATTTTTTTATTGAGGTCATATTTGTTAATAATATTATATAAATTTCAGTGTACATCCTTATATTTTGACTTCTGTATAGACTGCATCATGTTCACCACCAAAAGTCTAGTTGCCACAGATGTTAACTTTTTAAAATATACCTTAAAAAATCTGTAATGGTCATAGGGGTCATGATCTGTTAGGGAGAAAAATTGGAAACAGCCTAACATCCACCAGCAAGGAATGGGTTGTACAATTTATGTTACATCCTCGGACTGGAATTCTCTGTGGCTGTTAAAAAGAAGTTAGATCTATGTGAGCTGACATAAAAAGATGTCATAATGGTATAAATAATTGGAAAGCATACATAGGATTTTCATAATAGTAACCTAAGTGAGTATCAGTAGGGGCCTGGTTCAATTCACTAAGCTCTAGCTATACTCCAGAATACCACACAGTAGTAAAAAATAATGAACAAGGGCGCTATGTTTTAACACAGAAAAAGCTCCAAGAACTGCAGAGTAGAAAAACTTGCAAACCACACACAATACTTTTATTCCTATAGATACATATGCAGGGTTGGACTATTCTTTTTAAAGGAATGGGTCAATGTTTTAAAAATAATGTATAAAAGAATGAGAAAAACACTTTTAAGAAAGCAAAAAATCACTTGTAGCCTTTTCATTTAAAAAAGATTATAAAAATTTAGAAATGGAAGCATCCTGGGGGCCAGCTGGGTGGTGCAGTGGTTAAGATCACACGTTCTACTTCGGCGGCCCAGGGTTCACCGGTTGGGATCCCGGGTGTGGATCTACCCAACGCTTGGCAAGCCATTCTGTGGCGGGCATCCCACATATAAAGTAGAGGAAGATGGGCACGGATGTTAGCTCAGGGCCAGTCTTCCTCAGCAAAAAGAGGAGAATTGGTGGCAGATGTTAGCTCAGGGCTAATCTTCCTTAAAAAAAAAAGGGGGGGGGGAAGCGTCCTATGTTCCACCCCCCAGGAAATCCTCTCTCCCCCAATCTAGTCCAATCCCCGGGTAGCTGCTATTAACATATGATAAAAGTCCTTTTTGGCTTCCCAAAAGTTTATATTGACACATCCATATATACTTATATAAGCACGCACATACATATTTAATAGAATCCTGCTTTAAATATTGCTTTGCAACTTGCTTTCTTTGCTTAACTATGTATTATGATCATCTTTCCATGTCAGTATATAAGAATTCATCTCTTTTCTTTTCTACTGTTTGGCAACGTATTCCAGAGTATCAGTGTGCCTTAGGCCATCCTGATCTGTTGTTAAGTAAACAAGGCAAGGAGCAGAGCAGTATGCAGAAGCGACTTCATTTTCATAGAAATGATATACACATGCTTCCCATGAAGGACTCCTCTGAGGAGGGAGTGGAATGGAGAGCTGAGAGGTGCAGGAATTTTCACACCATATATATCCTTATAATGTTTGAAAAAATTTTATAAAGATCATCTACTACTTTTCAAGAAGAAAAACCAGCAAAAGGGTTTCTAAAGTTCTAAGCAAGATACAGCTGTCTTTTCCAGCCAGAATTTTGAAAACGCCACGTAGATGTGTTATGCACCATATTTTAACACACACGAGCCGCTCCGGATAACTCGCCTGACTGGCTTTTCTGCAAGCCCTGGAATGAAACTTTCCCCCGACCCCGGGCACATATTTGACTGTCTCGTAAACGTGTCAAGGAAAGCGGGGATTTCATCCTAATCTACTTTTAGATTTAGGTCTGTCCTCATGAGAAAGTTCACAGTGACTGAGTCTGTGATGGCTTCTCTGAGAGGCAAAGAGGCAGCGCTGAGTTTGCACCAGGCCGGCCGCACTCTGGGCCTCAGTGCGCCCCTCTGCAAAACGGGGGTTCTAACAGTGCCAACCTCATGGCGTAGGACCCAACACATCCTAAGAGCTCAGGAACCAGTAGACCTTTTGTTATGAATCGGGAATTTTCTTGATCACCTGTAATCAAAATGAAATGCAGAAATACACTGCCTGCTGAGGCTGCAACTGTCTCTGGTGAACCCCAGTTTCAAATGTTTGGGATTCCACCATCTTTGATATGCAGAAGCTGATTTACCAAACTGACTCACATATTTGCACTTACAAATGTCAAGTCACACTGGCAAATGCTTGGTGCTTTCACTGACAGACGCCCAGGCCATGGGCTCAGCATATGTTAGAGTTAATGTGATGCTTTCTGTCTGAGGGTCGTTAAAGAATGTTTGTGGCATTAATGCAGATTGATATGCATCAAATCAGTTTTCCCCTTAAAAATCACACTGAAAAAGAATATTTAATGTCATGGGAAAAGAAGTGGGAAATTATTAAGCAAAAAAGGAAGATTACAAAGTAGCTGGCCAAGTATGATTGCGTTTCTCATGAAAACATCAAAACGTGCGTGTTTGCCTTAAAACTGTAAAACAAAAAAGTCTCCCAAAGGTTAACATTGGTTATTAAGGAAGAAGAGACAGTTGCAGGGGATTTTTATTTCATTCCTTGGGCAGTTTGGTATTTTCCAAATAGTCTGTGATGATTATTGCTTTTGTCCTCCAACAAAACTCAAGAAATAAATGTTAATAGAAATGTCATTGCGGGACAGGAGGTGTGCATTGAGAAAAGACTTATTCTGCTAAACATTTTCAAATTTTACCTGAGCAGTTAAGACAGCTCAGGCCTGGCCAGACACTGGAGACTTGGGGTCAAGCTGGCCTCTGGGCAGCAGGCAGGAAGGCCTCCACCTCTGCCCCACATCTGCCACTACCCTCTCTGGCTCCATCTGGCCACATACCTGCAGAGGGCAGCTCAGCCGGACTGGCAGCTGTTTGGCCTGGCCAAGGCAGGCCTCAACCGGCAGGACAGGTTCATCTGCCCCAGCCCCTCCACTCAGAGGCCCGCTCCTGTGGGTGAGAGGGGAGCAAGGAGATGAGAGAGAAGTGAGGCTCCCAGGACAACCTAAAAGAGAGGCAGCCATTCGATGGCTGTTCCTCCTGCACCCCTACATGACCACATCTGTCCATGGCTCGATGCAGGCTCTAACCCTCCATGGCTCCCCAGTGCCCTCAGCACCAAGTCCAGCTCCTCGGCCTGGCACTGAGGGGCCTATGTGGCCCATCTCCTTGCCACTTCCCAGGCTTATCTCTCTCTCCTACCCTACTGAACCAAGCTCTTCTTCACCATCTGAGAGCAGAGAATGGAAAGAATCAACTATAATGTTATATAGCCATCAAGCAGGCACACACCTCTGAATATATCCACTGTTGCTTACACTCCTTCCATGAGGGCAAGTTGGCTTAGTCACTAAAATGTGAAACTCATATCCCTTTGACCTGACTGAGTCCACCTCTGAGAGTTCATCCTGCATATGCACTCACAAGTGTGCAAGACCCATGTACAAGGGTAACGGAAAAGCAACAAACGAGAAACAGCCCAAATCACAACAGAAGGGAACTGGTTATACAATTCATTTATATTCACACCATGGAATGCTATGCATCCCAGTTAAAAGGGAGCCACAGTCATAGTTGCTGATACAAAACCATCTCCAAGATACATTTTCCACCGAGAAAGATGCAAAGCGCAGAACCAAATGTAGCTAAATGCAATGTGACATGCTGGAGGGGATCCTGGGAGAGAAAAAAAGACAGAAGTGGAAAAATTAGCGCAATCTCAATAGTCTGGAGTCTCATCAATGGTACCATCCATTAACATTGGTACCAATGTTAACTGCTTGGTTTTGATAAATGTTCTCGGCTATGTGATGTGTTAACATCAGGGGCAACTGGGTGAAGGGTATACAAGAATTCTCCGTACTGTCTTTGCAACTTTTCTGTAAATTTAAAATTCTTCCCATATAAAAAGTTTATTTAAAAAACTGAATGTATGATTCTATGTTTGTAGGACTCTAGACAGGAGACAAAAGGAAAAGTTGCTGTATGCACGAGATACATCCTTTCTTACAGAGTGTTTTATTTTTATGATTAATTTTCCTTAATTCAGGAATGATTACCCATTTTGACAATTGATGAATATTTAAAAAATAATTTATATCCACACTTGCATCATAATTTTTTCAGAGTGCCACATGTCATTATTGGAAATTTTTTACCTGTGGCATTATTTGAGAATGTCTTCACTTTGGATTGCAGGAAGAAATTACACTGGGCTGAGGAATGGAGTGAAAGGAAACACAGGGCAATTCACTAGAAGCCAACTCACAAAATGTTCATGTGGCCAAACGGCCGACTCACTGAATTTACCAAAAATGCTTTCACCAATGTTAACCCAAATGGTTTAACAGGTTGTAGGGAAATGGATTTTCAGCTGTGGTCCCCTCAGAACCACTGAGCTCAAAGTGTCCTGAGTCAGAGACAGAGCAGACAGCAGAGAGCAGGATTCCCAGAAGGGCAGGAACCTGGAGGCAGTATTGTCTTCAGGCAAGTCTGGCCACTGACTTTGCTGGCTCCCCAATGTGGCCTTGCTGATCATGAGTTAGTGGTGAGAACCAAGAGTCCAATGTGGGTTAACCTCCCCTAGAGGGGAAAGCTTACATTGTTATATAAGGTCTTCCAGAATGGTGATGTAAGTCCTGGGTACCCAAGGGCTGTGATATTATAAGAACTGAACTTTCCAGAACCAGTGAGAACCTATCTTACCCAGAAAACATTGCTGATACCTTATGCCCCAAGGACTGGGGGCCCAGGAAGCTATATCGAGACAGGTTGCATCTGCCCCTGTCTTAGGTGGTAAAATTGTGACTATCATCGGCTCACTCACGCCTTCAAATATGATTGCCTGCCCATCATGTACCTCAGGCACTGTTCTAGGCTCAGGGAACCCAGCAGGGAACAAATCAGACCTCAGTGTCTCCCTTTATAAAGCTTACCTTCTGGAGGGGGAAAAAGAGAAAACTAGTAAGGGAAACAGACATATCAGGGGATAGTAAGTGCTAAGAAAAAAAATAAAATGGAAAAGAATGTTTAAAAACTAGCAGGAAGGGAGGCAGGGAGTTCCAGCACCATACCTGCATCCTGGCTGGTGGGTGAACTTCCAGCGGTGGCCTGTGCCACCTCCAGTTTGCTTCCCTTTGTCCTAGTTGGATGCTGTGCTGTCCCATCGCCATGTGTGGTGTTGGGGGAAGCTCCAACTGACCATTCCTGGGGCACATGCCTACCTTGGAGCAGGGATGGAGTCAGCTGCATTCAATGGGCCCAGCCTGGGAGCGGGGAGGAGTTGGTTACCCAGAGCGGGCTCAAGCCCTGAGCCTAGGGAAGGGTGAATAGACTCTGGGGACAGAAAAGACCCTATCCCCTCCCCCTGTCAACCTCCCTCCTGACAATTGGGAGATAAATGACACAGAAAGCACTGAGAAGTCAATGTTAGCCATCATCACCTCTGTTGTTTTTATTAATATCAGGGGCCCCCATCAATACAATAAAAATAAATTATCCATTTATTGCCTCTTAGCTCCAACATTTATCAGCAGACACAAGGTTAGACCTTGTCAGTAGAGGGCCCTGGAGGGACACTGCAGGAGTTGGGGGCTTCTCTCCAGATTCCAGTGCTTTGTCCTTGTTCCTACTGGGTGTGACCAGCAGGTGGCTGTTATTCTTCACAGTGCAACTGGCCACCTTCCAGCACCTTCTTAAGCCCAGCTAGGGACGTGCCACTTAACCTAAGACATTTATTAAAAACGTGAAGTAGAATCATGGTTTCTCACTGAACTGTCTTCAGATGCTCTGCAAATGGAAATAGAAAGATACAAAACAAAACAAAAAAAACAAAATGGTCTTTTGGAAGAGCCATTTCCAGTCCCGCTGGGAAAAAATCATCAAAACAAGATCCCTGGCATAAAAGTTCATCTCATAAAATTTAATTCAGAAAATTGAGGAAACAAATCTGGAAACTGAAGGAATTTTTCAACTTTCAAGAATTATACCAAGTCAAGGCAAGTGATATTTGTTGCCTAGAAACTCCTCTGGTCCAGGGTGTATCAGCTTTTGTTAACCATCCCAAAATTCAATGGCTTAAAATACTGGTTATTTTTTAGCTCCTGATTCTGTGGGACCACCTGGGCTGAGCTCAGCCAGGAAGTTCTTCTGTTGATCTCACCTGGGCTCACTCATGCAGCTGCAGTCAGCTAGTGGGATGACTGGGGGCTGGTTGGTCTAGGGTGGTCTCCCTAACATGTATGGCTGGCTGGCAGTTGGCATAGGTGGCTGGGGTGATGGCTCTGACTGAGTCAGTGTCCACAGCAGGCCAGCCTAAGATTATTCACAAAGCGGTACTCGCAGGGTTCCCAAGAGCAGCAAGAGAGGACAAGTTCCAAATACACAAGCAATTTGTAAGTCTCTGCTTTTGTCACATTTGCTATTGTCCCATTGGTCAAAGCAAGTCAATGGCTAGGGCCAGAGTTAGTGTGGGAGGTGTACAGATGGGAGCAGAACTATGGAAGCCATTTATATATATATATATTTTTTTTTTAAAGATTTTTTTTTTCCTTTTTCTCCCTGAAGCCCCCCAGTACATAGTTGTATATTCTTCGTTGTGGGTCCTTCTAGTTGTGGCATGTGGGACGCCACCTCAGCGTGGTTTGATGAGCGGTGTCATGTCCACGCCCAGGATTCGAACCAACGAAACACTGGGCCGCCTGCAGCGGAGCGTGTGAACTTAACACTAGGCCACGGGGCCGGCCCCTATGGAAGCCATTTTAACAAACAATCTACCACACAGGGGATCCAAGATGATAAAAAAGATGCCAGCAGTCCCTAGCAGAGCTCTATTTGAGAGTGTTCCACGCTGTGACCTCCTCAAATGGCCTGCAGTTCCCAGGAAGAGGCCAGACGGGAAACAGTACCGACAGCAGCCTGGACCTTGGGTCATCCCTCCAGTAACTAAAGAGCTGTCCTATGAATAGGTGCCTTTTTCTGAATTTCAGATATCACAAAAGATGAAGGAGACAATGCGTTAACTAAATTCATGTTTCAAAACTCAAGTAGGAGGTCTATCAAACATGTGAAGATTCCCTTAGATGACTTCTCAGATGCCCTGGGCAGTGGAACGGAAAGAAATAGAAAAGGTAAAAGGTTAAGAAAATGGTCTTCTTTCAGCTCTACTTCAGCACAATTCAACATATAATTAAAGGAAGGTCCCTAGTGTTCAAGTTCCTCTTGCTGTCCAAAAAGAATACCTAAGATTAAATTGCTAAGGACGTCCCATCTTCACCACTTCTTTTCAACATCATAATGGAAGTCCTAGCTAGTGCAATAAGACAAGAAAAGGAAATAAAAGGTATACAGATCAAGAAGGAAGAAATAAAACTGTCTCTGTTCATAGACGACATAATTGTCTTAGGTAGAAAATCTGAAAGAATCGACAAAAAACACTCTTGGAACTAATAAGCAATCATAGCAAAATTGCACGCAACAAGGTTAATATACAAAATATCAAACTGCTAGTTCGGGCCTCACGTCTACTGATCACACCCGTACCTGATGCCAACAGAGTTACCACCAAGCGTGACAGAGGATGGGTCTAGAAATAACAGGTGCAATCACTGACAGCTTTTGGAGATTTACAATCATGAGATGCAAGTGCTGTTTCCTCGTAGATCCTCCTGACCTTCCTCAAGAAAGCGATGACCGATCAAGTCAAAAGCAGATGAGTTTATGGTAGATTTCCATGCCATGGCACCAAATCTTTCGGTAAAGTCAAATGTTCTGATCAGGAAGGAATGAGGTTAACAGCCACTATGACTCATGCCATATACATTTTACTTAAATATCAAGATATTTTGTGGGCAAGCAGCCCTATTTTGATCTCACATACATATAGAACGCTAACCATATTTGTCCTCAAGCAGAGTGAGTGATAAAACCCTAATAAAATTTAATCTTCTGAAAACATTCCTTTAAAATACTGGAAATCCCATTGGTTGTTGCTAAAAAAAACTTTCAAGGTATTTTCAAAGTAGTTCACAAAGTGTATCATTTAAAAAGCATACATTATCACTAGATAAAACTAACTACATGTCTATGTTTTCCCCCTAAAAAAGTCGAGTATGTTTGTATGTTTCCTCATCTCAAGAGATTTTTGTCTGAATAGCTTCATAAAAAGTAGAATGTGTTCAAGGCGAAAAACTTTTTTTAAAAAAATTGAGGGAGTATTGATAAAATAAGAAAGGCAGAATGTCGATAACTGTTGCATCTGAGTGATAGGTACATGGGGATTCATTAAATTATTCTCTGTAAAAAGTAAACACCTCCTTCAAGGACTTTGCTTGGCTCTTAGGACAATGCCAGCACATCTGAGCATGGCCTGATAAGCCGGGCCCTGCTGACCACCCCTGCCTCACTGTCCCCTGCTTCCCCTTGCTTTGCTCTCTCACTCCAGACACGCTGAACTTCTGGGTCACACTTCCTCCTGCCCCAGAGCTCTGGAACCTGCTTTCCTACTGCCCAGAAGACTGTCCCCAGTCCCTAGCCTAGTTAGCGAGTACTCATCCTTCAGATCTTAGTGCAAGCTTCACTTCCTCCAGGATGTCTTTCTTGAAAACCCTGGCCAGGTCAGAGTCCTGTTTTACTTTCTTAAAGTATCCATCTCATGATTTTTCTTCAGAGCACTTAGTACAGTTTTAATTTTACTTGGAATTAATAACAAACGCCAACATTTAAGGAGCACTTACTCTGTTCCAGGGGCTGTTCTAAGAACTTTATGGGTGTCTGCTCATTTGATTCTCTCAAGGCACAGAAAGTGGAAGAAACTCACTCAAGCTCACATGATTGGTAAATGACAGGCAGCACCCAAACCCTGCCAGTCTTGTTCCGGAGTTGACATCTTACCGATTCTGCCCTGCTCTCTCCCCTTGATATAAATAATATGCATCTCCCCTACAAGACTGTGAGCCCCTCAATGGTAGATATTCAGTGTTAGGGACTGAATTGTGTCCCCCCAGAATGCATATGTTGAAGCCCTAACCCTCAATGTGACTTTAAGGAGGGAATTAAGGTTAAATGAAGTCATAAGTGTGGGGCCCTAATCCAATAGGACTGATGTCCTTATGTCTTAGTCCATTTGGCTGCTATTACAGAATACCACAGACTGGATGGACAGAAATTTATTGCTCACAGTTCTGGAGGCTGGAAGGCCAAAATCAAGGCACTGGCAGATTTGGCATCTGGTTAGGACCTGCCTTCTGGTTCATAGATAGCTGTCTTCTTGCTGTAACATCACATGGTGGAAGGGATAAGGGAGTTCTCCGGGGCCTCTTTCATAAAGGCACTAATCCCATTCATGAGGGCTCCATCCTCATGACCTAAGCACTTCCCAAAGGCCCCATCTCCCAATATCATCACATTGGGGATTAGGTTCAGCATATGAATTTTTTTGGGGGGGGAGGAACAAACATTCAGTCTATGGCACCTTATAAGAAGAGGAAGAGACCCCAGAAATGTGCGTGCACAGAGGACAGGCCACATGAGGACACAGTAAGAAGGCAGCTGTCTGCAAGCCAAGGAGAGAGGCCTCAGGAGAACAACCCAGCTAGCACCTTGATCTTGGACTTGCAGCCTCCAGAACTGTGAGAAATAAATTTCTGACGTTTAAACCACCCAGTCTGTGGTATTTTGTCATAGCAGACTAATACAGTCCATCTCTTCTTGCTTTCCATTATATACTTTGTACCAAACAATGTGTCTAGCACATAGTTGGTACTCCAAAAATATATACTCAAGTGTTACCACCTTTTCTGGGAAGTCTTCCCTCACCCTTTTTCCTCCCCTGCTCATGGCTTAAGTGCCCCTTGTGGGCTTCAGTTGCTACACTTTCCACTTGGTTCTGGAAGGATATGGTTTGAGATCTAATTCCTTTCTAGAAGGTTAAATCTTTGAATTTAAAGATTTGAAAGGGGCTGAGTCTTCTACAGGGCTCAGCACAGATGGCATATGCTGATAGAGTTTAATAAACATTGAGAGAATGCAAGTCTCCTGTCCCCTACACATGAACCCTGGATGGGAAGCAAGAAAACCTGAGTTCTGAGTGTTATCTCTAAATTCCTGTGCAACCTTGGACACCAAGCCTTGAAAGTAATCATGGCCTTGAGTTTCTCCAGAGATCAAAACTTTGGGAAAGTCCTTTGTTCTCTGAAAAGTACAGGGTAATTTTTACATCTGTTATGAACGTTTGAGCAGTGGAGCTGGGCTCCTGGGACTTACTCATCCTCCCACCCAATCTGGACTTCTTGCTGTACCTCAAACATACTAAGGTCACACCTGTCTCAGGGCCTTTGCACTGCTACCTCTTCTGGGAACACACTTCCCTCAGATTTTCCTATGGCAAATATCCAGCCTTAATTTTCAGTGTCTACACCAGAGTCAAGGCAGGTGATGCTGATGGCAGGGAACCAACTCAGTTTCAGGGCACTGGGGAAGAAAAGAGATGCCACTGTTCTATTAGTTCATTTAATCCTCTCAACAGTCCTGAGAGGTATTTACCATCATTATCCTCACTTTAAAGATGAGGAAATTGAGGCCAAGAGAAGGTAAGCAACTTGCCAAAGGTCTCACAACTAGTAAGCAGCAAGGCCAGGATATGAATCCAGGCAGTTTGGATCCCGTGTCCAGCTTCCTAACCACAAGGCTCTCTGCTTCTCAGCATACTTTAAAGCATAGTTAGCATAGGGTCTGGCATGGGGTAGTTGCTCAATAATCCACAGTTATTTCTCTACTCCTCTCAGACACTTGATTCTCCTAATCTTAGAATCTGACCACCAGAATGAAGCCGACAACCCTGCCTCCTCCTTCTTGTCAGAGCCCAGGGTCCCTCGCTCCATCTTCTCATGCCTGCGCACGCTGGACAGCTGGATGTGAGGGCTCTGGGGTAAGGCTCTCTGGGATCCCATCCAGCCTCCACCTTTCGCTAGCTCTGTAAACACAGGAATGTTACATCCCTCTCTGGGTCTCAGTTTCCTCACCTGTAAAATGGGGACAGTAACAATCCCTTTTGTCCTAGAATTATTGCAAGCATTCAGTGAGAACATGCATGCAGAATGCCTTCTTCTTCACCTGGCCCAGAAAAAATGTTCGATAAATTGTAGCAGTTACGATTAGGGCTTCTCAATGAGAAGTCCCTTTTCAAAGGGTCTGAGGCTGTGAAATACACTCCCAACCACCGTTAGGGCCAAAGTTGGGACCAGATGAACTCTTGTTTGCAGACAAGCCAGGCTGGGCGAGAGGGCTCAGCTGACCCAACCCAGGATGAACCGACAAGCAATTCTTGGAGACAATGAGGTTCGGGGGTGACCCCCTAGGATCTGACAGCCCCAGGTCTGAATTCCAACTCTGATTTCTCCTGAGGCCTCAGTTTCTCCGTCTCTCAAACGGGAAGGGAGCAGTGTGAGGAGCGACTGAGAACGTGGGTCTGGATTCAGAAGGTTTTGTCTCACTAGTTCTAGTCCATGCTCAGCCACGGACCAGCTTTGTGAGCTGAGCTGAGGGTCTCCTCTCCGTGAGCTCAATTGCCTGTTCCAATGGGTGTCGTCACCATCCCTCTTCCTAGGTGGGTATGAGGATTCCCCAGGACCACGTGTGTCCGTGCTCTGGACACCGTAGCTGTCAGGATGGGAGGCAGGTGTACCAACGCTTAGAAGCTTAGGCCCTGAGTCGGACTGCAACAGGCCTAGTTCCAATTCCAGCTCTGACGACGACTCCTGGTGACGTCTTAGGGAAAGTGACTTCTACCAGCCTCAATTTGCTTATCTGTGAAGTGGGAATAACAGGAACTACCTGCCAGAGCTCGTCACGAGGATTCTATCAGATGGTGCGTGTAAAGCGCTTAAAACTGGCCTGGTTCAGTGCAAGGGGCCGGCAGCGGCAAAGACCTCAGGAGGCGGATTTTTCAAATATCCTTTTCTAGAATGCAAATGTATTTGCCCAAAAGTTTGAGAAGTTGAAAATATGCGCTGAGCAAAGCCTTCAGGATCAGATTCAAGTCCAAAACAAAAGTCAAAAAACCCTCATTTATAGACGGGTAAGCCAGGGGCCTCGGGACCGCATCAGACCAGCCCACATCTACAAGATCAGCCGTGGTGTAGCTCGAAGGCTGGACGCCCAGCAGAGCGAGGGCAGAGTCCCAGCAACGTCCAGACTCGCTGTGGGGCCTGCGACAAGCGACTTCACCTCTGACCCTCAGAGTTTAAGGCGGCAGAGCAATCGGCTCACGGGGTTATTGAAGAGGATTCAACAGATGCTGCACAAAGCATGGTGGCCGGAAGGGGTTCGGGAAGCGGGAGCGGCCGTCAGCGCTTCCACGGCGCCTGCCGTCCCTGCTTTTTGAGGGGTTTGCTCCCGCCTTAGGCCATCTCCTCCTGGACTTTCAGCTCCGGCTGTGCGGCAGGCTCCTCTGCGTCATGCCCTCCTCAGGAGGGTCCTCCTGCGCCCCAGCCCCAAACTCCTCAGCTGGCCGCGGGGAAGAGGCCTCAGACAACGCCCCGAGGAGCCCCGGAGCGCAGCCCAAGCACAGGCACCTAGCCCTCGCTGCCGCCCGAAACCGCGGGGTGGGGCTCCCGCCTCCCGGCCCTCGGATCCATCAAAAGCGAAGCAGCCTCAGGACCAATCAGAAGTGGAAGCGGTGGAGCAATGCCCGCCTCCGTAAAGCGCCCTCGCACCTCATTGGATGTGTCCGAGCGCGAACGCCAGGCTAAGCCACTAAGAAGAGAGAGGAGCCGGCCAATCAGCGGTGCAACCGCAGCGCGGCAGGTGGGAGGAGGGAGGCCGGCGGTGCTCTCCGCCCCGCGGGGCGCGGCCTCGTCGTCTGTCAGCACCAAAGCCCTGCCTAGGCTGGAAGCCCGCAGGCCGGGATGTAAGCCCGGGCCAGCCAGTAGGGGGCAGCGCCCTGGACGGTTCTCTCTGCGGTGTGGCGGGGGGCTGGCCCATGAAGTACGGACGCGGTCAAGCCCGGCTCAGCTGACAGCGGAGGTGTCAATGAGCGTTTGAAGGGCGAGCGTCCAGACTAATCACGGGTCAAGGCCCCGCCCCCTGGTGTGTCTCCCCTGTCCCCGCATACTTCCGGGTGAGGCAGGGTGCGTTCCGCAGCCAATCAGCGGTGGGACAGGGCCCGAGGCGGGAAAGGGGAGCTGCCACAGGCACCCGAAGGCTGGCCGGCTCTTGAGGGCCTCCCAGCCAATCACACGCACACTTCTCCACAGGTTGTAAAGGGGTGAGAGAAAGGGAAAGGGTGTGCAACGAGAGCTACCCGGGGTGGCAAGACAGGAGCAGGAAAGCGGTGGCGTCCCTCAGCCCCTGCGGAGGGAGCCTCCAAGTCTCTCCCGGGGAAGGAAGCGCAGGGCCCAGTCTCTTCACAGAGAGCGTGGGAAGGGGCAGACTCCTCAGCCGCTCAGCGTGCGGGCGGGCTGGACGGTGAGGTTTCGGCCTCGGAGGGCTGCAGGCTGAGTCCGCGGCCGGTCCGGTGCAGCTCCGCGGCCAACTGGCGGGGCGCGAGGCGCGAGCAGGGAAGCGGAGGTGTGCTCGCTGCCTCCCAGGCGGTTGAGGCGGGAGCTGGGAAAGAGGGTGTGGCCAGCGCGGCAGCCAATCAGCGTCCGCCTCAGGTCCCGGCGCGAGGAGTGCGCTGTGCACGCGCCGGCCTCGCGGTCGGGGCCTCGCGCCGCTTGGCGCTTTGTAACGGCCGCTGGGGTCTCTGCCGCCCTGAGCGTAGGTGAGGCTGAGCGTGGGTGAGGCTGAACCGGGTCCGAGTTGGTGAGTGCTATGGTTTTTCTTACTCTTTTTCTTCGGGCTTGGGCCTGGCTCAGGTGAAGCTGGGGGACTGAGGCTTGAGTGGTCGCCGTGAGAATGGGGAAGGGAGGGCTGAGGGCTTTAGGCCCTGGGGACTCCCTCTGTTCTGGAGAGGGTGGAAATGGGCCTCCTAGGCACCTTTGGGCCCGGGCTGGGCAGAGGCCAGGCCAGCATGCCCTAGGAGTTGGTCGGTGGTCCCTGAGGCCAGCCTGATTCGGAAGAGTGTCGTGGGGCACTCGGAGGCCCTTAGGGCTCTGCGTGGGGTCACTGGCCATGAGGTAGGCCTCTGGATGGTGAGAGGATGTCTGGGGTCTCTGGACTGAGTCTGCATCCGGTGACTGGAAAGAGAGGCCTGTGACTCTCCAGAGGTCATTGGGAGTCACTGGCCAAGAGATGAAACTAGTGTGCCCTTAAGAAGTTGTCTGGGGTCTTTGGATCCAGCCTGGGCTGAGAGTGGACGTTCATGAGGTTGAAAGTCCAACGGGAAGCTGTCAAGGGTCACTGCCTCCAGGCTGCACTGGGAACACGTGGCTGCAAGGCTTTTAGGGGTCTGAGTTGAGGTGCTGTTAGCAGATTTTTCCAATATTGGTTCCAAGTTGGACAACGTGGCCAAGAGGTTAAGCCTGTGGTCTTCTGGAGGTTCTGGGGAGGGGGGGTCTCCAAATCCCAGCCAGGTGGGTTGCCCTCTATGAGGTATAATTGCCTTTGGTGGCTCTAGACAGAAGCAGGATGGGTTGTGTCTGGGGCCTTTCCGTCCCCGTCCGCACCTCTTCCACAAACTCTTTCTGGTCCTTCCCAGAAAACATCAGGCTGTAAGCATGGGGCAGGTGCATGGGAAAGATGGGTGTTGTAGTGGGCACAGGAAGAGATGTGTGAGATATCCTGCTCTTTAGGAAATCACCGAGGTTGACTTTACCGAAGATCTTTTTGTATTTATGGGCCAAGTTCTTGATGTTTAATCTCACACAGCTTTTCAAGCTCTACCTGGAATTAAAGCTTTCAGAGTGCTTTCATGTACACTCATGGAACCAGGGGTGCAGGATGCAAGGGGATGGTCTATGAGTGGATTTCAAGGGTCTGTGAGCTCCTGGAAATCATAAGAAAAATTGTATGCATGAGTTGGATTTTTTTGGGAGGAGAGGGCAAAATTGGTCACAAGGTAAAGTGAGAAGGAGTATTTAACCTGTCCAAGGATGGGCTTTGCTTTGTAATATGAGCATTATAAAGGACTGAGAGGCAAAAATCATACCTCCTTTTCCACATACTTCTCGTACAGTGGTGTCCTACTTATTCTCTCCTACCCACTCTACCCTCTCCCAGGATGCAGGCTGTCCTCATCACCTGCGGTTTCCTGGCTCCACCCCAGGGAGACAACTGCAGGTGATTCCCACCGAGTCAGCCTGGGAAGTAGAAGGGGCGCAAGGTTTCTGAGACTAAGGAGGGGAGAACTTTCAAGAACAGAAACAGTCAGCAGTGTCCCTATCTTTCTAAGTCAGAGTGCTATTTGTTTCTGCTTCTGCTGTCACTGCTCAGTGCGAGATGGCTCGGGTTGTGCAGTCAAGAATGCAGTGAGACAGAGGGGGCTAGAGTGTTACCAGCCAAGGGCTGAGGTATAGAGGCCCTAGACATATCCCTAAGGAGGCGGTCTCGAAAGGGATATCCTTAAGTGGGGTAAACACCAAGTGGGAGGCAAGATGGGATTTCCCATTCTTGGGGGCTTTTGTTCACTGAATGGGGAGTTCCCTTGCCCCTTCTCCTCCTTTTTAGGTTTCCTGAAAGCCCACTGACACTGTCAACTACATTTGGGTTTACAGAGGATGCTGCCCTTTGAGCAGTCTCCAGTTCTCTTGATCAATGGGCAAACCACACCAGTGGGGGAGCTGAGTCACAGGCACATGATATAGGGCTGGGAGGTGAGGGGGACCACACTCCACTGGGTGATGATGTAATCGTCCAGGCCCCTGCACCTTTCCTTCTACACTTTGGTTATCTCCCTCATGGCTTTCCCCACTGATTCCATTTCTTCAGGGATTGTGTATTTCTATGTTGGAGGAAGGATGTTTCCCTCTGTATACATATGTATCAGGGATTGCTGCTTTTATGTGTCCAGGCCAAGTATCTTTTACGTGAGTGTCTAATGAGTCCCCGGGTGTGGTGGCATGAGGAATTAGAAAGCTCCGAAATGGAAAATATTTAACGTTCAGAGAAGCAAATGATTACAGCTTGCCCATTTGCATTTTCCCTTTCACTCTGACTCATCTTCCCCTCTCCCCACCCTATTATTGCCCCTCCACCAGCCCCACCCTTTGGCACACCCTGTCTGATCTAGGAAGGGTTAACTTCTGCCTGCACCCAAGCTAGAATGAGAGGTAGAGGGAAGGCATGTTAGGTCTAGAGGGAAAGAGAAGAAGGCTGGTCTGCACATTTTGGGATCCTGGAGCTAAAGGGAGAAACAGGAGTTTAGAGACCTAATATTTGAGTCCAGGAGGGGACCAGGATCTAAGGGAGAAGCCTAGGGGGAACCAGACCATGTCTTGTCACCAGAGCAGCCTACCAGTGCCTGACTTGTATATCCTCCAGTTATTTATTTGGCATATATGATATGCCAGTCACATATTATAAGTGATTTATCAACACTTGTTCAATGAATGAAAAATTTGCCACAAGATGAGGGATAATGGAATAATAAGAAACAGAAAAAGAAATTTGAGTCTCTCAGACCTCATCCTTTCCCCAGGTTAAAGAGTGCTAAAGTGTGAAAAGAGGGGAAATCTCCAAGGACATTGACCCCTTGGGCAGGAAGTGAAAGAAACCCCGGAGTCCTGATTTCAGAGAAATGCCATTTGTCATCAACCCAAGAAAAGGAGTTTTTCTCTTCGAAGACCACCGCAGGCCCTTCCTGGGGTTGCCCCCTTCAGAGCTTGATGGGAGGATCTGAGTCACTTACACACCCAGTCCTCAGTAGTGGCCCAGATGACAGGGGTCATTCCCACAGAGCTGTCAAGGCTTCCTAGTACCAAGTCAGGCATGCTTTTGGCCCTCCTTCACTCTCTCTTTGGAAGCCAGATGATTCAGTCCTTTTTACTTCTCAGGTAGTAGAAACAACTTCCAGCTGCTAGAGCTCTAATGACCCCTTGAAGAAATAGAACTAATAGTATTTGAATGATGCTGTGTACAGACAAACCACTTTCACATTCATCATGTCATTTCATCCTCACTCCCACCTCCAAATGAGGTAAGCAGAGGTTATCCCTATTTCACAGATGAGGTAACCGAGGCTCAGAGAAGTGACTTGCCCAAGGTGACTCAATTAGTAAATGGCAGAGATGAGACTCAAATGAGGTCTGATTAGTCCAGAGTTCTTGTTGCCTCAGACACACTTCTTTGACTCTAGAAGTTCACATATGAAATTAAAAAAATGGGAGGTGAGGAGGCAGAATGCTTGGATTCAGGAGGTAGAGGGAGTGGTCTCTCCTGGAGGGGTGAAGCAGAGCCAAGGGTATAAAACCACACCCCCTTGGGGGACTGTGGCAGACTGATACTTGGGACACCCAATGGAAGACTGTGAGGTCAGGGGCGGGGCTAGCTCCAGGGGGGGCCCCAGGAGCCCCAACAGCAGTTCAGAGCATGCGGTGTCCAGGAGGAAGCTACAACTGGTGAGTGGTTGCTTCTCCCTAGCTGAGACTTTCCTTCCATTAGCCCCCTTTCTGTCCACTTCCTGCCAACCTGTGGCCCTCTCCCTGAGGTGTCCAAGTGGTAATCCTCCCTCCCTCAAGGGTCCTTCCTAACTGTGAGCCCACACCTAGGAATATGCCTGCTGGGCACAGAGACACTTAGGTCTGTCTCTTGGTATCTAGGTTCCAAGTCTCTTCTTAAAAGCCAATGTGGTGGTTTTAATGTGTGATAAACTTCTGCCTTGTTAGGTTGTGTCTTTCTGTTGTTCACTCTTGGCTCATGAAAAACCAAATTAAACCATCTCCTTATCCTAATCTTGAGAGGAAATAGCCTCCCCTTCTACAGTTCCCATTTCCCTTTCTCCTGCCTCCTCAGGCATCAAAGTCTTCTCCAAAGCCTCCCTCCATCCTTAGGTCGGGAGCCTTCTCTCTCCTGTGGATTATGCACCTGCTCTCTTAACTCACTGGATGGGAGTCTTTGGTCTCTTCCAGCTCCCTCTCTCAGAATGTGCTCTAGAAGCTTCAGCCTCAGGGAGATGATTGATTGATGCCTTAGAGCCTGTCAACTATGACCCGTCTTGCTGCCCTTTCTGCCTCTCAGGACCCTCAGTTCCACATGATGGGCTTGTGGGGAGAGGACAGTACTAGCTTTCTAAACTCTCCCATGAAGCTACGTCTTGCTCCATCCCTAGTTGCTAGGGCTGACAGGGTTTCATGGTGATCTCTTTGTCTGGAATGAGGAAAGCCTGGTCTGCTCAGAGTTTTCCCTGCAGAGGGGCTTGGAGAAGAAGTATCACCGTCTGCCATCCTTTAAGTCAGAGATTGCCAATTGGCAGGACCCATCTATACTAGTCTTAAACCCACTACTTGATATAGTTGTTAACTGCCTGGTCCTTGCTCTTTAAGTCCTGAATCTGGTCTAATTTCCATTCTCCCCACCCCACCCCCAGGCTCTGTTATGATTCTGGATAAGCTCAGGCCCTCTCTTGGCTTAGTTTATTTGCTCTATTCAGGACAGAGAGCTCTGATCCAGAACCAGCAACTCACTCACTCTCCCCTTCCCTCCACAGGCTTGAGACTATGCTGTTCCTCCCTCCCCTTTCCACCACGGACCCTGCACTGTGGCCTTTCTCTCAGAACCTCTAAAATTGGTACCCAGGCAAGGCACAATGCCCCTGTCCCCAACGAGACTGTCTAGCCCCTATGGCTCTGATCGGCTGGTACGGCTAGCAGCCAGCCTCCGGCCAGCACTATGTGATACCCTGATCACTGTGGGGAGCCAAGAGTTCCCTGCCCACAGCCTGGTGCTGGCAGGTGCGAGCCAGCACCTGGGCCGCAGGGGCCACTGGGCTCTGGTGAAAGGCATCAGCCCTTCCACCTTTGCCCAGCTTCTGTACTTTGTTTATGGAGAGAGCGTAGAGCTGCAACCTGGGGAACTGGGGCCCCTTGAGGAGGCGGCCAGGGCCTTGGGGGTGCAGTCCCTGGAAGAGGCATGCAGGAGGGCTCGAAGGGACAGGGCTAGAGAAGAGCTGGGTCCAGGACTTAAGGAACAGCAGGAGGAGCCAGAGAAACTCACAAGGGGTTCTGAGAGAGGAGTGGCGGGCCTTGGAGAGAAGCAGAGACCAGAGAAGTTTATTAGAGCTAGTGGGAGAGAACAGGAGACATTGCATGAGCACAGGCCAACAAGAGAGAACCCTGAGATGGCAGAGGCAACGAGTGAGAGCCAGGGGGAGCAGATGAGATTAAAGGAGAAACTCAACCAATTCCCTGTTGGCCGTGGGGGAGTAGATGGGAAGCAAGAAGTGATCATGTGGGTGAGGGAGACTCCAGGGGGCTCTGAGGAAAGTCTGCAGGAGTTCCCTGGCCCCCTTCTCCCACCAAGTTCCCTCCAAACCAGCATCACCCCTAGGCCCTGGTGGGCTGAGGCCCCTTGGTTAGGGGAGGGCCAGCCTGCCCTGTGGAGCATCCTGCTGTTGCCGCCCAGATATGGCACTCCCTACTCCCATAGCACCCCCATCACTGGAACCTGGCAGGAGCTCTGGCCTCAGGACCAGAGGTGAGTGAACAGCATCATGGAAGACCTTCCAAGCTGGGAGGGAGTGGCTCAGGAGAGGCAGCAGTGATGGGTGAAAGGGTACCACATCTCTTATCTCTACTGTACATTTCCTGAGCTGGGGATAGGACAAGAAGCTCCCACCAAAGGGGAAGCAAGAGCCCAGCCCCTGAGGAGGACCCATGACACCTCCCTCCCCAGGAAGGGATTGGCCACAATCCCAGGTTTTGCCATGGCTATAATTCTTCCCTCCCCCACCCTTAGGATCCCACTGTCCCTGAACCTCCCCAAAGGGCTCTGGAGCCAGAACCAGTTGGCCTCCTCCAGCCCAACCCCAGGTAAGCTCCTCACTGCCCTGCATGAACCCTATAACATGGTCTCTTGGG
Source organism: Equus przewalskii (assembly GCF_037783145.1). Classification (NCBI taxonomy): domain Eukaryota; kingdom Metazoa; phylum Chordata; class Mammalia; order Perissodactyla; family Equidae; genus Equus; species Equus przewalskii. The sequence continues at coordinate 6,970,738 of NC_091839.1, forward strand.
TGGCGCTGGGGCTCCAGGAGTACAGCCTGAACAGGGCCCCTACTTTGCTCTGCTCTCTCCAGGTTCCCTCCCCCAGGGCCCCACACAGCTCAGCCCTGGGGAGACGGAAGAGTCTGATCAGAGGCACACAGGTGAGCAGGGTGAGGGAGCTTTTGCCTTAGCCCCAGTGTAGCACCTGATGTCTTGCCTGAGTGTCCAATGATCCGGCTCTGGGATTTCCAGTCCTGCCCTCCTTTGCCTTTCTGTCCCCACAGGTACACTTGCAACTTGTGTGGGTCATGTGGGCACAGTAGGCCATCCATCTTGCCAGCACCCTACCCTGCCCCCTCCTGCTCGGTCCAGGCCCTATTCTTGTTCTGTCTGTGGAAAGAGGTTTTCACTGAAGCATCAGATGGAGACGCACTACCGAGTTCACACAGGTATGGGCGCCCTGCCCAGTGTGAATTGTCTGCTTCCTTCCAAACTCCAGTCTGCCGGTTCCTAGGTCCCTCTCTGTGTGCCTGGCTCCCATGCAACTCCCTTACCTAGTTGCCCTGATTTACCCCTAGGCCAGCTTTCACTCCCTTCTTTCTTTCACCGGCCTCCCCTCCACTTGCCCTAGGAGAGAAGCCCTTCTCCTGTAGCCTCTGTCCCCAGCGCTCCCGGGACTTCTCCGCCATGACCAAGCACCTACGGACGCATGGGGCCGCACCCTACCGCTGCCCTCTGTGCCAGGCCGGCTGCCCCAGCCTGGCTTCCATGCAGGCGCACATGCGCGGCCACTCGCCCAGTCAGCTCCCGCCTGGATGGACCATTCGCTCCACCTTCCTCTACTCCTCCTCTTCCTCGAGGCCATCCCGGGCCTCGACCTCTCCCTGTAGGCCTCCTTCCTCCACCACCTGACCGGGTGTCGGTAGCTCCTTTGGCTTCAGCCAAGAGTACAATTAAAGAATGAAGGACAGGCCGGCGGGCTGGCTTCTGATCCAGCACCGCGGCTACGGCAGCCTAGCCCATTCGGCCAAGAAGCGCTGCAGGAAGGGCGCCGAGAGCCCTCTCCAAGACGATGGCAGGCCGCAGAATCCTGGGCCAGCGAGCCCGTGTCGGGTGAGGGCAGTGACGTTTGCACTAGTGAAGGTTAACTGTGCGGGGACTGGCGATTTCATCACCAAAATAAAGAGTTTCCTGTGCCCTCCTCTCAGGACAAGAAAGTCAAGTACAGGCTGTAGTCTGGGGTGGGAGCCGGGGAGTGGCCAGCCTTGCCCCTGGTCCTGTAGCGGCCCCTGGTGGCCGTGCGTCCGCTGTTCGGCGCAGTGGCCGCCTCCTCCATCTCCTGGGGCTCGGTCCTACCCGGGAGGCAGCAGGCCGCGAGGGATCGGTGTCCAGGCTGCCTTAGCAGCAAGCCCTGTGAAGGGAGGCTGTGGGAAGCCAAGTTGCTCGCCCCTTCCACAGCAAGCAACAGCGCACGGAGTCTGAGTCAGCCCGAGCCCTGTGCCCCGGGGTCGAGAGGAATGCGTGCTCCGCCCTGCTTTCGGCCACCTGCCTTCTCTCCTTCAGCACAAGTGCTGCAAGGCTGCGGCCTCTCCGGCATCTTCCCTCCACACTGTGCTAAACGGCCTCCGGGTCACGCCTCGAACTGAGACTAACCCTTTGCCGTTGCCCCTTCCCCAGCCCACGCCTCCTGCAGCGGCAAACTTCATTTCCCAGTGTCTCCGGGGCTCCCAGGGTCCGAAGCTCACTGCACCCTGGGAGTGGTAGTTCAAGCGGGCCGGTGGCCTCGACAAGAACAATGGGAGGGGTCTGGGGCGAGAACCACACCTCCCAGCGGCCGGTGGGGGATGGCTTTCTGGGTTGGGTCGGGACCCCAGAGTCCCAGGTCTCGCGGCCCTAGCTCCCGGCGGAAGGAGCGAGGTGCCTGGACTACATTTCCCCGAGGGCCCTGCGCTTCACCCCTCTCCGGCCGCGTCGCGGGGGTCTATGCACTTCAGGCGCGGTCTCGGGGTGAGGGCCGACCTGCCCGGGACTCCGGCTCCCGTGGTGCCCCGCGCGTGGCCGGCCCAGCCCCCGGCTCCCGCCGACCCCGCGGCGGCGCTGGTTGTTGTCGTGAGTGAGCCGCCCCGCCCCTCCTCTCCCTCCCCTCCCCCCGGCCCTGCGCACGGGCCGCCCCTCCCCCCGCCTCCCCGGCCCCTCTCACGGTGCCAAGATGGCGGCGGCGGCGGGCGGCGGCGGTTGCCCCGGGCCTGGCTCCGCGCGGGGCCGCTTCCCGGGCCGGCCGCGGGGCCCCGGCGGGGGCGGGGGCCGCGGCGGACGGGGCAGCGGGGCCGAGAGAGTGCGGGTAGCTCTGCGGCGCGGCGCCGGCGCGGCGGGGCCAGGCGGAGCCGAGCCTGGGGAGGACACGGCCCTGCTCCGTTTGCTGGGGCTCCGCCGGGGCCTGCGCCGGCTCCGCCGCCTGTGGGCCGGCCCGCGCGTCCAGCGGGGCAGGGGCCGGGGCCGGGGCCGGGGCTGGGGCCCGAGCCGGGGC